>NC_090216.1:0-1200000 GCF_033026475.1 Channa argus
CTAACCCTAACCCTAACATCGACTTGGGAACCAGTGAAACTTCATCAAAAAATGCATCGGAGACTTGACCACTCCCACAAAAAACACATCAAAAAATCTACCAAAAATCAAGGACACAATGTCATCTTCTCATTAGGAAGACAGCACACAGTATCAGGGAACCAGAGTGACAAGCGTCGGCCCGTGCCATGCCTTTGACTCTCTACTCCAAACCGCCCAGTCGACGGACGAAGCGGGGAGAGTCATCGAGATAAATTCATTTCACCTAACCCTAACCCTAACCCCCCGAACCTAGTGCCTAACCCTAACCAGACTCTGGAACTATTGCTTAAACTCCAGTTAGCTCTGATGCCGCTAACCCTAATTGTTTCCTAAACCTAACCACTCGAAACCAATGCCTAACCCTAAAGACTCTGAAACTGTTGCCTAAACCCCAACTAGCCCTGATGTCGCTGACCCTAATCGTCCCCTAACCCTAACCTCTCCGTCTTCACGCCTAATCCCAACCAGTTGGAACACACTCAGCGCTGACAGAAACACTGGACGGACAATCCTCCTCCCATCAGAGGCATCCGAACGTCTACCGGCTCAACACACGACTGTCTCAGGACCTCCTCTGTACTGTCTTTTAGGCCAGTCTCAAAACAAGAAAATGATCCAACTCAAACTCTATCGGATTCGAAAACAACACAGCTGTCTCAGGGCCTCCTGGGGGCTGTGTATAATGTTAATGCCAGCACAAGTTAATATAGTCAACTCCAAGTCTATTTGACTCCAAAACAGCATGGCTGTCTCAGGGCCTCCTGGGGGCTGTGCTTAATGTTAATTTCAACACAAGCTAATGTAGTTGACTAAAAAACAGCACAGCTGTCTCAGGGCCTCCTGGGGGCTGTCTTTAATGTTAATCTCAACCCCAAAAAAACTATTCAACTCAAAGTCTATCTGAATCCAAAACAACACAGCTGTCTCAGGGCCTCCTGGGGGCTGTCTTTAAACTTAGTTCCAACACAAAAAAATCCCACCAAAAATCGACTCAACTCAACTCAAAGGTAAGTGTCTCTCCATACAGCTGTCTCAGGGTCTCCTGGGGGCTGTCTTAAATCTGGAGAGTCTCATCAACGATTGGACAACTGCTCTTCAAACCCCCATTACTGACCAGCCTGCAAACATCGACTTAAGAACCAGTGAAACTTCATCAAAAACTGCATCGGAGACTTGACCCCTCCCACAAAAAACACATCAAAAAATCTACCAAAAATCAAGGACACAATGTCATCTTCTCATTAGGAAGACAGCACACAGTATCAGGGAACCAGAGTGACAAGCGTCGGCCCGTGCCATGCCTTTGACTCTCTACTCCAAACCGCCCAGTCGACGGACGAAGCGGGGAGAGTCATCGAGATAAATTCATTTCACCTAACCCTAACCCTAACCCACTCCGACCCACACTACGCCTCTTCCTCCAATGGTGACTCACACAGATGCAGGGCCCCCTCCCAAACCTCAAAGGCCTAAACGAGCCTCAACTCAACTAACAACTCCAAATCCTTGTGTGGTCACTGAAAACGACTCAATCTTAGATCTCACAATTGAGGAACTGGAGGAGCACATAGGCTCTGAGGCTGGCACACACACCTACCCGCCCGAGTTCCACAGTAGATACACCACGCTCACCCCACGCAGAATCACTAGGCTCCAGTCAGCAATACAATCGCAGCTAAAGTTGAGCGACATCCCAGCAACGACTTTGACAAACAGCCCACAAAGCCAAGCACCGAGCACATCCCAAACTCCCACACGCAGACCCACCAGACACCTTCAGACAACCAAAAAGCTGCAGGACTGGGGGCTCAGTGTGGGAAAGAAATGGCTCATTATGGGGGACTCTAATGTGAGCAGGTTCCCACCTTTTCAGGTGCCTGACCTGCAGATCGACAGTTACCCCGGGGCGACATTTAGGCACGCTGAGGTCATCTTGACCAAAGCGACTGTCTCCACCGCAGTGGAGAAGGTCATTTTGTCGTTCGGCCTCAATAACAGGGGTCAACATGTGAAGGGGACCACCATCAAACAGCTGCAATCAGCTGTCAGGGCAGCAACAAACAGATTTCCACACGCTGAAATCTGGATCCCTGAAATCAATTATGACAGAACTCTCCCTCACAGAGAGCAGAGCAATCTCCTTTCACTCAACGTACACATTGTCCAAAACTACAAATATATACCAGAACTTCCCATGGACACATTTGAAACAGAAGATGACAAAGTACACTGGACCAGAGGGACAGCTGCACGCATGCTGGGACACTGGTGCAAGTCGGTAAACTAGTCATCCCCGTAAGCCTGCGTGTACAGGAGGGGAACAAAAATGTCATCGTTTTGGCCAAAAATTTCAAACTCACAGAGCCTCAGCTTGCTCTGCTTAGCAAAGGGCTTTCATTTATCCCCACTATGGGTATTAATAAAAACCAATTGCAACAGATTAGATGGGACCTACAACAAAACCACAGAAGGTTAAAATTGGCTATACACTACAAAAACACACCAGACTCTCAACCTCTCCCTTTTACTCCAAAATCAGACTGGACTCCTCCTAACAATACACTGCCGACTGAATTAATCACACTGAAAGAACGGGACATCAAAAGCTTTCAGTCCACTTCCCGGTTCATCCAAGAGAGGCACAACCTCACCATAGACGAGGCTGCAGCCCTCCGAGAACTGAGTAGGAATAAACAGATTGTCATCAAATCGGCCGACAAAGGCAATGTAGTGGTTATCATGGACAGACAACAGTACTTGTGGGAGGGCTATAGACAACTCCATGACAAAAATTATTACTCAGTGCTAGAAAGTCCCATCTACCCCGACACCATTCCTATTGTGGAGAAAATAGTTCAGTCATTGCATGACAAAAGATTCATCAATGCCAAGCAGAAAACCTACCTCTTAGGTGACCAAGAGCCAAGGGCCAGACTCTTTTACATGCTGCCCAAAATCCATAAAGACCCTGCTAAATGGAGCAAACCATATGAGATTCCCCCCGGCAGACCCATAGTCTCCGACTGCAACAGTGAAACCTACTTCACAGCTGAATACCTGGACTACTTCCTGAACCCACTATCTGTCAGACACAACAGCTATATCAAAGACACCTATGATTTTGTGGAGAAAACAAAGCAGCTCCGCATCCCTCTGGATGCTATTTTGTTTACAATGGACATTGATAGTCTCTACACCAATATTGACATCCAAGAAGGCATACAGGCTGTCAAAAATGTCTTCCAAAAATATCCTGACAGGAGAAAACCAGATAGAGAGTTGCTTCAGCTCCTAGAAATTAATCTAAGGAGAAATGATTTTGAATTCAATGGCGAATACTTCCTACAAACCAAGGGCACTGCCATGGGCAAAAAGTTTGCCCCGGCCTATGCAAACATATTCATGGCAGAATGGGAAACGGCAGTTCTTGCCTCCTGCCCCAAGAAACCTCTACATTATTATAGATATTTGGATGACATATGGGGGGTCTGGACGCACTCTGGGTCAGACTTTTAATTGTTTTTGGCTACTCTGAATAACCACAATTCTTCTATACATTTAAAATCCACTACCAACAACAGATCAATCGACTTTCTGGACACAACCACATTTAAAGGGAAAAACTTCACACAAACCCACCAATTAGACATAAAAGTATTCTTCAAGGACACAGACACACATGCACTACTCTTCAAAACCCGTTTCCATCCAAAACACACTTTTGCCGGGCTGGTTAAATCCCAATTACTCAGATTCCACAGAATCTGCACGCAGAAAGAGGACTTTACTCAAGCCACAAAAACCTTATTCTCTGCCTTGAGGAAGAGAGGCTACGCACGATCCTTCCTCAGAAAATCATTTAAAACCTTCCTAGACCTCAAACCTAGATTAGACACCAAAATATTACCCTTGGTCACCAAATACTCTTCATTCTCAGTGAAATTCATCAGAGCAATCAAATACAATTATCAGAACCTGATTGAAGCAGCTAACCTACTACAAGGTCACAGGCTTATTGCGGCCTTCCGTAAAAATAGTAGCCTACAAGACCATTTGGTCAAGGCAAAACTACAAGCACTACACACCCCAAAGTCCAAAGGACACAAAGAATTTTTTCAGCACCAAACCTGGGTGCAAAACAAATACAACAACAGGGTTTTCTGGACCTACCAAAGAGGAAGTCCACGCACAAAAAATTGTGTTTACCTAATTACACGCAAAGAATACAGCCTACAATATGTTGGGGAAACAGGCAACACTGTGCTTATACGATTCGCACAACATAGACACAATATTTTGAAAAACAAAGCGAGTCACACTCCTTTGGTCCGACATTTTTTATTACATGGCTGGCATTCAGTTCAAGCCACAATTTTACAATGTAATCCAAGATGGACGCGCTCACAGCGACAGAAAGCAGAAAGAGCATGGATTAAGAAATTGGGAACGTTACAACCTGGTGGACTGAATGAGAGATGGTGCTGAGCTGGTTGGATGTGTTGATGGCCTGTGCATTAATTTTGCCGCTGGTTCCCAGTTGTTGATAACATTTTGCCCACCATACAAATCAGGAAGTTTCCAAACCAGAAGCCCTGGATAAACAGTCAGGTATGTCAAATGCTGCGTACTCGTTCACTTGCCTTTAGATCAGGCAATGAGACCGAGTACAAAGCTGCGAACTACAGACTGAGAAAAGCCATCACAGCAGCCAAGAGGCAGTACAGAGGGAAGCTGGACAGCTTCTACTCTACTGCTGACTGAGGGCGGATGTGGCAAGGCCTGCAGCACGTCACAAACTACAGGACTAACACCACCAACATCACCACCTAAACAGACAGCCTGCCAGACGACCTCAACACATTCTACACCCGCTTTGAGGGCCCCAGCTACACTGCAGAGAGGGGGCCCACACACACCTGGACCACTCAACCCCCCTCCCCTCCACCAACTGTCTCAATGACCCAGGTACACAAAGCTCTGAGGAAGATCAACCCCCACAAAGCAGCAGGTCCTGACAACATTCCTGGACGGGCCCTCAGAGCATGTGCCAACGAGCTGGCTGACGTTCTCACCTCCATCTTTAACCTCTCCCTCAGCCAGTGCACTGTTCTTTTGTGCTTCAAGACCACGACCATCATCCCCCTGCCTAAGAAGAGCCCACCCACCTGCCTGAATGACTACAGGCCAGTGGCACTCACTCCAATCATTATGAAGTGTTTCGAGAGAGTGGTGCTGGCCCACATTCAGAGCAGCATACCTGACACTATTGACCCCCTGCAGTATGCCTACCGGCCCAAAAGGTCCACCTCGGATGCCATTGCTGCTGCCATCCACTACTCCCTCTCTCACCTGGAAAATAAGGACTCATACCTGAGGATACTTTTCATAGATTACTGCTCCGCCTTCAACACGGTCATCCCCCCCAACTCACCCACAAACTGTCCACACTTGGTCTACACCCCACCCTCTGTGACTTGCTCCTAGACTTCCTGACTGGCAGGCCTCAGTCTGTCAGGATTGGTAACAGGACTTCAGCCAGACTCATCACAAACATTGGCACTCCACAGGGTTGTGTACTCAGCCCCATCCTCTACACCCTGTTCAGCTATGACTGTGTCGCCTCCCACAAGGACAACATCATCCTGAAGTTCGCGGACAACACCGCAGTGATAGGACGCATTGCTGGCGGTGATGAGGCAGCCTACAGGAGGGAGGTGGCCACTCTGGTGTCATGGTGTGGAGACAACAACCTCACCCTCAACACGGACAAGACGAAGGAAATGATACTGGACATGCGAAAGGAGAGGAGAACGCATCAGCCACTGTTCATCCGGGAGCTTGAAGTGGAGAGGGTGAGCAGCTTTAAATACCTGGGTGTCCACATCTCTGAGGACCTCACTTGGACACCTCACGTCACGCAGCTGGTCAAAAAGGCCCGACAGCAGCTGTATTTTTTGAGGAGGCTGAGGAAGTTTGGCATGTCGCCTAAGATCCTCAGCAAGTTCTACAGCTGCGTCATTGAGAGTGTACTGACCAACTGCATCACGGTGTGGTACGGCAGCAGTACTGCCATGGACCGTAAACTCCTGCAGAGAGTGGTGAAGACTGCGCAGAAGATCACCAGGACTCCACTGCCCTCTCTGCAGAGCATCTACCACCGCAGAGTCCACAGGAGAGCTGCGTCCATCCTCAAAGACCCCTCCCACCCCCAGCACGGACTGTTCACACTTCTACCCTCAGGATGGAGGTACAGAAGTGTGAAATGCAGGACCTCGAGACTGAAGAAGTCTTTCTTCCCCTCTGCCATCAGACTCCTAAACAGCTGACAGGAGTTTGCAACCATGAACATAACATAACATAACATAACTGTTACACGGACACAACTGTTTACATGGACACAACTGTTCACGAATCACATTTTGTATTTGCACACAAATTTATTTATTTTTTTTCAGAATTGCACTACCGCACTGAGAACGGCACTACCTCACTTTATTGCCTTACTCAGAACTGCACTACCTCACCTTTGGCCTTATTGCTCTTATTTGTTTGCTCTTATTTTTTTTTTTTTTTTTTTTTGTATTTTATTTCTATTTTTTTGTAAATTCTCATTTTACTTACTGTGTGACATTTAGAGTGGAGGACAAAGTAAGAATTTCATTGTACAGGGAAACATGCGTTCTATCTGTGCATATGACAATAAACACTTTGAATCTTGAATCTTTGAATCTTTGCTTTACAGTAATGATGAGTGATTCAGGACTATTTATGTTGACATTCAATCAAACATGGAGTTCAGTGCATCTAGAAAGTATTCACTTTAATGCTTTTTTCAAAATAGATTGTTGAATTTTGAGGAAAATATTGAATTAAACAATAACACATAATTGTCATTATGGGGAATGACATTGTAAAAGAAGTTTGTTTGAAATCTTTGCAAATTTCTTAAAAATGAAAAAACAAAATCACATGTACATAAGTATTCAAGTTCTTTGCTTAATACTTTGTTGAAGAACCTTTTGCACCAATTACAGTATGATGTTACAAGTTTGGCACATCTATTTTTGGGCAGTTTCTCCCATTCTTCTCTGCAGTACCTTTCAAGCTCCATCAGGTTGAATGGGGTGCGTCGGTGCACAGCCATTTTGAGATCTCTCTACAGATGTTCAATAGGGTTCAGGTCTGCGCTCTGGCTGGGCCTCTTAAGGACATTTACAGATTTGTCCCATAGGTTTATCATCAAGGATCTCTCTGTACATTGCTGCATTCATCTTTCCCTCAAGCCTGACTAGTCCCTCAGTTCCAGTCACTGAAAAGCATACCCACAGCATGATACATCCATCACCATGCTTTACTGTAGGAATGGTATTGGTCAGGTGGGGAGTGATGCCCGTTTTCCTCCTGACATGACGCTTGGCATCCAGGCCAAAGAGTTAAATCTTTATTTCATCAGACCAAAGAATTGTGTTTCTCATGGTGTGAGTCCTTCAGGTGTGCTCTGAGCTCTGAGTCAGGTTTAAATACACCTCAAATACAGTATAGAGATCATGTGTGTTCTCAGATTGGAAAATTGAGATAGAATTTGGTGCTGGGGCTTCCTAAAAATGCCACATACTAGACTTTAAATTGAGTATTGTTTATTGAATTAAAAACTATGCCAACATTCCCAGAACCATATCAGCATTTGCCAGGGAAACTTTGACGTGTCGTTGGGAAGAGCGGGGCGTGAGCCCCCGACCCTATGCTTGGTAGGCGGCCACGCTACAAGCTGCGGAACTGCACACTTTCTGTGTGTTATAATTTTGCAGGACCCGAAAAGGGTAAACTAAGAAAACAAACCAAGAACTTAAACAGCTGGAGAGAGGGGATTAACTAAACTATAACCACACAGGGAAGGCAAGGGAACTAAGAAACTAGAGGAAATAACACAGAAAACCCAAACAACAAAACTACGCTGAAATAAACGGATAACCAAACCTCAGACCAAAACTCAAGGAACAGGGCACGAGAGGGCAAAGTCCAAAGGGGTAATCCACAGGGGTACAGGGGAAGCAGGAGAAGACAAAGTCCAAAGAGGTAGTTCACAAGGAGAGATCTCTAGGGAAGCAGGGGAGACAATCTGGCAGTGAGCAATGGGGAAAGCTGGGTATAAATAAACTGGGGAACAGGTGAAAATAATTAGAACAAAACAAGGAAGGTAAAGATACTAAACAGACTCAAAGGAAGGGACACGGGAGGAGCAACAAAATAAAAGCCCAAAACAGGAAATCAATTTAAACAAAACTAGACCAAAACCAGGGACTGTGACAGCAGCGTCCTTTATTACAATCAGAGTAACATTGTGATAAGATAGACCTGACGAAATCAGAGTTTGATTTCATGACTCATTCTAGTTCATTTCTAAAAATGTTATTAATATTTTGCTACTTCAAGTAATTCTAGTTGAATTTTTCACCATTTCATTTATATTTTATATACCCCAGCTTCTTTTCCACATCTTTACATGTCTAACCAGGGACATCATTCATATTTGAGGGGATAATGACATTTAACTAGGTCTCATTGTGAGCTAAAAAATCTAATCTAATTAAGTTAATCTAATTCGTTTTAAATTTCATCCTTTTTTGATAAAACACTGCATATGTGAGGATTGCCTCACTGTTTGAAAATATTTCTGATCTTATTGCTTTCGTATAGCATAACCCAAATTTCCAAGGTGAGGAGTAGAACTGTGTTCTTGTTTTTCTGAAGCCTTTTCCATGATTTATTGTTGTAAGACAAACAAAACAGTTGCTTTTGGAACAACCCCTGCTCTTCCAATAACAACTGTATTCTGATTAGGTTCCATAAAGATGTCATTGTTCTATGCAAGTAAAGCACATGATACTGCACTGTAATCATATCTTTTATCTTTGGTGATGTGACTTGGAGCTGTAATGCCTAAAGTATTCTTCAGTCGAAGGGTGATTAGGATCTAGATCAAATTGTTATAATTTGTATTGTGATTTTAACATGTTGATCATAAATGTGGAATATAGATGTGTAAAATGTATCATTTTTCTGAAATGTGAATTATATTCTGCCAATGGGGATTGTAGATTGGGAATTTGAATCATGTTTTAAAAATTACGATCAAATCATTGGAATTTCAATTGCAATATTTACATGTGGATCATGACTTTACATCATAACACAAAACTTTTAAAAAAGTTTATTAGATGTGGATCACATTTTTAGAATTTGGGTGTAACCTCAAAATGTGAATCAAATACTTTTAATCTGTGTCATATTGTTTAAATCTAAATTGCGATCTTGAAGCTTTGATCATGACTTTGGAATTTAAATCGTTTACCTAAAATGTTTTTTATGAAATTGGATCGAAAATACCTTTGTTTCGAGACATTTGTATTGTAAGTTGGGAATATGAATTGTGTACTGGAAATCTGCACCATGTTGTTGAAATCTGGACTATGATCTTGGAATGTGGATGATGTTTTTGAAATGTGGATGATGTTCTTGCTTTGCTGAAATTTAGATTTAGAAATTTAGTGAACATAGATAATGACCTTTTTTTAAATGAAAAAAATAGTTTATGAAATGTACAATCAGAATCAAATTGCCGGATTTGATAGTGATTTTGGAATGTGGATCACATAATTGGATTTTGGATTGAGATCTTGAAATATGAATCACGTTTTTTCAATCTAAATCACATTGTTGGAATTTGGAGTGTGCTCTTGGAATGTGGATCAGGTTTTTGCAATCTGGATCATATTGTTCATACTTTTGTTTCCTCTCACCCCAGAACTGTCACCACTGTATGACAATAACTTTGTGTCTTCTGTCTTTTCTCTCCCATATTTGTCTTTCTCCTTCTCTGTCTCCTTCTCTCTGTCCCTTTCTGCAGGTGTCTGGCAGGTGATTTCTAGTGTGCAGCTACTGGTCTTACCAACCTGCCCAATGTTTTGTTGTTGGTTTTTGTTGCTCTTTTCTTTTCTCTCTCCACTTTCCCCTTACTCCAACCAATGGTCAATGCAGATGGCCGCCCACCATGAGCCTGGTTCTGCTGGAGGATTCTTATATTAAAGGGAGTTTTTCCTCTCCACTGTTCCCTAGTGCTTGTTCAAGGGGAAATTGGCACTATATAAATAAAGTTAAATTGAATTAAATAGAATTGTTGGAACCAGGATTGTGATCTTGGATGACACTCTATTCTAATGATACTTCTTCTTCTATACGTCTATATATTGCAAAAAGGTATCAGTTATAGACTAAACCTTCTGAAAAAGAGATGTGTGAAGTGGGTGTTCCAGTCAATAAAAAAATGGAAGGACATAATTTTCTTGGAATTCTTCCAAGTTGGGTGTTCTGGCCCATTGTAAATATTCCAAAAATGTGGTATAATCCTTGGTCTTAACCTGTCCTTCATCTCAGATCTGAACCCCTCACTCTCCTGGCTGATTTCCCCCAGCTACTGGTAATTCTCCTCTTCTCCCTGAAATCTATGTTTTCTGGCTTGAAAATGAATGGCTTACTTTCCCTAGGTCAATGGTGGTCTTGATCTATCTGATGATTTTGGATCAATACAGAGGTGTCATTACAAATGACAACGTCATTTTGTCTAATGTGGCAGTTCTGGGGTTTGATTCCATTTCTCCCTTTCCTTCACAAAATGATACACTCCCTCGGGCTGTGGCAGAAAGCGACTTGCCATACCAAGACCTTGCAAGTAAGGGAACATATGTTAGTGTTGCCCAACCAGAATTCCACATAATTACAATTAGTCTAAACTTCTCAGGTTGATTTTGACACCAAGCCAAAGTCTCACAACATCGCACTCCTATTAAGGACCCAGACTAAGAAACGTACGTATATCTGGTGAGAGAGTCATTAAGATATGAGTGTAGATAAATTCCCCTAACCAACAACTCTATAAATGGGAAGATTATTTTTGGTAAACTAATTTCATTGTACATTGATGACCTATACTCAAATAATGTTCATAGTTCATAAATTAAATTATGTTTGACACTAAATTGAAATCATTTTTAAAAATTATTTAAAGTAACCCCAGGACACACTATCTGCTACACTGCTTTGGGCCTTGTAACAACAAAGTGCCTGCTGTGATATCAAACATTCCTCCAAACACGACCCAGCTTATGATCTCTTGTCCTATTTGTGACCTCTTCAATAGCCCATCTTGGTTGACTGTTTGCTAATTATCTAACCATAGGATTAAATTTACTCTATTCCCTCACAGTAGGGTAAATTTTTTGTTGCTTTGTTTATGTAGCTGAATATTTGAGAAGCTGAAACATTACTTTCAATTGCAATGAAAAGTGTTTTAAATCATACATTATGATTTAAGAGCTGTGACAGTAAAAACATGTACATGCTGATAAAACAAATATTATACTCTTCGTGTTGCTGAAGCCGAAAAAGACCTTAAATCAACATAAGCCAAGATACGTCTCATTCTCACCTCTCTTGCTCTCTGGATATTGTCATTATTATACATATCTCACTATTATTGTCTCAATCGGTCACCTTTGTTGCTATGCTGATGGTCAGGTTTTTCATGTTACCATGGTAACCACAATAGAAAACTGTTGTGTTTCCATGGAGACAGTAAAGCAGAGGAAATGGGAGATTTTTTAAAAATTGCAGCTTGCTGACAGCTGCTACTTTTGATGATGAGGGGTTATGGGGAGTAATGGGTGTATTTTGCATCTTTATACTGACTTCAGCTTATTAAACAGCTTTCATCATCACAACATCACAACAGACACAGAGACAGATGAAGAGAGGGAAAGACAGAAAGATGAATGATAATAGAAGGTTAAAAAATACTTCACAATAATAGCCCAGCTTTTCTCGTCCTCTCTTTTTATTATTCTTTACTCTCACTCTACAGACTGAAACAGCTCAATTTCACCCCTCACTAACACTGACTGTGCGTGTTACTTTGTGCATGTGTGTGACCAGCAGTCATTTAGCACAATGACAAACAGCCAGCAGGAAGAAAGAAAGGAGAAAGTGATGAAAGATTCATACACACATTCATACAGAGTGTATGTGTATTTATAAGACATTCTCTTTGAAGATTTTATAAGAAACAAAGGTAGACCGTTGTTACACAACACAATCTGTACCAGCATATAAGGAAAATATCTTATGTGCCTATAGTACTATGAATCTGAAGGCTTTCTTCTGACCACTGACACTAAACCAAACTTTTACTGGATCAGTCTGTTTATGTCCCTGTACTTGTTTGTGAATGCTGTTCCATCTGCCTGCTCCCTGATCTGCTGTAAAACGTTATATACACACTTTTCTTGGGGTGGCTGTAGCTCAGGAGAATTAACGGTTTGTCCACCAACTACAGGATTGGGAGACCATCACGTGGGTAGGAGTTCTGCTGAGTGTTCTGTGGACAGGAGGGTCTTACAACCGCCTGAATCAACTCCAGCCTGTTTTACCAACCTGAGCCCAAAATTGAAAATTAGATGTCATCTTTTACCCATTTGAAATTAGAATGGTCTGAGAAGACTTCACACTTCCAGAACATGCGTTGTGGTTAAACATGAAACCTTAGGTCACACTATAGATTGATTAAAGCCTGCACTAAAGCACAGATAGAAATTAACATCCACCAACAGCGAATGAACGTAATTTTATGTGATGGTTAACTGAGTTAACCTAGAAGCATTTCTGTAACATAAAATGATGATACTCAAAGAAATTGTTATTTTGTAAGAGGGCCATTTTTTTCATTCCACGATGCAGATTTATTGGGGAGTGTACCTGTTTCATTTAGACAGTTTAACAAAGACACACAGGGATTACCAAGGCAATGCAATTAGCTTTATTAAAATTAACCTCTGGTTATTTTGCTTATGTCATCACTTCCCCAGGTAGACTTCTCATGGAGATTACTCTGTGTCATAAGTACAAAAGGTACAGTGGAGTGGAGAATTGGCAAAAGAAGTGAATTTTTAAAAAGACGGATTCTTCATCTTCTACCTGCCTTATTTTAAAGTTTGACTAAACAGTTACTAAGCCAAAGCGGCCTACGAGACACATTGCACTGAGACATGTGGTCCCTACACATTCACACACGACCAAAAACATTGAGGAAGCCGGATCTTATGTTGCCATATAGTTTAAATATGTGACCCATTCTTCCAAAATAAGTAAAAGGTAAAGTAAAAACAAACCACTGCATGTATTTCCAGATTTCCCCTAAATAGGTTCCTATTCATAAATGCAGTCAACGTGGCTTTAAATCAAATGGGCAAAGAGGCAAGTACTTACTTAAGAGGAAAGAAACCACAGAGGCAATGTTCATGTTTTTTTTTCTAATGTTAAGTGGAGAGAAGCAGAGAAATAGTATCATGATTGGATTTTTCTTTATTAACTAATTTGCAGTTAATTTTATAGAAAAGTGCACCAGAAGCACCACAATCTGATTAAAATTAGCTGGAGTGAAATTTAACTAAGATTTGGAATAAGGATGTGTTCTGGTTTTGTTTAATCTGCTCAGCATATCAAATGTAAATTCCATCAGCTCACAGTAAGGCGTGTGCATGGGAGAGAGATAATGTCACTGTTTCACTTAAGTTTGAACTTGTTATGATATTCTTCACATGGAGTTACAGAGTTAAAACAAAAGAATGGCTGCAGATTATAATAAAATTAAGTGGATGGTAGATTTTAAATGCTCCTGAGTGAACTGCAGTGAGCATTTTATAGTCTGGGCTGTAGGTTTGTATTGTCTGCCAGGACATGGTATGCAGACCTGCCAATGCATTATTTGTTATGCATTATTTCAACAAAGCATATGACAAGAGATCTTTGTCTCAGTCTTTGTTCTTGAAATATATTTTATACGATCAAAATTGGAATTAAAATTTGTACGATTAGATTAGTTAGGGGTTTTATGACAATCTGGTCAGGATTTAAGATTTGCTACTTTTTTTTAGGTTCTTTAGATATTTGGTTTTAGTCTCTGTGCTGGAGGATTTTTGGCTCAGTCTCACAACATATAAACATGTTTTTAACATTGTCCAGCAGTTTCTGCTGTTATTTTGTGTAATTGAATCAGTTTTAAAGCTCTCCTATGCTGTCAAACAGACAATATTTTTTTAATCTTCTCTGTCCTGGGATTAAAACTTCAGTTTAAAGATTTCACTGCATATTTGTGTTTGTTCAAGAGCTTTTATCGAAGACTTAAAGAAAAAACAATGTTTGGTTGAAACCAACATGTGTTGAACCAGATTTAAATGAATGTGAAAGGTTAACATTTGTCACAGAATATAAACATTTACATTTACATTTAGTCATTTAGCAGACGCTTTTATCCAAAGCGACTTACAAGTGAGGTACAAGGCAAGCAAAAATCTAAGTCAAGGAGAAAATATCAAAGCAAAGTCCTATCAGAAAAGTGTTCACAGTTCACGAGATACAAGTGCAAGAGAGCAAAAAAGGGTTTTTTTTATATTAAAGATTTAAGTGCATAGGAAGATGCGGAAGAGTTCAGTTTTCAGCAGTTTTTTGAATATTGGGAGAGAATCAGCTGAGCGTGCAGTGTTTGGTAGCTCGTTCCACCATCGTGGGATCATTGTGCTGAACAGTTTTGCTTGGTGTCTTCTATGCGGTGCTGGGACCACCAGACGTCGTTCGTTGGCAGATCGCAGCGGGCGAGAAGGATTGTAGACTTGAATGAGTGAGTTGAGGTAAGCGGGAGCTGTCAAGTTAACAACCCTGTAAGCAAGAGACAGAGCTTTGAACCTGATGCGAGCAGCAACAGGAAGCCAGTGTAGAGATCTAAAAAGTGGTGTGACATGGGTTTTTTTTGGCTGATTGAAAATTAGGCGAGCTATCGCATTTTGGATCATCTGCAAGGGTTTGATTGTGGATATTGGTAACCCCATCAACAAAGCGTTGCAGTAATCAAGACGAGATGTGACCAGCGCCTGTACAATGAGTTGGGTTGTATATTCTGTGATGTAGGGTCTGATCTTCCTGATGTTGTAAAGAGCAAATCTGCAAGCCCTAGAGACTGAGGAGATGTGGTCCTTAAAGCTCAGTTGGTCGTCGACATAAACAAGCTGTTGTTTGTGTTTTTATTAAACAAGCTATTGTTTGTGTTTTTATTAATACTTTAGCAATAATCAGTTGGGAGCACACTGACTGACATTTGATAAACTCAGATGAAACTTGTCTCCTGTTTGTCTGAAAGATCGAGAAGTTAACAGTTAATCTCCTGCTGTCAATATTAGCTCAGGGTGTTTACAGCCTGAAACAATTACTGAGAACAAACACACGATTTGTGTTTGTTGATGAACACACACACAATATATAATTATCCCCATAATAGAAGTGATCCAACACATACACAAACACACAATACCGACATAATCTCCTGTTGTGATACCACACTATTATTGCCAGTACTGCTCTATGAACGTGTAGTGATTTTGTTAATATATGGAGCCAAATAACATGACTGTAGAGGACAGTGTCTGATGATGTGACTTGCTGGACTTTCACGTGTTGGGCTCAGTCTCCTGCTGCAGTTTTAGTTTTCTGTAAAGACGCAAACTAAGGGTAGATGATGATCTGATTGTTCACTCCGTTTCATCTTGGGCCCCCCTTAAGGCACGTGGCTCCTCAATATAACTGGCAAAAATGTAAGAACTTCATGCATCAGCATACAATGGGAAAATGGTTGAATCTGATGAAATACAGTAAAAATTTCAGATATCACTACTTTTCTTCAAAATGAAATGCTGACATTACAAAAATGCATGGTTTTATACTGTAATGGTAGTGAGATTAATGATGGAAGGTTTTAATGGAAGTCAATTCGGTGTTTTTGGCTACAAAAGTGTCCAGAGGGGGTATCTGGCACTACATAAAAAGTACTAATGCAATCAACTCAATTTTGTTGCTAATCTTTGACATATCCAAGACTCTAATCACCACCAATTAATTATTGAAATACTTAAACTGGGATTAAAGTGTTAAAATCCTGAAAATGTTTTAAAGTTTGTTAGTTTTGAGCAAGTTTGGAGTTGTTGAAGTGATTTATGAAAAAGGCAGAATAAATGATGTGATGATTTAATAGTAGTTTTTTTGTACATGTACCTTTCTGCCATGGTGTCCAGAGGGTGCAAAATGCATCAATAGAGTTAACATGTAAGAGTAAAAGACAACATTTTAGACAAGTTATTACTTATTAGTTAGTTATAAGACAAGTTATAACTAAAAATTCATGCCACAAGCTGTAGCCAAAATGATCACCAAATCAAAAAAAGAAAAATGTTCAAAAATGCCGGAGGGTTAAATATTGCCTGTTTGTATTTTGAGTCTTTTCCGTACAATACAAATTTATGAAAATGTTTGGATGATGAGCCGGCTTTAACTGTATAATAGACGTTTATTGTAATAAACCTGAATCATGGTCAGGGTTTTCCTTAAAAAACTCACTTCTATACAAACTGTCATGCTAGCAGCACTTTAATGGCTGTTTATGTTTAGGAATTAGTCACAACATCCTCCTTACAGAAAATAGCAATCTCACTTCTGACACTTTGGCTTAACTTCAGGTTGAGTTAGTGGAATGACCCTCTGTTATGTTCAAGTCAAGTCAAGTCAAGTGGCTTTTATTGTCATTTCTACTATACACAGTGGTACACAGTACACAGTAGAAACGAGATAACGTTCCTCCAAGAACCAAGGTGCTACAAAACAATTTCAGTTTTGTGTGTTGAGGAGCCTGATAGCTTGCGGGAAAAAAACTGTTGCACAGTCTGGATGTAGCGGCCCGAATGCTTCGGAACCTCTTTCCTGATGGCAGGAGTGTGAAGAGTGTGTGTGATGGGTGTGTGGGGTCGTCCATAATGCTGTTGGCTTTGCGGATGCATCGTGTTGTGTAAATGCGCATAATAGAGGGGAGAGAGACTCCGATGATCTTCTCAGCTGTCCTCACTATCCTCTGTAGGGTCTTGCAATCCGCGATGGTGCAGTTCCCAAACCAGGCAGTGATGCAGCTGCTCAATGGTCCCTCTGTAGAACATGGTCAGGATGGGGGGAGGGAGATGGGCTTTCCTCAGCCTTCTCAGGAAGTAGAGATGCTGCTGGGCTTTCTTGGTGATGGAGCTGGTGTTGACTGACCAAGTGAGGTTGTCTGCCAGATGAACACCAAGGAATTTGGTGCTCTTGACGATCTCCACTAATGATCCATCGATAATCAGTGGAGAATGGTCGCTCTGTGCTCTCCTGAACTCCGCTACCATCTCTTTAGTTTTGTCAACGTTCAGAGATAGGTTATTTGCTCCACACCAGGCTGTTAACCGTTGCACCTCCCCTCTGTAAGCTGACTCGTCGTTCTTGCTGATTAGACCCACCACGGTCGTGTCATCGTCAAACTTGATTATGTGGTTCGGGCTGTGCATTGCTACACAGTCGTGCATCAGCAGAGTGAACAGCAGAGGCCTGAGCACACAGCCCTGAGGGGCCCCAGTGCTCAGTGTGGTGGTGCTGGAGATGTTGTTCCTGATCCGGACTGACTGAGGTCTCCCAGTCAGGAAGTCCAGAATCCAGTTACAGAGGGAGGTGTTCTGGCCCAGTATGCTCAACTTCTCGATCAGGTGGTGAGGAATTATTGTGTTGAATGCTGAGCTGAAGTCAATGAACAGCATTCGTACGTATGAGTCCTTATTGTCCAGGTGGGTGAGGGCCAAATGGAGGGTCGTGGAGATGGCATCGTCCGTGGAACGATTTGAACGATACGCAAACTGCATGGGGTCCAGGGAGGTTGGGAGTTGGGACCTAATGTGCCTCATGACGAGCCTCTCGAAGCACTTCATCACGATGGGTGTGAGCGCGACAGGACGATAGTCATTGAGGCAGGAGACGGGAACAGGAACAATGGGTATAGATGAAGATGTCTGTAAAGACATCCGCTAGCTGTTCTGTGCATTCCCTGAGCACTCTGCCAGGAATGTTATCTGGTCCAGCAGACTTCCGTGGGTTAACTCTGCATAGAGTTTTCCTCACTTCAGCTGTGGTTAGACAGAGCACCTGGTCACTGGGAGGAGTGGTGGACTTCCTCGCCTTCACATTGTTCTGTACCTTAAACCTGGCGTAGAAGTGATTCAGCGCATCTGGGAGGGAGGCGTCACGGTCACAAGCAGGTGATGTTGTCTTGTAGTTCGTGATCGCCTGGATGCCCTGCCACATGCGTCGGAGTTGATCAAATCCACAATCATTTGAACATGAAATGCACAGGTAAAACACAAAGATACCTAAATCTTGTGCTGTAAAGGGAGTTAAAATAGTAAGTAACAACGATTAGCTCCAATTTCTGACCTACAAAAATTAAGAATCTAAAATATTTTTAAAAATCCAAATTGCTATAAACTGAATACTCAGCACTAACTGACTGACTTTTTGCACGATAACATGATTATTATTATGATTCAACCAGAGTCGATTTGTTTACAGGAGTGTGGACATATGATAAATGATGGTGTGAATAAAAAGCCCAGGAAAAACATGTAGTTCGCTGCGTCATGTAGCTTTTTAATAATCTAATTTGCACTTTTATGGCAATTGTACTTTTTTTAAGCCAATTATTTATTGATTTATTATTTCGTCGGTTTAATCATGTCATCTCACTCTCTGAAACACACACACACTGTGGAGCGGCTTGATGATCTCAGACTCCATTTACCGAAGGTTTAATCGGTTTGTGTCAGACACAGGGAGACAGAGAGGTGGGAGGAGAGAGACTCCGTGACCGTAGGAGGCTCTACTGCTCGCGCACCCACAGACGTCGGATCTTTTCTCCGCCGCAAACGCGCGCGGCGTGTTCGCTGGTACCGGGACTGTGTCTTTTGCTCCGTCTGTCCGTCAGTATTTAACGTTTGCGTTATTTCTACTTGAACATTCACATGTGAGAGGATGATGTGCGGACCTTTGTGAAGACCTGAGACAGCAGCCGCTGGAGGACCAAGCCGACGTTTAGGACGTGACAGAACCGGAGGAGTCTTAGTGGTACACGAGCTGGAGAAACTCCGCAATTCGGTGGGTGACAGATATCGGGATTTAACCCTTTTTAATGAACCCATTATTAACCTATGACATCCCACCGAACTACAGACTGAAGCTACACGCTCAGATACACAGGCTTCAAGTCCAAGTGCTCCTGGTGTCACGTTAGATTCTGCAGGTTGTAGCCCATTGTCATTTATATAACACATGTGTTCACATAACACATACCATCTAAATTTACTGACTAAAGTATTTAACTAGATCTTTAATTTATAATACTGAAGATAATTATGTGTGATGTAAATATTGATTGATTAAAACACATTATATAAGTTTACCTGTTGTAGCATTTTATAATTATGAAACCCTTCTTTAAGAAGAACTCAGATAAAATAGGAGGCATTCGTGTGTGTGTGTGTGTGTGTGTGTGTGTGTGTGTGTGTTTCTATTTGTGACAAGTTTAGAGAAATAAAACGTTTTTCCCTCCTATAAGTTTTGGCCTTTTGTTGGTCCTAACAAATTGGAATGTATGTTTTAAGGTTAAGAGGTGTGGTGTGTGTGTGTGTGTGTGTGTGTGTGTGTGTGTGTGTGTGTGTGTGTGTGTGTGTATACAGAGGCAGTTTTACAAAGTTTTATCTGGGATGGCACAAGTTTAGCAAAGGGATATCTCATATGGGCCACAATTAATGTGTGCACATAACAGATTTCTTAAAATATATACATTAACGCTAAAATGTAAGTTATTGGCCACATTCACAGACATACTGTACTCTTGATAGTTGCTATTTTCCATAACCTATATTGCTGAGCAAAGTGGAACAGTAATCTTATTAATAGACAGAAGAATCCATTGTTACCGTGTCACTGCCCTTCACAGCCTAAAGCTGAAATAAGGTAAGCAATTCGCTAAGTACTTCCAGTTTTTGTAAAAAAGTTCTATTACATTCTTTATACTACACATTTCCTTTGTAATTTAGTTTAGTTTTTTAACATTTTGGTATTGTGTCTACAGACACCCAATTAATACCAATGAGGCTAGACTAAATTGCATATAGTGCATTCAGAGAGTATTGACACCGCTTAACTTTTTTCACATTTTGTTATGTTACAGCCTTATTCAAAAATGGTTAACATTCATTATTTTCCTCAAAATTCTACAAAGAACACCCCGTACTGATAACATGAAAGAATTCTTTTTGAAATATTTGCAAATGTATTAAAAATAAAAACTTTATAAAATCACAGGTAAGCATTAATTAATTAATTAATTAATGACATTTGCCATGACACTCAAAATTAAGCTCTGGTGCATCCTGTTTCTACTGATGATCCTTCAGATGTTTCTACAACTTCCTTAGAGTCCACCTGTGTGAAATTCAGACCCTGAGCACAAAGCCAAGATAACAAAGAAGTGGCTACAGGACAACTCTGTGAACGTCCTTGAGTGGCTCAGCTATTACCCAGACTTGAACCTGATTGAGTTTTGAAAATTGCTGTGCACTGATGTCCCCATCTAACCTCATGAAGTTTGAGAAGTACTGCAAAGAAGAATGGGAGAAACTACCCAAAAATAGGTGTGCTAGAAAAGGCTGTCAATGCATTTATTAGCTCCTGTTTGGATTGTTGTAATGCTTTATATAGTGGATTTACCAAATTACTAGCTCCCATGCAGCTTGTACAGAATGCTGCAGCATCTTTCCTAACAAATACTCCAATAAATGAACATATCACCCCAATTTTATCTTTTTTTCTATTGGTTACTGGTAAAATCCAGGATTTTAACTTTTGTTTTCAAGCTATGAAAGGCCTTGCTCCACCTTATTTATCAGACCTCCTTAAGCCATATAGGCAATCTAGATCTTTATGTTCACAGGGTCAGAGCCTACTGGCAGTCCCTCGCACTAAGTATAGGATATGGGGTGACCATGCCTTTTCCAGTTGTGGCACTTATTTTATAGAATGGTCTTCCACTATAACTGTGTCAAAATGCAGATACAATTTTAAATTATAACTCAAAAGACCTTTTAAGTGGGCATTTCTTTTAGTGGAGCATTAAGACACCCTATTGTGTACTTATATATTGATTGGCTTGTGTTTTCTTTTCTATCTATAGTATTTAAATTATATGTTCTGTATTTAGACTGGATAGTTTTGTTATTGTCTGTGTTTTAGTTCTTGATTATCTCACGAGTGTGTACGGGAACAGACCCAAGAGTAAACACAGCGAGACGGTGAACTTTATTCAGAAAGATCAAGGAAAAGGAATAATAACCAATTCATTCAACCTAACGAGGATAAAGCTGAATAGCTGTAGATTCAGAAAATTGAATAAAAGATGGGCACTAACTCATCAAGCTAGTAACAGCAAACCAAACAGAACACACAAAAAAGCTAACCAAGGAACATGACCACCAAACCTCAGACCAAAGGAAGGCAGGCAACAGCGTCCAAATAACACAAGTCAGGCAACCTGAAGACAGGGTTTTCCATCCAGAAAAGACAAGGATCTAGAAGGGAACTGTGGTGAGTGCTGGGTCTAAATAGGGAGGGGAACAGGTGCAAACAGAAATGATAGGGAATGAGTGGTGAAGCTAGAGCAATGAACTGGGAACAGGACATAGGTAAAAGGGCTACAAAATAAAAGTCCAGAACAGGAAGTGAAGCTGAAGGCCTGTCTGGGACAGCTGGTCAGAGGCAGGTCGGGCTAGAGGACTGGGAGGAGGCTGGGCTGGAGGCTGGTGATGACAACTGAAGCCCTCCGGGGGCCGGGTAGGAGGTCCGGCAGGAGGCCGGCATCTATGGCAGAAGCCCTCCGGGGGTCCGGCTTGGAGGCCAGCATCAGTGGCGGAAGCCCTCCGGGGGTCCAGCTTGGAGGCCGGCATCAGTGGCAGAAGCCCTCCGGGGGTCCGGCTGGGAGGCCAGCATCAGTGGCGGAAGCCCTCCGGGGGTCCAGCTTGGAGGCCGGCATCAGTGGCAGAAGCCCTCCGGGGGTCCGGCTGGGAGGCCAGTGTCTGTGGCGGAAGCCCTCCGGAGGCCAGGTAGAACAGCAGGAACCAACCAAAGGGTGATCAAAATGAGGATCAGAACCAGGACGGCTGTTGTCCGACCCAGAGGCAGGAACAGGATCAGGGGCTGGCGAAGCATTGGCGACCCTGAAGGCTGGGACAGGATCCGAGCCAGTGGTGACGTCGAATGGCTTGGAGACATCGGCCAACGCAGAAACAGGAACAAGAGAAGCATCGGCCAACCCAGAGACAGGAACGTGACCAGAATCAGGGGTGATGCCTGCAGGCCCAATGACTGGAACGAAAACTAGACGAACAGGAACTAGAAATGGACCCACCGTACGAACCGGGACAAAAACTAGATGAACAGGAACAGGACCTGGACGGACAGGAACTGGACAAGTGGCAGCTGACCTCTGCATTGGGACAGCACCGGGAGAGGCCTGAGCAGGATCCCTATAGGCTGCGTTGAATAGGACAAGCCCCCCTGGACCGTAGATTGCGTCGACCGACTCCAGAAGCTGAACCGAAGTGGCGGCGTTGACCCGCTCAGAGACAGGAACAGGGACAGGATCAAAACCGGGGGCGGCATCGACCCGCTCGGAGACAGAAATAGGAAGGAGATCTGCAAAAGAGGAACAGAGGAGGAGTCAGCCGACCCAGAAACAGGAACTGGGGAAGACAGACTGTTGCTTGACCCAGGGCCAAAGGCAGGCTCAGGGGTGCTGATAAACTCAGGGGCATGGGCAGGCAGGTTGTTAAGCAACTCAGGGTCAAAAACATGAACAGCTGAGAAGTCTTGGACTGGAGGAAGTTGTGCTCATCCAAACTAAGCCCGAGTAGTAAGTAGTAGTAAGATCTGATCTCAGTAGTAAGATCTGGACCTTATAATCTCCACCATTTGACGAGCTACCACACAGCAAACCCTGGGATCTCTGTAGGCCTACATTTTTTTAAAGACTTACCAGGATCTGATGGACTACAGGATATTACTCTTTTTGTTCTAAGCCCGACACTGTATTTGGTGTTGGAGTGAGGGGCATGGCTGGAAGTTTGAGGTCTGGAGGAACAGGTTTGGCGGGATCTCTGATGTCTTGTGGGTGATTTCCTAAGTATGGTGGTGTCGCCTTCTGTGGCTGAGGAAAAGGAACTGGCAGGTCAGGAGTACGTTGCATGGAGGCTGTGTTTTGGTGGAGGTTTCTCTTTCGTGGGGTTGAAACAGGAACTGGTGGACAGAGTAAAGGTTGGGAACTGGTGAGACTGTGGTTGGTTTAGGGCAGAGCAGGTAACAATTACACTGAACAAGAATGTGAAACAAAAACTGTAAAACTCAAACTGAACACTAGGAAAAAATGACTAGGGAAACCAAAAAGACACAGACCAAAAGTGAACACTAGGGACAAGGACTGAAGATAAAAATGTCATAAGGACCAAACACTGACTGAAAACAACAATACCATAAAGACATAAACCATAAACCAACAATACCATAAACACACACACACAATAAAAGAACAATTAGGGAACACGAATAAAAAAACACACCAAACTTCAGACCAAGATGCAGGTAACGGAAATCCACATGAAACCAGTCAAGAGTCCAAAAACCATGAGACAGGTAAAATGGGAGCCGGGCTATTGCATGAATAGTAAAGACAATGATCTGACAGAGAACCAAGGGGAGAGTTAATTTAAAGGCAGGGGAACAGGTGAAAACCATTGTGACCACAGAGTGGTAAAGGTGGAGAAACAAACAGGAAACAGGAATTGGAAAAAAAAGTGGTACAAAATAAAAGTCCAAGACAGGAAGTAAATGTGATCATGCGGGGCTTAGACAGAGCAGAGATTGAAGTGAAGGATGTTGAAAAAGGAAGAATGTGTAGCTTTCAAGGAGGAGATGAGAGAGGCTCTGGGTGGTCAGGAGGTGGTTCCAGATGGCTGGACAACTAAAGCCAATTTTATCAGGGTACTCTGTGTTTCATCGAGAAAGAGGAAAGAGGAAAAAGAGACTTGGTGGTGTCAAATCAAGCTTGACAAAGAGCATATGAGGACTCGTATGCTAGGTTGAACACTAAAGAGGGAGATGTGGATTTGTAGAGGTTGGTGAGGCAGAGAGATAGTGATGGGAAAGATGTGCAGCAGATTAGGGTGATTAGATAATGAGAGAAATGTACTGACAGGTGCCAGGAGTGTGATGGGAAGATGAAAGGAGAACTGAAGAGTTGACTGGTGACTGGTGTGGAGAAGGAAGTAGAAAAGATTAGTAAGAGTGAAGTCAGGAGTATGTTGAAGAGGAGGAAGAGTGAAAAGGAAGTTGGTCCTATGGAGGTATGGAAGTGTCTAGGAGAGGTGGCAGTAGAGTTTCTGACTAGTTTGTGTAACGAGATCTTGGAGAGTGAGAGGATGCCCCAGGCATGGAGGAGAAATGTACTTGTGCCGATTTTTAAGAACAAGGGAGATGTGCAGAGCTGCGGGAACTACAGAGGAATAAAGTTGATGAGCAATACAATGAAGCGGTGGGAAAGAGTAGTGTTAGCTAGGGTAAGGGCAGAGGTGAGCATTTGTAAGCAGCAGTTATTTCTAGGCATGGTTTCATGCCTAGAAAGAGTACAACAGATGTGTGCTGTCAGTGTGACAGAGGAGTTCAAGGTTGGTGTGTCTGCATCAATGTCGACTCTGAGCCCCCTTTTTTTTGCTCTGGTGATGTACAGCCTGACAGATGAGGTTAGACAGGAATCTCCATGGACTATGATGTTTGCAGATGATGTTGTGATCTGTAGTGAGAGCAGGGTGGAGGTAAATCTAGATAGATTGAGGTCTGATCTGGAATAAATGTTAGCCACAACAACATAGAATACATGTGTGTGAATGAGAGGGACCCAAGTGGAACGATGAGGTTAGTACTTAGTGTCAACGGTTCAGAGCAACAGAGAGTGTGGAAAAGAGGTGAAGAGGCGTGTGCAAGCAGATTGGAACAGGCGGAGAAAAATGTCAGATGTTTTGTGTGATAAAAGAGATCAGCAAGAATGAAAACAAAGGTGTTCAAGACAGTGGTGAAACCAGCAATGTTGTACGGCTTAGAGGAAGTGGCACTGAAGAAAAGACAGGAGGCAGAGCTGGAGGTAGCAGAGCTTAAGATGTTGTGGTTCTCTTTGGGAGTGACAAGGATGGACAGGATCAGGAATGAGAACATCAGAGGGACAGCTCATGTTAGATGTTTTGGAGATAAAGTCAGAGAGGCCAGATTAAGGAGGTTTGGACATGTTCAGAGGAAGGACTGTGAATATATCAGTGGAAGGATGCTGAGATTGGAGCTGCTAGGCAGGAGGTGAGGAAGACCAAAGATGAGATTTATGGATGTAGTGAAAGAGGACATGAAGTTAGTAAGTGTGAGAAAATAGTATCCAGAGGACTGGGTTAAATGGAGGCAGATGATTCCCTGAAAGGGAACAGCTGAAAGGAAAAGAAGAAAAAGAAGGGGATCTGGGGATTGAACCACTGACCCTGCAGTTGGTTAACAACTATTCTAACTCTAGATTAAGATCCCTGTGGGTAAGCAGCTGTGGCTCAAAAGACATAAGAGACAGTGAGTAGAGCAAAGGCACTAAATGCAACAGAGGCAGTAGAGACCGTAGACTATGGTAGATACAGTAAAGATAATAGAGTAAATAGATACAGGACAGACAGGTAATCATTATTAACATGAGACTGAAAGATCTGTCCTCCTTAAACTTTAGTGAAATATCATTTTCCTTTTGTCACTGAAATACTGATGAATGATTGATGTATTAAAGAGGAGTGTATATGATGCTGGCAGTGATGCAGTATTTATAATGTATTGATTTTGCTTTAACTAGTTATCGGTTCAGTATTCCCATGGCAAAGTTGTAGTATTTATTCAATATTGATGAGGCTGAATAAAACGTGATGAAGAACTTATGTAGTGTTGATACATATGATAGTCGTCTTTCTCCTTCTCTGTCTCCTTCTCTCTGTCCCTTTCTGCAGGTGTCCGGCAGGTGTTTTCTAGCGTGCAGCTACTGGTCCTACCAACCTTCCCGATATTTTGTTCTTGCTTTTTGTTGCTCTTTTCTTTTCTCTGTTCACTTTCCACTCACCCCAACTGGTCAAGGGAGATGGCCGCCCACCCTGAAAATGGTTCTGCTGGAGGATTCTTCCGTTAAAGGGAGTTTTTCCTCTCCACTGTTGCCTAGGGCTTGCTCCAGGGGGAATTGTTGGGTTCTGTATATACATATTTATAGATTTTAAAGTGTATAGTTTAAAGTGTCTTGAGATGACTTTGTTGTAAAATTGGCAGTATATAAATAAAGTTGAATTGAATTGATAGTATAGGATGATATAATAAACAAATAAACAATAAAATAAATAATTAAAAAAAACCCTGTTCAAGCTTTTTGGAGGTTTGGGGGTTGGGATTTGCTTTATCAAACTTTTGAATGGGAATGTCCTTGTGAAAAGTTTAATTTCATCCGATATTAGTAAATATAGTTTTTGACACTCTTTTACTGAATGATGATCAGTCTGTTGCTGTTGCTGTGTGTTTGATACAGACCCTGATTGGTCTTTGTGTCTGTCAGGTTGTGATTTCATTATGATGCTGCCAGTGTCCAGGTTCAAAGGTCAGCCAGTTGGTGTGGCAATGACCACTTCCCCTTGGCTTTCCATCACCTGTGACCCTTCTCCCCATTGGATGTGGTTGGCTAGCTGGATCCAGGCCACACCTCCTCTGGTCTTCTACCCCCCTACTGTGTGGGTACCCGAGTACAGACACCTGATACAGGTAACACACGTCATACGGTGAAGTTTTAGTTCTTAACGTTTGTAATTCATTGTTTTTCAGGGTGTTTTTTTTTTTTTTTTTTTTGTAGCTTAACATACCAGAATAGTTTTCACACAATCCTTAGCTGCCCACAAACTGTAGCTGCTAAACTTCCTCATTAACTAACAAAAATTGGGAATGCTGGCTTATATATAAATGTTTAATGGATAGTAATTAGGGTGTGCAGGTTAAGTGGGTTATTTCTCTTCATTTGTCTAATGTCCAGTGTAAGCTTCTTCTGTCGTCTGCAGACCGCATTAAATTTGGATACCTGAAGCCACTTATTAGCAACTTTATTTGTAATCTGTCTACTCTTGTATCAGTAAAAACGCAGTAAAGCAATGCAGATTCATCTAAAATGTTTTCTTTTTTTTCTTTTCTTTTCCTTTCGGCTGTTCCCTTTCAGGGGTCTGTAATGGGTTTAGCTAATAGGACCCAGAAGCACAGACACAAGATGAAGGTTTAAGAAAGCTTATTGATAATAAAAGTGGAAATAGATGATTCGTGATCCAAAGGCTGGGGAGTCTGATTACAGGATGCAGTTTACTGAGCGATAGAGGAGGGGAGACTGAGCATTGTAGCTGGAGACAGCAGGGGATTGAAAATATGGTGAAGTAGAGGAACAGGTGAGTGAGTGGGGAGAGCAGAAACAGGCAGAGCAGAGCTGGGCAAATTCCAGATCAGAGGTCCTGAGACAATGTGTAGACTGAGAGTTTGAGGTCCACAGAGCAGACTGGGTCAGGTGCAGGAAACAGGAACTGGACAGAAAACACTGAAGACAGGAGACAGGCTGGGGCAAAGCACAACAGGGTTAGAGCACTGAAAAGGTCCAGGTCTAAGAATCCAGTATCCAGATGATAGAGCACAAGGTCAGGTTCAGAAAACTCAGGTTGATATGCAGTAAGCCGACACCAAGCAATTAAACCAAGCAGAGTCCACAATCCAAGAAACAGAGTCAATAATGAATTCAGAGTTCTGAGCCAGGCCAGAGAGAAACACAATCCAGAATCCAAGTCAATGAAGCAGAGTTCAGATAATCAGAAAGAGTTATGTAGCCTGGGGGTCAGACAGGTACTCAGGTTCAGAATGCAGAATCCAGGTCAGCTCTCCAGTCGAAGTGGAAGATCTGCTGAAGAGAGCCATAGTTTTTGCCCCTTTAGATACCTGGCTGCAGGTGAATGGTGTTAGCTGCAAGCTTATATCGCTGGACAGTCTGTAAGAGGGCTTGACAAGCTCATCTCCAGGCAAGGTGACATTGGTGGGCAGATACTTGGTCTCTCTAGGCTTTTAAATAGAGGTGGTTGGTATCCATACAGTGTCTGGTATGGTGCTAGCCCCATATCAGATGATGGTAGAGAGTTTTGTGCATATTCAACCCGGACTACATTCTTGGACAAGGAGGAGGGATCCCGAGAACAGAGGAGACGAAGGCCATTCCCCAGATCCCGATTCAATCTCTTACACTGACCATAAGACTGGGGATGGAATCCAGAGGATAGGCTGACTGTGACCCTGAGCAACCTGTAGAACTCTCTCCAGAATCTGATGGAAAATTGGGGATCACGGTCAGAGACAATGTCATGGGGAAGGCCATGAATCCTGAAAATGTGCTGTAGGAGAAGCTGTGCTGTTTCCTTGGAAGTGGGTAACCTAGGAAGGGGAATGAAGTGAGCCATCTTGGAGAATCTGTTAACCACGGTGAGAATGGCGGTGAATCCAGAGGATGGGGGTAAATGAGTAACAAAATCCAGAGAAATGTGAGACCAAGGGCGCCAGGGAACGGGGAGTGGTTGACGAAGGCCGCTAGGGGGTTTGTTGCTGGACTTGGCTTGAGTGCATTTAGGGCAAGCAGAAACAAACTCGGCCATCAGAACCTCTGTTGAACCACAAACTTGGTGCAAGTTACTCCAGCGTGACAGAACAAGTGGGAAGAGTGACACCACTGTAAGACCCTGGACATGAGAAAATCTGGAGCAAAAAGACAATTGGAGGGACAAGAGGATGGGCCGGGTTGGTTCTGTTGAGCCTGAATGACCTCTCTCTCAATGTCTAACTCTCAATGACTGAATGAATCTGAACAGGGAGTTGGTTTCACAGGAGAGGAGCTTGATAAATAAAGGCTCTGCCTCCCATTCTACCTTTTGGAAATTTTGGGAACCACGAGTAGGCCTGCATTCTGAGATCGAAGTGGTTTACTGGGATGATATGGTGCTATGAGGTCTTCTATATATGATGGAGCCTGACCATTCAGAGCTTTATATGTAAGAAGCAGGTTTTAAAATTCTGTTCTACATTTAAAAGGAAACCAATAGAGAGAAGCTAGTGAAGGTGAAATATGATCTCTCATGCTAATTCCAGTCAGCACTCTGGCTGCAGCATTTTGGATAAATTGCAGGCTCTTTAGGCAGTTACTGGGGCATCCTGAAAGTACGGATTTACAGTAGTCCAACCTAGAAGTAACAAATGCATGGACTAGTTTTTCAACATCACTTTGAGACAGGATGCTCCTAATTTTGGCAATGTACCGTAGGTGGAAGAAAGCTGTTCTAGATATTTGTTTTGTACGTGAAGTAAAGGACAAATCCTGGTCAAAGATAACTCCAAGGTTCCTTGTAGTAGTACTGGAGGCCAGACTTATGCCATTTAGAGTAATGATATGGTCAGACATCATATTTCTGAGATTTTTAATCCCAAATACCATGACTTCCATTTTGTTTGAGGTTTGAAGTAAATAATTGTGGGACATCCATGCCTTAATGTTTTGTAGGCATGCCTGATAGGACCCGGAAGCACAGACACAAGGGAAAGGTTTAAGAAAGTTTATTGATAATTATGGAAATAGATGATTGGTGATCCAAAGGCTGGGGAGTCTGATTACACGATGCAGTTTACTGAGCGATAGAGGTGGGGAGACCGAGCATTGTAGCCGGAGACAATAAGGGGATTGAACATATGGTGCAATTGGAGGAACAGATGAGTAATTGGGGAGAGCAGAAACAAGCAGAGCAGAAATGGGCAAATTGCAGATCAGAGGTCGTCAAAAAGTGTAAAACATGCAGAGTCCACAACCATTTCACCACCAAGTCTCCTTGTTTATTGGGAAAAAGGGAAGCGGCTTTTTCCTGATAAACACCAAGTACCTTCCTACTTGTCTCCCTGATCACATTAGCTATAGTTGTCCAGTCATCTGGAAGCACTTCCTGACCACCTAAACCTGTCTCATCTTCTCCCTGAAAACTACTTAACATTCTTCCTTTTTCATCTTCCATCTCTGCCTTAGTCCTCTTCATCTTCCTCACCACCAATCATTTTACACATCGTCATCCTGTGGCTGTCTTTCCACCTGGTGTCCTTTGTGTGGACACACAGTATATACACATTATTTCTCTGCATCATGTTAGCTAACTCTCTAGCCTTCCCTTTTATAGTCCCAACATTCAAAGTCCCTACTGTCAGTCCTACACTCTTGGCTTTCCTCTTCTCTCTTTAAGCCTACGAACACGCCTTCCCCCTCTCCTTCTTCAACCAGCAATGGCCAAATTTCCACCGACTCCCTATTGGTCAACAGCACCGGTGCCGGTTGTTGTTAACCTGGGCCGTGACCTAGCCGGTATAGAAGCCTGATCAGGTGTGGAAGTCATGATTCACACATTTGAAAACCCTCTGCATTTATCCAGGCTGGGTTCTGGCACAAAAAGAAAGTTTTTGTTTCTATTTCTCAATACAAATATCTTATTTTAAGGATTACATAAAACTCAAAAAGTTGATCCTTAATTTATTTTTAAGATGTAAGTTTAGGACTCAGGTCGATTGGGGTAATTAGACAGGGTATTTGATTAGTATATTTCAATGGTTCTTTATGTTGCATGGATATTTTTGCATTCTACTGGTTGTTTTATTTTTCAGTGGGAACATCCTGCTGGTGACGTTCTCCCTCGCCTCCCTCCTCTTCTCCCTCGATTGGCTCATCAGCCTCTGCCTAAGGTGTGCCCAAACTAACACACACACACACACACACACAAATACACACACACACACACCATCATTCTATCATGCTAACATGCTAACACATTTGCAGCTAGAAGAAAGCTGGATCGCACCAGAGGAAATATCCTCACAGAGAGGAAAATTTCTCATGACCCATCGAATATGGCAGGCACCAGGTGGACATTCACGTAGGACCCGGCTCTTACTGAACCCATCTCAACTCTCAGGTGAGATGCCCCACTGATGAAGGTGGTTGAAGCAAGAGTCAGGGATTTATTTGACTATGACAGTGAAATCAACCAACCCTGGCTCTACGTGGCTAAATCAGCTGAGCTCATCAAGATTTGAAGCATAGCTGGAATCAAACCAGTTACTTTAAGAGGTTGGATCTCTTTTGGGGATGATGCCATGTTGTTGTGGGATGATTGGCCAGGTGTCATTCAATGTGAAGATAATTGGTCTATTTGAAGTCACAATCTTTTTCTTCAACAAATTAAAGAGTAACAACATGACAGGAGCAATGCTGATTTAAAAACTGAAAGCAAGAGACTAAAATTAGGTCTCTATAACTGGTCTTCTGAATTCTGAGTTGGAAATGTTTCACTCCTCGTTCAAGTAGCTTCTTCAGTCTAAGGAATATTGTCTATAGAACCCAACTATATCCTCTGGCCTGGTCTTGTGTCACTCACCTGGCTTGAATAATCCTTTCAGTTGAACAATAAAAGAGGTCAGAGTAAGGCATAGAGATATTGGGATTTAAAGATGACAACTCCTAACATCTTTCATCTGACTAGGGATCATTATGTGTGAAGTGGTCTCAATATTCCAGGGGATGGGTGAATCTCTGTTGAGAGAGGATTCTCAACCTGAACATACAGTGCATTCAGAAAGATTTCAGACCTTCCACCCCATTCAATTTTCTTATGCTGCACCCTAATACTACATTTGCTTACATTATTTTTTTCCCCATTAATACAGTTTTTTGTGAGAAAGTGAAAACTAAATTTTAAAAATGTCTGAAAATGTATAAAAACGGGAGTTAATATCATACAGTGGTGACAATTGTGGGGTTAGAGGAGAGGTCAGAGGGACAAGAGAAGAAAAGGAGCTCAGTGCATTGGCGGGTGGGTCCCCCAGTAGTTTAAGGGTATAGCAGCATGACTATAACTAACTAAGCTTTCCACAGGAAAGGAGCTTAATAGCCAAAGGCTCTGCCTTGGGTAAGACCATGGTGGGGCCTTCCGGAGGTGGGCGAGGAGGCGGGCAAGGACGGCTGAAGCCCTCTAGGGCTGGGCCGGGGGTCTGGCAGGAGGACCAGTTTTTGTTTCCAAAGGAACAATTGCTGACCCAGGAAAAGGGACAGTTGCTGCGCTGGTCAGCTGGAAAACAGGAGATGCAACCTCCAGAAGAGGGGTGGCAACCAGCTTGGAACCTGCAACATGTACAAAGTCAGCTGACTCGGAGACAGGATAGGAACCAAACTAGTAGCGGGCCCGCCTGGAGACTTCGGCCAACCCAGACATAGAACCACACGAAATTAAGCCTGACGGGCATCAGCTGACCCCAGCACCAGGACAGGACCTGGATGAACAGAGACAGGACAAAAAGGGACAGGAATTGGAACTGGGCGAGAGGCAGCCGACCTTGGCGCCGTGACAGGAACTGGACAAGCGACAGGAACTGCAACTAGACAAACATGAACTGGAACTGGACAAGCGGTCACCGACCTCAATGCCGCGACAGGAACTGGATCTCCAGAGGTTGCGTCAACCCATTCCAGAAACTGAACCGAAGTCATAGCACTGACCTGGGCAAACCCTTCAGGACCGCTGGCTGCGTCGACCGGCTTGCGAGCAGGAGCTAAGGTGGTTGAAGAGTTCGGTTCCTTTAGGGTGATAGGCCAGGGAAAATACTTCCACTTATAGAAGGACACCTCTCGGGCAAAGTCTGGATCATCCTTCCAGAAGATGGCCAGCCTGTCGAGGAATTCTAGATCTGAAAAAAAGTCTCTTGGGAGATATCAAAGTCCACCCAAGAGAAGGGCAGAGAGTTCTGAGGCTCCACCAGGCCAGAACAAGAAACAGGCAGTCTCATTTACATTTAGTCATTTAGCAGACGCTTTCAAAACACGTTTGAAACATCAAAGCAAAGTCCTATCAGAAAAGTGTTCACAGTTTACGAGATGCAAGTGCGAGTAGAAAGGATTTTTTATTTTATTTTTTTTTTTAAGAGATTTAAGTGCAGAGGAAGATGCGGAAGAATTCTGTTTTCAGCAGTTTTTTGAATGTTGGGAGTGAGTTTGCTGAGAGTGCAGAGTTTGGTAGCTCGTTCGATCATCGTGGGATCATTGCGCTAAAAAGTTTTGCTTGGTGTCTTCTGTGTGGTGCTGGGACCACCAGACGTCGTTCGTTGGCAGACCGCAGCAGGCGGGAAGGATTTTAAACTTGAATGAGTGAGTTGAGGTAAGCGGGAGCTGTCGAGTTAACTACCCTGTGAGCAATAGACACAGTTTTGAACCTGATGCAAGCAGCTACAGGAAGCTAGTGTAGAGATCTAAAGAGTGGTGTGACATGGGTCTTTTTTGGCTGATTAAAAATGAGGCGAGCTGTTGCGTTTTGGATCATCTGCAAGGGTTTTATTGTGGATATCGGTAACCCCATCAACAAAGCGTTGCAGTAATCGAGACAAGATATGACCAGCGCCTGTACAATGAGGTAGGTTGTATATTCCGTGATGTAGGGTCTGATCTTCCTGATGTTGTAGAGAGTGAATCTGCATGCCCTAGAGACTGAGGAGATGTGGTCCTTAAAGCTCAATTGGTCTTCGATGACCACCCCCAGATTTTTGGCTGACTTAGTAGGGAAAATCACTGTATATCCAATATTGATGCTTATGTGGTGTTGTGTCGAAGGTCTGGCTGGGAAGACAAGGACTTCGGTCTTGGAGAGGTTGAGTTGAAGATGTCTCTCACTCATCCAGGCTGAGATGTCTGAGAGACAGGCAGAGATGCGTGATGAAACAGTGGAGTCGTCTGGTGGAAAGGACAGGAAGAGCTGTGTGTCATCAGCAAAGCAGTGATAGGAAAGACCATGTGAGTGAATGATGGCACCTAGGGATGAAGTATAGATAGGAAAGAGGAGAGGACCAAGAACTGAGCCCTGCGGCACACCGGTAGAGAGGCTATGAGAGTTAGAAAGATGCCCCCGCCAGGATACCTTGAAGCTTTGTCCTGATAGGTAAGAACAAAGCCAGTCTAGAGCTGATCCAGAGATGCCCAAGTCAGAGAGTGTGGACAAGAGTATCTGATGGTTAACAGTGTCAAAGGCTGATGATAGATCAAGTAGAATTAAGACAGATGATTGACCTGTGGCTTTTGCAGCTCGAAGATATTCCACAACAGTCAGGAGTGCCATTTCCGTGGAATGATCCCTCTTGAAGCCAGACTGGTTGACATCGAGGAGGTTGTTCTTGGAAAGGAAGTCTGAGAGTTGGTTGAAGACTGCTCGTTCCATAGTCTTGGCCAGAAAAGGAAGGAGGGAGACAGGTCTGTAGTTCTCCACTACAGAGGGATCAAGAGAAGGCTTCTTGAGCAGTGGGGTAATCAAGGCCTGCTTGAAAGAGGTTGGAAAAATCCCTGTTTTGAGAGATGTGTTGATGACTTGTGTAATAGCTGGCATTAGTGCAGGTGCAACTGCTTGAAGAAGAGTGGAAGGGATTGGATTGAGTGTTGGTGGTCGGATGATTAGAGAGGAGGAGGGTGGATACGTCATCCTCATTCAGAATTGCAAATGATGAGAGCAATGCAGTGTTGGAAGAGGTTAAATGGATGTCATCATCTGGAGGAGAGAACTGTGAGCTGATGGCTGCCACCTTGCTGGTAAAAAAGTTGGCAAAGTTGTCAGCAGTGAGAGAGGTAGATGGCGGAGGTGAAAGTGGGTAGATGAGTGATTTGAAAGTGGAGAACAGTTTTCTGGTGTCCGTGGTGTTGCTGAGCTTCTCCTGGTAGTAATTGATCTTTGCCCTGGTGACACTGTGAGAAAAAGGTCCAAGGAGATTCTGATACTCAGCAAGGGCAGATGGAGTCTTGGATTTGCGCCACTTCCTCTCAGCACTCTTGAGCATGGTGCGTTGTTCACGGATCCCGTCAGTGAGCCACGGATTAGAAGGTGAGAGAGGGGCGGGTCTCGAAGACATAGGACAGAGACAATCCAGACATGATGAAAGTGTATTGCAAAGGCTGTCTGTGGCTGCATCTGCATCGCAGATGGAGAGGTCCTGTGTTGGGGGCAGAGTTGCGGAGACCAGCGAGGAGAATCGATCCGGGTTGAGAGACCTGAGGTTGCGCCGGAATGTTACAAGTGTGGGAGGAGATTGCGAAAGTCTAGGGATAAAGACTGAGTTGAATGAAGAAATGATCCGATACATCCAGGGGAGTGACCAAAATTTTGTCTGTGGTGCAGTTCCGGGTGAGGATGAGGTCGAGATTGTTGCCTGCTTTGTGGGTCGGAGGAGTGGAGACCAGACTCAGGTCAAATGTGTTTACAAGAGCAAACACATCAGCCGCCTATGGTTTGTCCGGGTGAATGTTCAGGTCTCCCATGACGATGAGAGGAGTGCCATCTTCTGGGAAGTGGGACAGCAACATGTCCAGTCCATCGCCGAAGTTCCCCAGCTGGCCCGGTGGTCGATATATCACAATCAGCTGGACTGCAATTGGTGCTGTGATCCTAACGGCATGATATTCCAGAGAAGACAGATTGCTGAGTGGTGCTGTCGAGGAAAACTTCCAGGTGTCATTGATGAGAAGTCCAGTCCCACCCCCCCAGCCTAATGAGCGAGGAGTGTGAGAGAATGAAAAATTGGTGGAGAGTGCAGCTGTGGTGGCTGTGTTCTGTGGTGTGATCCAGGTTTCTGTAAGTGCAAGCAGGTGAACAGCTGAGTGTGTAGCAAAAGCTGGAATGAAGTCGGCCTTGTTCACTGCAGACTGGCAGTTCCACAGGGAAAGAGAAAAGAGGCTGGTGGCAAAGTGGTCTGGGTGAGAGTGCGCAGGAGAGAAATATGTCGTCCCCTAGTAGGGCGCCATGTCCTACGTCTGCGGAGGAGAACAGGGATCTGCTGAAAACACATAGTAAAACAAAGAAAAGGCTTTTCGGAGTAGAAGGGGTTAATGTAGAGCAAAGTAGAGAAATAGAAGAAGTTTGAAATAAACTACCTAAAGTCCTCGTTCGGTGGACTCGCGCAGGTAGACTCGCTTGTCTTTACACCGTCGGTCTTCACACAAGGAGGGCTGAACAAGGGCTGACGCTCCAGCCCAACAGGTGCCTTAAATATGGTCTTAATTGGCTACAGCCGAAACCGCCCCCTCGTTGAAACCAACCTACCTCTTGTCCCTTTTTAGGTCAAAGGTGTGAACGCTTGGTGATTACTAAGCTGAAACTACCACCAACAACAGACCAAATATCCACTTCACCAGAAGAACAAAACTTTGTACCTACAGTTCTTAACTATTACAAACAAACAGACTAAATTAGCAGACTCAAGAAAAATGACAGAAACTCAGCTACCTCTGAAACCAACAAACAAATTTCAAACAGTACTTACTAGTTGAGTATATCTCCTGTCCTAGCTTGGTGCTTGTCCAGTGGTGTTGTTAGACCCTATTCCATCTAGACTGCTCAAGGAAGATTTACCCTTAATAGATACTTTCGTATTAGATATCATCAATGCATGCCTACAAGACATAAAGGCCTGGATGTCCCACAGTTTTTAACTTCTAAACTCAGACAAAATTAAAGTCATTGTATTTGGGTCCAAAAATCTCAGAAATATGATGTCCAACCATATTGTTACTCTAGATGGCATAAGTCTGGCCTCCAGTACTACTGCAAGGAACCTTGAAGTTATTTTCGACCAGGATTTGTCCTTCACCTCACATATAAAATAAATCTCTAGAACAGCCTTCTTCCACCTACGGAACATTGCCAAAATTAGGAGCATCTTGTCTTAAAGTGAAACCCGAAAAACTGGTCCATGTATTTGTTACCCTAGGTTGGACTACTGTAATTCCCTACTTTCAGGATGCCCCAGTAATTCCCTAAAGAGCCTGCAATTAATCCAAAATGCTGCAGCAAGAGTGCTGACTGGAACTAACAAGAGAGATCATATTTCACCTTCACTAGCTTTTCTCCATTGGCTTCCCATTAAATCTAGAATAGAATTTAAAACCCTGCTTCTTGCATATAAAGCTCTGAGTGGTCAGGCTGCATCATATATAGAAGACCTCATAGCACCATATCATCCCAGTAGACCACTTCGATCTCAGAATGCAGGCCTACTTGTGGTTCCCAGAATTTCCTAAGGTTGAATGGGAGGTAGAGCCTTTAGCTATCAAGCTCCTCTCCAGTGGAACCAGCTCCCAGTTCAGATTTGGGAAGCAGACACCCTCTCTACTTTTAAGTCTAGGCTTAAAACCTTCCTGTTTAATAAAGTTTATTATAGTTTATTATAGTTATGCTGCTATAGGCTTAGACTGCTGGGGGTCCCACCCCCCGATGCACTGAGCTCCTTTCCTCCTTTTGACCCTCTCTCCTCTCCTCTCACCCCACAATTGTCACAACTATGTCATTAACTATGTGTGTTTTCTCCCGTAGTTGTCTTTGTCCTTCTCTGTCCCCCTCTCTCTGTCCCTTTCTGCAGGTGTCTGGCAGGAGTTTTCTAGCGTGCAGCTACTGGTCCTACTAACCTGCACAATGTTTTGTTGTTACTTTTTGTTGCTCTGTTCTTTTCTCTCTTCACTTTCCACTCACCCCAACCGGTCAAGGCAGATGGCTGTCCACCCTGAGCCTGGTTCTGTTGGAGGTTTCTTCCGTTAAAGGGAGTTTTTCCTCTCCACTGTTGCCTATGGCTTGCTCCAAGGGAAATTGTTGGGTTCTCTCTATACATTTTTATAATGAGATGACTTTGTTGTGAATTGGCGCTATATAAATAAAGTTGAATTGAATTGAAATTGAATTGAAATTTATGCTCAGACATTTCAGATTAAATGACAACAAGCCACATTCAGCGTCCACTACCAGGATACATATTTAAGGTTTTGTTTCAGAAAACAAACAATCTTTAGTGATGTAAAGTTAGAGGAAATGAAAACACGCTTGATATCTTTCCCTAAACAATTTGTTGCCTAATCCTGTAAAATCCCACTGTCACGTCTGCAACACCGTTTTGGGCTGTCCTCTCCACATTTTCATATGTGGAGAGGACATGGTTAGTTTTTAGATTTAGAATAAGTTTTTAGTAGTTTTGAAAGATTGTTGTAGTGCTTATTTTATCAAGCTTCTACAAGGTCTAAGTAGACCACTTAGTTTTTAGCCTACAGCCAAAGCGAAGGGATTTATGACCATGTCTTAGTTTTTGAAAAGTATTTAATTAATCTACATAAATATTTATTAGGAGAAAAACTCCAGCGTTTCTTATACTCGAAAGACTTTGAAGGGGATAGCTAAGAGATTGTTGTGTTGACCAATAATACCATACTTTCATCAAAAGTACACTAGATGCTTATATTTAGAGGTCAACAGACCCATTTCAAGGTAGCTTTAAACACATGCTGCATTAAACTGTAAATGTCTGGTGAATGCTCAGATAAGCAAATATGTAATACTGGTTATTAATGTTTGCTCTGTAAATTATCTGACGAATGTTTCTCAGTGTGAGCAGAGCATCTTTTTTTTCTCATCTTTTCACAGATGTTCTTTGTTGTGATGATGCTTCTGTCAACAGATTTAGGTCAGTTTCCTGAAAGGAGCAAAAACATGTGGAGGCAGTATATTCTGCTACTGTATCAATGACACACATAAACATCATTGGAGGCTAACGGAAAAGTAACACAAACTGATTTGTGCATCTCCCTCACAATAAATAAAATTCTCAATGGAGTTGGTTTGTTCATGTTCTGAACTTGTTTTTTAATGTTTCAGTTTAAAACTTTCCTGATAGATCCTAGAAGTTGCATCAGAAATGTTTTAATAACTTTCAAGAACAGCAGCAAAATCGGCCTGCAGTGTTTCTCACAGTCACAATAAAAAGTTAAAATGATTTTCATATTTTCTGACACAACTGGTAAGAAGAGAAACTTAGCATGGCTCCTAAAGAAAGCATGGACTCATTCAGATATATATGCTACATATTGTTGGTCAACACAACTATCTCTTAGCTAACCCCTCCAAAGTCTTTCAAGTATAAAAAACGCTGGGGTTTTTCTCCTAATAAATATTTATGTAGATCAAATCCAGTCAGTTTGAACTATTCAGTTAATTTTCAGACATGCTACAGTTTAACTGCGGTACTGATGATGACCCAACATGTTTCTGTTCAGGTCTTGCTCAAAGAGACGCTGCCAAGTCCAGAGCAAACAAGAATGAAGATTCTTCATTTCGTCCCCTACTGCACGTGATCTCTGTGTCTCCTCTCCACCTGCCTCTCCTCACTGTTCATTCTCCTACAGCTGGACCTGGGTTCTGCTCCTTATCAGGTGATCTCTGCAAATAAAGAATTCAGGAATGATAACCAGTGACTTCACTCTCCATATATGTTACCTGCTCAAAATGCTGAATGTCCACTGAGCAGATAATGTAAAAAGAAATTTTTTTTCACATTTAAAAGGGGTAAGGAAATATGTACATTTCTAGTAAGTCCCAATTGTTCTATAATCAATTTCATGAGTTTTCAGTCATTGCTGAAAAACTCATCCACGTATTCTCTCTCAAAGACTATAGTACACCACCACCTAGTGAGTAGCATGATCTATTACATTTTCATCCTGCTTTTGGCAACTATCGTCTTTTAATAAACTTCTTAGACTGAGTAGTTGTGTCTGGCGCATTATTGGCTCCAAACTTGAAACCAATTCCTTACAGTATAATCTGGCCACTATGGACCCAGTTCACACCTCCTCAGCTAGTTTTTGCAGTTTTTTTGAGAAGGTATTATTAAAACATGAGCCTTGTCTAGATAAGATGGCCTCAATGCTTAAACAACTCACTAATTGGTTTGCTCCAGCTACCCAACCAACAGCACCCCACAGGCTTCTACCATAGCTTAATCTACCGCCTCTTCCCTCCACCCAGAGAGGGAGACCAAGATTCCACCTCCCGAGTGCTATGGAGGGGAGCCCAGAACCTGCCGATCCTTCCTTACACAGTGCAAGGGTCAGTTCCTCCTGGAAACCTCATCCTTCCCATCAGAGGAAGCCAATGTTGTATATGTTTTTGCTCTGCTCACTGGCCACACCCACCTCTGGGGAAATGACTCAACTCTTCATCCTATAGTCCTCAGCATCCCTTGGTTGGAACTATATAGTCCACACATTGTCTGGTGAACCGGCAAGATTCTGGGATGGAGAACCCCATGACTCACTTTATGTTTACATTCTTCTCAGACTATCATTGTCCTATTCTCAGATCCAGACACCAATTACCCTGACCCTCACAGTATCATGATCTCAAGGAAGTCAGTATCATCATCTCTAGCAAGTAACATACTACTTCATCACCCCTCACAGACCATATGACTATGCCATTGACCTGTTGCCTGGCACCACGCCCCCCAGAGGCCACCCATCCTTGAACATCAGGGCATGCAAAATTATATAACTGAGTCATTAATTCCTGGCATCATCTGCCTATCATCCTCAACAGCTGGAGGTGGATTTTTCTTTGTGGGTAAAAATGATGGTAGCCTAAAACTGCATTGATTACCAAGGCCTAAACCAGATAACAGTTAAGAACAGTTATATACTCCCAATAATTGGGTTAGAGTTAGGCTTCAGATTTTTAACTCTTTCAAGGACTCTACACCAAGCTTGACCTGCACAATGCTTATGACCTGGTGAGAATCAAGAAGGGGGATGACTGTTAAATATGCCAGCATGCCATTTTAAGTAACTTGTCATGCTGCATTGGGCTGACCAACGCCCCGGCTGTATTCCAGAATCCAGTCAATGATGTGTTGGGAGATATGCTGAACAAGTATATTGTGTATATCTTGATGACTCACTAATTTTCTCCCAATGTGAGACTGATTGGGTTCACAATGTCAGAGCAGTTCTCCCGTTCTCTTTTGGCCATGTTGTGAGTTCCATGTTTTATCCTGCAGGTAAACCTGCTCTAAAAACTCTGGTCTAATAGCACTTCCCTACTGCTTGGTATTGTCTTGACACAACTCCATAAACAATGCACACTGTTGACGGATCATAGAGGAGCATCATTACGACTGCGTTCAGTTGTTTGGTTGTCTTGAACTTTTCCCAATCTCTCCTGATTTTTTTCAGCATCTTTGGTCTTGCTGTCTTAAGCCTCTTCTGTAACCAAATTTGATTCCTTGCTGTAACAAACCATATCTTCCATTGTTCCCGTGTGTAGTGTTAAAAGGAACATCTCAGTAGCCTCATGGGATAACCAGCTACACTGAGGAGGTACAGTATCTGCTGCATAAATTGAAGTTCCTGGTACAAAAATCAAGTACACTAAAATACAGGGAAGTAAAATTCAGTAGGTACCATGTGGTGGAAATAAACTAGAAGACTCTGTCTTGGGAGTAGTCCCCTGTGGGCCCAGTTCTCTAAATTATGGGACAACAGCATGTCCAGAGGAAGTCTAGTCGAGGTTAACAGTTTTACCAGAAGTATTACAAATCTTCTTTCTTTTCTTTCGGCTGTTCCCTTTTAGGGGTCACCAAAGCGAATCATGTGCCTCCATCTAACCCTGTCCTCTGCATCCTCTTCACTCCCACCAACTAACTTCATGTCCTCTCTCACTACATCCATAAATCTCCTCTTTGGTCTTCCTCTAGACCTCCTGCCTGGCAGCTCCAACCTCAGCGTCCTTCTACTGATATATTCACAATTTCTTCTCTAAACATGTCCAAACCACCTCAATCTGGGCTCTCTAACTTTATCTCCAAAACATCTAACATGAGCTGTCCCTCTGATGTCCCATCCTCGTCACCCCCAAAGAGAACCTCAACATCTTAAGCTCTGCTACCTCCAGCTTTGCCTCCTGTCTTTTCTTCAGTGCCACAGTCTCTAAGCCGAACAACATCGCTGGTCTCACCACCGTCTTGAACACCTTTCCTTTCATTCTTGCTGATACTCTTTTGTCACGAAACACATCTGATACTTTTCTCCACCTGTTCCAACCTGCCTGCACTCATCTCTTCATCTCTTTTCCACACTCTCCATTGCTCTGAACCATTGACCCTAAGTACTTAAAGTCCTGCACCTTCTTCACCTCTGCTGCCTGTAACCTCACTGTTCCACTTGGGTCCCTCTCATTGACACACATGTATTCTGTCTTGCTGCTGCTAAGCTTCATTCCTCTGCTTTCCAGAGCAGACCTCCACCTCTCTAAACTTTCCTCCACCCTGCTCCCTGCTCTCACTACAAATCACAATGTCATCTGCAAACATCATAGTCCATGGAGATTCCTGTCTAACCTCATCTGTCAGCCTGTCCATCACCAGAGCAAATAAGAAGGGGCTCAGAGCCGATCCTTGATGCAGACCCACCTCCACCTTGAACTCCTCCGTCACACCTACAGCACACCTCACCACGGTCTTACAGCTCTCATACATGTCCTGCACCACTCTAACATACTTCTCTTCCGCTCCAGACTTCCTCATACAATACCACAGCTCCTCTCTCTGCACCCTATCATACGCTTTCTCTAAATCTACGAAGACACAATGCAACTCCCTATGACCCTCTCTGTACTTCTCCATCAGCATCCTAGAGACAAATACTGCTTCTGTTGTACTCTTTCTAGGCATAAAACCATATTGCTGCTCACAAATGTTCACCTCTGCCCTTAGCCTAGCTTCCACTACTCTTTCCCACAACTTCATTGTGTGGCTCATCAGCTTTATTCCTCTGTAGTTACCACAGCTCTGCACATCTCCCTTGTTCTTAAAAATTGGCACCAGTACACTTCTCCTTTAGTCCTCGGGCATCCGCTCACTCTCCAAGATCTTGTTAAACAAACTAGTCAGAAACTCTACTGCCACCTCTCCTAAACACTTCCATACCTCCACAGGTATGTCATCAGGACCAACTGCCTTTCCACTCTTTATCCTCTTCAACGTCCTCCTCACTTCACTCTTACTAATCTTTGCTACTTCCTGCTCCACACCAGTCACCTCTTCTACTGTTCGTTCCCTTTCATCTTCCTCATTCATCAACTCTTCAAAGTACTCCTTCTATCTTCCCATCACACTCCTGGCACCTGTCAATACATTTCCATCCTTATCTTTAATCACCCTAACCTGCTGCACATCCTTTCCATCTCTAGCTCTTTGTCTGGCCAACCTGTACAAATCCACCTCTCCCTCTTTAGTGTCCAACCTAGCATACAAGTCCTCATATGCTCTTTGTTTCTCTTTGTTTGGCCTTTGCCACCTCTACCTTCACCTCATGCTGCATCTCCCTGTACTCCTGTCTACTCTCTTCAGTCCTCTCAGTGTCTCAGTGTTCTTCTTAGCTAACCTCTTTCCCTGTAAACACTCCTGAACTTCCTCGTTCCACCACCAAGTCTCCTTGCCCACTTTCCTCTTTCCAGATGACACACCGAGTACCCTCCTACCTGTCTCCCTAATCAAATTAGCTGTAGTGGTCCAGTCATCTGGAAGCACCTCCAAACAACCCAGAGTCTGTCTCAGCTCCTCCCTGAAAACTACCCGACATTCTTCTTTTTTCAACTTCCACCTCTTAGTCCTCTGCTCTGCCTTAGTCCTCTGGGAGATGGTAATGTAGTATATTAATTAAGGATTACATTTAATCCAACAGGGAAAGCAAAATCTAATCTGTGGTCTAAAACTCTTAATTGAAATTGATTGGCTGCTTGCATTCATGTGATCTAATTTACTGCATCACTTTGGTAGATTGTCGTGTCAAGTCTTTGTTTCCATGGAAACTATGGACCTTCTTGTCTGGTCTGTGATTGGACAGCTGGTTGGGGTGGCATTGGGGAAGGGTTTAAAGGTAAAAAAACATACAGAAATAAAAAGATGGAACATGGATGAAACTTCAAACAGCAAAGACCTTTAACACATGTGCACAGATTTAATTCCCATTCAGATGAATCTGAGTCTTTTTTTAACTGAAAGTGGGCAACTGCAGATCCACACACAGACAGAAACAGACTTATACAGACACAGATTGCCTGTGGTGATGCATTTGAATGTGTTTAAATTTGTCAGTAGAAAAAGGAAGAGCAGAGATGAAAGCAGATCTGGAATTTCTTTATTTACCAGTGGAGACTTATCTGCTATAAGGGTGGAAACAATAACTTTTTTTACCCAGATGGTTCCACCTGTCCTCCAATACACACCTGCAAACTGCCTATTTAATCTAACTGGGTTGATCTCTGGCTCAGACACAGCAGCATGTGACATGTTGATAATCTAATAAAGCAGCTGGTAATCAGGAAGCATGAAACACTGAAATTTTGACGTCATCATGCAGGTGGGGCTTATGACAAATGGGCAGAGCTTCACATGGCAGTCAGCATGGGGATGTGTCCTCTCATTCTAACCAACCTAGCATGCAGAGAAGCATGGCTGGAGCCAATCATCAGCCTGGAAAGAAGATTGTCCCCACTCCTGCAGGTAAATCACTTCACAAACACAGGTAACGATTGGCACACTCTTAAGGACGAGCTAAGACTTTCAAAGGCAGCACCATCTAAGCTTTCTATTCTCCAGCAGTCTGGGAGTAGCACCCTCCCGATAACTGAGTGATGGTGGGAAGCACAATTAACAGTCTGATTTTCTAATGTAGACAAAAGTGCAAATCCTACAACAATGGAAATTGGTTCGTGTTCTTATAACATGAACATGGCAGCAACCACTAACATTTATAAAATAACTTGCACCAAAAATGAAAACAATAAAAAAGTAGTTACATCCCGAATAGAGAGATTCGGACAATGCAGACTACAGAATCTAAGGAACATTGAGGTAACATAAGTTTAACAACTTTCATCACCAGTCACTGATTGGGGTTGTGGATATCAAAGATGTTTAAACATGTATTGTAACAACAAAATAAGACAAAAATCTTTATACAGCACTTACTTAATGGTATACTTTGGTGACTGTCAGCACCAACTGAGCCAGACTAGAAGAGACCAGAGCAAATGAGTTCAGAGACCTAAAAGACACAAAGGCATGGATGTCCCGCCATTTCCTATTTTTAATTTAACTTATTGTTTATGGGGTTTACAATCACAGAAATAGGGTGTCTAACCATAAGGTTACTTTAAATGGCAAAGCTTTGACCTCCAGGACTACTGACAGTGGCTATTTTTGACCATGTTGTCCTTTACCTCAGACATAAAATAAATCTTTAGAGAAACATTCCTGGACAGGATCTGTCTGCTTTTCTCAGCTCTGCATTAACATGGGGCTTAGCATACTGGTCCACATCAGCCTGTTTACTTGTCCTTCTACAAAGTAGTTTTACATTCTACTTTGTCCCTGTCTTTCAGGTGATGGACATTCGTCCGTCATTCTTCTCTTCACAGATGTCTTCCAGATTCACCTTGCTGACACACAGTAAGAACTGTTTGTCTGTTTCTTTTTTGTCTGTGTCTGAGACATGTTTAGTGATAGTCAGGAGTAGTTGATACACACTGGTGGAGTGTCTGATTAATACTAATACCAAAGGTGAAGGCACTTTAACAAAAGAAGCCTCCAACTATATAGGCTCAGGGTGGGGGGGAGAGGGGGGCAAAGTCAGTGGAAAGTGAATAGAGAAAAGAGAATAGATGTCAGGCAGGCATGTGCTGGGAAATCTTCACTAGATTTGTTTGCTCCTGTTTGCACCAATCAGCTCTGTTTTACTGTTAGGTAAGGTTGGGGGTTACTTGGGGTTAGGTTATGGTAAGGTTATTGTCTCATCTCTGGATCAGCTCTAGTGTGGCTTCATTCTTACCTATCGGGACGAACCTTCAAGGTATCCTGGTTAATTTTTTACTCTCATAGCCTCTCTACCGGTGTGCCGCAGGGTTCAGTTCTTGGTCCTCTTCTTTTTTCCGTCTATACTACATCCATGGGTTCTTTCATTCACTCACATGGTCTTTCCTATCACTGCTATGCTGATGACACATAGCTCTACCTGTCCTTTGCCCCGGATGACTCCACTGTCTCATCACGCATTTCTGCCTGGATGAGAGAGAGACATCTTTAGCTCTACCTCTCCAAGACCCTCCTTGTCCTTGTCTTCCCAGCCAGACCCTCATTGCAACACAACATCAGCATCAACATCGGAGCTACAGTTATTTTCCCCACTAACTCGGCCAGAAGTCTGGGGGTCATCATCGAAGACCAACTAAGCTTTAAGGACCATATCTCCTCAGATTCTAGGGCATGCAGAAAGGCCCCCAACAGGCGCTGGTCATATCTCGTCTTGATTACTGCAACGCTTTGTTAATGGGGTTACCGGTATCCACAATCAAACGCTTCCAGATGATCCAAAATCCAGCTTCCAGATGAATCCAAATGCAGCAGCTCGCCTCATTTTTAATCAGCCAAAAAGGACCCATGTCACACCACTTTTTAGATCTCTCCACTGGCTTCCTGTAGCTGCTCGCATCAGGTTCAAATCTCTGTCTCTTGCTTACAAGGTGGTTAACTCAACTGCTCCTGCTTACCTCAACTCACTCATTCAAGTCTACGAGCCTTCCCACCCGCTGCGGTCTGCCAACGAACGATGTCTGGTGGTCCCCGCACCGCACAGAAGACACCAAGCAAAACTCTTCATCGCAATGATCCCACGATGGTAGAAGGAGCTACCAAACTCTGCACACTCAGCAAACTAACTGCCAATATTAAAAAAATTGCTGAAAACAGAACTCTTCCGCATATTCCTATGCACTTAAGTCTATATAAAAAAAACTTTCTGCTCTTTCTCGCACTTGCATCTCGTGAAATGTGATAGGACTTTGCTTTGATGTTTTTTCCTTGACTTGGATTCTTGCTTGCCTTGTACCTCACTTGTAAGTCGCTTTGGATAAAAGCATCTTCTAAATGTAAATGTCTTCTAAATGACTAAATGTTTTTCTGCAGGTTAAGCACAAATTATTCTGTAGTCTATTTCTGGCATTGTGGTCACATGGCCTCTCTGCTGTCACAGCATCTCATTTCCTCACTGATGATGGACTTTAGCCAGAGGAAATCTGCTCGCCTGTCACATCTCATCAGATTTTTATGTTCACACAGTAACATGAAACACAAACTGAAGAAAGGAGGTTTTCTTCTGAGTGTGAGTGTTTATTTGGATCAAAAAAAGCCATGACTGGACCTGATATTTTACAGAAAATCTCTAGTTAAACCTTTATAATAAACCAGATTGCTCTGATGATGACCACTAAGAGAGTAGGAACCGTGCTGTTCCAGTTCAGATCCAGTCATCAATCTTATGAAATGTAAATACAAGAAAATGTTAGTGAAAGCTCTGTAGGAACCAGATTTTCTGCAGGTCAAACAAACAGAGGGTCCTTTAGTTAAAGCAATTATGTGCAGGTCTTATTCACAGCTACTAGAAGTTGGTTGGAGGTCACTGCTGCCATTACAAGGGTTCACTTTTTTTTTCCACCATTACAGCGAATAGAGACATAAAAGATAATATAAAGTTTTTACTTTTCTTTGTCTGTAATTGTGAAATACATGAAGATCGCATTGCATTTTATGACCAGTTGATACAGAGGAAGGATTTACTTTTCTTTCTTCTGTATAAAATAAAAAACTGTCATGTTTAATTTTTTTTTTTTGTCAGAAAAGCGAGGGGTAGTTGGAGGTAAAGTTTCTTATAAAGGAGCATTATTGTTGAAGACAGAGACAACAGCAGACAACAAGAAACAGGTGAGTCTTTATTCACCTATGAGGCATGGGGGCCACACATCCAAGTGGGAGGCCTAAACTTTATTTAGTCTCACAGGTGGAGCAAGGTTAATCACTTAGTTTACTTTGTTAGTTTAATACAGGGGTTCCCAACTTTTGTTGTGGCCTCACATAGGGTCAGCAGATCAATGTGAAGGGATTCTTGATGTTATCATCAGTAGGTTATTGATCTGTTTCTCGTGTGTCTGTGTGTGTATATCAGTGTGTTGGTGTGTCATTACAAAAAGTAGACAATGCAGATGAAGATGAGGAGCTGGTGGAGGAGGGAGGAAGCAATGACAAACGTCCTGTCGCCTCCACCCCTGTCCCAGGGTCGCCATGGTAACTGCTGTTTCAACACACACACACACACACACACACACCCACCCACACACACCCACACACACACACACACACACACACACACAATTACTTACCATCTCTCTCTCACACTATCTCTGACCATTTTTACTGTCTCAGACTTTCTGTTGATTTGAATGATTTCTACTGTCTGACTATTTCTGCTGTGACTCCAATGCTACCACCCTCATTCTGTATTGTTACCATGGCAACAGTGAACTGATAGAGACCAACACAAATTTTGTCCTGAAACATCAGATTGTAAAAGGATGAATCCCTGTTTGTTTCTATTTTAGCAACATAAGTTATCTAAATTAATAATAAAATATTATTATTCCACAAAAGTAAAGTGCCTTGAGATGACTTTGTTGTGAATTGGCGCTATATAAATAAAGCTGAATTGAATTGAATTGAAATGTGATATTCACTTTTTAAATACTAGTGCATTATTCATCATTCATCATTCATTTAATCATCTGAATGAGTAGAAAGAGTCAAAGTATCAAGCAGACAAAGTAATCATTAGGTCATGTGATATGAACAGTAATATGATTAGTAAGTAATAACAGTAATACATTACAACAGTAATAACATTATTTCTTCTGGATAGCACTATGACTATCATACATTTATGGTGTGGGGGATGGGGTGATGAGTCCCTTAATCCTCATGTCAGCAATATGTATGTGTTCAGGTGTGTGGTGTGGACTGGGGATGACAGAGTCTTCTTTTTCAATCCAACAATCCACCTGTCTGTCTGGGAGAGACCAGGGGATCTGATTGGCCGAGATATAAGCTGCATCATTGATGACCCACCCCACAAGAGAAAGAAAAAGACACCTGTTGACAAAGATGGACTTAGAGATGAGGACAGAGATGATGATCATAAACACATGTCCAAAAGGAGCAGGTGACTCTGACCAAGCCAATCAGAGAGTTTCTTTTTGATTACATTAGAGTAAAGTGATTGATTACATGCCCTCCAATCCTTCATTCTCTCCCCAGAACAGAGGGGTCTGATTCCCCTGTCCCCCAACCAGGAGACATTCAGCTTCTTCCACTGGAGCTTCGTGTGACACATTTCAGAGAGATGATGCTGGAGAGAGGGGTAATACACACACACACTAACTGGGGGAGTTAGTCAGGTTATAAAGACAGTTGTGTGGTTTCAGGGGAACTGTAACCTCACTGGTGAGAAAAAAGGTGGAACAGGAAGTGGAGCTGTATCAACTAGATATAGTCAGGCTCTTTGTAAAATACAGTGTGGAAACTCTGGTTAATGAATGAAGGCTGTTTTAATCCAGCTTTCTGGAAGATCCTGACTCGGTTTTTGGAATGGTGGTCACCTAGGGGCTCCATACTTCTTCTTATAAGAACAACAATGGTAAAAACCTGTAGAAAGATTATGGGAGAAATGCCCATTCTGAACCTGAAAGGTGCTTTGTTGTTGGACAATCCTTCCTATTCTCTGCGCTCTGCCAGCAAATGGTGTCTGGTGGTCCAATCACCAGACAAATGATAATATAATAATAATATACTATATATAAGAGAATCTAAAATTGCCCGTAGGTGTGAGTGTGAATGGTGGTCTATCTGTTTAGGTCTCTCTGTGGCCCTGCGATAGACTGGTATTTTTAAATAATATTTATATAATATTATAATTAGTTATATAATATTAGTTAGTGGTAGTTTTGAACTGTGGGCTGTGTTTAGAAGCGCTAAGTGCCCTAATAAGCTCTCCCAAGTTCTTGAATTGGCTTTGCTTGACAATCTTCTTAATCCTTAATCTTGTTGCTTTTGCAGCTTTTCCTCCCACCTTTTACTCTTTGCATTAACATGGTTTGATACAGCACTCTGCCATCAGCCAGTCCTTACAGCCATGAACCTCTGTGGCTGACAACTTATTGTGAAGATTGTTAATGATCATCTTCTGAACAACTGTCAAGTCTGCAGTCTCTGCCCTGAATGGTGTTTTGTGCACTGAACTAGACATACAGATAAACAGTATTTATATGAATAGTAACTTACTCAAACATAACATTAATTATTCTGGTATTTTAATATTCATGAGCTGTAAGCTCTAAGCAAATATTTTACTTTGTGTAATGAGAATGTGAGTTTAAACTTTTAAATTAAATTACGAAAAAGTAACTATTTCATGATTCAAATTTACTGAGGTGCACTAGTTATGGTCAAGTCAATAAACAGAGCAATTATTATTATTATATTAAATGTAGCCTAGGAGAAACCATCTGGACCAATGAAACTAGTCTAGTACCACCACAACCTGACTGTGAACCAGAGAGAGAAAGGGATGGATGTTTAGATTTATATTTAGTCATTTGGCAGATGTTTCTAAATGGTAAATGGTCTGCACAGCGCTTTTCTACCTATTGGCACATTAAATCGCTTTATACTGCTTCTTATTCACCCATTCACACTCACAATCACACACACTCACACACCGATGTTGGAGCTGCTATGCATCTTGCCAACAAACTTTTATCCAAAATAACTTAAAACTGAGGTACAAAGCAAAAAAAAGTCTAAGTCAAGGAAAAATTGAAGCAAGTAGCTACGACTTCTGAGTATGCAGAGTTTGGGAGCTTGTTTCACTGTTGTGGGATCACTGAGCTAAAGAACTTTGTTTGCTTTTGCTGTATGGTGAGGGAACCAGCAGACACAATTTTTTGGCAGAGCACAGGGATTGAAGACCTGAAAGAGGGAGATTAGGTAGAGGTGCTGTGGAGTTGACCACTCTGTAGGTGAGAGTCAGAGCTTTGAACACAATATAGCCAGAGCAGAGATCTAAAGAGTAGTGTGATGTGTGCTTTGTGTTGCTGCATTTTTGATAATCTGGAGGGTTTGATTGTGCAGGTGGTAGCCCTGTCAACAGGGCACTGCAATAGTCAAATCAGAATATGACTATGAAGTTGTATATTCAGAAAGAAAAGCTCTACACTTTCTGATGCTGTAGAGGGTAAATCTGTTGCCTGAGAGACTCTGGTCTTGTCAGTAAAGCTCATCAATGATGACCCCCAGATTTCTGGTAGGAGTCTCAGCGAAACTCATTAATTCACTGATTTACTTGTCTTGTTTGTTTGATTCACAGTCCATGTGTCTGTTTAGTAATAAAACACTGTTAATTAAAATTAAATAATTTACTCATCTGTCTCAGGTGTCAGCGTTCTCCACCTGGGAGAAGGAGCTCCACAAAATGGTGTTTGACCCACGATACCTGCTGCTGACCTCAGATCAGAGGAAACAGGTTCAGTAGTGACTAGCATTATTAAACAGTGTTGTGATGTGACCTTTATGATGTCATGGTGATGCTACTTGCGTGCAGGTATTTGATCAGTTTGTGAAGAGCAGGATGAAGGAGGAATACAAAGAGAAGAAGAGTAAACTTCAGAAAGCCAGAGAAGAGTTCAAACTGCTGCTGGAGGAAGGGAAGATCACAACCAGGTATCACCTATTCATTATTCACCACCTTAATCTTAATTATTCAGCCGTGTTCCTCTAAAATCTGTGTCTGACCTGAGTTAACCTCCTCACTTGGACTGGCAGCTGTTTATTTACCTATCCCTGAGCTCTCTGTGGTTGTTGCCAAGCAGACTGAGATTCACATCATCAGCCTGGAGAAAAACTGACGATTGAGCAAGGGATGTTCAACCTGTTGGTTGAAAAAAATCAGGTCACCCCAAATAAACAGACATCTTAACTGGTAAAAGTGTTATCTGTGGCAGTGTCCAATCAGACACACGTTGATGTTTAGTTTATCAGAAATTTTGAATTAAACTTTGATCAACTACTGTCTAATTTGGTCAATCAGACATTAGGTTTAAAGTGTTTGATCCCACCCTCTCAACCAGCCAAAGACCTAATAAGAAAAAAGAAATAATTAAAAGAAGTAAAAGATTTTTCACACTAACATTTATAACAATAGATAACACAAGAAAAATTATTACTTCATTAAAAGGACAGTAGCTGATACCTTCATTCACCTGATATGGGACTAAGTTAGAATCTAGATTCTGGTCTTTCTCAGCATTTCTCATTATTAATATAATTAGTACATTTCATGAATGTTACTGTTTCATGCTTAGCGCTAAATGTCGTCTGCATTTTCTTTAACAGTTTACTCAAACAACACAAACACAATTACATAACAATAGAGAAAAGCCAACATTAAAAACCTCCAACCTTCATAATCAGTGGACATCCTTCCATTTACATTTATGTTCTCTTCATGTATGTTTATTGGTGTTTTACTGTTTGAATGTTGAATGAAATGATTATTGACACAGAATACAATAAACAAGAATTGCTATTAGCGACTCAGAATTTGACACTTAGAATCCAAATAATTTATAAGGAAAAGCTGTTTTTTACATTTATATTTGTTTTTCTCTACAGTTCCACTTTTAAAGGGTTCTGTGCTCATTACCGCAATGACCAGAGGTTCAGTGTCCTTAACAGCAAGAAGGAACAGGAAGTCCTGTTCAACCATTACATCTCATCCTTAAAGAAACGCGACAAGGAAAACAGAGCCAGACTCAGGAAGATGAGATGAGAACACACAGATCTACACACTTTACAGAACCATCCAGAACCTTTGTAGAACTCATCCAGAACCTCCAAAAACCTTCCAAAATCTTCCATGGCCACTAAGTAGATCCTATTTTACATTTTAGATTCAGACACTGCTGAATCTCCTGGAAAAGTCTTAACTAGAAACTGGCATCACATAACAAACTGAATCTAACTGAACTGGATCCAGGACTGGAACCAAATTTAAAAAAGAAAAACTACATTAAACTGGACTGAGCTGGACTTAAAAATGAATCACAGCACAAACCCATGTTTGTTTATGTGTCTCAGTCCATTGAGCCATTGAGTGTTAGTCCTGCCACTTTTCCCTTTCCCTTTGTGGTGTGTGTTTGGGTCAGTGAGTGAATCTGTCAGTTGTATCTGTTGTGTCATAAACCTGAATCCTCCTTTACAGAACTGGTTCATCGTCTAAGTCCTGGTCTTTTAAAATCTTCTGGCTGCATAGGACAAGGGGGTGATGTCACTGGGTTCTGGTTTCTCACCTGGACTTATGTGTCCTCATTTTGTCATTGTTGTAGATTAAACAGCTGCTGTTACAAACGGTTTCTTGTTTGTTGGTCATTGTACTATATTTGAAAACAATTTTGATGCTAATTGATGTTTACAGATCAATCATAGAGCACCCTCTGATGGACGTTGTGGCAAACTACAAAGTCTTGCTCAAAGAGAATTAACCAGCTGTATTACGTTTATAAGAGTCGTTAGAATAAGGCAGGGTCTACACATAAAGCAGGTTGACATGTCATACAACAATAGCTGTCTGCACTGCCTATGCTGATTCAAGTGTCACTTGTGCTACTTCAGGGTTAATATTTAAGCTAAAATGAAACTAATACAAAAACTTATGGCTTTGAATCATTTTAATGACCTGAAATTTAAAGCAATCACTCAGAAAACATGAAAAACAAACACTATGTCTAAACTAAATGACAAAAGAGTTGTTATTGTTCTGTATATTGCTCCATGTAGGACAGTGGACTCACGATGTACTTCCCCTCCACCACAGCTGCGATATCAGTGGTCATGATTTATACTCAAGTTTCTAATATGAGAATATTTGATTATTGTAAATGTTACTTTACTGAAACTCATACATGATAGAGAAAATATTAGTTTTTTCCATTAAATCCAAAGACAGAACTGTGAAAAGTATTTATTTTTATTTATGAACTAAAACAGTAGAAATTAGGCTTCTGTTCATTATGTTTTAACCAATTAAAAAGTAAAAGACTAAAATATTCTACCATATTTTGTGACCACCATGAAGTTATTTTCCAACAACGTCACATTGTCAATTAACAAGTATTCATATATCAGAGATGTAATCACTTTTTTGCAAGTGAGATCTCTCAAGTCTCTTGTCTCTTGTGTAATTGTAATGAGCATTGTATCATCTGCTGCCATACAGACCGCTTAGACTGCTACACTCCATCTAAGAAATTCAAGGCATGTACTGTATTATCATCATTCCTTTGTCTACTAGAGTATCAGCAATGATTACTTGTTTTAAGCTTCAGAACTGTATAATAAAAGATGTTAGGCGCACAGAGAATACACATGCTGTTCATCTGTGTTGTGCATCAATTACAAAAGAGCATCAAGTATGAAGTAAAATTTATAATTAAAAAGCAACTAGTTAACTGGGGTTGGAGTAGTAAGAGATTGTCATAGCATTATCTCAGAATCACGGTTTCACATAATATGGTATACGGTATTGATTAATATTGTGCTATTGTTTACAATCATCTTTAAAGGAATTAAAAATGTTTTTTATCACCAGTAGTGGAGGAAGTATTTACATCCTTTACCTAATAAAAATACTTTTACTTAAAAATAGCTCAGTTACAAAAAAACGTCTTGATGTCTTATCACAAAATGTTAGGGCTCGTCACGTTAATGCGATAACTTGTTATCAAAAATTTACTTTATCATCACAAGCACTAATGCAGGTGAGTAGCACGGTGGCTTAGTGCTGCCACCTCACAGCTAGAAGGTTGTTTGTTTCCTCCCACAGTCCAGACGCATGCATGTTAGGTTCATTGGCGTCTCTAAATTACCTGTAGAATGTGAATCTTTGTCTGTCTGTGTATATCTCTCTGTGTTGGCCCTGAGACAAAATGGAGACCTTTCCAGGGTGGACCCCACATCTCACCCCTTGACATCTGTGATATATAAATTATAAAATATATGAACTAGAAGTGTTTAAAGCAGAACAATATTGTACCCAAAAAACAATAATTAATATTTTCATCGCAGCATTGTTTTTCAGTGCCAGTAACAAAGAATAAGTGTTTCCTTAAGTGTGACTCGAGTCCAAGTTGTAGACTCGAATCCCCATCTCTGCTGTACATCAGGCATTTTCAGGTTCCAGGACAAACACTGTCCAACATTATCAAAAACATACACGCGCACACACACACACACACACACACACACAAACACACACACACATACAATTAAACATTTATCAATCATGCATTTTGTGTCCGTTACAAATTTTAATGGGATTAATTCCATAACAGGTCAAATTACTGTGACTCATCGTTACAACAAACAAATGTTTTACCAACAGGAACTTTAGCTCATGTGTCTCATCACTGTACATGATCTCAACATCCTTCTAGGTGTTAACATCTCAACAGAGGTTAAACACCTGTTACTCCCAACTAGTCAGTTTAAAGTGAAAGAACTAAAATCTCCTCATAAATTTAACTAAACTTTTAGTCAACCACATATTGTTAACAGGTGACAGGTACACTTCCTGTTGGATGATCTGTCACTTTGATGGTCACATGACGAAGACAGGTGCAGACACGTCTCTATGTCTAATCACGAGTTGTTGTTCTTTGGCTATTGCCATAGCAACCTCATATTATAACAGAGGAAACAATTATGGGCTATCACAAACACACACATTCACATTCATTTCTTTCCTCTCTCAATCTGGGGCGTCTCTTCCCCTCAACTGAACTGAAAGGAACTCAACACAAGGAAAGAAAATTTTCTTTGCAGCCACATTAAGACCCTGTCCTGTCTATCACAATTCTTCTGTTTGTGTAGTCTTTACTCACATTTTCTTCTCTCTGAGTGGTTGGTCTCTTCTTCTCTTTGACTAAACAGTGATGAAGACGCTTGTTTAGTCTGGACAAGTTAAAACCAGAGGTGTTAGAAGGCTCCTTTTTTTTCATTACTGTCATTAACACAGTTTCATTAGAAGCTGATAAATGTCACTGTGTATCAGATAAGAAAAGAGACATAGGATTATTGAGAGTCAGTTATGATCACAGTTAGCTCAGGCATGTGATGATCAGGAGGCTGCAGCAGAGGGAGACAGAGCTGTGATGGTGCAACTCTCTGTCATACTGAGGGATGCTGGGAGGAGGAGGAGGTGACGGCAGCAGAGGCTGCAGAGATGCTAACAGCACCGACAAACAGAAGCTAACTGCTAATTGCTAACACACGGATAAACACAGACAAAGATCTAGAGGGGTGCAGGCTAATGTGCGCGCACACACACACACACACACACACACACACACACACACACACACAGTGATCAGTGATTAACAGACTGAGCTACGGTGAAGGTAGCTGCTATTAACATGAGAAAGCTAACCCACTGACAAACACATACACACACACAAAGATGCAGTGTTGGAGAGTTCCTATTGGACGGTGAGTAATTTATGTTTGTGCATGTGTTAACTTAGAAATGTGATGATGACAGCTGGTATGATTCTATTGCCATGGAAACAGTCATGTTTTCATAATGCTTTCATCAGCTCACGTGTGCTGCATGTGACCAGTTTCAATTGAATCAGGATGTGTGTTCAGACTGCAGGAAGCTACAGAGCAAGTACTAAGGATACAGATACTACAGCATGTACTAATACTGATACTGCTAATACTACTGATGATGACACCACGGAAAACCATGTCTTCAAAGCAGTGTTGGTCTTATGTTAAAATTTGTAGTTTATTGCATTAACATTAATTATTTTTGACTGTGCTTTTGCTGTAATTAAAACAAATGTTTAAATTCCGTCCAGTTTTTAGAATTTTTGTGTTTTAGTTTTGTGTTTTTTAGTTCAACACTTTGTTTTATCTTGTAAAATATGTAAATATTTTCTAATGTATATATTTATTTTTTATAGTTTAAATCATGAACACTATGATTAAAACTGAACATCAACTTAATTTTTTATCTATGAAACTTAAACAGCAAAGGGTCAAAAACAACAACATATTACACAATTTTTAAGCTTTGAATAGTTCCAAGAGGAGTATTCACATCCAGTTTGTTTCTATGGAGAAAGAATGATTTAGTAGCAGTTGACTACTTTTGATGACTTATAAAGTCTTACAAACAAATTCTTAGTATTGTAAATCATTGGCTGATTGTTTAAAATGTTTAAGTAATGAATTATAAAATCATATACGATGTTAGTTTTTCTACATAAAATATATCACTGCTATAAATATTTATTAAACTGTTTTATGAATTCCTTATGCAAAAAAAGTTCCCTGTTTGTTAGTTAACTAGCTTATTCTTATTCCTTCAGTTCAGATGCTGGAAAATATTATATATTATTATATATTATATAATAATTCTAGTAAAATAACAATTAAAACAAATGTCACAATCCCAGCTTTTTGTAAAAATGTGTTGCCACCACATGTGTTGCAGAACTCTACAGCACTGTATTTTCTTGTTTGTAGTAGTAGTTACTACTACAAACTACTAGTTTGGAACTATTTGAAGTCCACATGGTCCACCACTTTTTAAAAAAATGAGAAGGAGAGGAATGTCATGTTTACTGTTTCTAAACCCATCCTGGGTATTACCACAGAGATATTAGAGCTGAAGCACTCCCATCGGTTGTTTAGGTGGTTATGTCACTGTATTTAACTGTGCGCAGGTGCGGATGTCATCAAACTTCAGATTGACAGCTATCTGGGGGGCAGATTCTGCAGGTGGAAGGGGTGATGTCAAAAAGAGGAGTTGGAGGGCGGGGGAAGGGTGAGAGACCAGATGCCATGGCAACCCTTCAATCAGCCAATGAGGAACTGAGAGCCAAACTGACAGAGATACAGATTGAACTACAACAGGAGAAGAATAAGGTAAGGACAGCAAACCCCAGAGAACACCTGAGAGGAGCCGGTTGCTTCCCAGCTCACCTGGGCTCTTCATCCTCAGGTGAGTCGTCTGGAGAGAGAGAAGAGCCAGGAGCTGAAGGCCGAGCACCACCGCGCAACTGTCACAGTGACAGAACTGAAGACCAAACTCCACGAGGAGAAGCAGAAGGAGCTGGCAGTTACCAGAGAGACATTACTACGGCAGCATGAGATGGAGCTAATGAGGGTCATCAAGATCAAAGATGGAGAGATTCAGCGTCTGAATGGGCTTGTCCAGAGTCTGCGAGACGGGTCCACTGACAAGGTGAAACACTTGTCTGTCTGTCTGTCTGCGCAACCACCCCATCTACTTACACTCACACAGTAATGCTGCTACATTGCTGTGGTTTGCTCAGCCCCCAAAACAGAAGCCACACATACCCATGCTTGTGGGGGGTGCTGCCCAACAACATTATGGTGGGTATCCTTAGAGTAATAGAGGATGGTTTGTCTCAGTAAGTCTTGTTGTTTAGGTGAGGAGCGCCCTGCTGGTAGAGATAGAGGAGGCAAGGAAAAGTTGGGAGGTGGAACGTTGTCGCCTCCAGCAGGAGGTGCAGGAGCTGCGAGGAGCGAAGAGGGGGGCTGAGGAGGCTCTGAGCTCAGCTCAACAGGCTTGCCAGGCTCGAGCTGCCGAACTCAGATCAGCTCACCACCAGCACCAGGAGGAGCTGAACAGGACCAAGAGAGACTGTGAGAGGGAGATTCGCCGCTTGGTAGGAGCCACAGCCCCACACACAACAGCTGATATGTAACCAGCAGCACATACCTGGTCACAGTGTTGATATGTTTGTGGTCCTGGAGTCCAGAATTTTACCACTTTAATGAAAATGAATCATAAATCTGGACACTGCCAATGAAGGCAGAATTATTGATAAAACCAAAATGATGATTGTCATTTCTTCAACTTCATTAACTTATTTTAGTTTTAAAAAATATAGTATACTACTATATTTTAGACATTTCACATCTCAAATTAAGAACTGATTACAGTTCCAAAATGAAAAGAAATTATATTTTATCAAGGCTTGTTAGAAAGAACAAACAAGATTTTAAATTAAAGTATTTAAAATTCATGCTTTAGCTAATGACCCTGATAACAATTATCATCTCATATCCTTTCTCCTCTTCTTTGTGTTATTTGTCATGAACCAAAGTACTGCTGCAGTAATAAATAGGGACAGAAAGAGAGATTTCATTCATCTGAATGTGATACTCTGAGGCTCAAGATTAATGACAATAGAGAAAAACTAAAAAAAATTATTTTGGAAGAAAAATTTTGATAAACTTTAAAAATACAATGGAAGTTTTTTTTATATAGTTTCACATTTTATTTATTACTTCAGCTGTAAATCATAGTTATGTAAAAATATTTAAGAAGTTAATACAAAAACTTTTTACTTGTATCTAAAGGGAAGTTTCAATAGATTTTTTAAGTTTTTGTTTTTTCTGTTTGTTTTTGGGACAAATAACAGTTTTTGAACTCTCCCCCAGAAAGTTGTGATGACTAAATGAACATGAAGTGAAAAAACAAACAAGAAACACATGAAAAAACAAAGAGAGTGAGATTCAGAGACTACTACAGCACAAAGAAAAGACACAAACAGAGACTGGTACAATATAAACACGCTCTGCATTTACTGACTGAGCTGTGTGTTCTGTCTGCTCCATAATAAGCCATACAATGAACTTTTGCATGTGTTATAAACTGGCCCAAAGTCACTGGCACAACAAAAATCAATAAACGAAAAAAAATACACAATGAAGAACTACAATTTTGATCTCCTCATTAAGATAATTCAAATGTTATCACCGTACATAACCTTAACAAAGCAATCCATCAGATCCTAGATGATGCAAATCTTAACAGCAGAACAAAAGGAGAAGACCGTGCATAAATAAAGATTAAATAAATATATTGTATGTAAAATAAAATCAATGTCATGTTAAACATGTCAGTCACTGATGAAGGCACAGTGTTTGAGATATATTGCATGTTTAAACAAACCTGAGCCAAACCGGTTGAGATATGAGGTTAAGCCACTAGAAGAAACTGAGGCCTCCTTTCCTCATGTCCTATCCCTATATGCTGCTCTTTGGCTCCTGAACAAGGTGACAGTTGCAGAATGTTCAACAAAAGGAGGGATCTAACTGAACTCAGAATATTTCATAACTTTATAAAATACAGTTCGTAGGGTTTCCACAGATTCATGGCTCCAGAAACTTTGTGACAGTTTCAATCAGTACTTTTCTACACTGGTGGAAGAAGGGAACTTATTTTTTTTACCAAACAGATGAAACTGGAAAAAGAAAAAAAAAGAATAGTGTTAAAGTTCTATTTTTCATTTGTACAGCACAATAAATTGTGTATGAGATCGTTATTCTGCCGTTAACCTGCTGACTGACAGATTTTTCAAATTCTGCTTCTTTCCACTGCACTCTGAGGACAGTTTGCCATTAATACACAGGTACCAGCACATAGGTTTACACAAGTAGTCAAGATTCAGATTGTAGTTGACCTGTGTGAGTTTGTTCAGCAAGAGAAAGACATGACTGATGACTTCCTATTGTTTTACAGCTGCACCTTATCTGTTTTCACTAGATTACTGGGAAAGTCTTAACACTGAGCTGCTGGTATATTCCACATGGGAACACCAAAACCCAATCAACCCTCATCCCATGATTCCTGATGTTGCTCAGGTAGTCTGTAGTTTACCTGTAGTTTTTGAAACTGCAAAAAAACACACCACCTGAGCTGCAGATTCATGTCCACCTTACATTTTATGTTTAGGACATTTTTTTTAATCTCACCTGAAAAACTAACAAAAAAAAAAAATAATAACAATGCTCGAACCCTGGCCCCTATCTGTTTGTCTACTTGTTGAACCCCAACTCTAACATGTTTGTCTCTCACCTGTCTGTCTACCTGTCTGTGTGCAGATGGATGAAATAAAGCTGAAGGACAGAGCTGTCAGTGTTTTGGACAAAGCCCTGGGGCTGCAGGCTGGCCATGCTCACCGCCTGCAGCTGCAGACTCAGGCGGCTGAGCAGCAGATCGCAGCATTGAGAGACGCACAGAGAGCCGGACTAAACACAGTTGGCTATGCCCCTAACCCCATCCCTAACTCTGCAGCTCACCTTGTAAGCCCCACCTCCTCATGCATGCTGTAACTTAACTGTTTATCCCATCGTGACATTATCAAAAATATGACATCACATAGGTGTCCTTCAATCCATCTGGTCATGTGATGAGCTGATGGATGTTTTAATAGGTGAAACTTACTAATAAAAGCAGATTGAATCTAAATTGATGAACATTTTACAAATTGCAACTTCATCAGGCAGGTGCTATGTTACTTTCATTATGTCATCTTACTCCCCATTACTACTATAAACTAATTTTCAATTCAATTCAATTCAACTTTATTTATATAGCGCCAATTTATAACAAAGTCATCTCAAGGCACTTTACAGAATAAAGTCCAGACTACACAAGTATGTAGAAGCAACCCAACAAATCCCCCTTGAGCAAGCCCTAGGCAACAGTGGAGAGGAAAAACTCCCTTTAATGGGAGAAACCTCCAGCATAACCAGGCTCAGGGTGGGCGGCCATCTGCCTTGACCGGTTGGGGTGAGTGGAAAGTGGAGAAAGAAAAGAAAAGAGCAATGAAAAGCAACAACAAAAAGCAATAACAAAACAACAAGAAAAGCAACAACAAAGCATTGTTGTAGGACACAGGTTGTAGGACACAGAATTAATGGCATACAGTGGTGACAAGTAAATGTATAGAGAAAAACTAGTTCAGGTTGAGTGAGCAGTTTTAACTATAAGCTTTATCAAAAAGGAACGTTTTAAGCCTAGTCTTAAAAGTAAAGAGTGTGTCTGCTCCCCGAATTTGGATTGGAAGCTGGTTCCACAGGAGAGGAGCTTGATAGCTAAAGGCTCTGCCTCCCATCCTACTTTTGCAAACTCTGGGAACCACAAGTAGGCCTGTATTTTGGGATCGAAGTGGTCTAATCGGGTGATACAGAACTATGAGATCTTTTAAATATGATGGAGCTTGACCATTAAGAGCTTTGTATGTAAGGAGGAGGGTTTTGAACTCTATTCTAGATTTTATGGGAAGCCAATGAAGAGAAGCTAGTGATGGTGAAATATGATCTCTCTTTCCTAATCCAGTCAGCACTCAGCATTTTGGATTAATTGAAGGCTTTTTAGAGAGTTAGGACACCCCAGAAGTAGGGAATTACAGTAGTCCAGCCTAGAAGTAACAAATGCATGGACCAGTTTTTCGGCATCACTATGAGACCAGATGCTTCTAATTTTAGCAATGTTCCGTAGGTGGAAGAAGGCTGTTCTAGAGATTTGTCTTATATGTGACGTAAACGCCAAATCCTGGTCAAAAATAACTTCAAGGTTCCTCACCGCAGTACTGGAGGCCAAAGTTATGTCATCTAAAGTAACTATATTGTTAGACAGCATATTTCTCATGTTTTTAGGCCCAAAAAGGATGATTTCAGTTTTGTCTGAATTTAGAAGTAGGAAATTGTAGGACATCCAGGTCTTTATGTCTTTTAGACATGCTTCAAGTTTGACTAATTGGTTAGTATCTTCTGGTTTCACAGATAAATAGAGCTGGGTATCATCTGCATAGCAGTGGAAGTTTATGGAATGTTTCCTAATAATTTTGCCTAAAGGTGACATATACAGATTAAAAAGTATTGGTCCTAACACAGAGCCCTGTGTAACTCCATAGCTAACTTTGGTGCATAAAGAAGAGTCATCATTAACATGAACAAGTTGGAATCTGTCTGACAGATAAGATTTAAACCAATGTAATGTGGTTCCTTTAATCCCAAATACATGTTCTAGTCTCTGTAATAAAATGTTTTGGTCAATGGTGTCAAATTCGGCACTAAGGTCTAGTAAGACAAGTATGGACACAAGTCCATTATCTGAAGCCAGGAGAAGATCATTGGAAACTTTTACCAGTGCTGTTTCTGTACTGTGATGAGCTCTAAATCCTGACTGAAAGTCTTCATACAAATTATTCCTGTAAAGGTGATCGCATAATTGTTTTGCAACTACTTTTTCAAGGATTTTAGAAATAAACGGGAGATTTGATATTGGTGTATAGTTGGCTAAATCACCTGGGTCAAGACAAGGTTTTTTAAGTAATGGTTTGATTACAGCAACTTTATAGGCCTTTGGTACATAGCTAGTTTCTAAAGATAGGTTAATCAAATCTAATATGAACGTGTCTATTAAAGGTAGAACATCTTTTTGCTTCAATCAATTTGCTTGGAACAAGGTCTAAAAGACATGTTGTTAGTTTTGAGGAGGCGATAGTTGAACTTAGCTCAGTGAGCTCTATGGGTGAAAAACAGTCTAAGATGGATTGGGGCCCTATTGAGGATTCTAGAGCTGTTGTACATGAAGATCTATCTGTAATATTTGTAGGGAGGATCTGGTGAATCTTTCCCCTCATGGCTACAATTTTATTAGTAAAGAAAGTCATAAAGTCATTGCTGCTCAAAGTTAAGGGTATACTAGGCTCAACAGAACTATGGCTCTTAGTCAGCCTGGCAACAGTGCTGAACAGAAACCGGGGGTTGTTCTTGTTTTCCTCTATTAGTGTGGAATAATATGCTGTTCTGGCATCACGGAGAGCTTTTTTGTACATTTTTAAACTGTTTTTCCAGGCTAACCGGGATTCTTCTAAATTAGTGGAACGCCACTTCCTGTCTAACTTTTGTGACGCCTGCTTTAAGCTGTGCATTTGTGAATTGTACCATGGAGGTCGGCTCCTCTGATTCACTGCCTTCTTTTTCAGAGGGGCAACTGTATCTAGTATCATACGCAGTGAGGCTGGAGAATCGTCAACTAAGTAATCAATTTGTACAAGAGAAAGATGGCTACTCACCATAGTATTGACACATAGTGGTGAAAAATATGAAGAAATAATTTCTTTTAATGTATTCACAGCATTTTCAGATAAACATCTGCTGTAGTGGAATTTTTTCCTAACTGCTGTATAGTCCATTATTGTAAATTCAAACGTTATTAGAAAATGGTCAGACAGAAGAGAATTATGAGGAAATACTATTAAATTATCAGTTTCAATGCCATATGTAAGTACAAGGTCCAAGGTGTGACTAAAACAGTGAGTGGGTTTAGTTACATTTTGGGGAAAACCAATTGAATCTAGTAATGAATTAAACACAATGCTCAGGCAGTTACTGTCAGCATCTACATGAATGTTAAAGTCACCCACTATAATGACTTTATCTGTATTAAGCACTAAATCCGATAGAAAATCAGAAAATTCTATCAAAAACTCTGAATAAGGGACTGGAGGACGGTACACGATAACAAATAATAGTGGTTTTTGAGTTTTCCAGTTTGCATGTGAAAGGCTAAGAGTAAGACTCTCAAATGAGTTATAACTATGTTTAGGTCTAGGAATTATTGATAAGCTAGAGGGAAATATTGCTGCTACTCCTCCACCTCGGCCTGTGCATCAAGGAACATGATAATTAATATGACTTGGGGGGTTGACTCATTTAAACTGACATATTCTTCCTGCTGCAACCAGGTTTCAGTGAGACAAAATAAATCAATTTGATGATCATTTATCAAGTCATTTACTAACAGAGATTTAGAAGAGAGAGATCTGATATTTAATAATCCTCATTTGAAAGTTTTGGGTTTTGGTTCAGTATGAGCAGTAGTCTTAACTTGTATTAGATTTTTATGATTAACTCCCCTTGTGTTAATTTTTGGTTTAAAAAGTTTAGGTGGTCGTGGAGCAGACATAGTCTCTATGGGGCAAAGAGCAGTGTGGTTAAGATCATAACATTCAACAAAATAATAATATTCCCTGGGTGAAAAATTAGAATCCATAAAAGCTGCATTTTGTCTGTTGGTAACGGCAGATTCTATAAATTACTATGACATAACAGGTAACCATCATGTTATCATCACATGTTACGGTTATGAAGACACCATGCTGTTTTGTATTCAAGTTTTGGCCGTGAAAGAGTAAAATTTCTGTCTTGGAGAGAATGAGTTGAAAATGTTCTTTTGTCATTCAAGCAGAGACAGGTCTGTCAGGGAGACAGGCACAAATGTGTGATGAGACAGGTGTGTCATCTGGTGGAAAGGACAGAAGGAGCTGTATGTCTGCTGCATAGTAACGATAGGAAAAACTATGGGGGTGGATGATAGAACCCAGGGATATAGTACAGATGGAAAAAGGAAGAGGGCTGAAAACTGAGCCTTGTGGTACACCAGTGGGAAGGCTGTAAAAGTTAGAAACGTGTCTCTGCCAAGATACCTTGAAGGTTCATCTTGATGCATAAGACCTGAGCCAAGCTAGAGTTGTTCCAGAGATGCCGAACTCAGAGAATGCAGAATGGTTTAGAGTGTCAAAGGCTGCAGAATCATTGATTGGGATTAGGACAGAAAACTGAGCCACATCTTTAGCAGACCACAGGGATTACACAACCGTCAGCAGTGATGTTTCTGTAGAATGACCAAAAATCAGAGATTTGATTGCAGATTGGTTGTTTAAAAGGTGTTGCCACAAAAACAAAACAAAAACAGTAATGAACATCCATACATTCATATCCACCCATACATCAATACAACATCCGTACATACATGGAGGGCCAGAATAGTGGTGGAGTAATCTGGGCATGCAGGGTGCAGGTGGTTGAAGGCAAGTGGAAGGAATGGGATCCAGAGAAGAGGTGGATGGTTTAAAGAAGGAGAGAGGATGCTTCAAGGTAAGAGATGGGCTGTTAGATCAAGTTAACAGGATGTCTCCATCTGGTGAAGAGAATGATGAAATAATGGCTGCCACCTTATAAGTGAAGAAGCTGGCCAGCAGTGAGAGAGGTGGGTGGGAGAGGCAGTCAGTAAAGGAGTTGGTTGTGGTGCTAATCCCTTTTTACCTTAGTGACCCACACAGCCTCTGACAGATGTATTTCTGTCACATTATTGTCATGTGTAACTGATACATTACTTTCACATTATTCATATAATAGTCATGCATCTTGCTGTCATATTACATCATTTTACATCACTATTCCTATGTTACTTCTACAAGTCATATCAATTTTATGGTCACATTATTCACTATACTGTCTTGTTTCAGTCAAGTTACCAGCATATGTTACCAGCAGCTGCAGTGTTGTCTTCCCATCTCAGCAGCTGTCACTTGAAGTTAACATGCAGGCTTTAGTTGGCAATGGTATGGGGGGGTTATAGCTGAATGTTAATCCTGAGCTGCAGACTTGTTTGTCATTGTGAGGAGCTGCTGCCTCTTTATCCTATGTTTTAATGTTTAATCTTATTAATGTTATTGAGAACAGAAACCTGTGACCCTGCTGGATAATTGGTAAAGAAACACTTTCTTATCTTTCTTGGTCAGCTTCAGTAAATTATGGCTTCAACATGTTGAGAAATAACAAGTAGAAACTGTGTGGAAACATCAGATCCTGAAGCTCGTAATCAGTAATTTGCTGTTAGTAAACTGCATGAAGCAGATGGTGACTGCAAGAACCTGACCTGTGTGTGTGTGTGTGTTTCTGTGCTTGTGTGTTTTTTTGTGCATGCAGTCTCAGGAGGACCGGGACACCCGCAGATTTCAGTTAAAAATCGCTGAGCTAAGTGCTGTCGTCAGGAAACTTGAGGATCGAAACGCTCTGCTGTCAGAGGAACGCAATGAGCTGGTAACACACAAAACATCCATCCACTAAAACAACTTATCCTGTTCAGGGTTGTGGGGGGGTGCAGCCTATTCCAGCTTTCACTGGGTGAGAGGTGGGGTCCACACTGGACAGGTCTTTTATTTCTCTCATGGCCACCACAGAGAGACATAAACTATTCACACCTGCAGACAATTTAGGGTCACGATTTAAGGTAAGGTAAAGTACGGTAAAGTATTAACCTAACATGCATGTGTTTGGACTGTGGGACAAAACTGGAGGAAACCCACACAAGCACAGAGAGAACATGCAAACTCCACACAGACAGACTGCAGCTGGTCAGGATTCAAACCAGTGACCTTCTAGCTGTGAAGCAGCAGCACCAACCACTCCACCACTGTGCTGCCCACATGCCTGTCATGTTTATTAATACAAGTCTTTCTTTAGAACAGGGGATCTTAATACTGGTCCTCTAAGACCCCTGCAGTGCTGTTTTTTAGACTATCCTAACCCTTCAAACCCAGAGATGGGGACTTGAGTCTGTGACCTGTACTCGAGTTGCTCCTAAGTCACACACAGAGACTTGATACTCATCCAAAAAAGGCTTGAGACTCGACTTAAACTTGTTATCCAGGACTAGTGAACAATATCTTATTTTTGATGAGCTGAAGCCAAACACTGATCTGACCTGTGCATCAGTCTGGAGCTAAACAGGCTAAAAAGCAAGGCTGATCTCACTAATCTCCATGTCTGAAAGAGAAATAAAAATCCCTAGTATAAGACTACTCTGGAAATCCCAGAAATGAACAACGGGTCGTCCTGGAGGACAGAGGTTTTCCAAAGGGGGTGCTACCAAATATTAAGTTAAGGGTACCAATAATTCTGTCCAGTGCATGTTTTGGGTTTTGTGTGAGTTAGTATCAGATTTCACTTTTCTTCTGTTTTTTGTGTTGTTCCAGTGCAAACAAAACATTGTGAATACCAAAACATTTGCAATTAGAACAATCTTCTGAGAGATGGGCTGCATTTTCTGACAGAATTGCAAGGGTGCCAATATTTTTGGCCATAATTGTGGCTAGATGGCTATATGTATAACTTAAAGGTGGAGACAGGATCAGTCTGGCTGTGCTTTTAATGATATTGGCATTGGCTCTTTAGTGCAACTATGTTGTATGTTTTTTACTCTGTCATCTCACAAGGACATATTAAGAAGGCAGTAGAATCGTAAACACTGCACTACCTCATAGCATGAGCAGCATTGCTTCTCTTTCAATTAACCATGTTTACAGGTGCACTGTGTAGAAGAGTGTTCTGTGCTCAGTGCTGCCCAATGCATTGTGGACAATAAAAAATAAATCACAAAAGGCTTGACTTAAGGATGTTGTTAGGTGACCAGGGCAAGGCATTTGTTGGATAGTATACTTATACTATATGAGATAAAATTAACAACTCTCAGGTCCGGTGTCTATATTTGACAATCTGACTCATATCACGCCAGAAGTGCCTAAACCATAAAACTATGTCTGAACCATCAAACAACACTTTGTGGTGTGTATTCTTTACAATTTTTGTATATTTAAGTCTTGTTGTCGTCTGTTGCAGCTAAAGCGACTGCGAGAGGCAGAGAGTCAGTTTCTTCCTCTCCTGGACAAAAACAAACGCCTGAGCAGGAAGAACGAGGAGCTGGCTCTGACTCTGCATCGCCTCAACAACAAGCTCCGCTTTGTCACCCAGGAGAATTTGGAGATGGTAACCTCTGGCCCTGGCGATACACTGACACAATCTGAATAATAGTTGCTCCGATCAAACCAGTAGCACAGCTCCACTTTTGATTTAAACCAGAATGATTCCCTTTTATTCAAAACACAAGACAGAGAGGTTGAATATCTGTCCCTGGTTACTATCATAACAGCTGTGTTTGTTGCCATCCACAGAGGAGACCAAGTTCATTAAATGACCTGGACCGTAGCCACTCTACTAGTTACCATGGTTACAGCCAGGAGGAGAGAGAAATTGAGTTTCTACGGTTACAGGTGATGGAGCAGCAGAACATCATTGACGACCTTTCCAAGGTACAACCACTACTGTTAGTACTACTGTTACTACTGTTGGGATCTGGAGGAGGTTGAAACATAAATGGCAAAAACACTTTACCCTCAATGGCATAAATCAGCAATTAAGTAAGAACAAACGGTCCACTCCACAAAATATGTATTATTCTTAACATTTACCATAAAGTCCCTAAATTACTTTCGTCATCCTTTGCACGTTAACTTTTTCCATGACAGTAACATAAAAATATTACAAATATTACAAAATCTGTTTTTCATGACCTTTTTCTCTACTGAATAATCTGATCACTATTTTGAATCACAGATAGATCCTGCAATAACAATGTTGATACTACAGGATCCAGTGAAGATCCTGAATCCTGAAGAAAATCCCCATTGGATTATGTGAAGTAAAAACATTCATTTCTCCTGCTGTTATACAGCAGTGTTACTAGGTGACCAATGTGAACCATCAAGTCACAGACAGATTTATCAATCACTGGTGATAGCTGAAAAGACCTGCTGTTGGAGATGTTTGTGCAGGATGAACATTGCATGGCTTCCTTTATTAAAGTTATTTTGAAGTTTGTAAACAGGAGTAGGACATAGAAATGATCTGGTTTGCCTGAAATGAAAGATTGTAGATGCTAACCATGCTGTGTTACTTGCTCTGGACAAGTGGACAAACATTAATGTTGTGCCTTGATTTTTGTTTATACATTATGCAAAGAAAAGCTGTGTTTGTTTTTCAGGCTCTGGAGACAGCTGGTTATGTGAAGAATGTGATAGTAAGTACTACTTCCACTGTCAGTACAACAAGTACTACAACTGTCAGTACATGTACTGTCATTAAAAGATTTTTGACATGCTTCATTAGAGACGCAGTGCTGAAAAACTACTGTAGAAGAAACAAACCTGATAATTTGCTGCTCCTGTTGTTGTGTTGCTCTGCAGGAAAGAGACATGTTACTGAGGTACAGACGTCAGGACTCAATGAGGAAGAAACGAACCTTCAGAGCTTGCAGAGTGAGTGTGTCTCTGTCAAACATTATCAAAATGTTACACATAGTACTACTATGTCATTATAAGTGCAAGATGGGGCAGTGTTAATGTCTTAATTGCTGTGTGTCTGTGCAGGTGATAGAGACGTTTTATGGTTATGACGAAGAAGGGTCTGTGGACTCTGATGGATCATCTTTGTCTTTTCACACAGACAGAACTCCAGATACTGAACCAGAGGAGGTAACACACTTGTAGACTTGTTCTGATCACTCATCACAACCAAAACCCAGCTGCAGACTTCACACATTGGTTTTGATACTAAATCATCTAACTGGTTGTCTGACTGTTTGTGTGTGTCAGATGTGTGTTCGTGAAGAGGCGGAGCTCCGTTATCGTCAACTGACTCAGGAGTATCAGGCACTGCAGAGAGCTTATGCTCTACTGGCAGAGACAAGTGGCGGAAACTATGACGCAGAGAAGGAGATCAAGGTGACTGGACCTCTGAACAAGGCACCAACACACTGTATGTTCTTTGTCATGAAGGATTGCACCATGCGGTTGCTGGTTCTGTTATCTGTGTTTTAGACCAGAGAGCAGCTGTTGACTGAAATCGGCCGATATCAAAGCAGAGTCACAGATCTGGAGTCGGCACTGAAACAACAAGGACTGGTAACACAGCTCTGTTCAGTAACACTGTATGATGACAGACAGAGAGAGGTGATATGATTGGTCCATTCCATAGACCAAGTGAGAATACTGTCTGCATTCTGATTGGTTCCAGGGTAGACACCTGGAGGACAGCTCTTCATGCTGATCAAAGGAGGAGAGACAGAGGCAGAACAAACGGTAGAACATAGAATGGTTATGCTCCATAAAGAGCCCAACCAAACCAGAACATGAACACTGAATTACTGTGCTGTGAACAGAAATGTGGTGGAAACTTCAACCAAATTACAATAAGCTATCACCGTTCATTTTTGGACCTCAACCATTTAGAAGAAACTCCACCCTTTAAACAGGTAGAAGAAGGGGCTTAGCAGTGACATCACCAGGTAATCCAGCATTTCAGAATCACTTGTAGGAATCTCTATGCTCGGATGTCTGGCGTGTCTTCTCCAGCAGAATCTGCTCATGTCTAAGTCTCAACACAGTCTCCTGACAGATCCTAACCAGTGGAGACATGCTGATAGACACAGGAGACATATGTTCAGTTAGGACTGTACTTATTTGCCTTCAAGTTCTAGTCCTGAAAGTCTGAAAATCTTTGGGCAGTTAGGAGAGATTTCCTGATGTGAGATGCTGGATAAATAGAGGCTCAGTTGATAGGCTGTTGGTTCTCTGTGGAACATGACTGAGCACTTCTAACTTCTATGACATAGAATGTGGAACATAGAGCAGTTAGAGTCAGACCTGAAAATACTATTTGGTTTTGAACTGGCTCTGTGTTTCTGCCTCTCTCTGTTTCTGTCTGCCTTTCTGTCTCTCAGGATGTGAAGTGGGTAGAGGAGAAGCAGGCACTGTATCAGAGGAATCAGGAGCTGATGGAGAAGGTAATTCACACATTTGTATTTAATGCTGAAAAAAAACGACTGTTCAGGTTTACTCACTGTGTTACCACATAAACCCCAGAAACTGAAGACAGGATCTGACATCCCAGGCACTGTATTGCCTGAAAAGAAACTGCATTAATATTTAGGAAAGTACATCCCAGTATTAAGCTGCAGAGCACTGTGTTTATTTGCAATTTGTACCAATTTATGGAACAGAAGTTACTCAGCTGCTGCCCCCAGTTCAAAACACTGAATCCTGACGGAGCCTAGAGCTGATCAATCATTGTTTGAAAACAGATAAGTTTCCTTATCACCTCATTATCACTGAGGGCCATCTAGAATAAACATCTGCAAACTGGAGCTGATCAGAGAATTCAGTTACTGTTAATGTGGACAACCTTTTTCTTCAAACCAAGTTTGAACAACCTTGGTTCTGTGTTTGGGATGGGTGACTTAAAAAATCCCTGTTATATACTGAATCTAACTTGATAGGACTGTTGTCCGTTGGGTTATTGTGAGGTTTTTTGTGTTTTTCTAATTTTATATGTTTTTACGTGTCTGTGATTATTTCTCCAGCTGAGGCGGATGGAAATTGAAGAGCTGCGACTAAGAAATGACATCCAGGACATCAAAGACCAGAATGAGCTTCTAGAGTTCAGGATCTTAGAGCTTGAGGTAAAAACACTCAGACACAACAACAGGTTAAAACAGACACTCTGGCATCAACAACAGCAAGTTTGTTTCTATTTAAATGCTGTTTCCTGTTCAGGAGAGAGAAAGAAGGTCACCTGCCATTAACTTTCAACAACTCCATTTCCCAGAAGGCCTCAGTCCTCTGCAGATCTACTGCGAGGCAGAGGGAGTCACAGTGAGTAACACCTAAATATAATTCTGCGCACCCACCTTAACCACCCAAGGACACCTGCAAACACACCTGTGTAATATGTGTTTATGTGACCATCTGTCAGGACATTGTGATCAGTGAGCTGATGAAGAAGCTTGACATCCTAGGAGATAACGCCGTAAGTGTATGTTGAATTTCTTTAGTTTGTATTTGTTTCTACCTGATCCCAATCATCAGATCCACAAAACTTATATGTTCCTGAATTTACAGCAGCTTCCTTAAAAAACATGATCTGGATTTAACTGTGTGACGGTGCAGTGAATCCATCTGTAACATCAGTCTGTGCTCAGGTGTTAACATGTTTAACCTGCAGTAAACATGTGGTAAATGTAGTTAATGTTTTTATATCTGGCTGATTAACTAATTTTATTTTAACGTATTGACTTAGCAAACAGCTAATAAAAATAATTAACATTTTGATCAGAAGTAAAACAACTGAAAAGCTACAGCATTTATGGTATGTGACATGTTGTTTACATTCTTTGTGGCATTAATGTTCTGAACTTTTACATGTCACTGTCACATTATTGTCATATTTACATATAAGTTTTATGTTGTCATGTAGAATCTGTCTAATGAGGAGCAGGTGGTGGTGATTCATGCCAGGACAGTGCTCACCCTGGCAGAGAAGGTAACGTACACATTTGACCTTGTTAGATGGCTTATAAGCATAATGGTAATGCAGCAAAATGTCTGAGTCAGGAAGAAAGGAATAAAAGCACCTGGAAGGAAAAGGAATCACATGTATGTGTCTTAGGCTGATCACTCTCCTCGTTTTTCACTTTGACCGAGGCCAACACATCCACCCATCTCCTCTCTAACCATCAGAACAGATGGTAGACCTGTTCTCTGGATCCCATCCCCTCCAATCTCTTTCAAGCAGCTGCACCAACACATATGTATCACAACAGGCACCTTCCCCACCTCATTTAAGCAGATCCAGATAAACCCACTTCTAAATGCTAAATGCAGCAGCATGTCTCATTTTTGCCAAAAAATGGACACACATCACACCACTGTTCAGATCTCTGCACTGGCTTCTAATAGCTGCCTACATCAAGTTCAAAGCTAAGACGCTCGCCCACAGACTGGTCAATTCAACAGCACCTGCCTGACTAAACTCCGTTATCCAGGTCTACAATCCTTCCCACCCCTGCACTCTGCCAATAAAAGGTGTCTGGTTTGCCCTTTCACCACACAGCAAAGGATTTTTAATTAAATCCCAAAAACATCGCAAACTAGATTCCTGTGCTAATCTTTGACCCTGGGGGCTCCTTATGCTAACCAGAGACTGTAACATACCCACTTTTATTTAAAAAAAAAATAAATTATTCAAATTAATTAAACGTATGCACCTGACTGTGAACTGAAACCTTAGTTCCTGTACACACCAAGTCCTGTTTTAGGTCTCCTTTAGTCATTTGAGGTCTTTTTCTCCAACTGTCTTTTTAGAAATCTGGTTGCAGCCTTTCATTAGTTTTTATTTTTGCCACATCCAGGTAGTGTAGCCACTGTTCCACATTTCCAACAGTGTCTCCAAGAACATTCAGTGCCTTCACTAGCTATCTGACAATTATTTTCATATATTTGCCATATTTCCAACATGTCACCAAACATGACACTCTACAAACTAGAAAGCTCGGAAATTTGATGTGTTCTGTCTCAAGCACACAGAGGGCATAAGGTGTGCTTGCAAATGTGTGCTTTTACTAGGGTCTCTATTCAGGGGGTTGAATAATTTTAAGACTCCATTAAACATTAAAAGTTGCATTTTCTGTTGATTTGTAAATGTTGCCAATACACCTTTTTTCAATGGGGATAATATATAATTTTGAGTGCAACTGTATATGATGTTATGGCCAACAATGAGACATGAGTGATGTCACCTCTGTCTACCTGTTACTTTCTCTCACCTGTCTGTCTGATCAGTGGTTGGAGTCCATCGAAGTGACAAAGTCAGCTGTGCAACAGAAGATGTTGGATATTGAGACTGAGAAGGTAAAAATGTATTAAAAAGATAATTACAACAATATTTGCAATTACTGGGGGTTATGCCATATCAGTGACAGTAAAGACAACGGGAATGTAACAAAGGAGTATCAAGGAGTCCAGACAGATTTGAAAAAAAACATTCTCCCTAAACTGCATGATGAGCTCCACTTGCAACAGTTTTTATTAAAACAACCCCGAAGAAGCAGGAGGTCATTGAAAGATGCCGTTTGTCGTCTTGACTTCGCCTGAATAGGTGTTTCAGATTCACTTTGGACCAGTAGCAGACACTCCGGACCAAACACTGACTTCTGGTGGTTGTTTTCTAGGAGCTTTTCATTAAACAGAAGGGTTACCTGGATGAAGAGCTGGATTACAGGAAGCAGTCAATGGATCAGGCTCATAAGGTCAGCATGATCTGCTAAAGCAATGAACACAACCACCTGCAGAAAAACAGATACAACATTCACTGTGAGCTACAGTTCTGTTTGCATTTTTACACTCAAAAGCCAAACATATTATTAGAAAATGTCTGTCCTTGATGCAGAGGATCTTGGAGCTAGAGGCCATGTTGTTTGAGACTCTAAAGCAGGAGGAGGAATCCAGCATGGAGGGATTCAAGGCGGAGGTGGGTCGTCTGTCAGAAACTCTGACTGAGGAGGAGAAAGAGGGGCTAAGGAGAGCCATGGACCAGTGGAAACGAGCTGTCATGTGTGAGCTAAGAGAAAGAGATGCCCAGATCCTCCGAGAGAGGATGGACCTGGTGCAGCTCACACAGCAGGTAAACATACACATAACACAGGTGAACCTCTGAACAACAGCTGAAGCACTAACTGATTTAGTGCCTTGACTTTGTGCTCCTCTAGAGGAACAAGGAGCTGGAGGAGTTTATAGAAGCTCAGAAACGACAAATTAAAGAGCTAGAGGAGAAGGTATGTTCGAATACTAGAAAAAAAGTCTGGTTTTGAATTAAAGTCCAGCTTTTAACAGTTATTTAATCCCCCCATGTAATGTTAAATGAAAATTCTGCTTCCTGTAACTGTCTACTATTTTCTTTGTTTTCTTTTAGTTTTTATTTCTTTTTCTATTCTTCTCATTGGCCTTTATCCTCTGGTCCTAGCAGCAACTGGTGAGTAACCACGTTACCCCAGATAGAATTTAGCCTGTCTTCTAAAACTGAAAATACTGTAGTGCAAAATAAAACTTTTAGTTGTTTAGTTGTTTTCATATCAAATCACAGCAGCATTGTATTATTTTCTGTCCAGAGTCCATAAGGTGAACAGTCAGCAAGGTGAGCTTGGGTCCAGACCAGTCTGCATCAGATGTGAGAGAAGAATTCAGGGTTTGGAACCAGCAGCATGTCGGCTTGACTGCCCCTTTGACCAGCCTTCAACTACTGTCAGCTTATCAGAGCAGTGCCCAGCTGTTGACAGCCCAGACTTGCAACATCCCAGAATTTTGCTGTGATGCCTCTGAGACCCATAGCCAAAGAGGTAGAAGAGTTGCAACAGTGAGGAGTTAAAAAAGATTGCGGTTCATATGACTTATGTAGCTTCTAATAGTTCCAAGAGGGTGATACAGATTTTTTTTAATTGAGAAAAAGAGGATTTAGCAGCAAATGACAACTTTTGATGATTTGTACAGCCTTGCAAACTAATTCTATGTATTATAAACCAATGATTGAAATATTTTTTATATCCATTATAAATATTTGTAGTTGGAAATTATTAAGTTATATAAACTTTCATTTTAGTTCTATAAAATATCATCATACAGTTGCTAAAATATTTAACAAATAATTTTAAAGACTTTGGGGAAAAGCATTATTCCTCCTATTTAAAAAAAACATTCAGTTTGTTTTCATATATGTTGGGTAGATAAGTAACTTAATGTTACACCTTTTAAATCTAATTTGCTGGACTGTAGTTCAGATGCTGTCAAATATCCTGTAATAGCTGTTGCTTAGTAAAAATTAAACCAAATACCATAACCTAGCTGATTTCAACTTATTGCCTTAGAAAATTCAGTTTAGACACACAATTGACGAGTGCCAAGGCTGTTAGCTCCCTGTCTTTGGAACTATTTGTAGCTTCCATGGTCTGCCGATTGTTCAAAAGAAACTGTCCTTAACAAGTGCAATGGCAATAGTGTCATTCTCTGTACCCACTCTGCTGATACTGAAAAGGGGATGTGAAAACCTAAAACAACAAGCTAACTTCCTGCTAATGACTCTTTACCAGGACATTGTGGGATAGAACCCAAAAAACTGGTCTCAGCAGGTTTGCTGGACCAAAGTGGTGCTAAACTTCAGTGTTTAGTTGGTCTCAGCTTGTTGGACGTTTGTCAGCTCTGGTTCAACAAGTTCACCAGTGCCAATCTAGCTGAATTCATACATTTAACATAGTCGGTTGATGCCAGGTGGTTTCTATTCAGATTTGTGTGTTCCAGCTGCGCATAGGAGACTGGTCTTTGTGGATCTAAGGTTTAACCACCACATAGTTTCAGTCTGTTTGTATCATCTCTACACAAAAAACTAAACAATGGACAGCACATCAGAGGTGTGACAAAACACATTAAAGCATGTGATTTAATATTGAATATGTTGCAGAGTTTAGACCTGATAGCAACCCAGAAATAAGGCTCACATGATTTTATTGAAAGATCCTGCAGAGTTCCAATTGATAGAAGGAAGTACAACTTCAGCCTTCACACGTGACTGACAAATGAAAGATAATTTCATAAGAAAAAAATATATTAAATAATTTATCAAAACTAGATTAAATTATGCATATTTTGTTCTGTTACTGAAGACAATCAGTTGATATATTCTTGTTTTTAAAACATTTCGTAGTTTAGATATTTAAAATGTGATTTAAAATGTTATTTTATTCCATGTCACCTTCTTGTATTTTGCTCTTTGAATTTAATTTGGTCATGCTGTCAAAGTCTGCGTTTTTATTTTAAATGTTTAACTGATTCTCTTCAGTGGCAGAGGATAAAGATTTCAAAAGCTTTGTCCGTTAATTGTCATGTGTTGAAACCTCAGAATGGATTGTATCCTGCTGCTGTACTTTTATTATTCCAGATGATATTTTTCTATCTCTGCTGTGAATCTAAACTCAGCCAACATCTGAAGAACATGCAGTTTGATGTGATTAAAGAATGGAGACAATGCTGATCATTTGCACTTTTTCACACACTGTAACTTTGTTTCATCTTTTCACAGTATCAATATTTCATCTGGCTCATTTGAGACAAACTGTGCCCAGGGCCAGGAGTTATGTTAAGAATCCACATCCACTGACCAACTATTACATCTTCAAGGCAAACAGAATTTCCAACCCCTCTGTAGCCCTAAGCACTTTTGCTATTAAACAACAAAGTCCGCCTCAAAATAATTTCAAAAGTGAACCACTTCTTCAGCCTGACAGAGAACAAGCCCCCCAAAATTTGAATGTGCATCAAACAATTCACAAACACCGGAACACAGCACAGCAAAACAAAACAACAAACCCCTCCTCTACTTTCACACATTAAAAAACATGAAGACATTAACATTAAGTATACTTACTATAAACTGATTATATCCATTTTTAACTGTCTCCCTGTAGTGTTCTTATAATCTTCGAAACACCGAACATGTGGTCCAATACCAATGATTTTATCCTCCACTCAGGCATTACCAACTCCACCCACTAAGTCTGAGGGGAAGTCTGGTTTTTATGGAATCAACTATAGCAATGATCATAATATATCCAGTATTATTTCACTGATTTTAACTATAAATATGTTTTATTCAATAGTCCAGAATCAATTTTTTGTTTTACCTCCATTGTCTTGATGGGATCATCTCTGATGTTGGGGACAAACAGCTGGTGTAATTCATTACCAACTCTAGCTCTTTGGATGTGGACAGGATCTCTTTTGGTTCTTCTCTCTCTTCCCAGCTCTTTTTGTAGATTGTCCTCTTTCTGGCTCTTCTGCTCAGGACAGTTTCTCCTGGGAGGACTTTCCTCATGCCATCTCTGCTTTTGGGGGTTACAATTACTTCTGGGAGTATCCACTGTATGCTCTTGCACCCCCCGAAGCCTAAAAAGTCTTTTCTTATGCCATCTCTTCTTCTGAGTAACTTGAAAAGATTCAAAATCTATACTTACAAAACTTTAATATTATAAAGTCCTTTGAAGAATTGATGAATTTGATTTAAATAAGAAACACTTTTTTAAATATCTGCAGATTAGCCATTTTATGTAAACCAAAATAACAAACTTACTGGACCCACAGTTCCTTACTGAAACAATGATTAATAAGGATAATTTACTTGTGAAACATTGTGTCATGTCAGCAGCCTGCAGCCCAGCTTTTGAGTGAATCACAACAGGATAACATCCACCATCATCCTATGGGACAACAAACTTAGCTCAGTAAGCTGTGTGGTACTTTTACTGCTAGTTCTGTTGTCTGTAGCATTTCTATATATGTCATATATATATAAGACAAAAGCATCTTAGAGTTAATAAGTTGTTGCTAGTTTGTCTGAATGAAACTTACATTTTATTGGATTACCTTGGATGCAAATCAATATAGAAATACATACATATAAAGGGCTTAAAAAATGAAAACATATGTATTGCAATCTAAATGTTATTGTTATCAATATTTAAGGCTAGATACAGCCCTTCATCCTTTTGTACAATCACCATGGTTTCGTCTTTCAATTCAACATAAATAAACTTTATTTATATAGCAATTCACAACAAAGTCATCTCAAGGCACTTTACAGAATAAACTCAAGACTATAAAGAGAGAACCCAACAATTCCCTCTTTAGCAATCCCTAGGCAACAGTGGAGAGGAAAAACTCCCTTTAATGTAATAAACCTCCAGCAGAACCAGGCTCAGGGTGGGCAGCCATCTGCCTTGACTAGTTGGGGTGAAAAAAAAGTAAAAGTAACAGTAACAGCTGGAAAAGTAACAGCTTCAAAGCCCGGGGACACCTGCAGAGAGCAACACAGAGAGGGAGACAGAGAAAGAGAGAGACAACTACAGGAGTAAACACACAGAGTTAATGTCATACAGTAGAGACAATTGTGGGGTGAGAGGAGAGAGGGATAAGAGGAGGGGTTTTCCCCCAGCAGTCCAAGCCTATAGCAGCATAACTATAAGTAAGTAAAAGCTTTATCAAAGAGGAAGGTTTTGAGCCTAGACTTAACAAGTAGAGATGGTGTCTGCTTCCCGAATCAGAAATGGGAGCTGGTTCTACAGGAGAGGAGTTTGATAGCTAAAGGCTCTGCCTCCCATTCTACCTTTGGAAAATCTGGGAACCACAAGTATGACTGCATTCTGAGAAGTGGTCTACTGGGATGTTATGGTGCTATGAGATCTTCTATATATGATGGAGCCTGACCATTCAGAGATTTATATGTAAGAAGCAGGGTTTTAAATTCTATTCTAACTTTAATGGGAAGCCAATGGAGAGAAGCTAGTGAAGTTGAAATATGATTTTTTGCTAATTCCAGTCAGCACTCTTGCTGCAGCATTTTGGATTAATTGCAGACTCTTTAGGGAGTTACTTGGGCATATGGAAAGTAGGGAATTACAGTAGTCCAACCTAGAAGTAACAAATGTATGGACTAGTTTTTCGGCATCACTGAGACAGGAAGCTTCTAATTTTGGCATGTTCCGTAGGTGGAAGAAGACTGTTTCTAGAGATTTCTTTTATATGTGAGGTAAAGGACAAATCCTAGTGCAAAATAACTCCAAGGTTCCTTGCAGTATTACTGGAGGCCAGTTTTGTTTGAGTTTAGAAGTAAAAAATTGTGGGACATCCAGGCCTTTATGTCTTGTAGTCATGCTTGAAGCTTAATTAACTGATTATTTTCATCTGGGTCCATAGATAGATATAGCTGGGTATCATCAGCATAGCAATGGAAATGTAGTGTTTTCTAATAATGTTGCCTAAAGGAGACATATATAAAGTAAAAAGTTTTGGTCCTAACACAGAGCCTTGTTGAACTCAATAGCTAACCGTAATGCGCATGGAGGATTCATCATTAACATGAACAAATTGAAATCTATCAGATAGATAAGATTTAAACCAAACTAATGCAGTTCCTTTAATCCCAATTTCATGTTCCAGTCTCTGTAATAAAATGTTGTGATCAATAGTATCAAATGCAGCACTAAGATCTAACAGAACAAGTATAGAGCCCATTATCTGATACCAAGAGAAGGTCGTTGGTGACTTTTACCAGTGCTGTTTCTGTACTATGATGAACTCTAAATCCTGACTGAAAGTCTTCAAATTATTCCTGTAAAGGTGGTCACATAATTGTTTTGCGACTACTTTTTCAAGGATTTTAGAAATAAAGGGAATATAGTAGTAGTGGTGGTTTAATTAGTAGTGGTTTAATTATAGCTACTTTATAGGCCTGTGGTACATATCTTGTTTCTAAAGATAGATTAATGACATCTAATACGAACATATCTATTAAGGGTAAAGCTTCCTTGAGCAGTTTAGTTGGAATAGGGTCTAGCAGACAGGTTGTTGGTTTAGATGAGATAATTGAAGTTAGCTCAGTGACATCTATGGGTAAAAAACATTCTAAGAGGGATATTGGACTTATTGATGATTCTAGCACTGTTGTACATGAAGATCTTTCGTTAATATTTGGAGGGAGGATCTGGTGAATTCTTTCTCTTATAGCTACAATTTTATTAATAAAGAAAGTCATGAAAGTCTTTTATGAATGATAAATAATATGCTGTTCTGGCATCACAGAGAGCTTTTTAGTACATTTTTAAACTATTTTTCCAGGTTAAATGAGATTCTTCTAAATTTCTGGAACGTCTCTAACTTTTGTATTGCCTGTTTGTGAACTATACCTTGTAGACCACCTCTTCTGGTTTACTGACTTCTTTTCAGAGGGGCAACACTATCGACTATTGAATGTAGTGAGGCTGCAGAATTGTCAACAAGATAATCAACTTGTGCAGGAGTAACATTAAGGTGGCTACTTTCCATTGTATTAACATATGGTGAAGCAAATGATGAAAGAATAATTTCTTTAAATTTATTTACAGCTTTTTCACTTAAGCATCTGCTTTAGTGGAATTTTTCTAACTGCTGTATAGTCCGTTATTGTAAATTCAAATGTTATTATAAAATGGTCTGACAGAAGAGAGCTGGCGTACACGTACAGAAACTGGCAACAATAACAAAAACAGATATAATAAATCAAATAGTGCATATATTCAGAGACAGGTAGAGCAAGAGCAATGAACAACAAATTAAAGTACTTAACAGAAGCTGACAGGCAGTGATTAACTAAACACCAAACACTGAATATCTAAGTAATCAACTAAAGACCACACCACAGAATAATCATAACCCAATATTGAACAGAGATGGACAGGCAGGGATACACAGACAAAACGTAAGACCAAAAAATGAGAGTCCAAAGGAGAAAGCCAGTAGAACAGGGCATAATCCTAGCCGGAAACCTCCAGGAGCACTGAGAGTGAGCACTGAAGAAACGTCTGGCAGGGGACAGGGGAGAGGGGAGAGCCAGGTCTAAATACACAAGGGAACAGGTGAAAACAATCTGGGATGTTGATGAGGGGTGAAGTTCTCAAAATCACTAGACAGGAAGTGGGACAGATGGACTACAAAATAAACGTTAGGAAACAGGAAGTAGGGCTGGCGAAAATAGGGTGAGAGAGGAAAAGAGAGTGAAGGGCAGAGATAAATAGGAATAGAGGAAGAGACAGATCAGGACAGGCTGACAGTGGGAGTGCAGGACTAAGAATTGACAGAGCGTAAGGTGTGTGAGTGGGTAGATTGTTGAAGTAAAGGCCAAAAGGTGAAGGTGAGTAGAGTCCATTGTCAGATTCCACACTGAGTGGCTGCTGTCATCAAGCACACTGCTAACCCAATTGTAAATAATCCTCCCATCCTCAGAATCAGGACTTACTTACTAAAGGTGATCTAGAACTGCTGAAGCTTTCTCCATTTCAAAATCCAGTGTTAGTTAATGGTAATGTTAGTTTATTTCTTGACTTGCTCAACATTTAAGTTTCACACTTCTGGATGTCCACACCACAGCAGTGGTGCTGGATGCCCTGCACCACTACAATTTGCTTCCATTTTATTCATTCTCAGATTTTTAACACTTTTATGAATGTGTCATGAATCTGACTTTTGAACAAATTTAAGAAAGAAACTTGAGATATTTGTGAACGAGGCCTATTGTCTTTTCAGAACCTGTAGAACTGAAAAAGTCATTGAGACTTTGGACTATAGTTGATGGGGTTGGATGGATCAATGTTGGCACAGCTAAACATCACTAAGCAAAACCTTTTGACTCACTCTATTCAATTATGGCTCACGTTTGTCTTTTTTAGACACGTGTCAAGCACTTGTCTACAAGTTGATTTTAGATGGATTAAATCTTTGGCAAGATGCCATCAGCCTCACACAGTGATATGAAAATTGGACTATTTTGTCAGAATATTTTTTCATACTCTTTATGTTACTCTCTAAAAATTACACTATTAATTTTATATCACATTTCTATCATTTAACTATATATGACCGATATTGTAATAACAAATCCCACATAAACAGTTAAAGCTGATTAGTGTTGGGTGAGAGTTCTTCTGGGGTGTAAACTAATCTTTAAAAGTTGCTTTAATCCATACTAACAGCAGACATAGAGATACCCTGTCTCGGTCTGAACAGGGTAAAGTCCAGTATTTGTTTCAGTATTTGATGAAGCTGCAGGAGGTTTGATGTTTCTATGGATGAAACATGTCAACAAACGTTTTAAGGGTAAATCTGACTCAAAGGTATGAATAAACTAGACAGCTCACTTTGTAGGGGTTTCTCTTCAGAGTTTATTCATGCAGTTTCATGACAACAATAACAACAGATGCACCATCCCCATGGTAACCCCTTTTATAAACAAATGATCAGTGTGTGTGTGTATGACACCTGACTGCTACAGAAACTGTTAAGCCTGCAGGAAAAACGATGACCATGTTGGTTTTGCCCACCGGTCTCTGGGCTAAAGTAATCTCAACTCACCTGTTACTGACCTATTTAGGTCCTATTTAGCATGATCCTCTTTAGGATCTATTTATGTCAGTAACAGGTCTCAGGTGAGAACTATCTTTGACCCACTGCATCTCACCTATTGCCCCGAGGATGGAGTAGATGCCATCATCTATTCCATGATGGCATGGAGTAGATGATGCAGATAGACCTCTTCATACACTCCTGGGTTACTAATTACTTGACAGACAGACCACAGTTTGTGTGGTGCATTCTACTTTTTAATATTTTTTTATATGTGTCTAATATAATTTGTAGGTGCATTGTCCCCTATCTACCTCATTGTGTCCTGTCATTGTCTAATGTTCTGTGTAGCAGCTGCTGCAAACACAGAATTTGCTTTTAGGATTAAAAAGTGTGTAGTTTTCATCTATAGATAGACACAGATGTCTATGGTACTCACAATCTCAACAGCTTGACACAAACATGGTTACCGTGGCTGCAGGGGAAACTGGGCATGCTACAGTTTCTGATGCTAAGCTAACGGTACAAAAAACTGTAAAAGTACAAAATGATCATGTATCAAAGGACGTTTTTACAAATCAAACAAACCTAAAACCTCTTTTTTGGGGTGAGGGGTGGGGAGGTTGCTACTTCCAGTCTTCCACTGGATTAAGTAATTATTAGCACCAGCTGATGTTTGAAGACAAAAGAAAATCTGCCAGTGTTAATTTGTCGAGTGAATCAATAACTGAAATTACATGGATCAATAACTGATAGACATGATCATGCTCAAACTTAAAAATAGTTATGGATTTTTAAGCTAGTCTTAATAGAAACTTGAATGCTTTATTTACATACATCTGATATGTATGTAAAAAAATAATTCCCCTTGGAAGTTCTAAATCATGGCTGACTTTTTTTTTTTTTTTTTTACAAAAAAGTGAAAACTAATCTCTACAAAGTAATCTAAATTAATAAAATATGAGGTTGTCTTTAACATGGTTGAGGACGACCTGATCTAGGCAAATTTACACATGTGCCATCTTCTTGCCATCTGTTAATAATAGATAATAACTATACTCCAACATATATTTAACTGCTAGGAAATGTTCTTGTATCCATCCCCTGACTTTCACAATGCAAAGTCAGGGGATGGATACACAGTTCTTTACAGAGTTGATTGGAGTGTTCCTTTGTTTTAATTTTGTAGATTTGGCTGCTATTTTCAGGATCTCTCAAGGGGAATCTGTGGAATACTTTCAACCATTCTTTGTTTTATTCAGAAAATACAGTAGATAACAACAAAGAGATCCATGCTGTGAGGAACTGAACGGAAGAAATGCTAGAATTACTCACATGCATAAATATAGTAGAAATGTAAACTGAAAGCAAGTTTGATCAAATTATCACCCTAAATTGCTCCAGCTGGTCAATATGAAATTTGCTTTCAAGTCAACTCCATTCACAATTTGTGAACAAAGCCAGTCATTAAAACAACAATTAGCTGAAGCACGACTTCCTAGCGCAGTGGCAAATAGTGTATTTTGACACACTGTCTCTTAGATAGATTCCAATTTAATTTGGCTAATGCATTCCTTAAAATTAAATGAACTGAATGAATCTCAGAAACCATATCTCTCATTTCTTATAGTGTAGTTGGGTTCCGAGTAGAAACATTCATGGAAACTGTAGGAAGCAGGAAAAGTTTTAACAAGTAAAATATGAACACCATCAGCCATAGCATCATGGCCAACTGACTCCACTAGACTTCGCTAGAACTCTCTAAATATATGCTGTCATATCTGACATAAAGTGTTCAGTAGCAGTGGGGTCTCGAAGATTGATTTGTTCTTCTGGCACATCCCTAGATGTTTGACTGGAATGAGATCAAGAGAATCTGAAGGCCAAGTCAACACCACAAACTCACTGTTGTGTCTCTCAAACCACTATTGAATCCTTTTTTCAGTTTGGCAGTTTAAATTATTCTGCTTAAAGAGGCAACTGCCATCAGGGCAGTGTACTTGGTCATCAACAATGTTCAGGTAGGTCATACATATCAAAGTAAAACGAACAGGAATGGCAAGACCCAAGCTTTCTCAGGAGTATATAGCCTAAAGCATCACAACGGTGATATCTATTCCCTAAATAAGTGATATACACGCACCCAGCCATCCACCTAATGAAAAAGAAAATGTGACTATTTAGATCAGGCCGTCTTCTTCCATTACTCAGTAGACCAGTTCTGAAGCTCTCATGTGCCCATTGTAGGTGCTTTTGGCAGCAGACACAGGTGAGCATGGTTATTCAGCTATGCAGCCCCTTGCATAATAAACTGAGCTGAGAGCTTTCTATCAGAACCACAATTAACTTTTGAGCACTTTTATCAGTTCTTCTACTGGATTGGACATCCCACAAAAGGTGCAGCTTTGGAGTTGCTCTGACCTAGTCATCTAGACATTACAAATCTGCCCATTGTCAAAGTCACTCAAATCCTTATACTTGCCCATGTTTTCTGCTTCCAACAAATCAACTTCAGGCACAGAATTTCCATTTGCTGCTTAACATGTCCCCCCACGGTTTATGTCACTTGTCAGTATCCATAATGTTATGGCTGTTCCATGTGTCTGTATGAAAATCACAGGTTCTATTGAGACCAGCTTGAACGATTCCAAACTATTTCCTTAACCTGTTCGAGTGACTTCAGACTTATCTGACCAAAAGAAACATTCAGATCCAACATCCAAGATTCAAGTGTTCTCGTGGTGAAACAGATTTTTGCTGGGTCCAGAATAGAGACAATTCCCTCTCTGATCACATGGTCTCCGTTTTAAATTATAGCACATATTGAAACTGAATAAAATTTACACTGAGCAAAAATATCTTATGCAGAAAAACGTAGCAGAAGTAGAAGAATGCGTAGTAACACAAGAAAAACATCTTAGAACATGTGTTCATAACAGGTTTCAACAGTGACCTCAGTATGAAATGTACTGATGATTTGCTAATAAAGATATGTAGCAATGAATACGTTTTATTGTTATAGGATTCAGATTATTAATAGGATAAAGTACTTGTCACAGGATAGTAATACTAATGTTGTAACATTCACTATCAGTTGAGGGTTTAAAACTAGTTGCGTCTTTATAGGTTTCAGTGATTATGGAAGAACTGTGTTAGAAATCAGTTTAAGGTTTTTGTTGGATTTGACACTAGTATAAGTACAAACATTTTAGTGTTTAGTACTACTAAACTCTAAGAAGGGATTATAACTAATTTGTTCTGTGTAGGACTATTCCACCAAAAAAAATAACGGATTTTATACCAGTGTAAAGGTTTAGTACTTCTCTGAGTACTACTGCCGTAGGGTTGTAGTAGAAGGGCACAGTAACCAGGATTTAGTAGTAGGTGTTGAGTTGTACTACAATTGTTACAAGATTTAGCACAATCTGAAGTATCACTATTTCCGAATTTAGATATACTTCAATGGTTGTCTGATTATTGTGGGTTTGATTGAAGCACAAATGTTGCATTTAGTACTGGTTTTAGGTTTTACAACTAGTTAAATAATAGTTGCATATAGTACCATTATTTTTAATTTTGTAATAGCTCTAGGGTTTAACACTGCAGTGTTGTAGTCAGTGCTATCTACTATCTTCAGTTCTACAGTTACAGTTAAACAGGTAGAAGAATCTGATATTAGCACAAGGCTGTTACAGAATTTAGTAGTAGAGGAAGTACTGCATTTGTAAAGAGTGAGGTTACTACTGTTGTATGCTTTATAAAGTTGTTTTGTGGTCTAATAAAAGTACTTTTTATGTACTAGTTGTAAGGTTGCAGGAGGATTCAGTAATTGTTAAAGTAATACTTTTATAGGGTACTAGTTGTAAGCTCGCAGTGGGGTAAGGTTTTATCTTGAAGTAAATCTACTTTTTTACTTTATACCCAGCATCAGTGTGATTTAAGACAGAGATGTTATGTTTGAGCGACCACCAGGGGGCGCCACAATCCTTTGAGCGGAGCGACGAGGGATGTGGTCATCGATCTGAGCTCCTGCAGAAGAAGAAGAAACTGATCAGGTTATTGGCCATTGGTCCTAGTAGTACTCATCTGAAGGTGTGAACACAACCTGCCAGGGTGAATCCTGATTGGTGGAGGTTTCGGGGGCCACTCTGGGTTTTTGGACATGGGGGCCCTCTGTTGGTTGGAGTAGGGGGGACTGATTTGGTCATACTGATAACATCATGGACCGGACCATCATAGTTTCCACGGGGGACGCCACGAGCTTCAGCCATCTGAGACCAGGACAAAGAAACATCTGCGTAAAACCCAATTAACCACCTCCTAATGGCCTCAAATCAAAGCTAAGCTAAGCTTTAGCTGTTGGAAAATCGCCCTCAATTTTGCCTCTACTTTATGGAGTTTATGAGCTGCTCAATGACAGCAAGGTGCCAAGGTCCTGTGGCTGCAAAACAAGCCACAGGATATTGCTCCAAAAGTTTTGTGGGTTTGTTCAGATGCAGTCATGCTTTACTGTTTTTTTAGACTCATGAGGATTTCTCCTGGCAATTTTTCCAATTTATTAGTTCGATCTTCTTTTCTGCTGCCACAAACATTTAACATCTCAGGCCTGTAGGGTCTGAGATATAGTTCTTGTTTTTTTCAGTTTTGTAGTTCTCTGAACATTATACGGTCTGACCTTGGGGTCAGTGTGCTGGACTTCTGAAAAGACTAACAACTTATCTTGAATGTTTTCCATTTGTGAATAATCCTTTTCACCGTAGGACATTGAATTCTAAATTGATTGGAAATGGTTTTATAAACCTTTCCAGCATCAACAAGTCTTTCTCTAAGACCACTGCTTATATCTTTCCCTCTTGGCATTTTGTTAGGGCACACCTGAATGCTCCAGACCAGCAAACCAAAACTGCTCTTTTGATGGTCTGCACACTTGTGATGACCAATTAATCAATAATAATGATTATTATTTATAATAATCATAATAATAATAATTAGCAATAATTACCCTCCTAAATCCTAGAAGAAGGATTAATGGAGTACATAGTTTCACCCACAGTTTTTTTGGGGGGGCTTTTTTGTAAAATATTGGCATGCTGAAAGAATGTATATGTTGCAATTCATCTGAGGTTGTATTTCTTATTTTAAGACCTGCTATGATCAGATAATTATTGTTTTTATGATAGTTTCTGCACACAAAACATTAAACATTTAAAGAGGGTTACTAACTTTTGCACATGACTGTGCACATGTGTACTGATCAGTCAGTTTACTCATCAATGTACTGATTAGTTAGTTTATTGCCACTACATGGAATCAATACACTAGTTCTTTAGTTAAATGGTTAGGTTATTACCAACTACCTAACAAAAAATTCTAATTCTAATTCTTGGGTTGCCTTACTAGGTCCTATTTGACAACAAACTGATCAACTTGTTAACCAGTAGCTGTTCAGTTAATCATCTGATCTGATAATCAGTTAGTTAGGTTAGGTTGGCTGTGTTATTGGTTGATCACATATAACTTATTTAACAAGGTATTAACTTGTTATGTTGTTAGTTAGCTAGGTAACCAAAATGTTGACAGGCTAACAAATTAACTATTACGTTTTTTGTTAACCTGTGGGTTACCTTGCTGCGGGCTCTGATCCTCTTGTACACAGTGTCAGGGAATGCTTTCCTGGGGATGAATCGCCCTGAACCTTCAGTCACATTAAGTTTTCCGTCCTCAAGAATGATACGACCTCCACTGATCACCAATGAGGCCATGCCACGGAAATCAAGACCCTCCAGAATGTTCAGCTCCACTGTCTACACAGAGAAAGGGAGTAAGTAAAGTCTGATTTTAATATCTGATTTCACGTTTTAATATCTGATTTATCAGACCCAGAAAGGTGCAGGACAAGCAAAGTAATTGGAAGGCAAAGTATAGTTTATTGAATATAAGTGTAGTGACAGGGTGGCGAGATGTTTGCTGCAGAGGAAACGGAGGAACAGGAATGGGGGATGATCTAAGGAAGAGAGAGAACGTAAGTGACAGCTTAAAACTCAGAATAGTAAATAATGATGATGGAATTCTTACGAAGGAACGAATGGTGGGTGATTCTCTGCAGCGGGGCCAGAGCACCGGGAGAAGAGGGAGCCAACACAGGTGAGTGGACGGGAAAAGAGGAGAACTAAGGGCGGCTGAAACTATCAGGGAAAAAGAAGACAACAAAGGCAACCACAAAGTAACAACTAAAATTCAAAGTAACAACCAAGATAGAAAGTAACAACTAAAAGTGTCCAAAGAGAAATAATATCAAATGAATACTTCAGTCTTCAATCTTGCGTGAAATCTGCTTCTAATAGTCCAAAGTACGCAACCAGAGCGGAGAAGAGAGATAGTGATGATTACCAGGGCAACATGGGCCAGTGTCACAGCTGTGACAGATAGCTAAGTGAATTGGTGATATGGAGTGACACATGCTGTTGTGACAACCTAAAAGACAATACTCTTACTCTGTCTAAAGACATAACTAAACGGTTACACTTTCGATAATGTCTGTTTATGTGCCATATTGTGTAAAGTCCAAACCTTATCAAAGTAACACATTACTCAGAATGCATTACTTTTGATAGAAACACTGTAGTAGACGCATTACATGTCAGGATTGCTAACTTCACTTCCTCCTTCAGGCTTTTATTGTGCAGTCACTTCCTGTTCCTGGTCCCTTCACATTCACATTAACTTCGCTTCACTAATCACCGGTATTCAGTTCCACCTGCATTCTCCTCGCGACTTTCCAGCCTTCATTTTGTTATCATATTGTTATCTACGGTTCGGACTATGCTACGTTTATTGACTTGACTCTTGCCACTCTGGTTTGTGAGTAACCGCTTCCTATTGACTCCTTGTTGCCGATCACATGAATGACGCTAACAATTATGAGTAATCTTATCTGTCCATGAAGAATCAAGAGTCACGAGCCCTTGTAACCCCGTCATTATAAGGATTTACCATGCCATGTCTATGCTTTTATCATGTCATACACATGTTTTACCAAGTCATGTGATTATCTACCTACTACTTTATACGGAGCTAAGATGAGTGTCCACCACATGTTCAGATATTTAATGGTTATCTGTGTCAGTAGTATCAAGTATATAATACCACAGAAGGATTATCATGTATGCCAATGTTGTGAACTATATTAATGTAAGGAAATTGTGGATCCCAGAACTAATGAATTTTGGAGTTATGTTATTGTGTCACTAAGAAGATTTTGGAGTTCTTTTCACGCCAGAAATTAGAGATTCACCATGGCTCGTTCCAAACACTCGCTACAAGGCCTGCCTCTGTGTTATGGATCCAGGCCAGTAAATCTTCCCCAGTGAACACACCTTCAGATGGACACCCATCATTTCCTCCCTCTCTTCAAGTTACTCCTCCTCTCTGCACCTAAGGAGTTATCTTCACTGCCAGGACCATATTCCACTCTGCTTCATAAGACCCCTGCTTCTCCTCCAGGCTCAGCTCATCTCCCCACTCACTACATTAAGTCTTGTCTCATGTTTTAGACTCCATATCTCACAGGTCATTGTTAAGTTACTCATCTGCGTATTTTCTCTCATAGACTGGGGTTCAGCACCACCTAGCGAGTCGGAGGGCTTACTACATCTCCACCCTGCTTTGCCAACTTTATTCACCTCTTCATGTTTAGTTAAAGCATGAAAAGGTGCTTTATTAGCTGCTAGCTTCTATGGTGCAGCTGCTTTATAACAAAGCTTGTTTAGCTAGAGACTGTGAGGCCTTGTGTTAGGACATATAAAGGTTTTTGTAGCTTGTGGGACAGCACTGGATGACTGTGTAAACTAGGGGCAACAAACTTAACAACTGGTCTGAAATGACTAGACATCGTAGAGATCTGCCAAGAACAGGAAATTCTCATGTGTTCCTGTGCTCAAATAAATATGGCGGCAACTGGGAACTGTTTTTTTAACTTAATTTGTTCATAAGAATAAGATGAATAACAGCAAAAAATAAAAAATAAATTATGGTTGTAAAGGCGTGGACCTTGGTTTGACTCCTGGTCCTCCTGGCTACAAGTCAAAGTATCCCTGGGCAAGACACCGAACCCCCAAGTGTCTGCTGCTTAGTTGCAAGTCGTTTTGAATAAAAGAGTCTGATTGTAAATTGCTAATTGTAAAGCCTACACAGAGAAATTAAGGTAAAATAACTTTAAAACAATACATTTGGTCTGAGATCAATTGCTGCTGTTTCTGCCCAAATATCTGGAAAAAATCATGCATTTTTCCTCATTCGAGTAAAGCTCTCGTTGAAGAAACAACCCACAACTCTCTTGTGATTTTTTTTCTCCCTATTTTCATGTATGTCTACAGTATTTGACTCTATGAAAGTGTTATTATGTATGTTTGTAGTGTCAAATGCACATTTTCGGAGTATTTGATTTGAGTTGAAGCAATAGTTTTGCTGAGTTTGTAGACTTCCCACACAATAACAAAAAACAAAACAAAAACTTTTTGGGTCAATTGCGATTACTTGTTTACTCAGAAGTTCATTGTTTGTGTACTGCTATGCATGTACGGTGTTTGTGCACTTTAGTTGAGATGTATGAGCCTTTGTGGAGCTGTAAGTTTGTTTTCCTACTTGAAGAAGAAATTTGAGAAAAATCCAAATTCTGCCAAGTAATGCTAATTAAAACATCTCAGGCAAATGGAGTTTAGGTTATTTTGGCCAAAGTAGGCAATGTATTTACTCAGGATGTGAGACTTGTAAATTGGTGTATTTTTGAAAACTCAAACAAGTAAAGCTCTTGAGGAAACATTGCACGACACTCATGATTATATCTCCCTGTGTTCAGGGGCATAACATTATTACCAAGTTGTGAGTCTTTGCAGAAACAGTTTTTGTCTCTTTTGGGTTCCACAGGACGATATCAGCATCAGATCCAACAGCGATCCGTCCTAAACACACAGAGGATAGAGAGTTCAGTCCACTGTTCCTGTCTACAGCAAGTGAAATATTTTATTGTGTTTCAACTATCATCACTGTGTGAGCATAGCTTAATGTTTTACTAAAAACCTGAACGATTTTGTGAAAATCTTATCCTGAATAATGGATCTCTGGAATAAAGTCTTCCTTATCTTAAAATACCTTTTCTCGGATAAAGGTTGAAGAGCTTTGCAGAATTGGTGCTCGTTACTGCAACAAACTCGTTCTCATCCATCTTCCCTGTTGACTGTGGAGAGACAGGAAGACAAACATGGGCAGACTGAAAGTGTCGTCTGTAACCTCATTGTGGATATTAACAAATGAAACACTGCAGGTGTGATGCTGAGTGGAATTTAGTGATCAGGAACCTGAGGCAGGAACCAAATACAGGGAAGCTTAAGGCCAAAGCTCAAAGTTTCTCACCACTGCTCGGTCCCACACAACTGACATCCTCTCTTCGACACCATTGGTTCCCTCTGGGATCAAAGTAAAGTCGTCTTTACCAATAGCTTTCTGAGCTGTAGAGAACCCAGCATGAGCGCTAGATGTCACCTGCAAGTCTCCACTGGAAAAAAAAAACACACACACACACATACAGCAACCAGCTGTCAGGTTCACCTGATAGACATGGGGGTTCAGGTAGATGGTGAGGCTGCACTAATGCTAACACAGATGCTAGCAGAAAGCCAAGGCAATGCTGACCATGCTAACAGAGAGGTCAGGTACAGTGGAGTGGTAGGGTCAGGGTTGAGGGGTGGGCTCATAACGAAGGCAGCAGCTGTGGCCCAGTCTTTGGACCAATAGTGAGAGCCGTCGGTTGCCAGACTAGCTGTGATTGGTTCTCCATACACCACCATACCTGAGGACAGAAGCAGGAAGGCATTTGACAAAAAAACTTTTGAGGGGGGGCAGATTGAATGTTTTAAATACACTAAATCAGTGGTTCTAAATCTCTAAATCCCAATCCCTGCTCTGCTTATTTTCCAACTGACCCTATCCCTACAGAAAGGTCTACAGGGACAATGAGTTGGGAACTTTGTGGTACTCTTGAACCTGATGGGATGGACTATGTGGCCAGAATCACCACCTATAGTCTGGCAGTCCAGTTTAGGGTTTACATTTTAAAACACTGAATCTAAAGCAAAGCTGTAGTCTAAAACATGATCTGAGTTAAAAGGTGTAATAGAGGAAAGGGGAGGGATGATGTCACCTTTCTTCCTGGCCTTGGCGATGACATCAGCAGCAGATTTACTCATCACCTTGGTAATGTACAGTGGGCAATTCGCCTGTTTGGCAATAGTTATGGCCCGATACACAGCCTCTGTTTCCACCTGCAATACAGGATAAGTTACTTACATTGCCATCTGCTGGTTGATTGTTTTTTCTGCAGATGTGCCAGGTGTGCCTACCTCCTCAGGATGTGATAAAATGTGTCCCTCTGGTCCAGTGATGCCGAGACCAAGAAGTTTCTTTTGTTCCTGAAACACACACCATGTGAAACACAGCAAAATAAACACACAAACTGAACTTTAGTTCATGTTTGTCTGTGTTGAATCATTTTATAGTGGGTCATAGTGGAAACGTTCTGTATAACAACCAAAAAAAACCTATCATCCTTTTGGTCGGGGTGCATTACCTCGTCAATTATGTCACCATTCTCAGCATGAACTTGTGCGATGGCTCCAAGATCCCGTAGCACACTGAACGCCTCATAGAGCTGGAACCAGAACAACAGGAATCAAAGTCAGTCATAACACAACACAACAGCAACATCAACAAAAAAACGTTTCTGTCATGTCCACCTGAGTATCGGTGCTCTGGTATTTTTCTTTATAGGCCATGAAGAAGAGAAAGGAGTTCACACCTGAAACACAAATACTGCAGTTAGTACTAGTTAGTAGATAATTAGTCTGGGTCACTCCATCTGTTCCAGTCCAGGTGAGTCTGTCAATTTCAGTCCAGGTTCCCGTCTGTTTATAAGCAGCATTAGGAGGTTCTGGTCAGGAGTTTTAACATCACTTTAAAATCTACACTAACATGTTGTTCTAATTCGTGTGTACCATAGTCCTTGTCGTTGCTGGTTATGTCTATGGTTTTCCTGAATACTGTATATGTGGCTCTTTAGTAATAATAGCGCCAAACAGAAAAGTTCACAAAACACTGGTTTGTGTGAGTAAATAATGTGAAAAACTAAAACCAGGTGTTCTATTGCTCCCACTGAATGTCATTCTCACTGCTAAGCTAATCAATCTCACTGCTAAGCTAATCAATCAGCTGATAGGTTATTCGTCTGTACCTTAAACTCGAGAAAGTAATTGGTATGGATATTCCATCTAATCTAATCTAATTTATTTACTAACTTTAACGAGGGACATCAGAGGGTCCTGTCTGACCTTTGTCTTTGACAAGGGTTTCCAGTTCTTCGTACAGTCCTTCATGCCATCGTGTGATGTCCAAGTGAAAAGTGAAATCACAGCACGCCCTCTGCTCTGCAGTCTCTTTCCACTGATCAAACGCTGAGAGTAAACTAGTTCCTGGTTCCACCAGGATATGGTCCACTGTAAGACAAAAACCTGTATTACTACATCTGGAGCATGGTGATTTAGGTTTATAAGTATCAATGAATTCCTGATGATAACTAACTGATTGTGGTTGTTCCACCCGACAGGGCAGCTCTGGTTCCCTGGTAGAAGTCATCGACTGGGTTCAGGCCTTTCTGCAGAGCGTGCAGGTTAGTGTTAGCATCGATTCCTCCGGGGATCACGAGATGACCGTATGCGTCCACCGTCCTCACCCCAGCTGGGACAATCAAGTTCTCCCCGATCTGTCTGAGGATGACAGAGAAAACAACAGTTTACAACAGGTCAAAAATCTTTTTAACAAAGGGTTTCCAGTTCTTCGTACTTAACAAAGATTTTTGGACACTGAACAGACAAAACTTTACTTATCACTGAGAAAAATTAATTACTTGATGATCCCATCTTCCACATAGACATCAGCATAGAATGACTGATCATCATTGACAATCTTTCCACCTTTGATGATCAGACGGTCACCCTAAAAACAGACAGAAACAGAGGATGCTGGATTGGTAGGTTATAGTGACATCACTCAGCTGTCAGGCAATTTTACCAAAGCTCACTTCCTGCCCAAAAGACCCTGATGTCTCCAGTTTAAATGAGCAGCTGTAAGTATTTCTGTCAAAAGTCTTAAATACAGAAATGTTTAATTTACGATTTTACAAAAAAAGTAGTTTGAGGTAATTCTTGAGTATTTCCATTTTATTCTACCTACACTTCTATTACAGTACATTTGTCTACTGTAGTTACTAGTTATATGCAGACTCTTAACACAAAATAGAATCAACCAATAAACAGTGGATAAACTGTCGATTCATTATCTCTAACCACTGTTTAGGGTCACATGGGGTCTCCAGCCTATGTGTATTATTGTCATTATTATTATTATTGATTAAGCAGTTGTCTGTCTGTCTGTCTGGAGCTAAGCGGTTAAAATCAGCTAATTCATTACCGATAACATTAGCAATGTTTACAAATTAATAATTATAATCCATAATGTATTCTTTCACTGTTGGTACTATCTAATAGATATATGAACAAATTTCTACATCTCATTGGTGGATCTCTTTCAAATAGAAATGTATGAAAATCTAAAATCTAATCACAGGTATGAGTGTGGTTCAACTAGATTTTAAACCACTAACCACACTGCCACTGCTGAGGAAATCTGACTGAACTAATTCTGACCCAAAAACTCACAGAGAGCGCCATCTGCTCTCGTCCAGAACCACAAACACACAGACCGGGCGGGGTTTTTGAAACACCACTAAACCACAGATGCGGCAGCGCAACAATTTTTGTTTCGGAACCAGATGGTTGTGGTATGTTGGACAGAACCACAGTCGATACAAACACCGAGCTTTGCTGTGTAGGTGGGGTGGGATACGGGATTGGGTCGGTCTCAGCATCGCTGCCATGTGCACCTTAGGACAACACAGAGCACATGAAGACTACAATATATAAAATATGCAACGAAAAAAAAAAACCTTCGAACCGAACAGGGCCGAGCTGTGCGGCTCGAAGTGACCAGCTCGGCCCCGGTACCCGATGATTGACAGGCAGCGCCTAATCGGGCCGCTTTTCGACCTGGATCAGTTCGTTCCGATTCGTGTGGCGTGTGACTCACCGCGGTTCTGCTTTTCTTGTTCTGGAACGACATCCTGATCGATCCGTGATCGGCTGATTGATCCGTTCTGTCACAAACTGACGGCTATTGTTGCGCCCGTTAGCTCTGATGTCACGTCACCGACAGCACGCGCACACACGTTCCTAGAAATTCCGCTGTGGGGCTTCAAAATAAAAGCCTCGTCTTATTTTAAGGTCAAATTAAAATAAAGTTTGTTTGAGTAACAGTTCTACTCTGAGTGTTCTCACCAGTTTAAACTTTGAACGCGTGTAGGATCATTATAGCACATACACCATATTATGTTTAACAGTTAGTTAATTTTACCCAGGTGAAGAGGTTCTTTAACCCAGTGACCCAATGGTGATAATTTACACAAAGACTGGATCATAACTGACTGGTACTGCAAATTCACTAGTGTCAAAATTGTGTTAGGGCATTTTAAAAGAAATGTTGAGGCTCTGGTATTGTTTTTGACAGAATGAACTGTGGGCCACTGACAGCACATAATGGTGTTAGTGTATAGTCACAGAGTGAATGGTATTCAACATCAATCTGGGCGTTTGTGCAGGTACTTGTGGAGACTTGACAGATGCCATTTTTTTCACCTCATCTTGAGGTTTGGGTACGAAAAAGTGAGTTTATTAAAAGTATTGTTCATTTTCTTATTTAAGAATGCTGATGCTTTTTCTTTTTTCACTGAAACCAGAAGTACTTAGTGAACGGATAACCCTATTTCCGCTTTACGGTGGGATATGCAGTGGCAAGTTTTCAACTTCTTTGTCACTGAATAAAATTACTGTATTTGTACAGTTACAAACATAACATTCATTAAGTAGGACATTAAGCCACATACACTACACAACTCAGAAAGTTTTATTTTAGTACAACACACACAACAGGAACAGCAACTGGACGCCACCAGCTGCAGCAGCACTCACATCATGGTGTCAGTATAAACTCCACATACTGGCTAAACCCTAGCTACACAATAGGATAACTAAAAGAACAGAAAAGAACTCCCACAATCCCTAGCACCTACAAATCTCAGTCTTAGCAACCCCTCCCCTTGAGTTGCTACATAGCCCCCATCTGATGGGTTTGTCATCCCCTACAACCCCATCATCTAACACAAAGGCCCTCAAATGTACCGGCCGACGGGCAGGCCTGTGGGAGAAATCTCCCAATTGGGCCTGAGAGTCATCACAGTCACCCTCATCACCAGCAGCCACTAGAGCATGAGGGCAGTACGGGTAAACCTGTCTCGATGCAACACCACCAGGCGGCCCCACTAGAGCATAAACGTCTGGCACACCACCTCAGACAAACGTGCTACAATCTCGGCCAGCTCCCACCAGTGATTGTAAGGTTCAGGACTCAGGACAGTACACCATACGTACACCTGGCGAGTATAGTTGTGGACCATTTTCAGACGTTCTCTAAGTCTTTGGAACAAGATCATATCGAGTCCTGGGGAGATCGTAAATCTCTGGGGAGCCCCAAACACACCCTATACTGGTGTCCAGAGCTCCTCTCCAAACATAAAGGGCAGCAGGCTGTCCAGTAGTCCTACAGTATCAGAGGCAGACGAGAGTCTCAGTCTAATTGATGTCTCATCGATGAACTTCTACCAGGCCATTACTCTGAGGTTGAAGAGGGGTGGTGCATGTCTTCTTCACACCCAGCAGCCTGCAGACCTCGCTAAAAATCCAACTCTGTCCTAGCGACCAGGGCTGGACTCAAACTTCCAGCCCTGGTTGCTATAAAGTTCGGTGGGAACCCCAAAGCGGGTGAGGAAAAGGGCCAATAATGTCCACCTCTACTCCCTCAATTGGGGCCCCACCAAGTATCACTGCAGGGGGGGATGTGAGCATTGAGCTAGTCCTATGTGGCACAAGAGTCACAGCAGTGCACGTAGCACTCAAATTCCCATCAAGAAGTGATAAACAACAACAGATGTTTGGATCAAGTTCATTTAAAGAAGGAGCCTATAGATCACACAGTACGTTGAACACTAAACAGGTCAAAATAATTTAATGTTTTATCACAGTTGCCTCCTTTTTTCGTTAGTTAACTGAAACCACTCAGCTGTTTTATGTTCGCTTTTCACTTATTTAAGCATGGGCTGCATGAAGTCAGACCAGCTCCATGGGGCTAATTATCATAAAACATCAACACATGGTTAATGTAACTTTAAATACCCAATGTATATAACAACACACTAGGTTAGCATTTATTTTTAACAAAAGCCACGATAACATACCTGTAGCATGATTAAGTCAGTCCTTGTTCTCTCCATTAATCAAATCCCTGTCGTCCCTTCCTGTCCCAGACATTAAACAGCAGTTTTTAAACACCCCGTCAGTATGTTCCACACTAGCTGCCCTACTGGTTCTTACATACGGATTAGGTAGAACCAGCCACACTAGAAACTTGTTTATGTTATCTGTAGGTACTTTCTGCTACCATCACCCATCAACCCCCTGAAATTCATTTCTCTACATTGCCTCTTTATTACTTCTTATTTATGTTTTTTTTTGGTAATTAGTTTTATATTTTGAACACAAAGTGAACCTTTTTTTTTTAAGCTGTATCATAATGCGACACAGGATAACAGCTGAGCTGGTAGTTGTTTCTGTTTTATCTAAACAACCAGCCGGATGCCCTTCATGAAGTAACCCTCCCTTCTACCGGGCTTGGTACATGCACCGCGCAGCTGAAGATTGGGAATGGGCTGTTGGGGATTCAGTGACTTACCCAGGGACACTTCGACATGTGATTGGGAAGAACGGGCCTACTGCCAGTCACTGCCACTGGCCCCGGCCACTGCCGGGGCCCTCTGTTGCACAGAACACTAACCGGCATGTACTGTTGACTGGTCAACGGTCATAGTTTCTGTGCAGAACTTGCTCATCATGAAGATGATGTGTTATGACCTGGGTCATTATTAGTGTTATTTTTATTAATGTCTAGTTTTGTTTTTTTGTTGTCTCTTTCTTTCTCTTCCTCCTTGGGTGCTTTATGTGGGTTTCTGAGGGATGGGTTACAGGTGGTGTCCATGGATTGGCCTATTTGAATTAATTGCTGCTGCCTGACTGGAAAACATTGTACCACACACTTCATATGCTTCAGATGACAGCAGCCCTCTCTCTCTCCACCTCTGCCACTCCCAACAACCCAGCACTGTGACATGGACTCTGTAAGTTGGAACAGTTAGAGAGCTTTTTGTAAAATACAGATTGTTGTGATTGAGTCTGATTTGTCTGATAAGTGTGTAAATAAGTGCAAAAACTGTTATGCCTAGGTTCCCCTAGATCAGGGGCATAACAAATGCCACAGAGAGACAGACAGATAAATAGCTGTAATTAAAAATAAATATAAATTTTGACAAACAATAAATGTTTGGCTTTGACTTTTATTTATATTTACATTAACTACATTTATATTTATACATGTATTTAATTGGCCATTATTGATTTCCTCTTCCGTCATGCTAAAGAGGAGGCTGCCACACCCCTGCCTCATGGAGTTGTTCTCATTGGTTGATCAGCTTTAATGTGTAGGTGCTCGATTACTTCTGTCGACTTGTTCTTTTCTGTTCTTTTAGTTATCCTATTGTGTAGCTAGGGTTTAGCCAGTATGTGGAGTGCTACAATGATGCACTGCACCAGTGTATAATAACGGTGAAATAGCTGAAATGAGTTGAATGCATAATTACTGTCATATATCATCCTTTATTTTCGATCATGTGTCATTTTTAGGTGTTTGTCCTTATACTGCTTATACATTTACACAATTTGAAAGCCACTAAGTGGAAGCCTACATTGAATCTTATGATATGTCGGTGGTAGAGGACCAAGCCCTAGAACTATCTGAAAATCACAATTACTCCGTTCTTAGCAGTTAAATATCAAATGTATGAAATTCAGAGTTGTGCCAACGCCTAAAATATGCACTGATAACTGCATCTGATTTCTCATATTATAAGTTTCTCTGTTGAGAAACAACTTATAACTTGCCTTCAACATTAATGTATCAATCAGCAGTTGCATGTATAATAAAAATCAATATTCAGTTGATATGACAGATTTATTTTATTGAACATTTCAGTAAATGCTGACTGTTATATCAGACTCATTATCATAAACATTTTTTTACAGCTTCACATGTATCTTATCTGTGATTCACCTGTCAGTAGAAACTAAACTTCTTCCTATCTTGAACCTATTTCACTTTTAATTAAAGCAGCAGTGATCAGACGTGTGTCATTTTTACCTCTCGTTTACCGTAGTTCTCCCGCCCCGAGGGAAACACTATGGTCTGTCCTTTGGCTGCAGGTCCTCCTTCCTCCTCTTTGGGTCGGGTTTGGGTGGCTCTGCGTCGCTGCATCTGAGGACTGAACGACTCAAAGTTCAGCGTTTTGTTCTCGAATGCTCCTTCGACACTGCAGAACATCCCTCCATACTTCATTCGAGGACGGGGGGAGTCCGAGCCGAGCCTGGACAGCAGAGAGGAGCAGTCGTCCTCCTGAGACATCATGGACTGATGCGATGCTCACAGACAAAGAGGGGAGAAGAAGAGGAGAAGGAGGGGAGGGGAGGAGAACAGCAGAGGAGAGGGGGAGGGAAAAAGGAGGTCATGGAGGAGGGAAGAACAACGCACTGTGTCTGAAAGAAATATTAGGCCAGTCCAAAGAGCTCATCAGGTTCTCTGGAGCAGACCCTGTAAACCAGCAAACCAACAGGTCCCCCACTCCTCCCTTTCTTTGCTGATGACATCTGGCTTCACCGCCTAAGCCTGAACTCCTAGGTTAAAGTTTGAAGCTCCACCAGCATCTGTGTCCATGGTTAAACTATCAACAAGACCTGCCCGAGCATGTGTCAGATAGAGCTGCCATAGAAGGTGCAGACCTGGTACATCAGGCTCCAGGTTTGGTGTCGGACCTCCATCTGACCCTTGGCCTGGCACAGTGATGCCAGCCTGATGTCACATTACCTTAACCTGTGTCCATCATTAAAGAGTGTGACATCATAGCGTCCTCCCTCTTGGATTCGTCTATTGTGTGCAGGTGAAATAGAGGGTTGGTTTTGAACACCCAGCTCAAATCATAGGGTACAACTGTGAATGTCTGAAACACGTGAAACCCACACCTGCAGGTTAAAACTCTTTCAAAAAATTCAGATTACATATGAACCCAGTCCTTTCTAATTTAAACAAACTTCCTGTTTACAGAAACTGAGTCCACCTCAAAACCAGAACTAGATCCAGAACAGTCTGAAGAATTGTAAAACTAGTTATTTATTGAGTGAATCCTGAGATTCAGTCTGAATCAGAAACATCAGATAAGCTTTCAGCTTCAGTGAACACAGTGGTAGACCCCCTAACACACACATAACCACAGGTCAGTGCTCATTACTTTTGATGGTCTGAAACTCTGTAGTGGCTTCAGTTTGAACTGGGTCTCTGCTTGTCACATTTCATCTCTCTCTCTCTCTCTCTCTCTCTCTCTCTCTCTCTCACACACACACACACACACACACACACTCAGTGGACCATGACAAAGTCCACATAAACATGAAGTGCTCATGTTTTAAAATAAAGAGTCTCTTCCTGACTGACACAGTATCTGATAGTACTTTATACAGTATAGTACAACAGTATTGATAACTGTACATGTACACAGTATACTGTATATTGTAGTAAATGTATGGGGGCAGAAGCCTGAACGCTTACAACTTGTTAAACCAGGTGAAATTTGTTTTTAATCACACTTAGTCCCTAGAGCAGGTAAGACAATGGGCCATTACACTCCTGGTTAGGAGTTCCAGGTGTTTAACCTCTATGGATTTAAGTTAATCACACCGTTAGTGTCCATATTGTACAGCATATGCTACTGTAGTACAGGCAGTTTTCTGTGATGTGGAATACGTTTCATGCAGTGAGTTAACTATAAAGGAGAACCAGCTCCTCATGACCAGACTCATCATCCATCTGAAAAAGAAGGGACACTGGTCTGAAGAGGAAAGTTCACATCACGAAGAAAGAAAACCAGTGGTTTAAAAGAGGAGAAAAAAGGGAACAAACTGGAACAAGCTTCTGTCAACATGGAAAGTGATCTACAAAACATTAATGAGCTAATCTCCCTCACCATGAAGTTTACCAGATATTCATGTGATACTAATGACACACTATTTAAATAAACTTTATCCCTGTTTAGGGTAAAGACCCTGCTCTCTACCTCTACTTGAATGGGAAGGTGTTCTGGTTCCTGAAGACTTCCCACAGCTCTTTTATTGAAAACTTGCTTATGATTGGACCGATCTGATATTACATCACAACACATATCAGCCTGTTACTCAAAAAATGTCCAAAATTTATATAATTAATTATAACTACATGTCAAAAGTAACTAGGTACATTACTCATAATACTTTTTAAGTCTGACAGACGGAGAGCAAGAGTGGACAGTGATCAACAGTGGGCATTTCATCCTTCACATGCAGTCACAAACTTCATTAGTTCTTGTTGCTTGTTGTAGCTGCTGTATATGATGAAAATCCAGATTCAGTTGTTTACCCATTGAAGGGCTACAGCCGTCCTCTCTGTCCACAGAGTATCATCTTTGTTGGGGTGTTGTATTGTTGTGCTGTGCTTCAGGACATTTAAGGTCACGTTTTTCACGTTGGAAAGAATCTCACCACTGTTAGAAAAATGCTCTTATCAGCTTAATGTGGGCAAAAATCAGTGCCTTGTGTGCAGTCTGGATATGTGTGTTGGATAGTTTCCAGAGAAAAGCTTTCACAGGGTTACATAATAGTGGTGTGGGCTACCCCGGCTTTATATAATACACATTGCCTCTGTCCTCTCACTGATGGTGAGGAAGGAGAAAAGACCTGCACAATCAGTTTTCCTCCATCAGCCAATCAGAAGTCAATGACTAAGAAGAATCTAATGTTCAGTAAATGTGTCAGTTACATGCTCTGAAGACACACAGACTTTGGAATAAGAAATCATAGTGCCACTAAAAAATACTTTCAGTTCTACTATTAATACTTTTAGAAAAATAATTTGAAAGAGCAAAAATTTAGATTTTTAACTAGATTTTCACTTATGAAATATTCAGGACAATGCAATGTTTAATTTTCCTCTCTTAAGATCAACTGTGAACAGAATCATATGGATCCAGAAAATAGTTTTCTACGCTAACTATACACAATTTTATCTTCGTGTTAATGGTGATTAGACAGATATATCTGCTGTTGCTCTTCCCCTGTTTTATTTATTATTAATTGACTGTAAGGGGCCAACAATGAATAATGACCACAGTCAACATGTTTAGAGACTTGAGATGTTAAAAAGTCAAATGAATTTTGAATTTGTCCATGAGTGGATTTAAAGCTGCTGAACTTTAAATGTTCCTGGGCAGAGTTAACGTGGCAGAGGACAGTGTTGTGTGGTTACATAACACTATAATCTGAGAAACCAAGCTAAACTAAATCATCAGCTGATTGTAGAGATAGATGAGAATCACACCAAACCGCTTATTTTCCTTCTGAAACAACATCATACTTTAACAGACAGTGTGGAGAGAGGTAAAAGTCAGAATGTTAAACCAGAATCTAATGAAGTGATTAATACTGAGCGAAGCAGCTTTCATTACATAAAATGGTGAAAATCAGCTCCACCTTTAGCAAAAGTGCTGTTTGTAGTTTATAGCACAAAAATACAAAAAGTTTGTATTTTTGCAGTTTGTATTTGTATGAGCCAACCAGGGTTCCCTTATTTTTTGTTTAAGTTGTGTACTGTGTATCGTGTACTGTATTATGTTACGTTTAGGTGTACTGATGATGTCATTAGTGACATCATATGGCTTTGATGGTTGCCTTTGTAGTTTGTTGTCCAGTGGTCAAGGGAAAAATACATAGCGAGGGTTTGGTTACAAGAGGGGCAGTTCAACTCAGCTACTCAGCTACTGAAGGGCGCAGACATGACATGGTAACTGGAGCAAAGGGACTGACTAAAAGGTAGTGGGGACCCCAACAAGGTAGAGGTCAGCCTTACTAAAAGCCACGAGTTCTGTGGTTTCAGATATACTTTGAGAAGCTTGTATGTATGAAACTGTTTGTGAACGTGTTTGTGAGATTACTGTTAATTAATGTGAAAATAAATGTTATATAAATGTTAAATAAATGTTTAATGTTGGTCATACAACGATCTCCGGAGTGAAGTACTTGCTGAACCATTAGACTCGAGTAAGATCGCCTCTACAATATTAATTTTTGTTTTGTCATCCACTTATATTTATGGAACATAAAGAAAAAGGATTTTTTTCTCGTCTGGGATGACTTTTCCACTTTTGCTCAGTTTTCATTTGCATTAATTTGTTCCTTTCTGAAAGACTCTTCATTTTATTTTTTTTTTTTACATTAATTATCTTTTAATTTTATTTGCAGGTAAAATGTGGGCTCCACAGAGCTGTCTTACATAAACAGGAGCACTTCATCAATGCACATTTACAAACTTGCTTTAAAATGTTCATGTACTACTGCCTCATCTGTAGCTTGTGTAATTGTGAATTTTTGCAAAGCAGCATAACTGGTCTCAAAGACACAATTGCTACAAAAACTCTTTCTTAATCCAAATGTGTAAACCCTGCCTTTCCCCTCACATAAGTACACAAGCACTCTCACTTTCACTTATTTTTCCTAAACTGTATTAAACATTTCACTTCGATTTCACTTTTTTCCACTTACACTTCCGTGGAAAATTTTTTTTTATACATTCATTGTTTAACATACTAGTAGCAGTCATATTATTTTGGTTATATTCAAACGAATTGGAATATAAACACTTCTCTTACAATCAATTAGCACTTTATTATCAGCTGGTTATGTAAACAGGACCATTCATCCACATCTCAGATTGGATGAACCAAGTTCAGTCTCCACACGCTTTATCCTGCAATGTTTTTTTGTAATCCAGCAGATGTCGCTATTAAGCGATACACCAGCACAGTGTCGACACTGGGTCAGCAGAGTGAGGGAAGTGTGCCATACACTACATGAGATGTCATCTGCACATCACGATTAAATACTATATTTTTTTTTTCACGAGTGACTCACGCTTAAAGTAAATTTTTTGGCATGTACTTGGTACAGGATTTGAAGTAGTGCTTCTATTTGTAGTGGATTACTTGAACCCCTAACGGCCCATTCCGCTCCCCAGCTATGCAGTGCCAGTCCAAGCCCCGTAGAAATTGGGGAGGGGTGCGTCAGGAAGGGCACCTGGCGTAAAAACTGTGCCAAATCAACAGTTGGACAATGATCCGCTGTGGCGACCTTGAACTCAGGGATAAGCCGAAAGAACAAAAACAAAAGTATAGGCAAATATGTAGTTTGACATGAGTACTGAATTTGTGAACATTTTGTGTACACCACTGGTATTGGCATAGATCCAGAAGTATTAAAAAAAAAAAAGTTTTAAAATCCATATTTAAATACTAGGAGTTGTATTACAGATACATAATAAAATGAAGGTGATATTTTACTAAAATTCCAATTCCAATCTTTTCTTTTATGGCTGTTCCTTCTCAGGGGTCGCCACAGCGAATCATGTGCCTCCATCTAACCACATCTTCTGCTTTCTCTTCTTTCATACCAACTAACTTCATGTCCTCTCTCACTACATCCATAAATCTCCTCTTCGATCTTCCTCTAGACTTCCTGCCTGGCAGCTTGAACCTCAACATCCTTCTACCAATATATTCACAGTTTCTCCTCTGAACATGTCCAAACAACCTCAATCTGGCCTCTCTGACTTTATCTCCAAAATATCTAACATGAGCTGTCCCTCTGTCCTCATTCCTGATCCTGTCGATCTTCGTCACTCTCAAAGAGAACCTCAATATCTTAAGCTCTGCTACCTCCAGCTCTGCCTCCTGTCTTTTCTTTAGTGCCACTTTGTCTAATACAACATACAACTCTCTGGTCTCACCACCATCTTGAACACCATTCCAAAATTCTGAATTATATTTTATAATTATAAAATATGATACTTGGAATTATGGGTTAGTCATTGCAAACAAGCTATAAATGTTAACAAAACACAGTGAAGGACAGAATACCATTATTGTATAAACTATTCTTTCATGGAGGCCAGGCACACACATGCACATGGCACACACTTTCATTCAATCATTCTATTCTTAATTCACTCTTATTATATTTTCCTACCAATACACTACTAAGATAACCAGCAGGCTGTCCCAACTTTCACTTTTCTACCACAGCCGTGGCTGATCTTTTATTGCTTTAACCAACTAAATGTTAATGAGAAGATACAGGCTACCTCAAGCCATGATCAAGTACTATCCTGCAGGGAACTGAGCTTTGAAGAGGGTGGAACAATACTGTGATCTCTCATTTGTGGTGCAAGTAACAAATGCATTTTTAAAAAAGTGAAGCGGCCTACACAGCAAAAATATTTCAGCCTGCAATGTAATGCAATTAAACTGATAACAATTCCAATTACTGACTAATGTGGCCGTGTTTCTTTGAGAAGAACTCTTAATCAATGTAACAAAGAAAAGTTTAAAAACAAAGTCAGAATGAGCATGTAAGATTTCCTAACCATTTAGTTCGGAGTTGCTCCTGTAACAACAAATTTGGGCGGGAAAAAAAAAAAATCTATCTTACCCGGCTTTCACACATGCACAGCCACCCTGAATTTCGCTAGACTTAACCCAGGGGAGGAGAGAGTGCAGTTTCTCCTCGTTAAAACATTTCGGAGTCAATCTCCCTTTGTTACATGTGTGGAACAATACTTCCGGACCTGATTCTCCATTCACCGTCAAGTTCATTTGGGACCAGGGCCTAATACTCTATCAAAACTCAATGCTTAATATTTTATAATACTGCAACCCAGTTTGTAATAATACAGCCCCAGGTGAAAACAGGGTTATGGTTTGATTCCTACAGCCCGAATGAGATCACACTGATCGGATATAAATGAGTCAAATTGGATTGGGTTTTACATACAGATGTGGACAAACTTTAGAATTTAAACCTTTCCTAAAACAAGTTTGAATGTGAACAATTGTGTACACCAGTTTTATTATGCTGAGAGGTGAGAACAGGATTGTTAATTATCTCTGTCTCTGCTGGTCCATTAGTTTACATCAGTGCCTGATAACTGCTGCTGTTTGAAGCCTGATCTTTACATTTTATGTCTGTGAAGCACACACCATTTGTCCTCTAATATTTCATATTGTCTTTTTCAAAAAAATTTAAATCTGATGCAAAATAATCTGAACAAATATAATACCATCTTTTATGATGTGATGTGACTGAGCTTCGTGAAGATTTTTTTAATGCACAAATAAATTTTTAAACATACTGATTATTTGAGTTTTATTGTGAAAGGACACATAAAATTGAACATTCAATCACTTTCTATTTACATAACTTCCTGCTTCAGCAGTACATCAATATTACATTGCACATTACATCACAGCTGTCGCTAATGCTAGCAGCTGGTTAGCTACCCAGGGCTACTGTGTTGACATACTAGCTAAGTGTGGCTAACGTGCTGCTTTCAGGTCACATTTTTTTGATTAATTTCACCTTCACTGGATCCTGCTATGATGAAAGGCCCATGAACCATCTCAGGGCAACAAAGTTAAAAAGGAGTTAAACTTTATTTAAAGTGTGGCGTTTACTTCTCCTCACACTGCTGCACCAGGCTTCTGGCTGGTTACTGCCAAAGGTATCACAACTGGTGTTTGTGACTTTTTGATCAAACTGCCCTCAGATCAGACAAATGCTTACCTGGTGAAATTAAACTAACAGTCTGCGACTCAATAGAAAACAAAAAGGAACTTTTAAGTAAAAAAAAAAAAAAAAAAAAATTTGTTTAAACTACTTTCAATTAAAGAGGCAGAAAAAGTTTTTTTAACCTGTACAGCCTGGGAAATCTCCTCACTTCATGAAGAGGGCAGCTTCATTAATTAGTGTCCCACCAATCTGTGACACTTTCTCCATCAACCAGCTACTTAAAACTACTAAAAACTCATAAAAACATAGCCACCTCCATAGATGTGATGTGACCTGAATGCAGCACGAGGCCTTTAAACATTTCAGCTTCACTCAGATCCACCAAAACAAACAAATGATGAGCATCAGACCGACATTACTGCTCAGACTCACTTTTAACACTTAACGTTTCCTTCAGAACAACTTTCTCTAACATGTTTTACACATTGACCACACTCAGTAAATACAGTTTGGGTCAGAGCTCAGTAAAGGCTACAGATGCTAACAGGAAACATGGGTTTACCTTTATCTTGCTCCACCTAGAGCAGTACTATGGAAGCTAAACTACAACAGGAGACAAAAGTGCATAGATACACAGTGAAGGACTTTGATTCCTTAACAAGCCTCAGAAAAACCTCTTTACCATGGATAGAATTTCTAAAACCGATCAACAGACCTGTCTAAATATAGATAATACTAGGTGTGGACTACACTATGTTGGAGTCCAAAATCTCTAGGAAAGACAAAGAAGGACAGAATGAAACCCCCATTGGACCCAGGGAAGTCAGAGAGACAAGTCCAAGTCCAAATAAGACAGATCTGAGATCCAATATCCACAAGACAGAGGTAAGCCCGAACCAGTCCATAGGCCCAGTCTGACTCTGGATACATTCAGGATATAGACAAGCTGACTGCAAGTCCAGATATTTGGACTTGGTTTCTGGTTACTTGGTCAGAGTCAAGATGTTTAAGACCCTTGTAAGGACTCTGAGGAAAACTAAGCATGGAGGTTTCAATGTTTACCACAAAGCCGGCCTTCAACAGTAGAAGAACCTGACTCCAGGGTTCACAGAGAGGTTTTCATTATGAAGTCCACTGCATATTTTTTTCATTTGTCTTAAACATGAACAGTAAAACTGGTTTTAGGAATCTTGAATGTATTGAATAATATTTCAGAATGGTTCTTGAAGATTTGAAGCCATGTTGCTGGCCTTAGAAAACAAAAAGGAAACTGAAGGAAGAGTAGAAGAAACCAATTGGACCCAAACACTAACAAATCCATCACAAATAGGACATCATTCCTCTGTGGCAATGAGAAATATGAAGGTTCAACAGATCTGTTGATTTATACAAAACAATGACAAGAAAACCACATAAAGAGCAAACAAAGCATTGCGGTGGTTTGCGAACAACACATAAGGCCTTAAATCTTTGGAAAGTTATAAGGAAGCACTTAATCTATGTAAGACTTCTGAAGCCCTACAGATCATCTAATGAGTCATTCTGAAAATTACCAAAACATGAAGCCCTTAGGAATATAGAGTGTCTTGTGATCTTTATACCGTTTGCATAGCCTTTAATTTTGGGGATGATTTTGCACACGCAAAAAAGAAAAAACAAACACTGTGTGTCTTCTCTAATGGGACCACTCCATATAACAGACGCTGGTTGTCTGCTGGCACCTGAAGACCACATATGAACCAGGACACTTTGATTCCTTATGTTATCCTTCTTCTCACCACCCACAGGTTAAAGGTGCTTAAGTGACTTAAGTAAAAGGGTCATTATTTATCATTAATCCATGTCTGGATCAGTTCCAGAGGGCACTGCAAGAATTTATGTGTTAAGTATTGAAGGTCCAGTGAATCTCTTATATCCGAGCACAACAACTTGTCCAATAGTGATTTCACCAGTAGGGGGTGCTAATCTCTACCCGACCCCAGCTCTGCCACTCAGGGAAAATCCCTACTGATGTCCTGGGGCTTCCAAATGGATCAAATTCCATCTCTTCCTTTATTTCTCCACTGCAATCTCTCAGGATCTCTAGCGGTGCAGAAGTCTCAGAGCTCTGGATTAGGCTGCCGTTTGTGTCTGCCACTCGCAGGTGGTAGTTATTTCCAAGATTGTTATCCCAGAAGATCTGTTGATGAGTCTGGTACTGAATGCAGAACTCCACTCTGCTGGATGGCTCCAGAAGATCCGGCATAGAGATGGAAAAGGAGAAAGTGTCCATGTCAGAGCAGCCATAAATGTTGTTCAGGTACTGACACTCAACATCCTGGAATGAGCTCCATGAGTCAAAGGTGATCCGAACTGAAACAGACTTCTCGAAGCACATGTTACGGACCTGAACAGTACCTGTTAGCAGGTGCTCCTGGACAGAACAGGTCTCCAGACAGACTTGCTGGGCTTTGAGTCGATTCCTCAGGTCTAGATAGTCGGCAGCTGGTGGGGTGAAGTCCAGAACCAGGCATGAACCACGGTCTGTTAAGTCTGGAAGAGGATGAGGAAGCATGGGACAGACTGTTGATTGAAAGATCAAATCTCATGGGCCCATGAGAAAAATCAATTCCCTGTAGTCACATTATGACGACAGTAAAGCCTAACTCACCTACCTCAGTAAAATAAACCTGAAATTTGTTTTAACAAATACTGAACACATGTTGCTTTAAATACTTGTTTAAAAATGCATTTAGTATCCAGTATTACTCAGTATTAGTTACTCTTTAAAATACCAGAAAACAGTAAAACTGCCAGAATTGATGTTACTCAACTTTCTTCTTACTCAAATGATACAAATCAATATATTAGATTTTCTGGTAATTATAAAGTTTTTTAAGTGTTACATAGAAAAAATATTCTCAATATTCTGGTAATAAATGTGAGTCAGATTAATCCGATAAATTTTTGTATCTCTAATAAAGTTTTCTTTCACCTCTGCTGTCTTCCAGGCGTGCTCTAGCTGCAGCACCATCTATTTCACTGAGGTGAAACTGCAGCTCACTAAGTGGGTCCTCCTGAAATTCATTGAAGATGTGCACAGTGGTGAGCGCCAAACCCTGAGAGTCAGCAAACACCACACTCTTTTTCTTTGCCCTTAACCGCGGCAGTCTGCAACTGATCTCAGTGGCTGCTGTCAAGTTTGAAGTAGTCATTGTGGTCATGGTTGTTGTGGCAGTGTCACTCCAGCGTCCCGATGACAGGCATGGTCGCAGTGGTTCACAGCGCTTCAGCAGAGCTGATGAAGAGCAGTTGTTATTGAGCAAAGAGCGGAGAGGAGGGGGGCTGGCAAGGCAAATTCTCATGGCCATGTCAACGGGCATGATGGGAGACGGGTCCCCAGGGCGAGGGTTCAGGATGTGGAGGATGCTATGGACACAGACAACATGGGGGTTTTTTTGTTATTATTTAATGTGTTTTTCAAAGAAGAACTCATGCTGTTCTAAGATCTAAGGCTGCACATGGGTCCATACTGTGCTGTGTCTTTTTTGGGGGTGCTGGATCCAAGCAAGGCTGCGTTTGAAGACCTACTGAATCACACTAGTCCAACAAGGCTGTCCCATTTGTCAGATTCCCTTACATGGAGACTCCATCAGTTGAAACCTTTAAAACTCAACATCCCAAGATTCTTTGCTAGTCAGTCTTTATTGAAGAGAGGAGTACACTTTTAAATGCATTTAAAAGTAGTAGTTTTCACTCAAATAACACCCATGTCTCTGTCTTTTAAAAAACAAGAAGCATTAGAACCATTAGAAGAATAATAGTGAAAAAAAAAACCGTAGATAACAAACATATTAATTATTTTATTTCTGTTCCTCATTCTGGTGCAGATTTGTTTATTACCTCAACCTACTTGGGTACCATCTATATTATGGGTGGCTGTAGTGAGCAAATGTGCATAAAAACAAGGAGAAAAAGGTGCTGCATGCAACACACTTGGATAAGGTACACAAAGGTGAGTTTTTTCACTTGCATTACAAGAGAAAAAACTAAGACTTTAAGAATTGAAGAATTTATTGGTTAGTTTTGCAAAAGTGTATCGAAGGTTTTAAAATTTATTTATTGGCTCATTGAACATTTTTTAGTAAAAGGTGAAAAAAATAAATTATTTAAGAGCTCTTTGTGTAAAAATTCAGTATGTTTAAAAATTGTCAGAAAAAGACTGTAAGAGACATGTCCATTATGGCCACATAAAATTAATCAGCAATAATTAGATCACAATCCTGTATTGTTGGATGCTGTATTTGAATTATTTTATTATATATATATATATATATATATATATATATAATATGTTAGTGCAATAAAATTAGGTCACCATTAGTTGCAGCCCAAAGCACACGTTTGTAGATTTTATTTTGACCAAAACAGAAAGTAAAAGGTTTTTACTGTAACAGCTTAAATAGTTTTCTCTAGAAAACAACTGTGCAACTGTAAGTGAAGAGCAGTGCAAAGTACTAATACAAAGTATAACAGTGCACGGAACTGAAAACTAGTAGAAAACTAAACTACAGGAAGTAGTGATGGCGTGTTTATTTCGCAGCCAATTCTACTGCTTAATCACAGTTTTCATTCGTGATGCATTTTGTACTTTTCACCTTTTCAGTTCTTTTCATTAACCGAAGTGAACAGGACCGGTCCCAACAGCAGAACCGTCAGCAGATTAACCTTAAGCTGCTGTTGCGCACTTTAATAACCGCCTGTCTCTTACCTGGTGCAGTTCATTGGAAACTTTCTCCCGGTAGACTCTAGGAGAGTTCAGTACAATCCAATTCAACCCGTCACGAGCCACAACAAGACGATACGTTTCTATTTCGCTTCCTATTTCAAATTTATTTTCATTTTATTTTTCAGCCATTTTAAAGAGGAAAAGCCGCTGTCGGTCGGCGCGCTGTGACACGCCTCCTGATAGAAACATAGAGCCAATCCGCGCTCAGCGGCACAATGCCTCATCCAATCAGCGCTATTCATTTGTAGCTGCTGAACTTATCAGAGACAAGCTAAAAAAAATTGCACGTCTGGCAATGACGTAACAACGTCAGAGTGAATGTTCCCCAAGCGCGGACTGACAGGTTTAAGTTTCAAACTAAGTGTCTCACGTAGACAGTTTTGTCCAGAACTCTAAGAACTAGACATCCGAACTAAAATGGCTTTTTCTCAGATTTTTATTCTGAGCAAAGAGGAGTTTCCTCAGAATGAAATCATTTCTGGACTGAAAGCTTCTAAGGAGACAAAGCATGGCTGTACCACTCTCTGTGGAAACTGGATGGGCAAAGATCAGGTTTAGATACCAACAGCAACCACAGTCAGAAGGGGATTACATGAAACTGTTCACAGAGGGCCGCAAACACAGGCAAGTGCACCCGCGTGTTCAGGTTCACTGATCTCAAGAAAAGCTGAATGAGGGACGCAACAGATGATTCAGGTCCTGAGTCCTGTCAGACAACACTGAGAGTTGATAGTGTGGGTCTGAACAGCAGGATTGAATCCTATTAAGGGGATGAGATGTAAGTCTGCTTTAAAACAGTCTGAATCATCATTAACACGAACATTTCCACTAAAAGAGACATCAGTAGATGTAGTAAATGTGGATGGGTCATTATTCTATTCATAAAACAGATCACCATTAAATGGGAAACAAACAATTGTATAAATAAAAAATGGAATGAAAACGTGTTTTATGTAAACGTTTCTCAGTTAGAAATCAGTTAGAAATAAAGGGGTCTGAATACTTTCTGAAGCAATTGAACATCATGAAGGCCGACACAGAAGTTCCTGAAAAACTTCAAAAAACTTTCATATGAGATGTTGTGATGCTCTCAACAGCAACACAAAGAGAACAGCTCACTCCTTCACTTATTAACCGTAACAATGTGTTTAATAGTTCAGGTTAATAGAACGTACATTAGACTGCTGTGGTCTGTCCCCACAGGAACTGCACTTCAACACTTTGGTTACATTGTCTGCATAGTAGCATTGTCATCAATAATACACAAGTGCTTATTAAAGTTGTGCAAAACAAAGTAATACTGTCACAATAAAAGCCCACACAGAAAAAAGATAAAACATAAACTGAATAAAGCTACTGTCAGCACAGCCTTATTTTTTTAACCCACCAACCCTGTTTCACAAACTCTGTACCATGAAAATATTCTTACAATGTGCATGACCAACAGAAACCTGCAGAGGGCGCTCTGCTGTTAAGGTGATTAAATAAAGGGGTTGTAGTGATGGGAGGTCAAAATATGTCACCCTCTGGAGGAATATGGCTTTAACTGAAAGTAAAAGTAAAGTAAGTAAAGTAATTTTTTGAAATTTATGAATCATATTCTGTAAGTGCTTTCAAGTGGATTGAACTCCGCATCCTTCTTGTGTTTTCTGAAAGCCTTTAAAAACAAACTTTAAACATGTTCTGAGTTTTGTTGCTGGTTTTAGAAGACAAATAAAAAAAAAACGAATCTGTGTAACAACAATATGCAGGAGCTTTAGAAGTTAAGAAGAATCAGATTAACGTTATTCAATCATCCATATAATATGACCTTTAGCCACTTTCATGCTCAGCACATCAAAACCAGCTGGAGTATGTAATTCTTTATAAAACCAGAATTTAACTGCAGCTTTTTCTGAATGTCTCTGAGTTATTTTTACATTAACTCTTAATACATTGTGTTTTTTGGTCCTTTTTGCTACCTGACCCATATTTTTGTGCTCTGGTTCTGTAAGTAAGACCAGGGGCAGTTAAAAAATATCATTAATGAAAAAGTAGTTCAGGAATATTTTCCTGAAGATCAAGTTCCCTTCATGTCTCCAACGCTTCGATGGCTCAGTGGATGGCTCGATGGTCAATTTGAAACCAAGCCAAGCAGCTACTCAGACCAATGCTACCACACTGAGTGATGCATGTTCTGCAGTTTGTTCACTTCAAATAAAATTTAAACTAGAAAAATTATGGCTTTAACAGTGCAAACAATCCCAACATGACCCCACCCTGAAACCTAGAACAACCCTGTGAACATTTACAGCTTTGGAGGAACCAGCAGTGCGATTCTATTAACTTCCTGCTATTTCTCCACAGCAGCACCTCATCTTCTTCATATAAGTACTAATACTAAAGCAACCTCTACCTTTGGATCTGACACATAAATTAAACAGTTTTTTTGGCACAGACTGAAAACTGAAGTTATCTCCTTCATACTGACTGGTAGGAGTCAGGAAACATCCACCATGATCAACCAGAAGACAGATTTAAACCATCCTCTGGCAGCATTCTGCTATGACACTGAATTATCACTGAACACTGATGGTGCAGGACATTCAGCAAATGAAATAACAACATCTATATTATATGAGTTCAAAGTATAAATCTTCCAACGGTCATATTAATGGGATTTCAACTTATTCTCATTAAAAATTGTATTGACAGAAGAAAAAATCTTGTTCATATCTCAATGTTTTCGCATAATTATAGAGGAAGCAGGTTTACAGCTGTGTTCTTGTCAGTTGACTGATTACTCTGGCAGCAGTTCGGAACTGTAAATCTCTTCTCACTTGATCTAAATGTGGGTGTATTGTTTGAAAGGTTCAGACAGACAAGTTTCACGTTCTGACTGTGGTGGAACAAATATTTAAACTCAGCTCTGATTAAAGTAGTTCGTCTTTGTCTACAGACAGATGTTGATTTGTTTGGCGAGCTCTCTGTCCAGGTCATGAATCAAAGTGTCAAAGTCCTTCAGGCTGAGTCGACAGTTAAACGGAGCATCAAAATCCATGAAGTCATCCATATACAGACCTCCTCCGCCAGAAGACAAAATCTTCTTCTCCTCCTCTTCATTACCACTGCCTGAAACAACAACAGGGTCAGCTCAGACCGACAGCAGGAATCAACACCGAAGGAACAAATTAAAGGAATGGTTCGGGTTTACCTGTGTCACTCTCACTTCCTGCCACCTCGTCATAGTCTGCCTCCTGTCTGGACACAAGGTCTCGTCCACAGATGCTCCAGTCTCCAGCGTACCGGTTGATTGGGGGTGGACTCTCAAGCCGTGCCGGACCATCTCGACCTCGACGTGAGACCACCATTTCTTGCTTTGGGTTCCTAAGTAGAGCCAATCTCAGAGCAGGACGCCGCTGCTGCGGAAGGCCTGTGGGGTTTTGGGTGATGGACGGGGATGGAGGAGGGGAGACCTCAACATGGTCATCTGCCGGGAACCGATGGGTCGGCACTGAGTTAAGAAACAAAGTATGGTGGTAAGGTGGTTTCCATAACAAGAGTAGGTGAAGCTCGAGGTTAATAAAGTAACCCCCACACACACACCTGGCCACAGCTGCAACAGGTAGTGCAGAGCCTCAATGTGTCGCTTGAAATCAACTGCACTTGTTATGTCTTCGGTATGACCAAACCCTTTTCCACCTTCTCTTCCTCCCCTCCCTGTACCACCTCCTCCTGCTCCCCCTCCTCTCCAGGCCTCCTGGGTCGGGGTGAGGAGCACCGGCCCAAAGCAGACAGCAAGGTTCTGGTGGGTCATTCGGTTGAATGAGCTGAAGGATGCCACCAGGCTGAGGTGGTCCAATAAGAGTGACAGGGTGGCCTGGGAAAGACAGAAAAACATTAGCAGTTAACCTTTACTTCGAACCTCTGACCTCTGAACTTCAAAACCTGTCCTCTGCCTGTTGGAACACACTGAGCAAACCAGTCCATGTTCAAAAGAATGCTTTCGGACTTTTCAAGTTACCGTACTGAGGATCCGGTGTGTATGTGACAATGGGTCTTGGTCAGTACAACTGTTCACGGCATCCATTAATTTTTTCATCCAGGATGCAACTCGACTGCAGCAAAGGACTCTTTCTTCCAAAGTTTAAGTATATATAAGATTAATTTCCCAGTTTCGGTTTCCACCATAATAAATTCTTAGTTGAAATTTAAGTGGAGGTATGTCTGGTTCATCTGTTTCCTGGCAGTTTACTACCCATCAGATATTCCAGCCTATAGTCCCACAGCAACCTCAACTGTTTGCCACAGACTAATCCCTCTCTTCAGCTGGGTTCCAACAATCCTTTGCTGGATACTTTAATCTTGTCTGCTCACTCATTCACCTGCCGCTTTGTCTTTTATTCTTTTTTCTTGGATTTGGTAGACCTCTTCATTTAGCTCGGCTGCATGTCTTCTGTTCTCACCTCCTGTAAATCTGGTTTCAGCTGCCTGAACAGCTTGTCAGCTTATTGAGTCTGACATAAAAGTCATTCTTATTCCCTCTTTCTCTTTTTGCCTCCTGCTTTATGCAAGTTGTGACACAAATATTTCCCAAAGTGATAGACAAATATGAAAACATTCCAGTGAGTTTCACAGGTTTACAAATGTTTTAAAGAGACCACTGATAGGAGACACAGTATCTTCCTACCTGAACTCCCTCAGGTCTACAATCCCTCTTTCCCACCATTTGTTCTGCGAACAAATGGTGTTTGGCGGTCCCTTCCCCACAGCAAAAGATCTCAAGCAAAACTACTCTGCTCAGTGATCTCATGATCGCTTAGTAGTTTTTGCTACTTTGTTCCTCACTTGTAAGTCAAATTAGACAAAAGCGTCCAGGAAATATTAATGTACATTTTGAGGGAAAAGTTTGATTGGTTGCCCTTTTTTCTTAACTTAGCTGGATCAGTTCAATGTAAACTTAGATTACAACTAATACAAGATGCAAGTAGCTCACAAGATGTTGTGAAGAGGTTGTAACGCTTCATGCTGCTGCACATTGTAGAACTTGATCTGATAGTAGTAGTACTAATGTACTAGTGTACTACTACTAATATACTAGTATTAGTACTGCTGCAGAATTATTGATGCAGTGGTACTCTGTGTTACCCTCTCAGGAGGTGGCAGACAGGCCAGCAGCTCCACGGTGCCCTGGGTCAGCTGGGGATCAGGGTTTGCAGAAGGTGCAGGTGGGGGTCGTAGGATCATGGCCTCCCTGACAACGTGGTACAGAGTCCTGGTGATAAGTGGAGATGGCAGCTCCCGCAGATAGTCCTTCAGTATACCTGAAAAAAACACACAGTACTGATCACATACAGAACAAGTGATTAAGGGTCAGCACAAATTTCTGCACCTGTGTCAAAGGGGTCAGGATGTGATGACAGCAGGGAGTTCACAATTAAATCGTTAATTCACATTCTCGTGAAATGTGAATACTTTTCTGATGGCACTTTGCTTTGATGTTCTCTCTTTGACTTTGCTGCCTTGTTCTGACTCAGAATTGTAGCTGATATGCATAATATGGGATTCTATACTAAGCTCTTTTTAAAGCAACTTACATAAATGATTACTGCTGCAGCTAGTTAGGAGCTACACAGTTAAACAGTGATCAGCTTTGTGGAGTGAATGTTTAAAAGAGCCAGTTATTGTTGAACAGTGATGACTTGTTACTCAAAAAATGTAATATGTTACTCAATACTCAGTACTCTGCTCACATTAATTATAATTACTCAAATTTAAAGTCATATTTTTCGCAGTAGAAAGAATGTCAACACTACCTGCACACAGTTTAAATAATTTTCTCATTAGCTTAACAAAAATAATGTTGTAACGTTGATGGTAAATGTAAAGTTGTTTTTGAAGGGAGTAACTGTTGTATTATTACTGAAAATTTATTTGTAACTTTTTACATGGCTCGTTTCCTGGGGAAGTAAATAGTAAATCTGTAAAAAAAGCATGTGGGAGACCTTGAAGTCAACTGGAAGAAGTTGCTAAGGACTGATGAGAAAAAAATTAAAGTGATGGAGAGATGAAGCCATGGTCACGTATTCAAGAGTTCTAGACATTTGAAAAAAAATGGTTTATGTGTTGATGCTTCATCATCCATATGTCATCAATGATGTCACTTTCTGCTGGCTTGAGTAAGGACACATGCTTTGAAGTTTCAGTGTTCAGCCTAGTATCATTAAAAAATGAACATTTTGATCATCAGACTAGATGCTAGGACTGTTAAAAAAGCTTGACTGCAGTTGTTGTGTGTACATTTTTCATCATTTAAGCTCCTGAAGCTTGTTCCTCCTTTAGACGAGACACAGGTGTCTTGTGGTCTCTGTCACTAGTCCCCTTTTGTAAAGTCACCCAGTTCTGCAGTTTTGCTCAAGGCAGATTTATGCATGTGCCATATTTCTTTTGGTCGTTTCGATGAATTTAAATGTACTCAAAGAGGAATTCTTGGTTTAAAAGGTAGGGAGGTTGACCAACAATTGTGAGATCAGCAGTTTAATCCCTGGTGTCAGATGTCAATTTGTCCTTGGGAGAGACACTAAGGGCCAATCATTACTACAATCATTAATACCATACACTTAACTGTGCGACTTTTAAAACCATCTGGCTGCACCACTGATGACTTAGGTCAGTTACTTTAAAGGGATAAAATCTTTATGAATCACTTATTTTCAGTTTTATTTTTAAATGATCTAGATAAGTCTTCAGGACCTTTTTTCACTTCAAACTAAAATAATCATTTTTGTATTTTTTATTGAATAAGGCTAAATTAATCTGAGCATGATTCAGTGTTATAAAAAACTAAAACGTGGAAACCTCCTGAGAATCTGTGAGGTCTGGGGACCCCACACCGTTAACATCGACTATGTGTCATTTTAGTCACCCCAGTTTTATGCATTTCAGATCTGAGTCATTTGCAAAGTTCATACTTCAGGTGCAAGGCCAGATATTTAAAGTAAGGTCCAAATAAAGAAGGCATTTGACCATCCTGACTGAACCGGTCCTGGCTCAATCACAAATTTATGACTTAAAGACTCAGACCAAAATGTTGTGTTCAGGCCTGAGTCAGCTTTTCAGGTCCAGGTCCCTGAGCCATGGTAATGACCTGTGACTACGTTGACATCAGGGTAGAGGTCCTCACTGAGGCAGACAGCCACACTGTTCCTCTCAAACCAGTCCCTGAGCTCCTTCTTCACCGCAGCTGAACCACACAGTCGGTACAGTCCCACCACCTGGTACACAAGTAGTTGACAGAGATATGCTAAGGTTAAGGACAGACAGACAGAGAGGGTCAAGACAGACGGTTGGAGGAATGAACTGATGTACTGTATTTCACTTTGTGCCCAGTGTAGGATGTACTGCCTTCGCACTTCACACTGGACTCATCTACTAATGGTTCAGCTGGTGTCATGTGGATGCTGTTTTTATTCACCTGCCAGCCACTGAACAGAACTCATAAATCTCGTGGCCCAAAATGTCCCCAAACAGAATCTGACTAACAGCTAAAACCAAAGAGACACCTTGAGTCCTCGTTGTTCTATCTCTGCCACAGTTTTCTGGATCAACAGAGGGACTGGAGTTGCAGATCCCTCTTTCTCCACCAGTTGGTGCAGTTCAACCCCAAAGACATTTGCAGCGACTGATGTATCACAGCTGGGCTGCAGACAGAAATAAATATCTAGAATTGTGAGTAGAAACATGGTTTTATTCAAATATAAAGCTATAAAACTCGTGTAAGAATGCAGAGATTTCCTATAGACGGAGCGTTTATCTGCGCTTTTAACAGTTTAACATTATTCTTTTTAGCAGTAGTTGTAGTAGTTGTTTTTGTTGTTGTGGTATTACTGTCCACCTGTGTGTCCCATTTTTCTTGTAGAGACAGTTTGAGGTAAAGAAGTCCTCTGGGCTCCAACTTGACGCACAGCTGCTGACTGCGACTTCCTAAAACAAACAAATGTGAGTCCTAATATTTGTGCCTCTACAGCAAAATTAAACACAAATACTCATGTTGTAGAACAATCACAGCTATTTGCTGCAATGGACCTTTAAATAGTGGAGGGATGGAGACTCCACCCAGACAGCAGACTCTGTTCCTGGTTGGACCACCTGAAGTCTGACTCTGATCCATCCCTTGTTTAGACTCCCCCACTGCCTGAAGGCTAACTGCAGAGACTGACCACACAGAGAAAGACTTAGTCATAGTCCTTTCAATCCTGTCACATATGTCATCATTTTTGTCACTTTACATTACATTTAAATTACAGTGTTAACATGCAGAAATACTTGGTTGGAAGTAGAAGGCATAAATGTACATATTATTTTCAATAATGTACAAAAAGAATAAAAATAAATGGTGGAAAGATTGTGACAGATCAGGAGTTACATTCAAATGTTCGTCCTGCAGACAGCAGGAGCACGATCAGAATCTCAGAGTTGTCAAGATGTTTTGCTGGTTGTGTTAATCCAGTGATCACAGCAACACTGTGTACCTATGCAGTACAATAGTAGCATTAGTAGAACTAGCAGTACCCGGTGTTAGGACCACTATGCGGAGCAGCCGGGCTCGCTCCAGCTCCAGGTGAAAGGTGTGGTTTAATGAGAGGGCAGAATCTCGCAGGGTCAGCAGAGCGGTTCTTGCTCTTGTCACCCCATCAATCTGGATCGCCAGGAACACTTCCTTACTGACCTCTGACCTGAGAGGAGACACACAGACAAGGAGAGAAAATATGTCAGCTTGTCATACTGCAGGTCCTTTGATGTCTATCAGGTGCTGCTGTGTTCAAACTCTGACTGAATATGTTTTTACCTGTTGTATTTCATCTCCTCCAGGCCCAGCAGATGGACTGTGAGTAAACCAGTGACGCGCTGGCTGCACCGCTGTGGGTCAGAGCCCACATACAGCTGGAATGATCTAAAGTCGCATGTTTCAGTCACAGATTGAGAGACGTGTTGCCGTGGCAGCAGCTCTGGGGAGTCTCCATCACTGAGATAACCTGAAAAGAAAATCTGAACATTTTATATCGTGGTAGATGGACAAGCAGGTACACAACTTTACTCCAGGACTTGTGCCACAAACTGGTTGAGAGAAAGCAGCAAGAATCCAGACCAGTCTTTACAATTTCATATGTTTGACTGAAGGATTTAAATAAAAATTTTCTTTATTTAAAATGTTGGACACAAAATTGATGTTGGCTGTTGAATTGATGTTGGATTTATGTTTTGGACACAAAAAACTTGATAAGTGGAAATGGGGCTCAGAGTCCCCAGCGCCATAGTGAAATCAAGTGTGAAAAACTTGGGTTATGAATTTGTACCAACAACATCATACCTCTGTTTTGAGAAAGGAAGCTTCATTGACCACTGTAAAAAACCAGTTACCTCCTTTGTTCGCAGATCGTCCTCTGGATGATCGTCGCAAGGGTCGGGCAGGGGGTGCAGAGCTATCCAGGTGATATCTGCTGATTACATTCTCGTTTAGCATTGCTGATGATGATGCTGAATCTTTAATGGTCGACTCATCACCGTTGCCTCTGCCGTCATTTCCCTGGCGATGAGCACGAGAGGAGGAGCGAAGGCTGAGTTTTCGTCTCAGCTCAGGAAGTTTTTTCATCTTTAGGGAGAGTTTCCTCACTGTACCAGGAGACTTCAGCATGTCCATCACACTGCTAGACCCACCCCCCTTCTTTTGGGAAGCAGGGCTGAGGTCTGTGGGGTCTGATAGGTGGGGTTCTGAGGACGAGAGTGAAACATAAACAAATCAGTGACCGGCAGATGAGAAGAAGAATTAGCAGGTGGAGTCAAAACATCTCACCTATGTTTTCTGCTGTGATGTCATCAATATGATGGCTTACACTTGGGTTAGCACCCTCCAATAGACAGTCACATGCACGATCTTGTGCTGGTCCGATCCAAACTCCCCCCAACTCTATTCTGGCCCCTCCAGACTCAGCCATCTTTATCGTTTCTGGCTCATCCCTCCTTTTCCATATTGCCTCCTCCCTGCGTAGACCTGAATCCTCCTCCTCTGGGATCGGGTTGTACCAGATGTTACTGCCAATGTCTTCCTTTTGGCTGCTGACCTCATCTGAAGCCTGGGACTTTCCAGAAGAAAGCACCCAGGCCCGGCTACTGCGGTCCAGGCTTTGCAAGTAGGCACGCTGGCCAGACAGCTTTGTGCTGATAGAGGTGGGGGGAATCCCAGGGGCTTCCTGCTGTACTGCTGTAGAACTCACAGGAACACATGAAGCATCTGTCATATCCAAGGCCAGACTGTCACTACACTCCACTGTCTGGAAGTCAAACAAGCAGGGATAATAAAATCTAAAAGAAAGGTTCAAACGATCATGAGCAGGACTAGCAGGAGGCATCAAAGTGGGGAGTGTCAAGAATGAAGCAGAAACAAAGAGACAAAGCAAAAACAAAGAAAACCAAAGATACAGGATCAGGGATTGTAACTAACAAACAAGAGAAAAAAGACAAACTACAAATAAAAGGTGGAGCCATAACAACCAGAAAATAAGGTGGCAGTAGCTCAGTTGGTAAGGCAGTCACATGAACTGTGAATCCTGACATCCTCTACCTTGTCTAATGCTAGCTTCTGGCTCCAAGCCTGCCCAGATGCTTCATGGGATACACCTGAAGGTAGACCAGAGGTTCTGGGCACAGAGCTTAAGGAAAGATAGGAAGGTGGAGCCACAGAGCCCTGTCGTGCCCACTTCTGTTTCTTAGCAACTGTGATGTGGTTCCATGGGGGTGAGGGGGGTGAGGGGTCAGCTGGTGATGGTGTTCTGCTTGATGTATTTGATGGCAATGAATGTGATAGACAGGTCTGGTTGGCAGTGTTAGGCTTCACTGGAACATCTGCAGAAAACACACAAATGGTATTTTTCCCATCATGCAACTAACAATATAAGTCACGATATTAAAAATGAGAGAGGGAAAACTGAAAACAGACTGACCTCCAACAAGAAACAGTGGGAATTCAAAAGTGACTAAATAATCTCAGGTAAAATCAACCAAATAATGATTTAAATAAACATTAAAGTCCTGTATAAACGTTTGGAGCACTAAAAGTAAAATCAAAATCACCAGGTAAACTTTATAATTAAGCATAATTTGTTCTTTTCTGCACTTTGACTTTGTTTCAGCATGTTGCAGAAAATCACACAGTTCTGTGGTGGATTTTATCTGTCTCAGGAACCCATTTCAGCCCATTTTCATTAACGAGGTGTTGAAAGGCATGTCTGGTTTACAGGGGCTAAGGTGAGTGTTGTGGGGGGACAGAGAATGGGTTTTGTCAATGACTGTCCTCATGGAGACAGAGAAACCTATATGAGTGTGTTTGTGGTCCTCGTGACTGAGCTAATGAATAAAGCGTATTTGTCAGTCTGACCTCACCAACATCACATTTGTTCACTCTAACTCCAGTAAAGTCTAAAAGTTTAAATAAATTCTGAACATGTGTCTGCATGGAATTACAGCATTCTTCCATGAACCACAGTTCTTCTTACTTTGTGTCCCCATGTCCATTATAGCCAGAGTGATTACATCACACAGGTAAGAATTACTGTTGGCGTGTGGACAAAACGTCTATACAGTCAAATGAAAAATGAGACAAAGCTGAAACCTCCCTCCCTTCTCTGTGTTTATCTCTGATTATCTGAGACTAAACCAGGAGCAGACAGGAAGTGACAGTCTCAGGAGATTGGCCCCCACTTCCTGTCATGCGAAGCCTGACAGAGGACTGAGCCTGGGAGCTAATAATAATCCATCTGGTTTATATTTCAGCAGCCTGAGAAATGATCACCAGGGTTGGGGGGAGGGGTGGGGTAAACAGCTGTGAGTGCAGATGTCAATGAAGTCTCTGTGTGTAAGACTAAACACACTGCTGCCCATTCACTATTCATCAGGGCATAAAAACACACACAGAGTGTGATGGTTGTACCAACACATTTACCAAGAAATGTCTTTCAGTAAGTTCTCAGGAGGAAACACCAGAGATTGTGTGTTCCCTCACTATGGATGATGGGAGCTGGAATGAGTCTGATTCACTGATTCATAACCAGCAGTCAGAGCTTCTTGTCTAAATCAGTGAACACAGTGATGAGCTAAGATCAGGACTGATGAAGATGGTCTTGGAATAAAGTTTGTAGCATTTGTTTTTGGATTAGTAAACATAAAAGTAAATTTAAATGTAATCCACTTATAAGTCTTATAAGGATTTACGACATTTTTAAAATAAATTTTACTATAATTAATTATTGGTAATTATTATTTGTTAAGGTCTAAAATACCTGATTTTGCAAGAGTTTGTCCAATAACATTGTGATATTTGGGTGACTGAATAATCGTTTTCCTGATGGGTGTGACTTATTCTGTTAAGAGGTGTGGGGGTGGGGGATGCACTGTAGATCATATAAAGAAGACCTAGTCCAGACCATATGGTCTAGACCATAGTACCATATCATCCCAGTAGACTACTTCGATCTCAGAATACAGGCCTACTTGTGGTTCCCAGAATTTCCAAAAGTAGAATGGAAGGCAGAGCCTTTAGCTATCAAGCTCCTCTCCTGTGGAACCAGCTTCCCAGTTCGGGAAGCAGACACCCTCTCTACTTTTAAGTCTAGGCTTAAATAAATAAAGCTTATAGTTAGTTATAGTCATGCTGCTATACCCTTAGACTGCTGGGGGACCCATCTCCCCCGATGCACTGAGCTCCTTTTCTCCTCCCCTCTCTCCTCTTACCCCACAATTGTCACCACTGTATGACTTTAACTCTGTGTGTTTTCTCCCGTAGTTGTCTTTCTCCTTCTTTGTCTCCCTCTCTCTGTCCCTTTCTGCGGTGTCTCTCTCTATACATCTTTATAATCTCGACTTTATTCTGTAAAGTGCCTTGAGATGACTGTGTTGTGACTTGGCGCTATATAAATAAAGTTGAATTGAATTGAATTGAATAGATGGGCCACCAGTATGTCTCACACAAACAGTCACAATACAGGTTATTGAAAGTTGTGTTCGGATTGCGGGGGAACCAGAGGCTGGCAAGAGGGTTCACACCCAGGACCTTTCAGCTGCAAGTAAGCACTTACTGCTGAACCATTGAGCTACCCGAAACCAAAACTAAAAACTAAAAGTGTACAAAAAGTGTAGCAACAACAGCTGTTCAGGTTTCAGTTTCTCTGGCTCAGTTACAGTTACTACACTCGGTTCTGTTACTCCACTGGAAGCTGAACAGAAAATTTTACATCTGAGATCTTCTGTCACCAACAAACAGGAAGTAAACACAACGCTCTAATGACAGGAATTGGTGAGCTGAGGCTGTTGGCAGGAAGTGGAAATTTAAACCACATGTGTAGATGAGGAGATTACAGACAAACAGGAGCACAGGGGGACAGACTGAAAAACTGGGGAACAGCAGGACAGTGTCCTGGCCCATTGTTGCTCAGTGGTCTTGTTAGGATTCATTCTCTCACCATCAGTCAAGCATAAACCGTACAGGTAAGAACTGTCACGGACGGGTCAGGAGACAATGGGTCCTGGGACAGGTGAAAGGTCTCCAACCTGCAGAACTCTACAGGATTTAGTCTTCCTGTTTCTGAGACTGAGCAGTGGTTTTCATCTCATGGTAAACCCTCAGTATTCCCTCGGGTGAAGTCTCTGACATAGAGACACATCTCAGAAATTGCTACAGTTTCCTCAATTGTTCATCAGTTTTTTCATATCAAAGAAGAAAGACTTAAATATTAACTAAGACCAGAAAAAATATTATCCAACAGTCAGAGACACACAGCTTTGACAAATTCACAATTCTGCACAGACATCACAGTATTGTCTACAAATTGAAGACAGTGATTCCTGACTGAAGCAGTCCTCCTTAGACATTATTTAAAAAATTAAATCACCAAAGTTGATTTAATGCCACAGGCACATTTCTGAATAAACTGTGCAACCACTACTGGTTTATTTGAAATGCATGCCGGGACACTACAAGTCTCCACTTCTTTAGACCAACCTACATGTTCCACACAAATGAGTGGACTCTGGTCTGCATCAAAAACCAGAGTCATATCAGGGCCCTGTTCTTTGTACATGCATTAACATGTGAGCCTGTAAAAATATTGATCACTTGACATGATCCAAGTGGATTCTTAAGTGGATTCTTCCAAGTGGTTCTTAAAAAGTTATTTTGAGGTTGTTGTTTAAGCAACAGATCCACAATCTCAGACCTACTCAGGTTTGTTCTCAGGTTTAGTCAGTGGAAACAAGACAACCTCTCAGAATTGAACCATATAGGACCAGGTAGTTAATCGAAACTTTCCTGTGATAATACAATTCATGAAATGTTAAAATGTGTCAGTTTCTACATCTGATATGTTGTTTATGTTCTGATGTGAATAAAATATGGGTTGATGAGGTTTGCAAATCATTGCATGTTTTATATTTATTTACACATCCTCCCAACTTTTTTGGAATTTGGGTTGTACACAGGCACCAGTTTTCAGTATATATTTTTACAATAACTTTACTTCACCTGAATGTTCATCATTCTAGTTGTGCTTGTACTTGCTCTGAATCTAACACACAGATTATAAACTTTCAGACACAGTTCTGTGGTGGATTTCATCTGTCCCAGTAGTCCTACAGAAACTCCATCATAGTATCCAGTGGATCTTTCCATAAGACATCTCTGTCATTTTACAATGAACTAAATGCTAAATTGCTAAAAAACAAATTTCTAAATGTGCTCACGTGTTAATTTTACACAGAAAGCTTTCTGCATTTGTTAAGCTGTGTATGAAGAAGGGACCAGTTCCACAAGTTGTAGATGAGGGTAGCAGGTGTTGTTCAGAACCTGATCAGAGTTAAAAATTGATTTTCACTAATAAATAAAACTATGACATAAGTCTTAATTTGAGCAGTTTTATCACACTTACACACATGGTCGTAATAAGCAGTTCTGAACTGTCACGTCAACCTGACAGAATCCCTGTGAAATCCTGCAGCAAACACACGTTTTTCCATCAGAATTTCAGTGTAAAGCTTTCACTTCTCACAGACAAGTTCATCAGTACTGGATTAGTCCTTTCTCATCGCGAGTTTAAGCCAGGACCTGGACTTGCGGTTCTGCAGGTATTTTATGCTACTCTCTGACAACAAACTTCTAGGCTGTGCTGAAGCTCTGCATCTGCATCATCTCCCACCCTCGTCCTGGACCAGCTGAAACCAGTAACATCACTGGTGACATTGTTTCTATGCCGACTTCTGATTGACGGTGTGTCTGTTCACCACTAACACTTAAAGACAGAAAGACTATGTTTCAGCTCAGAGTTTTTTATTTTTTACTCTGACCCTTGAGTGCTGATCCAGAACATACCAGGTCTAAAAATAGATTGGCTCACGGAAAACATACATCACATAGAAGAATCTGGTCTGCAGCGTCAGTTCCGGGATTGTGCCTCAGACCGGAAAAGTTGCTGAAACGATCCCAGTGTGAGTCCAGATGAACCATGGTTCAGTTTATGTGATAGTAAACTCAAAATGTCCCAACAACCGGTCATATGAGAACTGAGTTAACACGACTTCCAGTAAGCAGATCCAATAGTTTACATAGATCACTAAGACAGTGGCTGATCCACCAGGAGATGAAACAAGTTTGAACAGCGTTCTGTTTTTGTGAGCAGAGGACAGAGCGGCAGGTCTGTGTCCTACACACTCGGAGGTCACATTATGTAACAAACACTTCAGTGAATACAGAGGCTCAGAAAAGTGCCTGTCTTTTTGCTGGGAATGTAAACACAGATCTGACTGAGGACTCTGGAACTACACCAGATAAACTGGAACAGAGCCATGTGTCCAACAGCAGGACAGTGTCCGACTGCTTCACGTCCAAACAGGAACTGTTAACATGAATGTGAACAGATGTGAACAGGAATGAATGTCTGTACAGGAACCAAACAGGAATGTCTCACTGATCTGGTCTACATGTGACTGAGGTAAAATTGGGTAAAGGTGAATGACAAGAACTGAAGACGGTTTTCTGGTCCGATCACCTTACTGCCACTCACAGGATCTTTTAGAGGAGATCTTTGTTCTCAGTGTGGTTTTTGATGACATATGGGTTCACTTCGGTTCAGGTTTATGAAAAGACGGAGGTGCTGGTTAACACATCCTTGTGCTTAAAGTCAGCTTTGACCCACAGAGTTTGCCCAGGGAACCAGACCTGCAGTCAGCAGTCACTGTGTTGCGGTAACAAACCTAAGCGCTTTTGGATCGTGGTCAGAGGCAACAAACACAGTCCTGTTTTACTGTAATAAACCAGACCAGGATCTCAAAGCTAAACCAATACTTTTAATGACTGGGTCACTAAGTGAGGTGGAAAACTAATGAAACATGCTGTCAGTGGATACTTTATGGGCATGCTCAGTATCAACATTTTAAAGACTTGGGCTCAGACTGTGGATCTGATAATAGATGTTTTAATGCTTTGTGTGTCTCGTTACAGCCTCTGTTTTTACTGTGTGTTGCGGCTGTGTGTATATGGCTGGAAAGATGCTGTTTCAGGACCAAATAAAAGTGCATTGAACGATTTGTTGTTGGATAGAAGAATGCTATAAATGCTGTCATTAAGTTTTGTTTAGCCAGAGTTGGGAAGTTTTAAATCGTTTATTACATTTTTCTCACTGCGTCCTTAAAAGGCAGCAGAAATGTTGGTTATAGGACATAGAAATGAACATTGCTGAACTATGGCTGCTTTAGTTCGGTTCAGGATAAGAGAGCAGCAGCCAATCTCAGCTCAAACTGTATCCCGAGGACAAGCTGCTGTTTAATAAACAGGATGTGGGGACTGGACCCCATCACATCTCTGCAGCAGCAGCGTTCACCAACACTAATGTTACAAACTGTGAATCTAAAGCTGATGTGGAACGTGTGCAGCAATTTCCTCACCGCTCACTTTGGGGTCCGTCTTCCTGTGGGATCTCTCTTTGCCTCTCAGCCTGGACAGGGTCCTCTTCAGCAGGGGCTCAGCCATGGTGGACGCCCGCTCGCTCGCCCTCCTCCTCCTCCTCCTCCTCCTCCTCCTCCTCCTCCTCCTCCTCCTCAGTGTGGAGGTCCCTTAGAGGAGAACGTACACGATAATCCAGAAATCAGCGCTCCTTCTCCTTCATGTTTCAGATAAGACTGAGCCTCGACTGACTCTCAAAGCTGCAGAACAGGAAATGAATTCCACACATTCTTTCCCAAAGTCCCCCTTCTCCTCCCCCTATTTCTCCACCCACTCTCCTCCCTCCACAGGAACAAAAAGACAGAAAGAGACAGAATAGCAAACTACATTTCCCATACTCCTGGGAAATGTAGTTTATCAAAGTTGTTTTCTGTGTCCAGTCTAAGGATCTTTTTTTTCTCTTCAGCATCTTTCAGCACGTTCAATTTTCACCATTATGGTTCACACTTACAGAAACCAGGTCCTGTGAAAGCACTTATTGGTTTATACGTTACTGTTTGTACACTAACTGTAGAGTCATAATCCTCATTTTCCAACTAATAACAACTAACAGTATAAAGGTCTTCAAAAGGGAATCTCTGGTGATTCATTGGTCAGATTTGAAAACCTGCCAACTAATGTTGAAAAAATCTGGATTAAAGCAGCAACTGTTTGCAAACTAAAAAGAGAAGTAAAGATGGTGATTGGTTCAACTTGTCCAGCCTCAGCACTCACATGTAAAGTTTTGTTTGAGAGATCATCTTTTGTCTGTTCAGATCACGTAGCTGCAGAAATACTGGAAAACAATAAAAATATTCTAGAAACACTTTGTGATCTGAGTGTGTTATGGACTGATCACAGGGTCAGGGGGCCCTGGTTTATTCCTGAGGGAAAAAAAGACACAAACAACAAAGACACAGTGTACTTTTTCCAAAACAACATGAGCCGATGCATTAAAATATATATGAGAAGTTTAAAGCTCAACTCCAATAAACTACATGTACAAAATCTGCATCAGAACCTACTCAAAGGAAATTCCTCAAATTAGTGTTGTCAGAAGTGGGTTGTGATGATGAGCAGAAGTTCAGTGTTTTTCATGGGAGTTGCTGAAAGTAAAGCTCTGACCAGCAGATTATTTTTCTTCTCTGAGCTTTAACAGCAGCTGAGATACTCTATGCTGCACTACTGCCATCTTCTGGACCTAACTAGATCCCACAGTGTCTGCTGAAGGAATAAAACAGTATGGACAGTCAAAGGCTCAGCCATTGCGACTCAAAATTTTCTTTGGCTGATTTCGTTTAGATCTCAGTCAGTTTTCGTGCCATCTGAATCTGAGCCTAGGAATCTGCATCCATTGTGTAGCTTCGGTCAGCACTGAAATAATGCAATAGTATCGGTATGCTCCAAATGCTGCATAGGAGGCACAACGGTTAGCAGCTTCATTAGAACATCTTATCTGCAGAACAGCACCGCAGCTTTTTCTACAGGCAACAAGAAACAAATAAGATGCGTCCACAGGTATTTTCTGATCATCACTACATTTACTTTGTTCCTTATCATTGTGTCGGCCAGTATTATGTCGGCTAGTAAAAATCTAAGTCAAGGAGAAAACATTAAAGAGCTGTGAGAAGAAGTTTTTCCGTTTTATTAGATGTGAACAGAGAGTATACTTATTTATTGTTTTATCTCTTTTTAGGTTTAAATGCTAAGGTGTGGAAGAGTTGTGTTTTCAGCAGTGTTTTGAATATTGGCAGTGAGTTTGCTGATTGTGGAGTGTTTGGGAAGTTGTTCCACACTCGTGGGATCACTGAGTTGAAGAGTTTTGCTTTTGATTTTGTTTCTTTCTCATGTTTCTTTCTTTTTATACTTCATAATTACTTCCAACGCATCATCTGAGATTGGTCCCAGTGTCTTTCTTAAATTCTAACCTTTGTCATTGTTACCATTGTTTTCTTAATATTAAAGCTACAGTTTCCACCACCAATGCTTTTCTCATAAATTAAAATGTCTCAGAGGTTTTACACTAAAACATGCTGCTCATGTCAGAACAACTATAAAAAAGTGGTCTGACAATTAAAATCCGCAGCTGAATGAACTGGAAATTTCTGTTGTAGGCTTTACCATGAACTTGTCTTTCTAAACGCCACTTCTCCATTTCTGGTTCATGGACTTTTACAGACCATAAAGATTTGAGGTAGGATTTAATGGTTTTGATGATTGTTTATAATTCATCTAGAGTTGTTGTCATAGCAACAAGTCCTTAAAGGGGCACTTTGTTTTTGTCTCTCATGGTGAAGAGCAGAGGACCAACACAAAAACAGTTTGACTCACTAAACTCATTGATAACATATAAAATAAAAAAACTGCTCCAAGAATTGAGACACAACATGTTTGAATTATTGTGACGTTCAAATATCATTTGAACTATTGAACTGTTGACGTCCAATCAGACGTCGATCACTGCTGCTTCTGTCCTGCAGGTGGAGACAAACTCTACTCTAGTTCTTTATTTTTATCTCAACACTTTGAACATCTGTAACATGTTCAAAAATCAATATTCTATTAAGTTTTTGGTTAAATTTTTTTTTTAGTTCATTCATAATGTTTTTAAACATGTTTATTTACTTACTGTTTATATTAAGGAGGATTTGCTACTAGAACTGAAGCTTTTTACATAAAGCTGAATTGAATAAAATTGAGCAGAATATTAACTCTTTTGTTGTTTTTATTTTTACTGGATTCATTTTTATCATTTCCCTGGTGTTATTAAAATAAGGAGCACATTCAAATTTTCATTAACATTTAGTCATTTATCAGACGCTTTTATCCAAAGCGACTTACAAGTGAGGTACGAGGCAGCAAAAATCTAAGTCAGGGAGAGAACATTAAAGCCTTATAAAGTATTATCGGAAAAGTTTTTACATTTCATGAGATGCAAGTACAAGTAAGAGCAAAAACGAATTTTTTTTTGATAAAATAGATTTAAGTGCAAAGGAAGATGTGGAAGAGTTCTGTTTTCAGCAGTTTTTTGAATATTGGAAGTAATTTGCTGAGCGTGCACATATTAGCTTAGTTTGACCAAAGGAATGACAGAGAAATGTTTAACTTTGGACACAAGCTTAAAGTAACAACACATGGTTCAACTGTTGGAGATGTTTTTACATTTATTTTAAACTCAACTTTGTGAAAGAACAAAAAAAGATGGAGGTTTCTGACACTGTTTGTAGTCAATCACACTAAATTTAAACAGTAAAAAGTCCCTATGTGTGTTTCCATCCAGCAGGTGGCAGAAATGTCTCCACAGGACAAAAACTGAGGCTTCACGTCCACTTGTACTACTGTACTTTATTATTATTATTATTATTATTATTATTATTATTATTATTATTATTATTATTATTATTATTATTATTATTATTATTATTATTATTATTATTATTATTATTATTATTAATAATAATAATAATAATAATAATAATAATATTAATATTATTATTATTAGTAGTAGTAGTAGTAGTAGTAGTAGTAAAAGTAGCTTTCTCCACATAAAATATATATAATTTATTTGTTTTATTTTTGATATTTATATTAGATTAGCAGTGAAATAAATGGTCTGCACTCATTCAGCACTTTCCTTCTTTAGCTGCCTGATAAATCTATTAATAACAATGATTACAACATTATTACAATAACAACAATTGGTCAGAGAAAAGTCAAATCTTTAAAGTTAAATTAAAATATAATTGAGAGAAAAGAAACCTCGGCCTCATTATCAGGAGACAAAATTGTCAACATGATACAAATAATTTTTCTTTGTAGTGAAAAAAAAATTATAGATTTTACAATAGATTTTATTGATATTTATAATTCCATGATTAGATTATATTTTTATACACACACAGTGTGTCCTTGCAGGTCCAGTGGTCCCAATCCAGCTCTCTACTCTGTGAAGACAGTTACTTGTTGTTTGTACTTAAGAAGAATAACCAGTAAGAAACATTTCTTTTTACTATATAATTTGATATTATAAAGGTTTCCATGTGTGTATTGTTTTAGTCTTCTTCTTTTCTTTCTGTTGTAAGTTTCACTTCCACAATAAAAGTCCTGAGACTTATTCTATTTTAATGAAGAGGACAACGTTTGAGACAGTCAGAGGACCAGACAGCAGATTAAAAACAGAGGACGCACCAGTTTTGGACATCTGGAGCTGCCAGTCAAACCTGAATTCATTAACCTCCTCTGTTAATTAATTAAAGACATGCCAGGTTCAATTAGGAGCAGTTACAGAGCTGGACTCCTTTAATTGACTCTGATTGGATGTGGTGCTGTCATCACAGAGGACAGTATCAACTTGTCAAACCAAACTGAGGGCATGCCTTACCCCCAGCCTTGTTGAAGACTTACATTTACATTTACATTTAGTGATTTAGCAGACGCTTTTATCCAAAGCGACTTACAAGTGAGGTACAATGCAAGCAAAAGGTGTACAATTTCAGACATTGTGGAACAAAGTTTCAGGTATGAAAATGTGAGGGTGGTAAAAGTGGGTAGCTTCACAGCGAATATAGCTTCAGCTATGTGCCTGAACATTAGTCTGTATTTTAAGCAGGTAAAACACACGCAGCAGGAAGTGATCCAACAGCCTCTATCAGAAAGTAAAAAACAAACTCTTATTTAGATTAGCTCTCTCCTCTGATTAACCACAGGGTTAATCCCTGTCACCCTCAGGGTTGAACTGATTGATGATGGGTAAGTGCATGTGTTTGTTCATGGTTTGCCTCTCATAATGTAAAGCTTTGATTTGTTCCCCTAATCGTCATCATTATTTTTCCACTTCTTCATTAAATTATCTGCTTATATATGATATGTTTTAGGTTAAGGTATAATGTATGAAACAATCCAGACTCATTCACATTTTCTGGTTTATGATCATATTCAGTATGTGCCCACAGAAAGGTAACAGCTAAGTCCGTTGTCACATGGAAAATGTTGTCCCCCTCAAGTCTGTGATTCCTAAAGGGTGGACTGTCACCAGATCCAGGTCTCCAAAGTGTGAGTTAAAGGGTCGCAGGTCCTTTCGTCTTCTGGTTCCTTTGGGTTGTGATGAGAAAGCGCCATATACACCCTATATACTGGAACACCACCTCAGGAAAAACACAATCGACATTTTGTGAGACAAGTAAAAATTATTCATAGAGAAAACTGGCTGACAAAGATAAAATAACAAAGTCAATTACAATTTAAATGTTTCCCATTTGACTTATGTATGTAACGGTGTTACTGTTTGTAGAAATAAATACTTTCTGAATTTTCAGGTTTTAATTTTGCAGTTTTTAAAAATAATCTGAGGATTTTATGATTTGGCACAGTCACAGCTGCTTGTTTAGAAACAAATGGGGAGGAAAAACGAAGCAGCATCATCTGATGATCCTCTCTCTCTTTCCTCTTGGTGTCGCTCTTTCCTCGTTGGCCCATCTCTCTGTTGGGATGGAGGGAATTCCCTGAACTGGGACAACTGGAAATCTCTGTGCAACACACACACAGAATGTGAAAGTGTTTTTCTGTTTGGAGCTGAAGGTCGACCGCTTTGTTTCCTCTCATTTTATTCTCATTTTTTTGCCTCCTCCCTTTTCCCACAGAAGCTGCAGCAGAGTCAAACAATAGAATTGCATTAGACAAAATAAGGGAAACAAAATGGAGTTTAGAGAATGAGGCAGAATGAAGTGATAGTAGAGTAGAATCAAATACAACAAGAAAGAAGAGGACAAATGAAGAAAATGAATCCATAGAGTCAAATAAAACAAAATAGAATCAAATGAAAGAAGCAAAATGCAAAAGAAACAGAGTCAAACAATTAAAAAAAAAGAAAAAAAAGAATGAAGATGAAAAAACACTCAGCGAGCGACAGTAGAATAAAAGTAGAAGGCAGTAGAACGTGACAGTGGCTAAACTGAGTCGTCATCCAATGAAATGCAGCAAACAGTTTGATTGACAACTGACACTCAGTGAATCTGATCTGAGGTCAGAAGTGTGAAGTCATGTCTGATAGAATGGAAAAGGGACCAAAGCGACTCTGTTTAGCTGAGTTAAATGGAGCTTGGTGCTGCTCGTTTGGGTCAGGTCCACATCAGGTGCAGAACCTTCACTGAATGTGGTCTCGGTGCAGATTTTCTACTCCTTTAGCGGAGTAACTGCACATGTTATTATCATGGAGACTGGAGGTAAATGTGCAATTCAAACGCATCACTGATTAAAATAAAGTTCCTGCTGTGACTGATTCCAAACTACATGTACTTTAGTCCTGGTTTCGTACCTTTTTCAGACTGAAGGTGACTGAGCTTCGTTTCTCTGTAAAGCTCAACACTTCTCAGAGCGGGTGGCATAAAGTGACTTTTTAACAACTGGTCGTTTAGCTTTTTCCCACACTAGCTCACACTAACAGTGATTTGGGGTTCGGAATCTTGCCCAAGAACACTCGGACCTGTGTCACTCGGAACTGGTCTGACCCTGTGGAGTTTGGGTTTGAAATCCTGACACAGTGAATTCAGAGGTGATGATGAAGTTGTGGGAGAGTCTGAGTTCCAGAATCAAACGTAAAGGATTGAGGTAAAAACAGAGATAATTGAGGTGTGATGTAGGAAGTGTTTCATCTTAACCCCTCTGAGACCAGGTTTGGCTCAGTGGAGCAGAGAGATTCTGCTGAAGGTGGTGCAGATGTTTCAGAGCAGGTTATTCAGAGGTTGGGAACTGGACAGGAACCGGGTCTGTCTGATATTAACTTCTGCAAAAAAACACGAGTCAGAGTGGAAATGTGCTTACAAAGATTAGTGAACTAAGGTTTGTGCACAAAGAAAGGCGTTTAAACACATACACACAATGTGTTTAAACGCTGTCATTTAATGTGAGTCTTTTTACCGAGTCAGCCGTGTGTGTGTGTGTCTGTGTGTATGTGTGTGCACGCGACAGCTGGCCAATCTTACTTTGCCGTGACATCTGGGAAACCCACTGGTGAGCCGACGTGAACGTTGGTTGATGTCGCTATTTAAATGCAAATGTGTGTGTGTGTGGAGTGCTTGCATGGTCACACACACATACAAAAGGAAACACTTCACACCCAGTAAAGAGGAGGCCGTGTAACACACACACATACTGCAGCCGTGGATTTGTCAGTGAATCTGAAAAAATTCTGCAGAAAAACAACAATAATAATAATGATAATTTAATTACAGTAATTTCATGTGAATCTGCTTCTTTACTGTTCATTCATCATCAGTCTGTGGCTAATTTACAGATAATTTACCAGCAAGCACAGTTAAACCAAATACAAATTTCTCTTCTTTAATTAACACAAATAAAAAAACATTTGTGTTGTAAAAGTCAATAAAGACATATATAAAAAAGATGAATCCAGTTTATCAACATGATTAAGGCTTTCTCCTGCTCCAGCTCTTTTTTCCACTTTAAAGTCAAACGTCTGATTTTAACATTTGATCTTATAGCATTAATTATCTTTTGTGAAGTGACAAAATGTCAGAGTTTTGCTCTGGGGTCATTTTTTCCCATCATCACAAAAACAGTATCACAGTGAAAGATCTTGTGAATTATAATTTAGACAAAATGTTTTAATTCACAGCCTCAGGTGAGACTCATGACAGGTGGGAATTAAGTCTTTGCCTCAAACAGAATCTAACTGAAAAACCACAAAATTTTACGAACAGAGGGGAAATAAAAGCAATTCAAAACAATAAATCTGCATTCACGTGTAAAAGTGTGACGATGATTCATCGGGTTTCGTCTGTGTGAGCGTGGGCGATCGATCACCTGCAGCTGATGGATGGACTTTTAAAGAAGCAGCTGAATGTAACTGAGATTCATGTATGTAAAAGAGTAGCTGCAGCTCAATGCCGGGCCCACGAGCATCTAATCATAAGCACAGTTCTGGGTCTTCAAGCTGCAAACACTTTGAATTCAGTTTGTTGGATGAATATCAGCTTCTTGAATTTTTTACCTTTGATTTTTACATGACAAATTCCTAAATATTAAAAATCCTGCTGGTTCAGTTCTTTATATGACACTTATTAAACTGTGAGCCAATTTTGGGATTTTATTCTGAATCTTCAATTTCCTCTTGGTTTTTAACACAAGTCTGTTCGTTTGTTACACAAATTCTTTTATTTAGTGCCTGAATTTTACAATGTGAACATAGATAAATTAATGAATGAGTGGACAAATTTTAACAACAGTGTTAAAGTCGCATGCTCCTTTTCTTTTTGTCCTTTGTGCCCGTCGTCCAGTTTCTTTACACCAACACTGTACTGCAGCTTAGCGTTCTGATAGCTGAGACTAACTCAGTGAAATAAGAGTAATCATAACAGAGGATTCATCTGTTCACAATACAGTAGAAAAAAAAATAAACAAAATCAGGTATAAAGTTAAATGAAACAGCAGCTGCTTTAAATCAGACCAGGAGAGGTGTGTGCGTGTGCGTGCGTGCGTGTGTATGTGTGTGTGTGTGTGTGTCTGTCTATCTGAGGAGGGCTCGATGGGCTGACTGCCCCCCGCCCCCCCCAGAGGTCGGGGATTTGTCCTGAAAGTACGAAGCCTCATTTGGAAATCAGATTTGCACCTCATCCCCCCAAAACACACACACACACACCACCCCTCCCCCTAATACACCCTCCTTTAGACAGCTCACTTATTCGTCCATTTAAAGTCAATGATCTTTTTATTACAGACAAACCTGCAGGCTCCTGAAGATTAGCATTGTTAATTATATTAACGACTGATAATATTATTATTGTTACTAATGTAATAATTCATATTATAATAACATATATATATATAATTATATATTGACCAGGTATTGATCAATCCGTCAGATCCATCTCAGAACCTGCTGTTTAATATTTTCAGATTGAAAAAAAAAAATGAGGACATCCACTCACCGCATCTTCATCCTTTTTCTTCATCACTTTTATTTAATTAAAAAAAAAAATCTTGTTTTTCTTCAGCTTCCTTATTTCCTTTTAAATTGAAAAGATTTTAAATCTTTTCTCTTTATTTTTCTCTCCCATCATCGTTCTGCTCTTCTCTTTTCTCATTCCTTTTCTTTCCTATTGTCTTTTCTTCATACTTTTCTCTTCATCCTCTTGACTTCATCCTCAGTTTAAAAAATATTTCTTGATTTCTTTTTCTGTTCATCGCTTCATTTCTTTACCTCCTCAGATTAACATAGTTTATTCTCCTCGTCTTCTCTCTTTTCCTCTTTCCTCTTGTTGTTTTTCAGCCCAGACTCGGTCCACCCCTTGGAGCCTCAGAGGCCTCGTCCCCAGAAGACTAAAGTGCTCTTTCTCTGAAAAATCTGTCTCACTTCCAGTCTGACGGTCAGTTCGTCTTAGCCCAAGAAAACCAGGGGCCGTTTGGTTTTTGCCTGTGTTTTCTTCATGTGTCAGACATCATGGTTAAAGGGATCAGGTCTGGTTATGAAGTGGCGCTGTTTTGAGAAAAAAGATTCATCAGATGAGATATGTTCACTCTGCACGTCATGTCCATAACAAACTTTCTGGCTGAGAGACCGTAAGTTCTTTAGGTAAATCTGCAAAATAGGACTTTGTTTGTGACACAGTTTTAGTAAAAATGTGCTCCATAACATATGGGACTGCAGAGAGGACTCAGTGAAGGGCTGAGGATTCTACGGCTGCTGCCTCTGTATGTTTTGTCTCTTCGTTTGTGCTCATGTGCAGTGATCTTTGCTCATCTGGTTGCTCCTGTACCTGTTACTGTGGGCGAGTTCTCTGAGAACCACCAGAAACCACAGTTCGGTTCTTTGCTCGTCAAGACACATTCGCCATAAATGCTAATTCTGATTCTGAAGTCCAGTGATGTCCTGTCTCCTCTCAGAGAGCATAATGGGACTACTTCTACTGGTCTCTGCTGGTCAGTGGACTAATGATGGGAGGACATCTTGACAAGGGTCAGAGCTCTGAAATGTCAAATTTCTGTTTGTAATGTGAAAATCTGGTCCAGTAGAAACCAGTTCTACTGTCTGAACCAGGTGTTGGTCCTAAGAGTGGTTCAGATTCTTCATCATACTGGCGAGAGAGAAAGAATGATGAGGGGGTTCCTCTCTCTCTGTTTGGTTGGTCTTTTGAGCTCCCGCCTCCTCCCCCTCCTCCTTCTTTTCCCTCTTTTTATCTCTCCCTCCCCCTCTCTTTCTCCCTCACACACTCTCTCTCTGTCTCACCTCTCCTGCCTTTATATGGTCAGAGCCCGCCCCCACGCTGTGATGTCAGCAGCTTGGAGGAAGACCCGTGGGGTTTTTGGGTTTTGGCGTCCAGTCCTGTGGGGCCGCAGGGCTGAGAGTTTCTCTTCCGCTCCTCATCCCTCCATCATCATCTTCTCCTCTCTTTGGGGAAAAGAAAAAAGACATTTCGCTTGCGCTTGATTCGCCGTGCGGACCCAGCTCTGTTTTCTTGTCCTCTGAGGATTTTATTTCTATTTTCCCTTTTTTTAAATGTCATCCTTCCTTTCTTTCACGCCCGGTTTGAACATGACTTCCAAAAGTGAGAATTCCTGAAATATCTTTCAAATTAAACTCAGAAAGGATTTTTCTGTCCTTTGTCCAGAGCCAAAAGTTGAATGAACCTGAGAAACACATAAAGTTCTTCAGAAGAATAAAACTACTGCTCAACTTTTTCCTGCACCAATTCTTCTTCTTCCCTCTTTTGTTTGTCTTCGTTTTCTCTCCTCTTCGCCCGACTTTGATGTTGTTGGAGAAATTATCAACCAAAAAGAAACTTGAGCCTCTTTCTATCCTCCTCAGCTGATTTTTCTCTACTGGACTGGTCTTTCCTGTAGATTTTCCCTTCTTCTTTTGTTTTTGTGGTCGTGCAGCAGCGGCAGTCGGAGCCTCCACACCCTGGAGATGTTCGGGATCCAGGACAACCTGCCCCGCGGGGCCACGGCTAGCATGAAGGAGGAGCCGCTGGCTGTTCGCTCCTGGATGCACTCGGCCGGCGTGGTGGACGCCAACACAGCCGCTCAGAGGTAAGCTCACCACCACCCCAGAGGGATTCTGGGAGCTATAGTCCCGGTGGACAAACAGATGCTCGGCAGGAAGGTTAAGATCAGGAGGGGAGAGCTTTAAACGTACACTGCCAGGATCACTTTCATCATTTGAGGAATTAGCTTTTAAGACACTTTTTTCAAGCTTCTATTTTAATTTCGACAATAAAATTTATGCAGCTCTAAGTCAATTTCTATATCTACACTAAAATAGATTTTCGGCAGCTGAGAGGAAAATGAGACAAATCTTTAAAAATAGGCAAGTTTGTAAGTTTACTAAAAACTTACTTTTTCTAAATCAGGTCCTAAAAAATACTTCTTTGAAGCTGAAAGTCAAAGTGTTTCAGAAAATCAGTTATTGACTCATTTCAGTGAAAAGTATTAAAATAAGAAAATACTGTGAATTTATTAGAGGTGTCAGATCCCATTGGTTGTTTCTTTTTAAAATAATGATTAGAGGTGACAGAATATTTCTTCTGTTATGAATGTTTCCAGAGTCTGATTCTTCAGAGAGGAAAATCACATCAGCAGAAACATTCTTCACTTATTATCTGTCAGATCTCTGCAGGTTTCAGGTTCAACAAACAAAATCAGTTTCTGACCTGAAGTGTGAATTAAAAAGATAAAAGATCTTCACTCACTCATTTTATTGAAGTCAGTTCAGGTGTCAAAGTTCACGCTGCAGCTTTTCTCCAACATCTTTGCTCAGTTTTCAAACAAAAAACGAACTTATTCACATTTATTCTTACTAAACTATTTAATGTGCAGTGAAGGTCAAGGTGTAAACACTGCACTTCAGCTTTTTTGTTGACTCTGTGGTGCAGATGTTCAGGTGTGTTTTAATATCAGAGCAGATGTTTAAGCAGTGTGTAGGATTGTTCACACTCATCACTCTTAATAATTAACACTACAAACATCTGTGAAATCCTTCATATCAGCGTTAATTTAACACGATAATTTGAACAAAGCTGCGCCATCCGTTCGAATGTGGAGATGTCAGCTGTTCAAACAAAATCTGCTTTGTCGAATTGAAAATGTTTAAAAATATTTTAATACAATTTACCCTTAATTCTAAAAAAAGTCTCTAATCAGCAGTGAATCAAAGCAGCCGCTAATTTCTCACATTTTACATATTTTGATTGATCAGTCTTAAACTGTTTTGCTGACTTATAACAAACAGACAAATGTCTACAAACCTGTTTTTTATTATTTTATTATCGAATTATTAGCAAATGTGGTAATTATATTATCATTATTTTATTCAACTGGAAATGAACTTGGATTGACAACATTTTTGGTTTATAACAAAGATTGTTATAAATTACCCAAAAAATGTAATAATGTTCAAAAATATCAGTACATTATGTTTTCTAAATAAGAGATGTAAACCTTGGTTGGAAGGTTGGATTTATTTATTAATTTTTTTTACAAATATAAAAATTATTTTAGAAAAGGAAAAGTGAGAGTTTCTGAGGTGACATCAACAAAAAAACAGATCACATTTAGTTTATAATGAATATTGGAATGAAAGGATTATTATGGGCTCACATAAAAAAGGAAACATTTCAGCACAGCACATGTGTGAAATAATCATCAGTTACTATTTTAAATAGTAGCTGAAGATCAGAGTAAAATTTAATATTTAATAAAATAATGACCTAAAACCTGTTTGTCAGAAGAGCCTGAGACGTTGATACAAGTTCATTTAATGTTTTTTAACGTGTGTGAAGCAGCAGCTTTATTCACATTAATTAACAGTATTAACAATGAAGTGTTTACACGTCTGCTGAACGTTGTTTTAACGTTATGGACCTGAGGACACGTTTCTGTGTTGACTGGAGGCTTCACTTTGACTTTGTTTGGTTTTTGTTAAGCTTCAACAAAACATAACAACATCTACAAATGTTAAAGAGTTCTATTATAATGAGGGAAAGTGTTTGCAGTCAGGGTCAAAGCTGCAGTTTGACTCTTTATGATGAATATTTATAAATCCGCAGACGAAGCTGTGGGTTTTTCTTTTTTTAATGCTCCCTGCAGTGTTAACATGTTGTTGTTAACATGATTCATTCATGTGGAGGTTAAAGCCTGAAGCCTCGTGTCACATCTCACTGTAGATTTTCTCATTTGTATGAATATTTTCGTCCTCACATTTCTCAGTTCGCTGAATTATTACCTTTAATTATCCTTCATGTGTGACGTCCGTGGTCAAGCCACAGATTAATTCTGATTGTATATGAGGACTGTGATGGATCACTGTGCCTGTTTTTAATGTGCTATGTTCTGCTTTTTGTGACTGTTTATACCATTTACTAATCGATGGCCTCTTTAACTGATAAAACACTGGCAGCTGAACCTGCATCGTGCTCGCAGACTTTGTCCTCTGAGGACACATCTAATGCAGAATCGGGTCAAGTGACGACTGTTAAATTATTACTGTGGAATTAATTAATAGAATTAATTTTTAATTGTTCTCCTGTCAGGAAATGTTTGTTTTCTTGTTTCGGTAAAAGCACATTTTTATTTCTATCCCGGGATCTGTGGTTAAAACAGGTCTTCACGCTCAGTGAGGATGCAGCACATATTCTGGCACAGAGTCATCAGACTGATCGCTGCCTCGATCATGTTTAGTGTTTCATGAACATTTGACAGGAGAACTGAAACAACAGCTGCTGGTTGGAACATGTGCAACATCAGGAGCTGAATTTGTGAGCCCAGTTGTTGAACACAAAGCTCATTTCGTCCCTCTGACTTGTTTAATCGTCAGCTTTAAGTAAGACACAGATAATGAGCTAAAAGTGGCTTGACTATCCCAGTGGAGAAATGTGTTTTAGGCTCCATGTCACTGCTCCACAAAAGCATAGTACAGACTTGTTCAGATTCCACAGCCCTGACACACACATGCAAAGACATTTTAAAATGTGAAAAATGTTATACACACTCTGACCAGTCAACTGAGCACCTATGTAATACTGTTCACTTCTTATTTGGTTTGAAGAAACCAAGAGAATCAGCAAAATTAGAGAATTGTGTTTAATCTAACAAGAACACAGTTGGTTTCATTTTGATTTGAATGTTCAGAGATGTTCATGCCCGAGTTAACGTCAAACTATGACGGCGTGAAAATTACACAATTTGTCATGATCGGAACCAAATCAACATTTCACAACAACAGCAACAAAAAATACATGAGAACAACATGGAAAACCATGGTAACAGAGCACAACAAATAGGGACTCAAGATTTTTGGCTAAAGCCTGAAAACATGAAGAACTTAATAAATCCAATTCACCAAGATAAACATTTCTGCCTTTCCTGCATCATTTAGGATCCAAGTGTTAAATGTTGCTGTGCCACGAATTCGTCATCGTAGAAACTTAAGTGAATTGACTGAACCAGACAAATGGAAACATAGTGGCATCTGTGTTCCAGCATTTTCTCCCGTTTTTCTCCTTGTTTGCCTTGTAGCTAACTTACTGTGTGTGTGTCTGTCTGTCTCTCAGTGGGGTGGGGTTAGCTCGTGCTCACTTTGAGAAGCAGCCTCCATCCAATCTGAGAAAATCCAACTTCTTCCACTTTGTGTTGGCACTGTACGACCGACAGGGTCAGCCGGTCGAGATCGAACGCACCGCCTATGTCGACTTTGTGGAGAAAGAGAAGGTAAGGAAACACAAATTTAGCACACCCCATGGTCATCAACATAACTTTAAACCAGCACCCGAACCCCACAGATAAATCGCTGGTTTGTAGAAGTGGGTGCACTTTAGGAAAATCAACCTGAACTCAGTTCCTCTGATGCCACTTAATAGATAAAGATCCAGTCAGGGAGATGCAGCAACAGAAAACAAACACATCCTCTTCACACCAGTGAGGGAAGATGAAGTCTGATTAATTTGTGTTTGTGTGTTCAGGAACCAACGGGTGAGAAAACCAACAATGGGATTCATTATAAACTGCAGCTGCTCTACAGTAACGGTGGGTGCACTTGTTTTACAGCACAAGATAAATCTGACTTTGAATCATATCTGTAAATACTGATGTGACTGTTCTCTTTTTGGGCTCAGGGGTGAGAACGGAGCAGGATCTGTACGTTCGACTGATCGACTCCATGACCAAACAGGTGAGATGCAGATTATTGATTATTAAAAAGGGTGAATTGATGAGGGAACATGATGATGAGTAGATAAAATGATGACCTGCATTAACAAAAGAGGGGATGAATCGTGAAATGTGTCAACAGAGTGATTCCTCTCCTCCTTCAGTCCGAGCTGTCAGCATGAATTTCAGGCCGACTTCTCTTTGACACCTGAACCTTTTACTGACAGTTTTGTGCTTTTCCGATCTTCCACCTCTCCCTCTTCGCCTTACTGTCTCCTCCTTCTATCCTTTACTGCTGCTCGACTCTCTGCCTTTTCTCACTTTAAACACAATTATACTTATTTACTGAGCTCCATGTGTCACAAACAAACATGAAATGACCTACAACCTCGTTAACTTTGGAGCACGAATTGTCCTGATTCCTTTTGCTTTAAAATGAACGTTTAACTAGAGTGGATCCTTTCCTCACCTCCACACAGACTTAGTGAGGACAGAAATTCCTCTCTAAACATCTAACACAGCATCTCTCAGACTGCAGTCTGTAGACAGAGCAAGTCACAGGAAAAGGATGGAAAACACCATGTGATGTGATCCATCAGAACTCTGCAGTCCTTCTGCATCTGTTATCACATTTGTACTATAATCAGGGAGCAGACAGAGATGTCCAGGCCTCCAGTTCACATAATAAGACCCAGACACTTTAGGAATAATCAGGATATTTCCTTTGGAGACACTTTATGATGGATGGTGTCATCTTATGATACAATGCTCAACAGAACCAAATGCGTTTAATCCACAGTAGACAGTAGGAAATATATGTAGGAATGGGATGATAATGTCCATAATTCCAGCATTACCAATCTGACTAAGAAAAAGTCACTGAAAAATGCAAATCAGCACAAGCAGATGTTTAAATGATTTTGTTCAAAACTTTAACTCAAAACACAAATCCAAGTGAGAAAGATTGTTAGATGTTATTGACTGAGGTCAACAAAGTGTTGAATGACAGATTAAATTTACCAGTTCCTGTATTTAAATAGAAATCACACAGAAACAAGCTCGTTACTGACATCTGATGCAGTTTTTGGCAGGACACGTACTGAAGACACTGACACATTATGACGAGCAGCTAAAATATGAGCACAGACAGATTGTACAAGAGCAAACATGTATTTTGTCCTATTTCTAAATGCTCTTCGTGTATGTATGATCTCCTCCCCGTTGACCCCATGATTTGTCCTGCAGCACCATTCAGGACTGTTCAGATCTCCTCTGCTGAATATAGTCTAGTCAGCATCCCAGTCAGCATAGTCAGTCTCTCTGTCGTACAAAGTGATACTAATGGAAACCAGCAGCAGTCAAAGCATTTTAATCTAACGAGTGATTCAATTAGTGAGCTTTTAATGAGCATGCCCGTCAGGCTTTTCATGCATTTAGTTCCAGCTGTTTCCTATAAGGATCTGCAGGATTTCAGAGGATCAAATGTTTGCCCTCAGTTCTGCCTGCCCACCTCACAAACTCACTCACTCAGACTAATAGCTAATAATCACTCTTAATTGAGACAAATGAAATTGTTTCTGTTGGTGAGAAGAAAGAAGCAGGTTTCAGCTGAACAAAGCACACAGTAGGACCTCACGCCAAAGACTGAAGAAACTAAATATGTCAGCAAACGGATGCATGTCCAACAGGTGTGTTTAAACACCTGAACACGACTCATTACCCTGCGTGTGTTTTTCAGGCGATCATCTATGAAGGACAGGACAAGAATCCAGAGATGTGTCGAGTTTTGCTGACACATGAGATCATGTGCAGGTAAGATCTACCAGGACAACTACACACAATGTACCTGGATTAGAAGTTCTGTTGAGGTCCAACTGTCTGATCAAGGACAGAAATGCACCCGAGCATAACCTACCTAAGCTTGACATGAATAATCCATTATTTAATTTTGTTTTAAAAGGATACACCTGGTCCTAACAGACTGGAGGACAGACACAACTTGTCCTAACAGACTGGAGGACAGACAACCTGGTCATAATAGACTCAAGAACAGACACACCTGGTCCTAACAGACTGGAGGACAGACACACTTTGTCCTTACAGTCTTGAGGACACTTGCATTTGGTCCTAACTGACTTGAGGACAGACACACCTGGTCCTAATAGAGTTGAGGACAGACATACCTAGAGACACATGTGGTCTATACAGACATGAACTTTGAAATCTGTGTCTCTTTCTGTGTGAAGAGAAAAAGTGACAGTTTTGTTTTTATTATTCTGTCTTTGTGTCAGTCGCTGCTGTGATAAGAAGAGCTGTGGAAACAGAAACGAGACGCCGTCAGACCCCGTCATCATCGACAGGTAACAGATACTGACTGTATTATCACGCAGTGTGTTGATATGTCCTGAATATATTTCACGCACTCTCGCACACATTATTTTAATACATTTTTCCAGCGTGGCCTGAGCCTCAGTGCGTGTATGTGTGTGATGGACATGCAGGCAGTGTGTTATTTTAATACAAACCCAATGTAAAAAGTGTGTTTATATTCAAATCAACATGTCAGAGTGTTTCTGACAAATGAAACCGAGTCAATCAGGTAGATCAGTTTGAGGAAAATAAACAGAACTGAGGATAAACGCCGAACAAAAACAAATGTAGTTTTAGGTACATTTTAAAAAGCTGGCATGTTTTAGGAGGCTGCCTTTGAGCAGAGAAATAATTGCTGAGGATACTGGGTGGATTTGGTCTGAGAGCAGCAGAACCCCCCCTTTCTTATTTTTCGTTCCCTCCTCTCTGCTGCATTTCCTCCCTCCTTCCCTCTCTTCTGTCCCACGAGGAATCATATGCTCTCCTCTCCTCTTTTCACCTCCCCCTCCTCTTCTTTTCACCCCTCCTCTTCCTCCTCTCCTCTTGTCCTCCCCATGAGTATTTCTCTTACCACCCCCTCCCCTTCTGTAAGGCTGTAGAGAGAGGGGGTAGAGTGAAAAAGGGAGTGTGGATGGATGGAGTGATGGAGGTATAAATGGAAGGCTGTGAATGCAGCAGCCTTTTGAAAGGAGAAGTGTGGATATTACTGTGCCCCCCCCCCCCGCCTGCCTGCTGAAATGCATGATGGGAAGGTCTCCTGTGTTTTCGGCGGCGTCCAGTGAACAGGAAACATGTCAGGGTCAGAGTCTGCTGCTGAGAGCACAAACACTCTCAGACCTCAGTTTCTTTTAAAATCAGCTTCACAACTGCCTCTGTTCCACAATTAAATGTAACAAATTTCAATTTTAATGATCACAAGTCACGTAACATATTTTTTAATTCACATCAAAACATTTGGAAACTCAATTGTTGAAACAGTCACATAAACAGTCTCTATCATCTGATCTTCCTCAGTTTGGAGAATCTCACCACCTCATGTTTTCTGCCAGTTTGCTTTATTTTAGAGGAAATAATTTACACCTGGACTATTTTTAGTGCTGTTTCTCAGCTCAAAATCGTAGGTCAGAGAAGAGAATATAAAAATATTGTAGAATCCAGTTTGTCTTCTCACATGCTCCTCTTGACTTTTAATATTGGACCAACTGGATCAGATACTGGCAATACAGAGTTAGTTAATCTGAATATCTGCCCATAGCTGTTTGAATGTGGGTGAATGTTTGCATCTACAACAAGACCTGATCCTTTAATGTGTGTCTTTAATGTGTGAAAAGTTTCTCCAAACATGACCACCATTTTTCTTTTACTCTGAAACAGTTTGAATCTCTAAACCCAACCAAACCAAAGTGGAGTGAAGTGATTTTTATCAGTTGTGATAAAAGATCTGTAAGATCTGAAAGAGCTGTCACTGAGCTGTGGCTGTCAGTAAAATACAAAGCAGGAAAATAAATGAAATAATTTAAACTGTACATGAATACACTTAACTTGAACTGTTTGTGGTCAGTAGCAACATTTTCTTGTTATGTTCCTTCCTTCAAGGTTTCTGTCTCCAACTAAACATATTAGTTGTGTATCCACTTTTTTTAGTGTCACATGCGAAAACAGTGTGGTGTCATCTACAAATGTGATGCCTTTTCAGAAGGCTTCAGTCAGACATGTAGGATCAGAGTTTCTTTGCGTAGTCTTATGCTCAAATATATTTTATCCAGATAGAGGAGATCAACAATCAAGTCGTTTTTCACATTTTGGGGAGCTTTTCTCTATTAGGTTCTTATTAGTAATAACATTGTTCTTTCCAAGTCTGCCTTTCTTTAAAAATGCTTTATTTGGGAATGAAGTCAAACTTTGTGGGATTTCACAAAGAATATTTTTTCTCACCAAACTAACCCTTAAAAAATCCACAGGTAACAGGCAAAATATTTCTCCTATTTTCATCGGCTCAGTGGTAAAAACTGTTGCTCATTAAATTAAGATCTGACCAGATTAGATGTTATTACAATTTGTTTCATCCTTTCTTTCATTGGACCTGGTGACTTTTGAGTTGCGATGTCATGGAAAGACAATGTACTGTAAGTGTGGCCTCCTGCAGGGTCCCCTGCAGGTGGATTTTCAGGTTCTTTGTTGTGTGAGCAGACAGAAGCCTTTGATGGTCAGCGATGATGGGCCGATCTCCCCCCTGAACACTGACTGTGAGAATGTTTTAACATGATGATCTTCAGTCTTTAAACTCAGAAATTCCTCTCAGGTGAGATTATCTATCGGCCTGTTTGGAGCTCATGATGACGATGGCGATGGGACCAGCTCTCATCTTTTCACAATCTTGCTTTGAATACCAGATGTGAGAATCTTTTGAGGGGGGGTACAATCTCTTGCCTGTGAGGGTCTCTGGTGTCTGCAGTGTGGGATTATGGGAGGACGATGTGCTGTCAATCATTTAGCAAGTGTAGGTGTGATTTCCCTCTTATGCTGCAGGTTGGTTTTGGATTGAATCTCATTACTGGACGTGTTCAGGGTGACTGACAGCAGAATAATGTTTGGGGCCCCCAGAGGCCCCCGGCTGGCTAAATGTTAAATGTATGAATGCATAGGAGTCAATGGAGAGATGAAGTGTAGCTGAATATTTTTTTCTTCCCGGGAACAGTCACAGAATAAGGGATGTGACCCTGAACGCACCATGTGATGCTGTTTCACCACTTGAACACACTCATCACCGTTTGTAGAAAAGCAGCCACACAAACATAACAGCAGACCATCTGTAATAAATATAACACTTCACACACAGGGTTTTATTCTGTTTATTTGCAGGTATGAAGCTAACAGGGGCCTACTGGCTCAATGGGCATAGCATCGGGTGGGAGGCTTTGGCCTTGCACAGACATCAAGGGCCACCATGGTGCTGGTCCCCAGCCTCGAATAAAATGGGAGGGTTGCGGCAGGAAAAACTGATTGCCAAATCAACAACAGAAAACACTCCTGTGTCTCATGCAGTCCAATAATGCAGTCATTAACTGGACATTTACTTTTTAACTCAGGTGATGTTTGTATTACATATCCTATCAGACAGTGACAATAGGACAATATTTTTTCATTGACTTGTTTTATAAAAAGACATCTGTGCCTTTACTTTCTGCTTGTGGTCAGCTTTAACACTTTAAAGTATGAGTTGTTGTCAGGATATGAACTGTGAATTTAGGTTCTGTGTGGCTCTAACATGCATTTCCCATGGGATAGTACTGACTTTTATAAACCTCTGTGCAGAGATTCAGCGCCTGACAAACATTTAGACTCACAAATCTGTTTCTCAAACTGTATGTCAGCTTTTGCTGGTTTCAGCTCCCTGCAACACTGTTGTAAGTTTTATTGAGGACATCACAGGACACCCTGTGTCCACACAATTTTATTCACACAAAAGAAGGCTCCACACACACCTTATGCAGAGTGTGTTACCCTGGCAGTCAGAGGTGTTGGAGGTTATGTATCGATTTTCTTGTTCATCATTAGACATCAGACGCTCTGAGGGAGGAGACACACACTGACTTTACTACCAAATCTCTCCTCATTCTCTTTAACACCACACAATGATCCTCCAACTGACACCTCCCCATCTTCCACCCCATCTTCTTTTTTTGAAAGAAACAAAGGAAGGCATGAAGGAAACAAAGTTTCCTTTCTCTAATTGGAATTTAATAGGTCTTTCCTCCCAGGGTGTGTGTCTGTGTATTGATTGTGAGTAATTGTTGCTGGTAGTGAGTTACATTTTTTTTTTTTTTAGTGTGTTTTTATTGCTCGTCCTTACTCTTTTGGTATTTCAGGAAACAGCTTTATGTTGCATCAGAGAACCTAATTTACTTCACACACATGCACACACGCATGAGACTCAGTTTGATTGACAGCTGTGTTTCGTTTTGTTTGTTGTTGTTTCTTTTAACAAGCTCTTAACGAGGTGTCTGTTAACAAGCTGTTTGGCTCTAAGAGAAACACTGGTGATGAACACAGACCGATCTCCTTCACAATGATGGCATCCATCTGTCATCAACAACGTCCTGTGTAACCTCTTCTGATGATGTCATTGATTTTACCTTCAGCTGAACATCAAAGACTTGTTTTGCCCCTGGAAACACTAACTGATGATTCTGCTGCTCCAAGAAAACTGTTGGTCAGTTTGACTCGTGTTCATCAACATGTTCATCAACATGTGTTTTTCAACATTACCTGTCTCTGTGTTAGTCTAAGTCTTCTTTCTCTGTTTTGGTCAACCTGGCTGCTGTCCATGTCTCCTTCCCTGCAGAGATTTTTAAAGGCATATTCAGGCAGAAGTTGCTGGTTGAGAGAAATTGCTTTAGAACTGTTTAATATGGCTTTGCAGTAAATTAAATGCTGACAGTTGTTAAATTGTCTTCTACTGGTTCTATCATTCAGCTGAGTCCTAACAAGAAAAGATGTAATGAGAATCTGTCTTAACAGGAACAAGAAAACTTAATGACAATCTGCTTTAATGAGAACAAAACTTTCACAGAGCGAAGTCCTACAGCACCTCAGCTGATTGATGATTGGTCATCATGCAGGACTATGTGCGATTGGTGTCTGTTAACAAGCTGTTTGGCTCTAAGAGAAACACTGGTGATGAACACAGACCGGTCTCCTTCACAATGATGGCATCCATCTGTCATCAACAACGTTCTGTGTAACCTCTTCTGATGATGTCATTGATTTTACCTTCAGCTGAACATCAAAGACTTGTTTTGCCCCTGGAAACACTAACTGATGATTCTGCTGCTCCAAGAAAACTGTTGGTCAGTTTGACTCGTGTTCATCAACATGTTCATCAACATGTGTTTTTCAACATTACCTGTCTCTGTGTTAGTCTAAGTCTTCTTTCTCTGTTTTGGTCAACCTGGCTGCTGTCCATGTCTCCTTCCCTGCAGAGATTTTTAAAGGCATATTCAGGCAGAAGTTGCTGGTTGAGAGAAATTGCTTTAGAACTGTTTAATATGGCTTTGCAGTAAATTAAATGCTGACAGTTGTTAAATTGTCTTCTACTAGTTCTATCATTCAGCTGAGTCCTAACAAGAAAAGATGTAATGAGAATCTGTCTTAACAGGAACAAGAAAACTTAATGACAATCTGCTTTAATGAGAACAAAACTTTCACAGAGCGAAGTCCTACAGCACCTCAGCTGATTGATGATTGGTCATCATGCAGGACTATGTGCGATTGGCAAAGCAGCAGTGCAGAATGAACAGAACCTACAAATCAGAAATTAAAAATGCTAATTAGGCTTATCAAATATGCAAATTATCTCAACAGTTGACAGAGTAGAAGAAACCAAAAGCTTCCTCTCTGGTCTGTCTGTCAGGTAAATTACAGATGATTGATTCAACACAGACGGAGCCGAAAGAGCTTGTAAGGAGCTGTTTTCCTCTGCAGAAGGACGACACATCCTCATAAAACTACAGCATTTACAATCTGTATTTGCCAGTAAAACAAAGCAATAGAGATACTGATTTTTGTTTTAGTAATTAGTTGTGGCGTTCCTCATGGTTCTACTCTTGGTTCTCTACATATTTATTTTACATGCTAAAATTTAACATTTTTAATCAGGACCTATTTCACCACATTAGATTGATTCCTATGAGTTTAGATAAAATCTTTTGGTTTGTAGTGAGTGTTTGTGGCAGCAGGATAGTGAATGTGAATCTGAGTCAGAACTCTGAACTAGCGGTGATCGAAGAACATGTCAGAGCAACAGCACTGGTTCACTTGGTTCAACAATGACTATGGCTCAGATGAGATTCAGTACCAGATACGGATTGTTGATTTTAGTCTTTCTACTCAATAAGAATAGACTCTTAGTAATATCCTCCTCCTCCTCACTGCGATGAAGAACAGAGGAGTAGGAAAAATTGTCTGATTTCATTTACTGTGAAGAGCGAGATGATAGACTCATTATCTAATTTAATTATCTCCTTCCTTACCTTTTATCCTCCTCCTCTTCACTTCTTTACATTGCTAAGTTTTGTCCTGGGTTTGGAAAACCAGGACAAAACTCTCCAGGCCTGCAAAAACCCACCTGTGTGTGTGGTGTGTGTGTGTGTGTGTGAGAACAGCAATGATTGACAGCTGACATTAAGTTGTTTAGAGGTAAAATGTCAGAGTCTGAATATTCCTGTCGCTGAGTTTGACCCTGTCTGTCTGCTATAGGAGGAAGGGGAGCAGAGTTAAATCTGAATTGTTCTCATACGTCAGTTTTAAATTTTGGTCGTTGCACCAGTCCACTTTTTTTACTGGTCACTAAATAGTCACAGTGCACTGTATAGCTACAGTCTCACAACCAATCAACTCATCTATGCAACAGTTGCAAACTGAAGACAGGTTGAGGATTAAATTGACTACATTTGAGCTTTTTGGACCTGATAACGTGTCACCATTGAAGACAAGAAATATAAAAACATGCAGTTTAAATCGATTTTTCTCATTTGTAGCTCCTAATTTGAATTATCACCTTTTTGACAGTTTTAACCTAAAACTGAGAAATTATAAATGTGTAAAAGTACAATTCATGGCAGAACTGCTGTAATTGTTTGTAATAAATTGTACAGGTGGTCATTATGTTATGGCTGTGTATGACCAGCTCATTTTGCTTTGTATGATTGTTTTACAGTGTGTTGGGATATATTTCCTTCTATTCGTTTGTGGTTTTCTATCACAAAAGACAAAACAAAACTTTAAAAGAATGTTGAAATGTGTTTACAACAGATTTGAAAACATCTGTGACACATCTGGACCACATTTTATCTTCTTGACCTGATGGCATGTGTAAATGTGTGTGTGTGCAGTGTGGCAGCTGGTGCGCTGTTCTTCAGCCCGTGATGCCATCTGACACACATTTCATGACTTTTCATAAGTATGCAAAATCACACATGCACTATAAAAAGGCAATCAGACTGTGTATGTGTGTGTGTGTGAGTAAGTAATAATAGCTGTTAATTAGCTCCATGTTCAAACCAGTCGCAGATGATAATTAGCGGAAAACCTGTACAGCATTTGGTGTTAATTAGAGCGACAGGCCCCAACACATCTGACCGCACACACACAATCACACACACACAGCTGTCAGGTTTTTAACTTTGTTTTCTCAGGTTTATTTAAATTTAACATGAAGAACAGTTCAGCCTCTTTAAACACAATTATGTCAAATTTGTAATGAGAATAATGACAAGAAAATAAATAAAACTAGTATTGCTGCAATTATCTTAATCACTGCAAGTGGTTGTGGAATTATGACTAGTCCTAGTTCTGGTGTCCAGTAGGTAGAGACTTTGATTGCGGTTCTGAAGTCCAGCAAGTACAGACTCTCTCCATGATTCAGTTCAATTCAATTCAACTTTAATTATATAGCGCCAATTCACAACAAAGTCATCTCAAAGCACTTTACAGAATAAAGTCAAGACTATAAAGATGTATATAGAGAACCCAACAATTCCCCCTTGAGCAAACCGTAATCAACAGTGGAGAGGAAAAATTCCCTTTAACAGAAGAAACCTCCAGCAGAACCAGGCGTAGGGTGAGCATCCATCTGCCTTGACCAGTTGAGGTGAGTGGAAAGTGGAGAGAAAAGAAAGGAGCAACAAAAAGCAACAACAAGTCATCGGGCAGGTTGGTAGGACCCATAGCTGCACACTGGAAAGTACACAGCTTCAAAGCCAGGGATGCCTGCAGAAAGGGACAGTGAGAGGGACACATAGAAGGAGAAAGACAACTATAGGAGAGAGAAGACAGAGTTAATGTCATACAGTGTTGACAACTGTGGGGTGAAAGGAGAGGAGAGAGGGACAAGAGGAGGAAAGGAGCTCAGTGTATCGAGGGGTGGTCCCCCAGCAGCACAACTATAACTAACTATAAGCTTTATAGCTTATAGTTATAGCTTATAGTAACTATAAGCTTTATAGCTTATAGTTAGTTTCTATCTGCTTCCTGAATCTGTACTCGGAGCTGGTTCCCAAGGACAGGAGCTTGATAGCTAAAGGCTCTGCCTCCCATTCTACCTTTGGAAATTCTAGGAACTACAATTTTAGGGGAAGCCAATGGAGAGAAGCTAGCTAAGTTCAAAAATGACCTCTCTTGCTAATTCCAGTCAGCACTCTTGCTGCAGCATTTTGAATTAATTGCAAGCGTTTTAGGGAGTTACTGAGGCCTCCGGAGAGTAGGGAATTACAGTAGTCCAACCTAGAAGTAACAAATGCATGGATTAGTTTTTCGGCATCACTTTGAGACAGGATGCTCTTAATTTTGGCAATATTCCATATGTGGAAGAAGGTCATTCTGGAGATTTCTTTTATATGTGAGGTAGACAAATTCTGGTCAAAAATAATTTCAAGCTTCCTTTCAGTAGTATTGGAGGAGAGACTTATGCCATCTAGAGTAACAATATGGTTGAACAGCAAATCGTCAGAGTTCCTGGCCTTTATGTTTTTCAGGCTTTAAGCTTGATTAACTGATTTTTTTTAATCTGGTTCCATAGATAGATATAGTTGTGTATCATCAGCATAGAAATGGAACTTTATGGATTGTTTTCTAATAATCTTGTGTAAAGCAGACATATATAAAGTAAAAAGTATTGGTCCTAACACAAAGCCTTGTGGAACTCCATAGCTAACCTTTGTATGCATGGGGGATTCATCATTAACATCAACAAATCTATTATATAGATAGCATTTAAGCCAACCTAGTGCAGTTCATTTAATCCGAATTTCATCTTCCAGACTCTATAATAAAATGTTGTGATCAATACTATTGAATTCAGCACTAAGATCTAACAGAACAAGTATAGAGACTAGCCCATTATCTGTTTCTGTACTATGATGAACTCTAAATCATGACTGAAAGTCTTCATACAAATTATTATTCCTTTACAGGTGGTCACATAATAGTTTTGCAACTACTTTTTGAAGGATTTTAGAAATAAAGGGGAGTTTGGATATTGGTCTGTAATTGGCTAAACACTTTGGTGAAGACAAGATTTTTTAAGTGGTTCTGACGCCAGTAGGTTGCAACTCTGTCCATGGTTCTAAAGATTAGCAAGTAGAGACTCTGTCCATGGTTCTGAAGTCCCACATTTGGAGACCCTGTCCATGAGTCTGAGGTCCAGTAGGTAGAGACTCTGTCCTTCTAAAAGCAGCTATGGTGTTAATAATTGTTTATTTCTAATCACACAATTCCTCTTATTAAAACCCCCCAAACAACATGGAGGAAGCTGTGGATAAACAAACCCAACGTACAAAGAACATTAAAAGAGAACATGCCAAGGACATGATCCCAGCACACTGACAACACTCTAAGAACACGGAGAGGAGCATGTTGAGGACACTGACAGCTTCTCTGATCTCCAATTACATTAGATTCAGAGGTCAAGATGAAGGGATTCATCATGCTAATCATGAAACCATGATACTGTGTGTTGTATGAATTAAACATGTAGCTCAGCCGGCTGTGAACTCACACAGGACTAATGGAGCATGACGGACTGAGGGTTTTAGGAATGTTTCATTTTCAAATATGTTGAGCTACAGTGAGATTGCAGGGTTTCCCCTTGTTGACTCCTGCAGTCTGGAAGAACACACTGGTAATTAACATTAGTACACAACAGTTTGTAGTGAAAGGAATAATAGTTGTTACAAATACAAAATTAAAATGGAATATTTTATATAGACCCTTCATATATGTAAGTGCCCCATGGACTCACTGAAAATTTTAATTTGCATTTTATCTTCTTTCCTTTAGGATGGGATTTTAAAGTTTACTAAAACATGTATAAAACATCGACTCCATGGTGAATTGTGATGTCTTTGTCTATCAATGTCTGTCTACTAGTTTTAAGTTTCTCTGAAATCTGAGAATGTTTGGCTGATATCTTGAACTTGGTAAAGACCTTGTGTCTTGCTTCAGGCTCTGTGTTGATCTGTCTACCTGCTATGGTCACAAGTTTGTCCGGTCACTTAATCTGGAGTAAATTTACATTATTGTGGTTTTTCTATTGGCTCATGGCACATTAATCACTGTGAAGGCAGTGTGAGACACTGACCCAATTTATATGTGAAGTCTTTATTTGTTCTGGCTGGTTCCTGGTTTCTTCATAGCCCTATGTAGAATTAATTAAGGAAGAGATATCACCTGTCTGATATTTGAGGTTGATTGCTCCCCTCCTCTCCCCTTTACTTTCTCCTTCTCCATCAGCTTGTTAATCAAAGAACTCGCAGCTGCTAATTGACATTTGTCTGCCTGCTCTCATGTTTTTTCAAATATATTCGAGAACTGCAGAATGTTTATATTCACTTTAAAACCTGATTTATGTAGTTTGTGATTTACAAAGTGACAGCAGGAGATAGTGGTTCCAACAGTAGAAACTGTGACTGAGCAGCTGCTTTAAAGTAAAGATGAACCTGAGAGAGAATGGTGTAAATGGCTCAGATCAGATTAACAGGCAGAGCTGCCAACAGCACGTAAATCACACTCTGTCTGTCTGTGGCAGTACATTACCGTCTCACTATGACTACATTTTCTACCTCATAGAGCATATTAACTCCAGCACAGTGTGTGTCAGAGTGTGTGTTCAGTTTTAATGCGTATGTGACTTCTATTCTTCCCTGAGATAAATTCACAGTGCGTCCTAATTTCCCGCTCGTAAATATGAACAGTAATAGAGTGTGTGTGAGTGTGTGTGTTTGTGTGTCGGGTCTTCCCTGCTTATCACATAACAAATTGAAAGCTTAATCTGTCCTGCGTGTAGATTTACAACCTCCATCACTCGCTCCTATTCAGAAGAAATAGATGGAAAGGAGGAAAGTGGGAGGAAACAAGGGAGAAGGAAAGGGGAGACAAGGTGGCTAAGGAGAAGGAAGCAAAAAGAGGCCAGAGTAGATAAGTTGAGTCTGTGTGTCTGAAGATAAGGTGATGATCAGCTGAGATGTTGGGTGGTTACCACAGCGATAAGACAGCATTTGATTGGAGGTCATAGGTCATGCTGACAAACTGAGGTTATCTTCAAACAAACACTCAAACATCAGCCACAGTTGATCCACTCAGAGAGCAACTTCCTGCTGCTGCTAGAACAGGAGAATATTATAGTACATTAGTACATTATATATTAGTACATTATATATTATATATATATTATATATTAACAATAAAACACAGTTTTAGCTGCAGATGACTCGAGAATGTTTATGGGAAACTGATCTTTTAGTCAAAACCTTCTTTATTTAGGTGTTTTATCAGGTTTTCTGATGGAGTCTGTAAAATCAAAGGCTCGAGTGAAATAACTGAGTGATGAACAGTGGTAACAAACAAAACTGTTACTGATGCCAAACAAATATTAAAAATATTTAACAATGAGAAATGCCTGGGTTTTTCTAAATATGGAGTAAAGTCTACCCCTGGTTCCTCAGCAACTTAAGCTCAACAGCTTTCTAGCTAACGTGGAGTTACTTCTCCAGACGAAACTGTAAAAACAAAATAAATGTGTAGAAAATAATTGTAATTACTTATAGTTATGTTTTTTAACCCTTAAAAAGTCATTCAAAAAACTCACACATTTGATTCTAATGACAGAAAATGTCACTTTCCCAAAAAGTGCATAAAAACTTTTATATATTAATATTTTTTCTCTGAGGGCCTCTGCTGAACTGACTAACCAATAACTGCCGGATTGGTGGACGACCGCTCTAAGTTCCTGCACCACAGTCGTCCACAAAAGATTCCTCATTTGGTCCCACTTTAGTAGATCTTGGATCAGATCCACTGAATCACTGCTGATGTTTTACTAGAAAAGTTTTATTTGTTTGCAGAGCATCTGCTCGGAGAAAAGACTGTATGTGTGTTGGTGTCAGCACTTTGTCCTTCTGAGGGCTCATTAGAGATGAGCTGCAAGGAATGCTGGGTAATCAATACAGCAGAGGCCCTCAGAGACCAAACATATCGCCTGAGAGGGAGTTCTGTCTTTTTTGTCCTTCTGTGTGGTTACAGCTGTTACTATGGAAACCACTGTGATGCTGTAATACTGTACATGCTGCAAAGCCTCCACACACACAGACACAAACAGACACACACACACACACACACACACACACACACATCTGGTGTCACAGACTGTTTTTTTTTTTTATTCTACTAAAACCAAACGAGGTTCTGTTTTCTTGAACTTAAAGGATATCTGACTAATTACAATCTGATTGGGGGTGGAGGGGCTACACAATAAAGACAGGCAGTGAAGATAGCACTCAAATGGACATATTTGTCGAAACGAGACAGATTTAGTGTAGAGGTTTGAGTTTTAATGTACGGATGCAGCTGCAGCCTCTGTTGTTTGTCTTTTCTTCTCCATCTCTCATGGGACAGAGAGTGTTGAGGGTTACAGCAGACAGAATGACAGAGAGACCGTCCTCTGTATTTACCTTGTGTAATACATGTTAACCTACAGCCGGCCATATCTTCAGTGTGCCTGTCAGTGTTTGTTACATACACATTCTACAACATGAACGAAAATGGTTGAAATTACTCAAACAGCAAATTTAGAATGAACCTGCGCAACTCCATCTACTCAGAAAGACACAGAAGATGTTTTAATGAAATCCAGCTTTGTCCAAGTCAAAATTACGTTGGTTTGGGTTGTACACAAATAGAGTAGAAACATAAATCACATTTTTTCAGTGTTTTTTTTTTTGTTAAATGCCTGATAATAAGATCTGCAGTTAACAAAGGGCCAAGATGTTTCATGGTTTATTCATCATCATCATCATCAGGCCTTTACTTGTCTTAAAGAGGGTAGATGCTAACCAAGGGCTAAATGAGATTACAGAGGTTGTTAGGGACAATAAATATCATCCTGTCAAATGCAGGAACTCATCTACTCACTCAGCCACATTTACAGGCTCTGAGTTTATAACTCATTCTCACTGATTTTATCAGGTCATGATCAGAAGAAAAGAGGCCTCAAAGTAAAAATCCAGTCCACCACTTTCAGACCAACAGGAAGCTTTAGGGAGGCAGGAAAAGAGAGGAGAGAGAGATCAATTGATACCCACCACAAACTGTGGAAATTTAAACGTCTTTGAGACACTTTGTGTTAGTTAAATTTATCTGTCAGACTTTAGACAGACTTTAAAAATGAGGCAGGATCACCCAATAACAGTCTATTCTTTAATTTATTGTCAGCTGTGTTCCTGTCTGCAGCCTGTTGTTATGCACATGCAGTGGGTGAAAGACAATTAGAAACCTGGTTACATGTTCTCTAACAGAAATCTAACAGAAACCAGACTTTTCTAATCCCCTACCCAGATTTCAGAAATCAGATTTCCTGTTTTCATGACACTGAATTAACCAGGTCACAGGTTCTGAGGTCCATCCAAACACACCTACTCTTGCTCCCACTCTACTGTAACTTGTTATGTTTGTGCACCATGTTTCTCTGTATATGTGTAGGAAGTTAACTGTTTCCAATGTGTGTGTGTGTGTGTGCACAGGTTTTTCTTGAAGTTTTTCCTGAAGTGTAACCAGAACTGTCTGAAAAATGCAGGAAACCCACGAGACATGAGAAGGTTCCAGGTAGCTCTGACACGCACACGCACACACACACACACACACACACACACACACACACATAAAAATGAATTCATTTCCCTAAAGGGCAGGACTTGGCTTTGGAGAACGTGCTGTACCCATAATGCACTGCAGCAGGGCAGCCTGAGGCTTATTGCTTTGCAGATATAATATGAGAGGTCAACAGGGAACTGTCTGTGTGTACTGAAACCTAGGTGAACTCATTTGTGTTCCTCACTTCAGCACGAATGTCCTGCTGTATCTTTAACAAACACCTTCTGTAGAAAATTCAGCTGGAGCAGATTTTCTTTGAGTCTTTGAATAGGACATTACAGAAACAGACAATGTGGGAGTGACACTCACAATCATTTATCTGAATGAAGTTTCCTAAATAAACAATCCTGTAATGGTGGTAGATTTATAGTTTTTGATCTTTTTTCAAACATTAATGACAATCCAATCAAAGATGTAGCTACTGTTTTTACACAGTGTTTGCAGCTTTCCAGCTGTCTACAGAATAAATATTTATGAATCACCTCACTGCATAGGGATTTCAATGAGACATTATTTCCCTGTACAAGCTTTAAAAAAAAATGAAAATGAAAATGCAGTAATTATTCTTAAAATGAAGAAAATACATACATACATACATTATATCTTAACGTGGAATGGCTGCATTTTTTTGTTTCCCATTAATTTACCTCAACAATAAAACCGTTGTTACATAACAGGCACTCACCAGCTTTTCTTCTAATTACATCAAACTTGGTGTTTGTCTCAGTGTAAGCTTGTTAACCCAGAGTGTCTCAATAAGCCACAGATTAACCGAGCGACTGCCAAGATAAAATGCACTTTACAGTGAAACACACTCGACACTGAGTGCCGCTCTTGTCTGAAGAGGCTTCATTCATCAAGCACTTAACAACAAGAGGCAGCCGACACCTTATCAGTAACAACCGGTCTGTCATCGATCCTCTAATTATTGATCAGCCATGTTATCCCATTACACTGACAGAGATCTGGAGAAGACAGAGGGCAGTGTGAAAGAAGGGGCATTTAAAAAAATGCAAGAAAAACAAGAGAAATAGGAAAGAAGAAAAAAAGTAAGAAAAGTAAGAAGCACAAATAAATGAAAATGAAACTAAAAGCGTGGGAAACTGGCCTAAGCAGGAGATAAGGATGATTGAGCTACACCACTCTAACATCATCAGCCCATAAAATGGATCATAAGAATGGGTTAATTGGACCCTACTCCGCCATAACAATGAACCTCCCACTTTGAGGACAAAAACACTTTTCATTCCAGGCCCAAATCTCCGTCTGCTGATTGTAAATACACTCAATTTAATGTCAGGCTTGTGAGGTCATTTTTGTTGCTTTTTGTTGCCTTTTTCTTGATAATCTGGAGAATGTTGAAGAGGCTTCTGGGATATTTCAAAGTGGACTGATGCCAGTATCCACAGAGACATGCTGCTAGTGAGGCTAAAAGGAGGGGACATGTTGTTAGAGTGAATTCTCCTCCTCCTCCTCCGTCTCCTCTTTGTCTCACAGTTTCCATGTGTCTCTCTCTCCACGCTGCACTGGGTAAGCTGACAGGATGTTAAGTCCAGTTAAACCAGCAGAAGAGGAGGAGGTAGATGGGCCAAAAGAGCTACACGTAGCATGTGGAGAGAGATCAGATGAGTTAGACAGGTGAAGTCAGGTGAAACCTCTGGACTCGTTGGTAGGTGTGGCGACAGCAGGGTACAGAATGTGCTGTTCAGTCACTGTGGCGACAGAGAGGACACCTCTACTCGCTCTCTGGGTGACCTTGTGCTCCATCGACATGGATCAGCACCAACAACCTCGCCACTGCAACCAGCTGTAGATGATGAATGACCACAGCTGAGTGGCTGTCAAAGTCAGGCAGGAAGTGACATCGTACTGGATGGGACCAGAGTGGACAGCACAGTGCAATGACTTAAATGAAAAATATGCATACATTTACATTTGCTTTTATTATATTTTATATATTTACATATGTAATATGGTTTGACTTTAGTTCATACATTTAGTAAGTAAGTATTTCATTTTAGACATATAAACTATAAATACAAAAATCAGGAAATTCTTTATAAATAACCATAGATAATTTTTTATTATCTATGTTTAAGTTTCATCCAAAACAATGTTACTCAGAGGTTCAACTGTAAATATTTTGTTTGACTCACACAGTGCATGCTGGGAAAAAGTTCAAAATCATTTAGAACATTTCGATAAAAAAGCCCATATGTATGCACAAACACTCACATTGTTGTGTAAAGGACGAGCAGACCATTTTTTGTGTGTCAGTATTACATATCATCATAAGGCCTGAGGTGAATATGTGTTTACATGGTGGCTGTAAGTGAAAAGCCCAGGTTATAGACAGTGTGACATTACCGAACACCATGTCATCTGTGCGCTCTGTTTACCTGTGTCTGCCACAGTGGTTTAAATTAGTTACCTGGATATCTATGTGCCTAAATAGTTGTTTAAATCTTTCAAATTTGATGAAGATGGGAAGAAATGAAGAAGAAAAGGGACCCTACCTGGAAAAATGTAATGGCAATAGCAAGTAATGGTAGAAAAAGGCAGAAAATCTCTGACATGTGTGATCTGTTCTAACAGTGAATAAGACTTTTTGATGTACAGTTTAAAAAAAGTTCTTGTGTGTTTCCAGGTGGTGGTTTCTACAACAGTGAATGTGGACGGTCATGTTCTCGCAGTTTCTGACAACATGTTTGTACACAACAACTCCAAACATGGCCGCCGAGCCCGAAGACTGGACCCTTCGGAAGGTAAGAAGTTAATGTGTCTTTTATGGCGGCTGTGCAGCAGATGATGCTTTGAGGAACCTATGAGACAACAAAGAACATAGAAATCTGTGAACAATCTCTACAAAGGACTCAGCTCTGAGGAATTTCACATTTCACCTCTAGAGGGGAAAAGTGGAATTATTCTGGTATTCTGGTTCAGTCTTCTGAAGACTGGACACTCTAAAAAATCATTTGCACTGTTAAGTCACTAACCAGACAACAAGGTTTTCCGCATTTACTCGTTTTGGGCCTTGTGCATCTCTGCTACACAGAAGGTTATTTTAAACCATATGATGATACACAGCTAAAAGGATTTGTACTTCTGCAGGACTTTCCATTCCCTCAAAGGTCAGCACTGTCAAGACCAACAGACCAACAGTCAAAATTTACTTGTCAAAGTTACCAAATCTTTTTGAAAGATGAGTTAATGTGTTAAAATGATCAGAATTCGATTGAAATGTAGTTGTAGTTTAAAAACACTGGTCTAAAACATCTAAACCAGGCAACCTGAACAGGCAGAGACCGGAGTGTAATTTGGTCTTTGTAGAGAAATCACCCCAGTGGCTTGTGGGTAGGAAGACCAGACGCCTCCCTGTCCCCAGAGAGGACAATGTGTGTGTGAGTGTGTGTGTTTTTGTGGGCCGTTCAACCTCTTTAATTGCCCTCCTAATTAAAGACAGTAACCATAGTAACCACCCCTCCCATTCAGAGCGCAGCATGGTCCTGGACCCCCTGTCCCTGCTCCTGCTCTGTGCAGCAACACTCTGTTCAGTTTTCACAGTCATCACTACAGAGTTTTTAATCTAAAGAAAGAAGTGACTCCAGCTGGAAGATTTACTGTGGAAAATAAAAGCCACAGTCTGTGTCTCAGCCTCATCCACACAGTTCTTTACACACGCAATGACTCCATGCACATTATGAATCTAATCACTTTACCAGAACATATAAAACTTTTTTAGAAATTAGAAACAAAGGCTGAAAAAGAAATTTTCAGCCTTCAGCACCACTGGTTCTTAACTCTTACTGATCTTCCAATGATTTAAAATTTGAAACAATGACAACATTTTTTCATGAGTAACATCTTTTTTTCAGATATAATCAAACACAAAGATGTTGTAATCATTATTCCTATAAAACAATTTAACTGTTACTGTGCAGGACAGTCATTTATTTAGGACTTTATTGATCCCATAGGGAAATTTTCTTGCCTTGTTACAGCTGCTCTTCGTGTGAAAGTAGAAAGAAAGGAAGAGAACATCCACCAAACCAAAACAATAAACAAATACAAACTACTGATCAATAGGTAAGAAAAAACCCAGCTTCTGGAGTAAAAAGAAATACTAGTAATACTAGTAAAAACAATACTAATTGACCATTTGGGGATGAGTTTATTGTGAACAGTTTAATGGCCACTGGGAGAAAGGATCTCCTGTGTTGTTCTGTGGAGCACTTGGCTGTGATCAGTCGCTGGCTGAAAGTGCACCTCAGTGCAGCCAGCACACAGTGGAGTGGGTGGGAAGGATTGTACAGGATTGAGAGGAGTTTGGACAACATTCTCCTCTCATCCACAACATGAAGATGGTCCAGTGTCTTTTCCTCCCCAGTGTGACAATCCACATACTGGGTGAAGGTGGGGACACTCTTGGAGAGGGTTGCATGATAAAAGTCACCTGAGATAATTAAGACGGCATCGGGATGTCGGGTCTGGAGTCTGGCTGCCACCGAGTGTATGACGTCATATGCACCGTCAGTGCAGTCAACTCGTCCACCTTGTTCTCCAGAGACCTTCCATTGCCCATAATCAGAGATGGGAGATGTGGCTTGAGTCTTCTCTCCCTCCCCTCTCCTCTTCTTTCCACCCCTCCTCTTGTTACCAGCTCTGCAACCTCTCACTGTTTTTCTCTTTATTTCGTCCCAACTAAACTTAAATCCACGATGCTGGTCTGATGCAGCGCAATCAGCTGTTCCTGACTTTAAGCAAATTAGTGTGTTGCTTGCTGGTCACAGCTTGAACCACAGAAAGTTCCGCAAAGATAAAAACAAAGATTAAAAACTCCTCCAACTGCATGATCAAAGAGGCTAAGCTTTACACAACAAACTGGATACGTTACTATACTAAAATACTGCACTAATATAATAAATTAACAATAATGTCTTTATTAAAACTAAAAAAATTTGGACTTGAAATGGGACCAACATGTTTCAAGATCAGACTTCAGAACCAGACCTTGTGACCTTTTAGACCTGCAGCACTCTTTCCACTTTCTTCTGATGAAATCCATCTGACAGCTGTAGAAAATGGACAGGGCATCAGTAGTAAAGTGACAACAACTGTGTTTTTGAATAGCTGAGAGTATAATCAAAGAGAGGTCACATGCTGTAGTGTCATCTTAAGTCATCAGTGATGAGATTAGCTGCTCTGCCTCACACACACACACATACACATACACACGCACACTCACTTCTTTCATTTCACTGTATAATTAATCTGCAGCCACACTTGAAAGAAGAGAGAGAAGTAGTCATTACCAGTTGAGTGTGTGTGTAGATGAAATGAACTAATCTAAAGCGGATAAAAGCCACGACCCAATTAAATCACGTTCTGAGTGTGTGCAAGTGTCTTTCTCTGTGAGGACATTTTGTGTGATCCTCAACCTTCAGTGACTCGTTTGAGGGTTTTAGGGTTCAGGTTAGTATAAGGTCTAGAAAGACAGACGTGGGTAAAAAGATGTGTGACCTTCGGCAGTACTACAGTAATGTAGACCAGTACCAACCTGAGGACTGGGATCCAATAAAATGCTCGCTATTTAAAGATCAGGTTGACAGAACACTGATGACAAAACAATTGTTTCTACCTTTAGTTTTAACCTTATTTAACTGTCTCAGACTCAAACAGCCAAAACCCAGACACTGCTTGGATGTAGGGGAATTAACTAGAAAGTCTGGGTCTCTGGACCTTATCAAAGACTAAGTACTGCTCTCAGTGTTTGCAGGGGGCAGTGGTGGGAGGCCAAACAACAAGTCAAATCACCAGTGAAGAGAGGAGATGAGTTACATCAACCTCATATATATCAAGCTCCAACAACCCACAAGATATCCATCGTCTCGCCCACACCTCATGACTCTGTCTGTCTCTCGTCCAGCAGCCACTCCCTGTATTAAAGCCATCAGTCCCAGTGAGGGTTGGACGACGGGGGGAGCCACCGTCATTCTGATTGGAGACAACTTCTTCGACGGCCTTCAGGTTGTCTTTGGCACCATGCTGGTGTGGAGCGAGGTAATGCAGCACTGATTGATCAGTTAGCAGGATCATTATAAACGATGACAGATGCAGCAGACAGTACTGCTCTGGTCCAGCTGTGGGGATATTCACTGAGACAAATGTCTAACTTCTGTCTCTGTATCCAGTTGATCACACCTCATGCCATCAGAGTCCAGACTCCTCCTCGTCACATCCCCGGGGTCGTCGAGGTCACGCTTTCCTACAAATCCAAACAGTTCTGTAAAGGAGCACCAGGGCGCTTTGTCTACACAGGTAATGCAAAGTTTGTTCATTATACTGTTTGAAGAACCACACAGGGAGCAAAGCATGATCGCATCGGGTCCAAAGACATCTGTATCTGTAACTGAATCACTGCTCAGAGTTTATGATTGTGTACTATACATGTTGTGTACATGTGAGGGAGAGTGGGAGTGTAAAGTGGCAGCACTTCAGTTTTTAGATAAAACTGATGACTTCACACAGGTGGGGTTATGTTGAAAAGTGCAAAACAAAACCAGATATTTTTTGTGTCATCTGACTACAACATCCACACAGTCATCAGAAAGAATTTAAATTTTCAGCATTCAACAGACAGATTTCATGTGTCACTGAGCATGACCAAAAAGAAACTAATGGTTTAGTTTTTTTGTGAGCTCACAGTAAACACAGTGTCTGAATGTGACATGTCAGATTTGACAGCTGTCATTAATAACACTCTGTGTTTTCAATCTTTCTCTATTTGCTGCTCAGTCTCTGAACATGAAGTTAGATTGATTCATATTTTATAAACCCTCAAAATGTGCTTAGAATTAAGTCTCTGAATCAGTTTAACAAACAAGTTAATTGCACATTTTATTGTATTATTTTTAATCATAAAAATATTATTAATATTTTATTAATATTAATTATTATTCATAATCTGAAGCCATCTGGTCCAGATGAGAAACAAACGGTTTTAAGGAAAAAACTGCACACAAACTACACAAGTAAGTCAAAGAGCAATTGTGTCTCACTGTTTCAAAATGAGATGCGTGTTGGGGCCGGGTTGGTTGAATCTGAGGTCGGTCTTTAGATAAAGCTAATGATATCACACAGGTAGGTTAACTCTGCAGGTAAAATGTGTTTGTGCATGCCGTGATGCAGACAGGCAGGTTGTGTCTGTTTGATGTGCATCAATGCAGCTGTAACAGAATCACAGTAGTTCTCTACACATCGTCTATAAACTTGATCTGTGGTTCTCATGGAGCCTGTATTGATGTCCTGTGGATACGACAGCTCACACACCCTGAATTATTAACTAAATACATGTAAACGATTCTGTCAGTGTCTAAATTGATGGAGTCTTTCATCAGCATTAAGTCTCAATGTCCTGTACAAACTCCCCTCAGCTCCGCCTGTACATTGGGTCTAAGCATGGAAAACAATAGTGACTGGATGGAATGTGTTTTACCCATCAGTCTCAGCTGTTTCTCCTGCAGTTTTTTTGTCATTGTATTTTAATCAGCGCAAAACACTGCTACACAGCTGCACACACATACCACACTGATAATTTATGAAGGAATCCAGAAACTGGAAGCTGGGTTGGACCCTACAGATAATGACAAAACTACATCAAAACAAAGCCGGACCTGGACGACACACTTGCTCATTGGACAAACTAAGATCACCTCACCCTCGTTATTGATGATGTTAAATTTAGGTTTAAATGGATTCTTCAGAGGGACAGAAGGAGGGAAATAAGTGATGAGTGTCATTGCAGATAAATATTAAAAGATTAAGTCTTTATTAGCAGCCAAAAATTAGAGTTTGGTGCTAGGTCTAAATATATCACAGAGAATTTTTAAAAATGCTTCTTATCTTTGAATTTATTGGCAGGAATTTATTGTTGTCTATTGTGTGTGTATGTGTGTAGATGATTGTGTCCATGGGTTGAGGTTTGAATGGTGAAGACATAGTGAAGATAAATCCAGCTTTGATCCATAACGAATCTTTACAGGAGAAAAGACGGAGTGCGGCTGATAAGAAACAGTAAAACAGTCAACAGCACAAGGTCACACACGGAAACACAGTGACACAGTCTCTGCCAGCAGATAACACAGACGTGTGCAGAGCTAACTCACTCTTCTAACTACTGCTTGTTACGCCCCGTGAGCCCTCAAGGACTGAACACACACACTGTTTGTGATGTATAGTAGAGTCAGTCTAAAGCTTGTTAAACGCCGCCGAACCAAGACGGGATTATGATTCATGCACTCCACACACACACACACTGACACACACTCTCGGCTGTGCTCGGCTGCGTTCACCAGTGCTCTGATTTATCGCCTCCCAACAGTTTAAACTGTAAATGATGTTGGAGGAGAGAGAGGAGGAGAAAACAAGAGCGAGTTGGTCTGACAGAATCATAGTGTTCCTGCTCAGTTCACTTCATAACGCTATAGATGTTCTACTGATCTTTTAGTAGCTCATCCTATTCATTTGTGTTATTCCTGAATGTCTTCAGGTTCAGAACCACAAGGGCACAGTTCAATAATTCTAAACCCCAAGAATCAGTGAAGTCTCAGGAAACAAAATCATGTTTGACATGATTTTGTTGTATTTATAAAAAACTGATAAACTGATAAACTAACTACTTCCTCCTAATCCCTCTCAGCATTAAATGAGCCCACCATAGATTATGGCTTCCAGAGGTTACAGAAGGTCATCCCTCGTCACCCTGGAGACCCGGAGAGGCTGCCCAAGGTACGTCCCACACACGCAGATGCACACGCACACACACACACACACAAACACACACACACACACACACACACACATATTCAGACAATTGTTTTATACAAACACAGACGGAGAAGAAGTGGTTTTCCATCAGTCTGTGTTCTGGTCGGCTGCTCCGAGTCCTGATAATCATCAGCTGCATCTACTGATTGTTCTGTTTAAGTTGTGTTTGTCCTGAAACAAACTCATCTTCATCTTTAACACAACTCACACACATACACTGCTGTATCTGTGTTAAACACACTTTTGCCAAGTGGACAGTCCGAATCCAACCTGTGTTGTAGCTTTTTTGTCTATGCTGTGAAACATCAGCATGAACAAAAATTGTCTGAATGTTGCTGCCTCTTGTGTAGTATTGATTGGTTTCTGGTTTTATTGGCGCTGTCCAGCCCTCTAAACTCAGAAATCTAAATGTAGCTCTTGTGAAAACGTCATCATCTCTTTAAAAATTAACATCCAGCACCTCAATCAGTCCAACTCACAGCAGTGAGAAGAGGACGTCTGCAGTGTGTTCTCTGTCTCCGGCTGCTCTGATGTGAACTGACATGCTGTTAGCTCCATAATGAAAACCACATCCCACCACGTCTTTAATAATTCATCTGTAATGGTTTTATTCAATTACCCACGCTGCTTTGTGCTCAGCGTGCAGAAGAGTAACTGTCAACCACAGAAAGTCTAATAAGTGGAAATAATCCTGATGTTTGAATCAGGCCGACGTCTGAACTGAGCGTATTGATTTATTAATGAGTGTGTTTACATGTGCACCAGTGTAGCAGCTATTCACACTGTGGGTTTACACAGGTGTGATTCTGTTTTAGTTTTAGGAGTAAGTGGACTTTGATTTGAGGTTTTTCCATCAGTGACACTATCTTAAAAACGATAGCAAATGTCACAGTGTCCAATTATACATGAAGAAAAAAAAAAGCCCGTTCAGCCTATAGTGAATATTTAGGGGATGATCATCTAGTCAGAACAGGTCAGCACTGCTTTATCAGACATTTTGGGCCCTTCCTCAGTCTAATGATGTGGATTAGATATATCATAGTCTTCCCAAGTATCAGATCTTTGCCTGAGGAGATGATTAGCACAAAGTCCCACAGATTATTTCAAGCTGTCTAACACCAGTGTGGACAGATATAAAAAAAATACATGTTTTTTGTGACTTTGTACAGTTACTGAAAGCTACACTAAAGTCAGAATTTGGTGATTAGGTAGTTTGGACAAAACATGAACCGAGTTAACAAAATGTCCTCACACAACTTTATAAATCTCACATCACACATCACACATCAACGGAAAAAAAGATTAAATTCTACAAACACACACGAGATGATTGAATAAAAAGCAAATCAGTATGTGTGTGTGTGTAAAATCTATTGGCAAACACTGAGGTTCAAACAGTCAAATCAGGTAATCAGTGAGTGCAGCCATGTGGCAAGAAAGAAGATTGGTGTGCATGCGCGCGCACACACACACGATTATCAGTCTTTATCTGATTTATTAAAAATAACTTATTTTCTGCTGTTGTCTGTGTCTCCACAACAACGTATGGATGAACATATCCACCACAGTTTGAGCAGTTATTTTCTTATCCCCCCAAACTCACACATTATCACCTGTGTATACTGATTCATGTATGTTCATGTTATGAAGTCGGGTACCAGGTGGCCTTGTCCATGTCTGACAGGTGACCCTGTGTTGGCACCTGCACAGACCGGCCACCATAATAAGTGTGTGTGTGTGAGTGTGTGTTGGCCTATTTTTCTGCTTATTTACTTTTTGATCTGATGGTAATTATTCTTTACTTCCTGCTGCTCAGGCTTAAAGACCTGATCTGAGGGATCAGTGTGTGAGGGTGTTGGGTGGGGTGGGGGGGGCGTTAAAAGAATAATTGGTTTCCTCCTCTACGGTGACATCCAGCTGCATCGCTGTGGTAACCTTGTTAATGTGTGTGTGGTGGTGGGGGCAGAGAGGTGCTTGTCATCTCACTGTGAAACACTTGTAATAATCAGACTTTCATTTGTCTCCATAAACAGTGTGTGTGTAAATCTGCTCTCTCACGCTGAGACCAACTCCAACGTTACTCTGCACACACCCCCTCCCCCGTGTGTGTGTTACACAAAGCGTGATCAGGGACGCCATCACTGTGACAGTGTGTTAGAAAGCTCGTAACGTCTGTTTATGATCCAAGAAATTATATTTGAAGTGTGGTGAACAGGAGGAAACAGAGAGAGCGAAAAGCAGGGAAATGACAAAAGAAAAAGAGAGGATAGTGACGAAAAAGACATAAAAGAAAGAAAAACAAAAAGGAGGAAACTAAAGGTGTGGATGGAACAATCAAGAATTAGAAAGGAGGAGAGAAAACATGGAGAGGTGAGAGATGAGCAGGGTGGAAAAGAAAAAAAAGAGTAAGAATTAGAAAACAAAGAAAAAAAGGTGTAATAGATGAATAAAATAATATGGAGAAGAGCGCATAGATGGAGAAAAGGAGCAGTGGGTGGAGGACTGAGGGGGTTAATTGAAACATTCCTGAAGAAGTTTGTAATGAAAAGCAGCAGATTAATGAACGAGTGTTTAATTAAGATAAAGACACAGAAAAGCTGAACACACACACACACACACACACACACACACACACACACACACACACACACACACACACATACACACACACACAATTTGTGTGTCAGTGAAGTGGTTCAGTATTAAAGAGACCGTGTGTGTGTCTGTGTGCGTGTGTGTGTGTTAGTATCTAGACAGCTTTTCAGCAATGGGGCAGCATCATTTGTGTCATTGTTCAAAATTTTCCTTGCAGAGTCTGTGTACGTCTAGGTCAGACACAAGGGGGAAGACCACTAACTGACAACGACATTTCTCCTTCATGAACTTCTGCTTTTTCACCACAAGCAGGAAAACGTGACCATAGAAATAACTCATATGTAGAGGCAGCTAGTTAAGAAGTTTTATTCCCAAAACCTTTTACTATTATTGTTGTGATTTGAAGCAGCTCGATACTGCCCCAAAGGCAACACGCAAGATTGCAACTTTTTGTAGTCGTAGGCTACATGAGTGTAGAGTTTTTGCTCTGTCAGGTGTAACTGAGTCTGTTTAAACACACACACGAGGCCTCAACAGAGTTAATCTTTCATAATCTGACAGAAATGACAAATTTGATCAGAAAAATTCAAACGACCTCCTCCAACAGATAAATCACTGAAACCTTTGGATGTGTGCACAGCAATGAGTGTAAACCTCCTCCCTCCTCTGCAGGAGGTGTTGTTGAAGAGAGCAGCTGACCTGGTGGAGGCGCTCTACGGGATGCCTCATAACAACCAGGTAATGTTCTCACCTGTACTCGTGACATTCAGCGGTCTGTCCTGCTACTGTCACTTCTGCTCTAGTAAGGAATTTAAAGTGAGTTTTTAATGTGACTTTATTTACCAAAAGGAAGGCAAAATTTGAGCCTAACTCAGAGTCATCGTCCTTGCGTTTTCCTGAGCTTTCAGTTGCATCTCTTGGTCTTCAGTGGACACATCCTTAATGTGCCAAACTGCTACAATAAGAAATATCAGGCATGTGCAGAAGTGGATATTTGTGTTGTACATTTAACCTTACAAATGAATACCCATAAAACCTTCTTAGGTTTGAGTTTGGGTCAGAGCTTCTTTAAATAATAAGAACTTTGAGAAGTGCAGCAGTGCTCACACACATGCAGATATAAAGGTACTGATTATTACTCATAAAGAAGTAGAAATTCCCATGAAGCCCAGCGATCAGGACGGAGCTCCTGCTGCAGGTTTATGAGTCAGAACCTCCTGAAACAGTGCGTGTGATGGAGGAGGGGAGCTCTTTTTATTCCCCCTCTCCGACACGCTTCTCGACCCACGAGTTAATCAGCCCAAACACACACAGGTCTGCCAGAGTGAAAGAGTAACCTTGAAAAGAGAACAGAGGCTGGAACGAATGTAAATGCAGCTGTAACAACACTGTGTGTCTTCATGTATGTGTAGTCTAACAGGAAATAAACCAAACGTGTGCTTTAATCGGACCTGATGATGATTTACAGCTTCATCAATCAAAGAGAAATTTCCAACCACTGAATGGAGGGGCTTCCATCTTTCACACCATCTTACTGCTGATGGTGATGCTTACGAATATTCAATGTTGGATTTTTGATAGGAGTATCTAAAGTACTATTACTGACAAAAAAAAACCTCATACTTTTTACACTACTGGCTACTGGAAACTATTATTACAGTAATACGTTACTTTCATTTCCATCACTAACAGGAATGAACTCAGAGGTTTTAGCTGAATTTGACAAAAGGACCACAGATTATTGTAAGAGTCAAGTGTCTGAAACTGAGAATGTGAGCAAATATTAATAATCAGAATATACTGCAGTAAAACACAGAAATATGAAGGGACAGAGGTACAGTTGCAGTTTCAAGCTCCATGTTTTACTTCGTTCATGTTCAGGAGCAGCAGAGGTCCATACCAGGTGTGCATCAGTTAGGTGATGTCAGCAGTTAGAGTCAACAGGAACACAACCTCAGCTAAGCTGTTTGAAGAAGGTTTATCCCTGCTGATAACTCTACGTCAGTCTGAATCCAGGTTTCTCTGTGAGCAGGAGATCATCCTGAAGAGAGCAGCAGACATCGCTGAAGCTCTCTACAGCGTTCCCAGGAACCACAACCAGATCCCATCGCTAAGCAACACCACCTCCCACGGCATGATGGGAGTTAATTCTTTTAGTGGACAGCTGGCCGTCAACGTCTCGGAGACAACGCAAGGTATGAGAAAAGTAGCACAAGAATAAGTACTGAAGGTAAGAAATGACAATACAAACATGATGACCTAGCACCACACCAGGTAGCACCACAGCTGGTAGTACAACACCAGATAGTACAACACTAAGTAGTATCAGTCCAGGTAGTGAGCAGCAGATTTCTGCAGGATGATGAAAGCTTTGTCGTCCTCTTCCAGTTGGTTATAGTCGTAACACCAGTAGCGTGTCACCGCGGGGATACGTCCCGAGCTCCACCCCCCAGCAGAGTAACTATGGAAATACTGTCAGCAACAGCATGAACGGCTACGGTAATGCTGGCATGCCGAACCTGGGAGTGGCAACATCACCAGGTTTCCTCAACGGGGCATCTGCCAACTCTCCCTATGGTAGTAAGTATCAAGGTAAATATTACCCCTATTACTTTATAATACTATGACTAATGTTGAGTGAGTAAAACATTGCTCCATTACTACCTTTATCACTCTAAAACTTTGTGGTGCTGGATGCTGAGAGACTTAACTAAGATCCAGACTGTCCACAGATGTTCTCTCCGTGGTTAAGTATTTTCCGTTGTTACTGAGGTCTAACATGTCCAAAACTTTTTGTTAGAAAATGGATTTTCCACTGCTGCACAGAGACCTCATCAGCTCTACCCAGATTTTTTTACATTTACATTTAGTCATTTAGCAGATGCTTTAATCCAAAGAGACTTACAAGTGAGGTACAAGGCAAGCAAAAAATGTTATTCGGATAGGTAGGGTCTGATCTTTCTGATGTTGTAGATGGCAAATCTGCATGCCCTAGATACCGAGGAGATGTGGTCCTCAGCTAATCGTCTATGATGACCACTAGATTTCTGGCCGACTTAGTGGGGACGATCACTGTAGATCCAATATTGATGCTGATGTTGTGTTACGTCAATGCCCTGGCTGGGAAGACAAGGACTTCGGTCTTGGAGAGGTAGAGCTGAAGATGTCTCCCTCTCGTCCAGGCACAGATGTCTGAGAGACAGGCACAAATGCGTGATGAGACAGTGGAGATGTACTGTGGAAAGGACAGTGAGAGTTGTGTGTCATCAGCATAGCAATGATGGGAAAGGCCATGTAAGCAGATGATATAACCCATGGATGTAGTATAGACAGAAAAAAAAAGAGGACCACTGTAAATGTGCTGCAGCATTTTCCGTGCTTTAGAACCTCCTGAGGGTTTGTCAGAGCGGCTGAAAACAAAAACAGGAACATTCTTTATTGTTTGTCCGGTTCCTCAGATCATCACATTTTCATGATACCTGAGCTGTGTCCACTGTGTTTCAGTTGTCCCCTCCAGTCCAACCATGGCGGTGTCCAACTGTAACTCCTCACATGGAGTTTTCTCCTTCTCTGCTGCCGTCAAACAGAAGAGCGCCTTCGCTCCCGTTGTCCGGCCACCAGCTTCACCTCCTCCTCCTTCAAACTGCTCGGCCAACGGCAACGGGCTGCAAGGTACGTCACCACCTCTTCCTCCTTTGTTCTTGTCCTTTAACGCACCTTCTCAGCTCCTCCTCATAAACTCCTCATCATCAGGCTCCTTTCTCCACCTTCTCACCACTTCATACATCCTCCTTCACCCTCAGCTGCTCCTCATCCAAACATGCAAAAACGTTATGTTGGAATCTGCTCCTCTTATCGGTCAACATTTTACAATTTGGAAAAATTTACAGAACGTAGACATTTCCTAAACACAGATTGTTTTATCTCCTTTCACTAAAGAATCACAATGAATTCTGATTAATTACCATATAAAGTCAGACAGACTTTCACAATATGAATTATGTTTCGTGTAATTTATTTTTTTTTATGTTTAAATGTTTAAAATAATACTTTGTTATAATTATTACCAAGTGTTTAAGTGTTTAAAATATTTTTTCTAGATAGTGTAATTATAACAATAATAATTTCTAAAATGGTTCTCACATTGCTCACCCTTGAAATAACACACTACCTTTAATTCTACTTCTTCAGCTTTACAGAAGTGTTTGTCTGTGTTCCTTAATGTTTGACAGCCAACAGAACAAGTCACTCTGGATAGAAGACACAAAAAAGAAGAATAAAAATACACGTGTACAGACATTTTAATTTGAAAGGCAGAGGAAGCAGAATTGAATGTGATGTAAATTAAAATCAAATCTGTGTTTTTAGGATAAATACGATCATCAGTTTGTTTCTGCTGCAGCTTAAGTTTCATCTGAGAACAGCAGAACAAATGTAGTGAGCACACACAGTAACGTGAGTACTGTTAGTTCTGCACAGAGTGACAGGCCACTGCATGTTTTATTCACTACAGCCCACAGTTACATACAGTCAGTCAGTGCGATGTCAGTGATTCTGACAGAGAGCTTTGTCCAGTGTTAAATATTCATGCTGCTCTCCGCCTTCGCACACAGGCCGCAGTGTGTGTGTTTACTGTGTGAGGGCTGTGCCATCCGAGCACATGAAGACAGCAGAAACACACACTCTGAATGGTATTAATAACCACAGATGGTAGAGCTGCCAGAAACAGATGTAAAATACAAAACTCTACATAAACACAACTTAACATTTTTACCCTTGGAATAATAAACTGATGACTATTCCAAAACTCAAGGGTAAAAATATTAAAAAATATCAGTGTGAGGTCAGTGCTGTCAGGTCACATCTAATCTAAAGTTTGTTTTCTTCCAACTCATATTTTCTGTTTTCAATCAAGTATTTTGGAACTGTGGGGAATCAGTATGAGAATTTAACAAAACAAAACTGGTCCGTCTGCAGTGTGTGTGTGTGTTTGTCTGTAATTAGCTGGTGGTCAAAACTTAATCAAATCTGAACATGTCAACATCAGTAACTTTGACACATCTCTGGGAGTGTGGCTGAGACATTGTCCAGTCACACTCATGCAACATTTACCTCAAGACCATCTGTTTTCTTCATGCTCCTCCTAGTTCAAACAGATCTAGACCATCAAACAGATCATCCTGACTAGATCAGGGAGAATGTGGATCTGTAAACCAGATGAGCACAGACTGGTTACAGAGAGAGGGACAGTGTTTGTATCAGACCGTTGTTCCTTTTCAAGAGCAGGTTCCTGTCACAGATGCAGGTCTCCAGAGACCAGCAGTGACCGGCTGCTCGATCAGCCTCCAGATACATGCATGCACTCACATATCAGACACACACTGTGAGAAACAAAACACTCATCTCATTTTAGAAACACTCTGTGTCCTTTTAGGAAAACTGCCTCCACCACCACCTCCTCCCCCTCCTCCATCCTTCCACCGCTCAACAAATTCTGCTGTCTCTACTACTACTACTGCTACTACTACTACTACTGCTACTACTCTTTAGATTATGAGTGTGTGTGTGTGTGTGTGTGTGTGTGTGTGTGTGTGTGTGTGTGTGTGTGTGTGTGTGTGTGTGTGTGTGTGTGTGTGTGTGTGTGTGTGTGTGTGTGTGTGTGTGCGCTGTATAAAATCAGCACCACCACACCATTAATTTGTGACTGTGGGAAACTTTAACCCTGGACACTGATGTTCTGGTTGATCACCATCTAGTTGATCCTCTGACCCTAATCAGCCACTTGCATTTGACCCATCTTCTGCTGAACTGTCTTTGTGTCTTAACCGAACCAAACCTTGTATAGTTTGGGCCTCTTTGTCCATCTGTCACCATGTTCACCAAACTGCTGCTCCTTTACTATGAAAATATTCTCACGGATTCTGTCTCTTTGTGTTTCTACAGCCATGTCCGGCCTTGTCGTTCCCCCAATGTGAGACTCCCTGTTCCCTCTCAGCCACAAACACCGATCACCTCAGAGGAGGAGGGGGGAGGGTCAGGCAGCAGCTGAGTAGCCCTGAGTCCTGATCTGGTTCCTCACAGTAGATGAGAAGTGAACTGTTGTCTCTGACATCTGGTCTCTAAAGAAGAAAACTAAAGGAATTTTTGTACAGCAGTTTCCTCCAGGTGGTTTTAGCCCTCTGTATTTATTCTGACACTATACTCATGTTTGGGGGCTAGGGGGTCTGTGTAAAAACTGTCACACCCGTCATGTGACAGCACACATCAGATTGATCTGGATTTGGGGAATGGTTCCTATTCTGGTTTAAGACTAACAGTCCCAAATTACACCCAGTGAATTGTCTGATTGGTTCCTAAGGAGCAGGTACCACTCCCCCTTCCTGACTTTGTCAGGAACCCCAGCTGGTTTACCTCAGAGTGCAGCAGGTTCCAGAACAGATCATTAAACTCGCTGCTCAAAGACGCCTGACCTCTGAAAAACATCGACTGAAAAAAAGAACAATGCAAGAATTGTTTTTTCTCTGTGCACCCCGCCATGTTTATTCCTGCACCTCACCTGTCTGTGTATTCTTTTACCTTGTTAATGCTTGCACTATAAAAACCATGCATCCTGATAGGCTACTGTGACTGTCCGTCTTCTTGTCCAGAGTTGTCTTCCTAAACCTGACTTCAACCCCCCCACTTGTGTTTTCTCTGTGGGTTTTGTGATTATTTTTTTTTGCCAGACTTGTAGCTAAATATTTAAATGTCAGTGTGGTTAATCAACCCCCCATCACTGAGCTCACAGAGGGAAAGGTGTTTTTGTATCATACAGATTATAAATAGTGTATTTATATCAGATGTTTTTGTAAAACTGGATGTTGAGTCGTCATCTTCATGTAGACGTGTGTGCGTGTGTGTGCGTGTGTGTGTGGTGCCACACTGAAAAACAAACCACTGTTTTCTATTAGAAAAACAAAAAACATCTTCACACATTTATAGACCTCTCAATCACAGCTGACTTGTCCAATCAGCTCTAGCCATTTTGGGTTTTGTTGTTTTCAATGTAAATCTTGTATTAATGACTGTTTGGCTGTAAACAAATGATTTCAGCACTGAATAAAAGTGCTCTGGCAGACTCTTTTCCCTGTACATTTTGTAGTGTACATTTTGTCATTGAGAAACAAAAAACTGAGCAGGAGGTCTGATAAACTTCAATGAACTTTGTGGCTTAGTTAGCATCTGTACTTGTTTTCTTTTTTTTTTTTTTTTATCAAGTTTCTGCTTAGTTATGGTGGAAAAACTAAATCAAAGAAAACTGATTTATTTAGTGTTAACAACATGATGTTTGAAGTTTTACAAATGTTGAATCTCCTCACACCTGAACATGTCTGCACATTTACTTACAGCAGTGATGTCCAGTGTCAGCATCACTGCCATAAGTGAGCAAGGGTGGAAGCAATAAATTACATTTATTTGTGTTACAGTAACAAAGTAGAGTTTTTGTATACTTTTTGGAGGGTCATAGGTATATTTTTTCTAGTATTTTACTTTGCTACAGTTTAAATTGTAACATAATAAAGTAAAGAAAGGTGTTGTGCTACAGTCTGATGACAGGATGGACTTTAGCACCCACACAACCAGTAAAACATGGACTTACACAAACTGAATGAATCCCAGTTCCAGTTGAGTCCCAGTTGAGTTCAGGTGAGGTTGAAGTTGGAGATGAAGTAGAGGTCCATTCAGCCAGTGCAAAAAGCTTCAGGTTTTGTTTCTCCAAAAATATGGAGATAGCCAACCTGTTTCAGCCTGTGCACCTCACAGCTCAATCATTGTTTATCATATCTATTCTGAAGATGACATGCTTCATCATTTTAATTTGGGATCTAACTAATAAATATGTAACTACTAACATTTACTCAAATTACATTTAGATTACGTTTTACTGTTACTTGAGTACAGACTTAATTTTACTTCCACAGTGTGCATAAGTATTTCCAGGTTCCAAATGAAATGTTTTGTATATATATATATTCTTTTTTTACTGAATCAATAAAATCTGATGTTTAGGTACATTTAGATTGATCTGAATCTGAAAACTAAATTTTCTAGTTGTTTGAAAATGTGCTTGAACATGTTTTAAAAGTGATTCAGTTCTTTTCTTTTCACTCAGAGAAAACAAACACTAAACTTTAGAAGAGACCCGGAGGTCTGAATGGTTCCTGATCAGAAATGAAAATAGAAATAATTACAACTCTGAATGAGCTACAGGTGTAAAGGGTGTTGAATTTAATGAAAATGAATAACTGGTTTTTGACAAATCCAGCCGAGACACGCAATGTGTATTTTTTTGACCTATTACATAGGTGAGTGAACTGGTTTTAGGTTAAGATGAATGTTATTTAGGTTTGTCCAGGACAACATTCATATTTCATACCTGATTTGTTATCGTCAACATTAGTGACTGAATAGTTCAGTATTTCAGTTTGTCTGTGTTTACCTGGAGTAAACAGCACTGATGTGTTCAGTGCATCTACTGAGCTCCAGTAGCATTTGAATATAAATCTGTATTGTCCCCATATTAATGTTCAGACACTGGCTCCACTTATCTAACACTTTCCTACTTTACTGAACGACATACACGCAGCGACAGCAGTGGCGCTGCCATGCATGCACTATGTTGAAATCAGTAAAAGAGGCTGAAAGATCTTCATGTACAACAGTCCTAGAATCATCAATAAGACACCAATCCCTCTTAGACTGCTTTTTACACACATTTATATTAGATATCAACAATCTATCTTTAGAAACAGGCTAAGTACCACAGGCCTATAATTTAGCTGTAATCAAACCACTACTTAAAAAATTTTGTCTTGACCCAGGTGTTTTAGCCAATTACAGATCAATATCCAATCCCCCCCCGTATTTCTAAAATTCTTGAAAAAGTAGTTGCAAAGCAATTATGTGACCACCTTTACAGGAATTTGTATGAAGACTTTCAGTCAGGATTTAGAGTTCATCATAGTACAGAAACAGCACTGGTAAACGTCACCAATGATCTTCTCTTGGCCTCAGATAATGGGCAAGTATCTATACACTTTAAAGGAACTGCATTTGGTTGGTTGAAATCTTATCTATCTGATATATTTCAATTTGTTAATGATGAATCCTCCATGAACACAAAGGTTAGCTATGGAGTTCCACAAGGCTCTGTGTAATACTTTTTACTTTACATGTGTCTCCTTTAGACAACATTATTAGAAAACACACAATACATTTCCATTGCTATGCTGATGATACCCAGCTATATCTATCTATGGAACCAGATGAACAGTAAACAGTAAAACATGGACTTACACAAACTGAATGAATCCCAGTTCCAGTTGAGTCCCAGTTGAGTTCAGGTGAGGTTGAAGTTGGAGATGAAGTAGAGGTGCATTCAGCCAGTGCAAAAAGCTTCAGGTTTTGTTTCTCCAAAAATATGGAGATAGCCAACCTGTTTCAGCCTGTGCACCTCACAGCTCAATCATTGTTTATCATATCTATTCTGAAGATGACATGCTTCATCATTTTAATTTGGGATCTAACTAATAAATATGTAACTACTAACATTTACTCAAATTACATTTAGATTACGTTTTACTGTTACTTGAGTACAGACTTAATTTTTCTGATTCACTAGCTTCTCTCCATTGGCTTCCCATTAAATGTAGAATAGAATTTAAAACCATGCTTCTTACATATATAGCTCTGATCGGTCAGGCTCCATCATATCTAAAAGACCTCATAGTTCCATATCATTTCATCATATCATATCACTTTTAGCTATCAAGCTCCTCTCCTGTGGAACCAGCTCCCAGTTCAGATTTGGGAAGCAGACACTCTCTTTACTTGCAAAGTAAAACCTTCCTTGTTGATAAAGCTTATAGTTAGTTATAGTCATGTTGCTATAGGCTTACACTGCCGGAGACCCATCTCCACCGATGCACTGAGCTCCTTTCCTCCTCTTGTCCCTCTTTCCTCTCCTCTCACCTCACAATTGCCACCACTGTATGACATTAACTCTGTGTGTTTTCTCCCATAGTTGTCTTTCTCCTTCTGTCTCACTCTCTCTGTCCCTTTCTGCAGGTGTTCCTGGCTTTAAAGCTCTGTGTTTTCAAGTGTGCAGCTACTGGTCCTACAAACCTGCCCGATGTTTTGTTGTTGCTTTTTGTTCCTCTTTTCTTTTCTCTCTCCACTTTCCACTCTCCTCAACCGGTCAAGACAGACGGCCACCCCCCTTGAGCCTGGTTCTGCTGGAGGTTTCTTTTTAAAGGTTTTCCTATCTACTGTTGCCTAGGGCTTGTTCAAGGGGGAATTGTTGGGTTTTACATCTTTATAGTCTTGACTTTATTCTGCAAATAAAGTCTTTATTCTTGCCTTGAGATTACTTTGTTGTGTATTGGTGCTATATAAATAAAGTTGTATTGAATAGAATTAACAAAAGGTTAAAGTTTGGTCAGGGCTCACTGCAGAACCTAACCATGGAGTGTTTCTTTAATAAATTTGAACTCCCTGTCAAATTTGACAGAAGACTGCCAATAGGGTAGAGTGGGTAATGGTCACTTTCGGTGTTGTCAGCAAAGCAATCAAAAGAAATGTCACGTTTGTTAAAATATGTCATTAGCCAGTGGACGGTTTACTGAGTTTTTTCCCATAATAGGAGCTAATGGCATCATGCCATCAGCCATCAGCCAGCCATGCCATAAAAAGTGGAACCGTCATTTGTTCGAGTCACGGATACATTAGGACAAAGATTAAAATAAGACACACGTAGTCATATTAGAGGAGAAGAATATTTGTAATCTGACAATGAACTCCTCATCTGTACAATCCCAGACTATAGCATTAGTTTTGTGCAGGTCACTAATCCTCAGCTGACTGAGAGACAGTTTAACATTCAGCACAGTTGGAAACTTGTTTTCTTTTATCCACAATGAGTTTCTGTAGTTAACAATGTAACTCATAGGTTTGAGATGTCTCTTATCTTTTGTGTTTCATATTGTCCTTTTATTTTCTATCTCTTAGTTTAGAAGTAAAGATTAGAATGTGTTTTTGTGCTGAGGACAGAAAACAGACAGAAAAGCATTAATGAACTTCTATTAAATGGCTCTCAGTGGACACAAAAGCACAAACAGGACTTGATTAAGATAAATCACTGATAACCTCAAACCTCATTATTACAGACTTTATTTATTTCTCTTTGAGTCAAGCTGAGCAAACTCAGCTCATCACACAGTTGCTTCTGGTTTTTTCTCTTTCACACTGATTAAATTGTAGCTGTTTTATGAATTACTGTCTGATTAAAAGGTTTTCTGCTATATTTTTTCATGTCTCTCGTCCACAGACATGTCCTGTCCCATCATCCCCCACCTCATCCATCAACTTCCAAAGGTGTTAGAGATAGACGTTCATAGTTAGTCCAAACCAAATAGGGACATTTAGGCCTTTTATCATCTTTTTCTCAGCATTGACAAAACATTTTAATCTTCGTTGTGCTAATTGCTAATGGACAGATAATGGATGGATTCTTTTAGTTCAGAGAAGTGAACCTTCTCCTCATGTCTCCCAGTGTCTCACTGAAGCAGGACCACAATAATCCGTGTCTTCTTTTTCTGTCATAGGATAACATACGATCCTGTTCCTGTATCCAGGCGAGCCTTCACACACACTCTGAGCTCGGGGGACTCCCTGAGGAACTGATTCAGAGCAGGGAGCTCTGGTTGCCGTGGCAGCAGCAGCAGCTCCCCTCCTCCATCAACACTTGTTTCTGTGTCTCTTTTGTTCTCCAGTCCTCCCCCCTCCTTAAGCTGCTTCTCTGAATCTGACCCAAACTGTTCCAGAGCAACAACATGTAATCTCAGCTCAGATGTCTAAGAATGTAACTCAAACTTACTGGGAACTATTGGTGAAGAGCTGTGCACCCCACAGTCACACACCAAAGCAGTTTGGACATGAAATATATAAAACAACACGATGAAATGACAATGTGTGACTGGATTAGAGATTAGCAGATGTTAGTGTGTACTCATATTTTACACCAGCTGTCTAAACATTTGGTAAAATACATTTAAAATTATTTAATTATTATATTTATTTTCTGCTTTCAGTTAATTCAGGAGACATCTGAATTTGAAAAAAGTCTAAACTGTCATGTATGTTTCTTTTTTTGGGATCCAAACTCCCAGGAGGACAGAGGAAGTTGCAGGTAGGTTTGCAGAGATTATTGTCAGGTATGAAAGTCCACTAAATGAAATACCACCATCACAAACCGACGTAGAGATACACCACAAATAACTAGCAACACGTGGCTAAGCAGTGCCTGGACTGTGCTTGGGGGTGTTCATTACAACTTTTGTTGGACAGAGAGAGATACAACTTAATTGACAGAGTGGCTGCAGCTGGACCAAATCAAAGACACCTCTAGCCAATTCTCAGTCTGCGTTCTCTGTACTTGTGTTCTCATAGACTTGTGAAGCGTCATCAGTCCAAGCCCAAGTTCTGTTTTAATTCAAAGTTCACATCTAAGCAAGTACAGATCAAATTTTCTGAGGTATTCTCGCTCCACCCGTTTTACCCAGGAGGCTTTGGGAGCAGACTTGTGTGGACTTGCAGCAGACAGGTATCCCAGAATGCCTTGCGTGCCAACCAGTGGTCTTGGTGGAGAGTTTAATGTAAGGTTAGAGCTGATCTGATCCGTTTTTCCAAATTAAGCTTGTAAATTTAATCGGATGTTTTTGGCAACGTGAGAACCGGGCATTTAGATGAGACAGTGGTGATGTCAGCAACCTGCAGTCCAACTTCTGAGAGTATCTGATGGACAACGTCTACCTTTATCCCGAGGGACAAGGGACTTATCTCAGCAAACTGTGGTAGTTTTACCACTAGCTCTGTTGTCTTTAGCACTTTTACATTTGTTATTATTCACTTTGGACAAAAGACAAAAAGCATCTTGAATTATGTTGGGGCCAGTTTGAAGGAAATATTACATATTTTACCAGATATACAAATCAATATAGAAATGCATGCGTGCCTATAAAGGGTTTTTTAAATGAAAATTTTAGTGCAATGTAAATTGCATTGTTTTTAATATACGGCCTACATAAGCCTACAAATGTATTTTTTTATCACAATCACTGTTAGTTGTTTTTGTTTTTTCTGAAAAAGTCCATTGTCGTAAAACTTTATTTTGTCACTGTACACTGTTTCAGTGTGATTATCAGATCTGAGCTAAGTTGCTGCTCTCCCCAATAATGCCACTGCCTCACTTGTAAATCGTTCACCTGTCCTCGGAGTCCGGACTCTATCCTGAAAAGAGTGTGTAACAAACATAACAAAAGGACAAGTTTATTCTAAAGTTTGGAAAACTGACTGTGCCCAAACAGCTGCTTCACATTCCACATTAGCACAGTGTCACCATACACAATCTCAATAAAGAAGAAAGCTTAAATTTAAAAAACTGCAAGAGAAGTACAAAGTACGTGAATTCATCTGATATGAGATCAGTTTCGGTTTCTCTTTGTTTAGCTCCAGCTTGTTCTCTTAAACTGATGCTCTCCATTACTGCAGATCGATAGACGACCTATTGATCAGCCTGATATTGATGTGTAGCATTGACAGACTCTGCCTGTGTGTGTGTGACCTGTCTCACCTTGTGTGTGTGTACTGCTGGTATTCAGTCACGTCCTGCTCATTAACCAAGTGTTCCCTCGTTAGTTACTGGATTGGATCATTTAAACTAACCTGACCTGACTTAACAAGCAGAAACTTTCAGATTATCACTTTATCAGTGCCAGAAAGTTTCCTCAACTCATTTGATTGGTTTCCATGTAATTATCCGATGAAGGAATCCATAGAAATATCAAAAAGGTGATTGATTAGTTTTCACACATAAAACAAGCAAAGCAACATGTTATTTTTCCTGTTTCAAAGTGTGAGAATGCTCTGGCCAGTTGAGTTGTTTTGTGTTGTACTTGGTAACTGGAGGTGGAGCCCTCAGACTGTAGTCCCCCCCCCCCACCTTATGGCTTGTTTCAGACTGATGAGGAAACTTTCTACTCTGAGGATAGTCAGACCTGATCCAAGACCTGAACCGACCCAAACAAAGTTTGTACTGTCGGCCTCAAAGCACCCTAATGATTAAGATGGTGACAGTGAGGGTGCAGCATCATGCAATCACTGATAATCCACTTGTTGTTGAGTGATCTGTGTTTCAGAGAAGTCAAACAGGCGCTGATGAGGATGAAGAGAAACTTTTCCCATCAACCCTGTCTCACCCCTGAATTGGATATGTATTGATCTGTGGCTGTTTCTAGGGCAATAGCTGGGGTCAAATGTCAGAGCTGGTAGCTGTAGGTCAGTCTGACATGAGGAGGAAGAAATGATCAGCAGGTGTTACTATGAAACAGGTGGCTGTTTATTCACATCAATCCGAACTGGTTCATGTGAGTATGAACAACACCAACTGCAGTGTGGGTTAGGGTTTTTAATGTCTGTTATGGTGTCATTAATAAAGTGAGCAGACATAGTATGGGAGGACATAATGAGACAACCTCCTTATTTTTTAACCTCAGTTCATTTATAAAGGACTAAAATTAAATTAGTAGACAACTGGTGGCTGTAAAACTCTAAACATGGAGGGACCTGCGGAGGTGGGGCTGATTCCCGTGGGGTGGCCATGTTTGTAGATGAATCTAAAGCAAGACAAACAAAAAGAGAAAACAAACTAATTACCTGTAAACAAAGAGAGCGCTAACTAGGCTTAACGAGGTCACACGTGTTTAATGCTAACAGGATGTAACATCAAGATAACACACACACAGGATTTTATCTTAAAGCCATCAATTATTAAACTATGTTTGTGTGTGTGTTGAATAAAATATCTGTTGTCATGTCAACAGATGAATAATGAATCAATACATTATGAGCCAGTCTATCAGTCTCACATTGACCCACAAAACTGTTCCTGTCACAGACAAAAAGGAAAGAAAGAAGTAGAAAAGAGCCGTGAAGGAGATGAGACTTGAAACCAGGTCAGACCACATCTATGTGTTTCCACTAAGGTCTGGTTTCACTGCAGTGGGTCTCAGTCACTGGTCACAGTCACTGTTTTATCTTTTTTCTGATGAGAAAAATGAAGAACATGCAACTGCTAAAAAAGATGGGATCATATTTTTGATCAGTGTGTTTTATCTTTGTTCTGAAAATAATTTTTTTGAACTGAACTTACATGTCCTATCATTATTGGATCATTCATGGTGAAAAGGATAAAATAAGTACAAACATAGAAACTAAGGTCAGACTCAGATATCAAATTTATAATCATCTTTCTACAACTGAGCATGTGTGTAACATATTGCTGCAGACTGTAACATGGAGCTTAGTAAAAGAATGAATAAAAGGAGAGATTGTTTTAAAAGGAGGCAGCATCGCCCAGTTATTAATGTATTTGGAACACAAAATGCCTTTTAGAAGTCTTAACAAGTCACTTTCCACTGTGGGTTTTTTAAACTACTACAGCAGATCCACAAATACTTCGTGTTGTGGATCTGCTGCATGTGTCTCCACTATTTTTACCATTCTCTTCCCCTGTGCTGTCACTCTGCTGCAACAAAAACACAAGTCAGAAAGCAACGTTTTCTGAAACTATCCATTTAAAATGTGTAAGCCAAGCTTCAAAAATAAGTCAGAGATGGAGGAGAATCACGTTACACTGCTACAGCATGTATATGTAGATTTACACTAACCAGGTTTATTATTTACATGTAACCACAGATTTTCACACAGAGAAATTCAGTTTAAACTGATGGTGGGAAAACATAACAGGAAGGGAAATGAGGAGAGTAATATCAAAGGATAAATAAGGACATAGAGAAAAAGGAAAGAAGTGATGTACACAAGTTTCAAACCCTAAAAGGGACTGAAAGAAAGATGGTGGAAGGAGAGTGAGCATCAAGTCAAACTGTAGTGATTAATAAACACAAGTCAGTTTACTGCCAACAACACACACACATACAGACAGTGTTACTGTGTGTGTGTGTCCATGTCTGTGTGCGTGTGTGTAATTGAGTTTCATGGGGTCCAAATATGATCCACGTCTGTTGTCACGGTGACAAGTGAGCGATTATCATCGGGCCTTTCTAATATCAGACTGAACACTCGGAGTTCAGGTTAATCTAATGGAGATGAATCAAAGCCTCTGAGACAACGTGTGGAAAAAGAAAGAAACAAAGAAAAATGAAAAAAAAGGGAAAATAAGGAAAAAACGAACGATGAAACCAGAAATGAAACATGACGTGTGCTCTTCTCATGACTTGTGCAGGTGTTTGCTCATAAACACACATTAACCTGATGGTGGTGCTGCAGCTACAGGAGGAACTGGTGGGACAAATATTGAGGTCGTCTACTGCACTTATGTACAATTAGTCTGTTACAGAAAAAGCTCTGCATTAAAATGTTATATAAGTAAAGTATTGTAAAGAAGTAAAAAAGCTTAAATAAGGTAGCAAAAGTAAAAGTACTCTTCATTTCAGACCACTGGATGTAGTATTATTAGAGTTACTGAAGAATTCATGATAGATAAGATTTTACATACATTTTAATACACAGCATTATTTTATTACAAAGCCCCCCACCCCCCCTCATCACACTGTGTCATTGTTAAATGAGACTTTAAAGAAGGTCAAGACAGAGCAAGATACAGGAGCAGTTATTGATCAGGTATTGATCGATGTTACGTTACAGAGGTCAGAGAAATGGACGAGGACAATTTGTGGGGGAGGGGAGAGGAGGGGTGGGGGGCAGAGACAGAGAGAGAGTGAATATTATCTACTGGATTTTCTCTGAAAGGAAACTAATTAAACCCAATCATCAACACTGTGTGTGTGTGTGTGAGTGTTGACTGGCTGATAATCCTGGTTAAATTAATGAGAAGAAAGTTAATTTGTGGTTTTGACCCTTTTCTGCTCACAAAATGGATTAGACGCAACACACGCAGACACACGGTAACACACACAGCAAACACTAATGCACACACACAGAACGCACACATTTTATGACGATGAAGGTTACGAATCAGAGATGACATATTTGTTCAGTCACACACAGTGAGGTGGATGAGGTTGTTATAAAGGTCTTGTTATTAAATTAATCTCTCATTCTCTGTGACCCCCCCACTCCCACTCTCACACACACACAGACACAAACACACAGTCTAGCTCGATGATATCACTAATCGCACTGATTTTCTTTTTATTTGCAGATCAAACTGTGGAAAAGACAGAAACTGCTTCAGTGTAAAAACTGTTGTCATATGACTACAACTCAAAAGCCTCTAACGCTGTTCAAACATGGGGGGGGGGGGGGACTGTCTTGATGAACATGCTCTCCGGGCCTATGACCACAGGAACATGTTTATGGGCTCTTTATTCACTAAGCAGCTTCAGCAGCATTGAATCTGACACCATTTGTTTCCAGTTCTGAGGAAACAAGGTGTCCCTAATCACCTACCCCAATTTCAGAAACTAGTTTTCCCGTTTACAAGACACTTAAGAAATCAGCTTTTCCTTAGAAAGCTGAATGTAACCCAGTTACTTGTCAATGTAAATCAATGTAAATGCACTGACTGTAACATGAACATTTTACCCGGCCAAATTGGTGGACAAATACATGATCAGTGGCTAAGTGTTCAAGATGCTGACTTTTCTGGAGAATATGAAGGATCTGATGATGAGTGTGCTGAGGTTATTTAGGACTGTGACAGGTGTGAGGACAGAAACATGTCCATCAGCATCTGTCTATTTAAACTGACCGACAGTAGTTTGACTCGAGGCTCATGGTGAAAAGGACAAAAAACACAAATATGTCTCAGTCTCGTCCTCGCACAAACACACATATTTTCTGTCTGTGGACTGAATTAAGCCAATGGTATGAAGACTTCAGTTTGTTTTCCTCATTCACACTAATAAACACGAATGAATTATAGTAATGTCCTGTACAAAGCTGTTGTGGAGACACCAACTTCCACAGCTGCGTCCAACCAGCAGTAACATTCACTCTGAAAAGTTCCAGTCAGTTTTTACACAGCATCAGTTGAACAATCCAACCCCTCCTGTTAGAAATTACAGAGCTGATGTTCACATTCACCTGGACACAGCGAGCAGATACCACGTTTTAATCTCATAACGAAGCTGCTCCATCTCTCTGCTGATTGTCTCAGTTATTATTTTCCTCCTCACTTATAAAAGTTTGCAGCCGCTCCAAGCTGATAAATAGCAGGTGATGGATGTCGGCTCCTCAGCCCCGATACTCCAACATGAAAAAGAGAAAGACTATTATTTCTTATCATCTTCTTAACATTATAAGCAGTGAGTGTTATCGGGGGAGCAGAGAGGAGGTGCTCTGATAGACTGTCACCTCCTCTCTGCAGATAGCATCGCACAGAGATGAGAGGGGGAGGCCAAGAGAGTAGTGGGGGAGGCTGAGTGACAGAGATATTACTGCTGTGGGAGATTTGAGCGGTGATTTCCTCCATGACAAATGACCCAGTAAGGAGAGGAGCAGGGTGTGGGGGGAGGACAGCAGCCGCTCTGACAGCTCAAATTATAGAAGGAAATATCACCAAATCTGCAGACGGACAGACACTGAGACAGTTAAACTGTTTACTGGAAAACTGCTGCAAACAGCAGGCAGGAAACAAGCAGGAAGTTCAAACCCTTAACCAGGAGACCTGAGATACGCAGGCGAGTTACTCTGCTCTTTGGAGTAACTGTACTCTTCATTCATTTACTCTTACAAATCCAAAACTTTGAACTTTAATAAAAATCCAAAAGATAATGAGTGAAAATGTTTCTAAAATGTAAATACGACACTTCAACATGAGGGAAACATCCTTGACTCACTATGTTACTTCAGTAGAAGTAAAGAATCAGCAAAGTTACCTAAAGTACTCTTAATGCAGAACTAGTGACTATGAAAGTAGATTTTAATTATTGATGCTTGGATGTGTTCATTACAATATCTGACTTCAGACACATAATGTTTCAGCACTAGCTCCTGAAACTGTCCCTCAGCCATCCTGAAACCTGAAGGGACAGGTGGTTTACCTGCAGCTCCTGTGCCAACAATCTCTCCCCATTTTTCTCTGCAGCACCAGCTCACTGTCACTTCATGTGTTACCTATTTTTTTTGTGTAATTTTTTTAGAATGTACTCACATATGCTGAGTTTGAGCAAATAAACGTGGTGCATTTAAATAATCTCTGAAATTGTATTTTGAAATGTGTAAAGAATTAGCTTTGTCAGCAGCGGGAAGCTGAATCTAAACCCAGAACAAAACGTTTTCTTCTCTAGTATCAAACGTCAGGTAAGACAGTCTGATGGACAGTCCACCATATTCACTCCTTAAATGTCCAGGAAGATAGAGACTTCCGACCATGGAACCGACCATGACCGACCATGACCTCCAGGTAAATAAATGATGCAGACAGGAATCAGCAGATTAACCAACAATGATAACATGAAACTTCTATAGAAACTGTCAGACAGATGAGGATGTTGATGTCGGGGGAGGAGGAAGCAGCAGAGTCGAACTAATAAGAAGTGACAGAACAAGATATGCAGCTTTAAAAACATCAGCTGATGTTTGAGTTAGCATGTTCTGCTAAAAGGCTATTGTAGTTACAGACATGCACACACACACTGTTCTAACTGGTTGATTAATTATTGACTTGCCTTTAGTGTCTTAACTGAGACGGGTGATCGAGGTTCAACATAAATGAACTAGCAGCCTCTCTCTCTTATGAGTCATGTGACAGTAAACAGGGATTTTAAATGATTTTCAAAATCATTTCAGTCAATCATTTCATTTTAATTTCAGTCTTCAGGTAAAAAAAATTAAATTAAATTAGCACATACATTAAAGACAAACGTCCACAGACAGAGCAAGAGTGGCTCTGATCATGTGCTAATCAAGTCAGTGGTTTGATTCCTGTTGTCATCCAAAGCCTGTCACACAGCGTTCTGTCTGTGTGGCTTGTCCAGGTCATTATGTCTCATTCAGTCTCAGTAATGTCCCAATTCAGCCTGTGTGAATGATGCCTAAACTGCACCTCCTCATTCATAACTTACTGTGTCAACTGTATATCCAACAGAAACACAGCATTTGTTCAACATTCTTCAGTGTGAGGTGATGCTCTCTGACTAGACGAAGACAGTAAAACATGACAGGAACTCAGCACCTCGTTAATGAGTTAAGTTGCTCATGCAACCAATCACATTACATCTACGACAAGAGAGTGAGTAGAAAACCTGTGGCGGGACGTTATACTACGGGTCTACTGTTGGTGTAGTGTGGATAACAAATCTAACACAAACTGTTGATCGAATTAAAAGTTGTTGCAGAAACAGAGCGAACGTATTCAGTGAGAGAACAGTGGAGGATTCAGGACTTAAATGTTTTACATGCTATAATGCGTTGCACTGTGTCCAATTGGTCTTTTTTGGTGATTTTCAGGTGATTTTACATGGGTGTAACAGTGACACAGGTAGATCACTCTCATCAATCCAATCCAGATTTTCCACCACCAGGTCTCACCTTTTGCAACACACCTTTTCACCATCAGCAGGCACTGGAGCAGCGACCGTTGGGACACCAGCAACCTCCTAAGGCATGTTGTTTGTCAGGATGACCTTGTGGTGTCCAGAAAATGATAAGTTCAGTCACACAAAGGCTACACTGTACATACAGTATAGCGCTCTTGGCAGAAAGAAATGACGGAGTGATGAGTTCACTAGCTCCAGTGGCTACTTCTGAAGGGTAATAAGTGCTTTTGTTTTGAACATACACAATGATTTGACTGAAATCATCTTTATTCTCAGCACATTCACAAACAGTTGTACTGTACAGCTGAGGCTGTGATGTTAAAATTAACACTAGCTATACAGTAAAGTGGTTATGTTTTCCTTTAACTGCAGCTGTCTTTTGATAATCAGCTTGAAATTTGAGGTCATTTGATTGTTAAACAATAAACAATTGTTTAATACAATGCTCTGTCATAAACTCTGTGGCTCATATGACCTCACTCTGACAAAACTTTTTTCTTCTTTCTTAATTTAAACTCTGTAAACGGTGCTAAAATAAAAGCATGAATTCTTCAGGAGCTCCTTCATGTACAGAACCCCTGTGGAGGGAACCCACAGCTGGGCACTAAATCAGGAAACTTGACAGAGGTCACAGAGTCTGAATCACAGAGTGCTGAACTGTTGGAAATGGAAACTTTGAGTCTCTGTGGAGTTTGAATCTCAAAGCTGATTGGATGGAAATTTGTTTTCTCTGCGACATCAACGAGAAGCAGTCGGAGGAAAACAACTGTGCTCCACCAGTCTGTCTTTATACATATTTGTTTCCATTTACATGGGGAACAGTGGGTTATTACAGCCATAATTACTGCGCTGCTGCAGCCTGTCGCCGGCTTCATATCTGCCAATAAACCCAGGACCAAACGCCCAGCGCTGCCGTGAAGCAGGGAATGATGGGAATGAAATTAACTCTTGATTTGGAGTGCGTGGGGCAACCGGAGCACGGCTCGGGTTAAATGAAAAGATAACTGCAGCCTGTTTGGTGGGGCTGTTCATTTGTTAGTGAACGCCGTGGGTTCGATTCCCCCAGAGGCCGAACCCAGCGGCGGCAGCATCACATCATCATCGTGGCAACCCAGAATCAAATATGAAAGGAGATGATGTTCCCCCTGGAAACACGATGTAAATAAACTCTTATGGAAATGTCTGTCTGTAATGTCGTTTTGTCACAATCAATTTCCCATTACCCGTCACCGCGGCAACGCATACCATAATATAACACCCCCCCCCACACACACACACACACACGCGCGCGCACACACCTTGCAGTGAGTGAAATTCAGTTTGAACTATGGAGACGGAAAAATGAAAAGAAACCAGGAGGGATGAGAAATGAGCAAATGAAATGAAGGTGGGGGGGGCAGAAGGAGAGGAGGCATTGATTGGTGGTATAAAATCCTCCAGAGGTGTAAAAAGATGTCAGACTGACTCAGTTTTATTGTTGTTTTCAGTAATAAATATTAATTCTGTGAATTCAGTCCCATACTGTGATGGGAGAGAGCTGCAGATTCAGAGATCAACTGTTTGTTTCTGTCTGCTCACTTTTTCAGAAGCTTCCGTCATGAGCAACGACTGTTCCTTCATACACACATTCAAATTTCAGTGTAAACTTACATACCGTGTCATTTATTTATGGACAAGAGGGAAATGTGTGACTCTGAAAGTTAAGATTAATCAGCAGCATGCTGCTGTTTGTGTTCTGGTCACACACCTGGATCAGGTCTAAAGACCCTCAGGTCCCGCCTCAGATTACGTCTCTTATTTTAGTAAAAGTATCTGTCAGGTTCGGGTTTTCTATGTACAGTGATTTTTTTTCTGTTTCACAAAGAAATGAGCACAAACCATACTTCAATTTATCACCACCAGCTGAGTCAAATAGAAATGTCCCCAAATCTGCTTCTCTGATGTCTTTGTTCTGTGAGGCTGAAATAAAAATTCTGCGAATGTGAGAATGTCAAATGTTCTTCAAATAAAAGATACAATTTACAGTAACTTCTGCTTGTGTTGTAGAGTTTCCAAAGCTCAGCCACAGTCACAGTAATACACACTCTCACACACCGTCAGTGATAATGTGATGCTAATAAAGCCACAGTGTGTTTGGCAGAGGGTCGGGTGGTGACCTTTACATGATGATGAAAGACAAATGTCACCTGGGTAACTGTGTGTACGTCTGTTAAGAGTGTGTGTGCGTGTGTGTGTGATTTCTTTGTCAATAAGCTTCACACACACACTCTGCATCTAAACAACAGCACCTGTGTCAGAGGTGACATTTACTCTTCAACAAAGTCACTTTAACTTGTAAACACCTTTGTTACCAAGGCAACACACAGCACAGTATCATGGGTGATACAAACAGATCTGTTTCCGTCCAGGTCCGATCTGGGAGGGTATGAATAAATTATGACTTGGTTTAATTTGTAGAGCTGATTAAATATGTTGGTGTGTGATTAGGCCAGAGAGGACAGGTACAGAGGACAGGAAACAGGAAGTAAAGCATAATAATAATAATAAGATATAATTAATACAGCTGATTATTTATCAGCAGAAAGTGAAGAACAGGTAGATCAGATAAATAGAATGAGGACATTGATGGGCATAAGTCAGTGATAATAATTCTGTGAAGTGCTGATGTTCATTCATCCATCCGGTGCTGGAGCAGAAAGTCTGCAGAAATAAAATTCCTGCACATTCTCTACATCTACACACCAGTCAACCTGGTGGATGTAAATTATAACTTACAGGCCTTTAAAATTAAACACAGCTGATACTCAAGTATGTGATAGTTACAGTGAATGTATTAGTATATGTTTTATTGGTGTTTATTAAGACATCAGTCAACAGAAAGAATGACTGCAGGCTGCCAAACACACACACACACACACACACACACACACACACACACACTCTCTAACTGAATTCAAACGTACTGTCAATAAGTGCTAAACAAATATAGATGTCCTGTTGGAGGCGGAGAGTGAGCATCTGCAGCCAATAAAGATTCAGCTGGTTTGAATAAGAACTGAAGCAATAACCACCAATAAACTCTTCATTCCAATAACAGCTTTTTATTCCAGCTGCATTCACATACTCACTCTGATTGTCTTTATTGGGTTCTGGGAGTGGTGGAACTGGGGGGGGGGGGGGGGGGGGGGGGGGGGGGCTTGGGAAAACAACCAATCAGAGTCCATTCTAAGGTTTCAGACACAGTTCAGATAACTATCATCATTATTAGTTTCATGCAGTAATGTGAAGTAACTCAGTACATTTACTAAAATACAACAAACCAGATCAGATCTGGTCCACTTCCATCTGTGGTCCTGGATCTGCTTCATATATGTGACTGGGACTGCTGTAAAACCTCTCAGATCAGGCTTGACTTCTCTGCACATGTTTTCATCCTTCATTGTTTCCTAACAGCCGGTAAAACAAACATGGAGGAGGCCGAAGACAGAGATGGGTACACTCCAACAACCCAAAACTGGAGGGCGCTTAAAATAAAATTTTATATAATATTATTTTGCTCAAACTGTCTTTTTTCCTTCTCAAATGCTTTTCACTTGATTTGATACTTGTCCTCCAGCAAAAACTTTATCACCGTTGTCTGCCCTCTTTGTGCTTGGGGGTGATGTTTGCTTTCACTAGGTTTTCTCACTGATTCTTTCTTTATGAATGTCAGATATCAGTGTGTCAAACCCCAGAGTCCAAATCGTGGTTCAGAGACAGCACTAATGTGGATACTGTAGTGGAGCTGTTGTTAAAGGTCTGTATTTCTTAATCTAAATATTTCTTACTGTTTTTCATCCTTTTACTGTCACCAAGAATCACATGAGAAGGAATGAGGACAGTTCCACTCAAAGATGGTCGAGTCCCAAACATAAAGTCAAACTGCAAATGGTCTGCACTTATATAGCGCTTTTCTACCTATTGGCATTCAAAGCCACACACACCCCCACACACTTTCTAGATCCTTATTGATGTAATGTCACAGTGAACATTTAATTTGTTTTATCAGCCTTTTAAAAAAAATAGATACAGTTTGTCCTGAAGGAGCAAACATTATGTAGACTATAACAAATCACAAAAATTCGATCTAATGTATTTATATAGCACTTCCTGTTGACCAAAGTAGTACACATACAAAATCCATTTAAAAAAATAAATTAAAATAAAAAAAGTTAAATAAGATCAATAACATAAAATATAAATAAAACAGCTGATGATCTGAGGCGTTCTGCCTGTTTGTGCCACTAGAGTAGTTCACTAAGTTAAGGTGTTGTCAGTCCACTGAAAGCCTTTAAAGCCGACAACTTAAAACCAAAAGTTAACTGGTAGCCAGTGAAGAGAGGCCAGGACCTGGGTTATATGATGGAATTTTGTTTGTCAAGAGACAAGCAGCAGTGTTTTCATCGTCTTTAGATTGGGAAGGTTTCCAACAAAGCTGTTGTTGTAGTGAACTGTCTACTAAGGATCTGGGACAGAAACAGTCCGTTAACGTTTCATGATTTAAGGCACACAGACTCACATCAGGATCTATTAGTGGTATGCAGACAATACCGTGTGCAGTTATTCTGCACACAGAGGACTGTCAAACTTAATTGAACCAGGAGACTACTAATATTTTTACTGACTGCAACAGTACTATATATCCTTCAGATCCCATATAATAATGATAAACAATAAAAGTTCCTGGGGTCAGAGGTCATTCAGGGAGATGCTCCCTTGCTCCTGGGCACCTGACCACAGACACACATGACATTTTGTCTCGATGGATGACAGTCGCTATGGCAACAGAGAGCTGATTAGTGATGTAACCAACTCCTGGAGAGCGCCATCACTCATCCTCCACATATCGCCACAGCAATGCCACAGTCACCAGTTCTCTAGGCTATGTGTGAGCAGTATCAGGCAGTACATACAGTACGCCTCTCCACATTATGGATGTCCTCATTTGACACAGACACACTCAGCAGCTGTAAATTTGACATACTGATGTCTGAGAGAATTACAGGGTGATTACACTGAACCTGCTGTAATTACAGGGGGGGGTCAAGATGAAGTACAGTAAATACACACAGACACAGGTGTAGTACAGTTACAATACAGAGACTTACAGAGGCTCAGTTTGAGGCTGTGATGAACCTAATGTAATAATCGTATTCAGCAGTCAGTACTTCCTCAGTACTCAATAAAATACTAGCTGTGTGCACTAATTCTGCGCTGAACTTGATTTTGAAGGGTACGTTTACAATGTGGACTATGACAGGATGCTGAATTGTCACTTTTTATCCTTGATTGCAAATTGGTTATATTCAGTGACTGATAGAAGTCTGGAAAAACAAATATCACCTTATGCAGGTTTCTTTAGGTGATGCTCTATCAGGTCTTTACTGCAGCTTCTATTACTTCCTGCTGGTTATAGCTTCAGTTTCACCTTCACCTAACACTCCACTAGAGAACATTAAACTGTTGTCTTCATAAGGTCATTATTCTTCAGCTCATGGACCATCCGCACTGGGGCGCAGCTTTCAGTGAGTTCTGAAGAATTATCTGAATCTGAGCAGATAATTTATCTCTTAGGAATTCATCCTGCTGCTTCAAAAAATAAAAGGGAACCCGTTCTTGTAACATCCGCTCCTGCAAACTGATCACATCCTCCTGCTAAAGCTGATATTTGTCTCATTTGTCCACATTATCTTCTTCTAGACCTCCACAGGTTGTTTTTTTTACAGGTTTATGTTAACACAAAGTCATGCAGTCGTCCACGGACCACAGGGTGAGTGGTTCGATCCCCGGCCCTGGCTATATGTTGAAGTGTCTCTGGGCAAGTAACTGAACCCCTAACAGCCCATTTCCCTTCCCAGCTGTGCAGTGACGGTCCAAGCCCGGTAAAAATTGGGGACGGTTGCGTCAGGAAGGGCATTCGGCGTAAAAACTGTGCCAAATCAACATGCGGACAATGATCTGTTGTGGTGACCCTGAACTCACGGGATAAGCCGAAAACAAAAAAAAAAACAATATATGTTAACACAAATACATCTTGTCCTGTGGTTTCTGAGACTGGCTAATGGCTTCAGTCTTGTGATGGATCCTCTGACATACTCTCCTCCTGAAGACTGTTCTTAAATTTGACCGACGGTTTTTCTTCCACAGTCGTTACTGTTGGTTTTATCTGAACCTACCACTTTTTTTCCCTCTTTGCAAAAAAGTGGTGCTGTTTTCTGATAGATCTGTTCTGTTTTTGGTCTGACAGTTCACAACTAAAGCATCACGGTTATGGTTAAGGATGGACCCAAGTGAGGAGACTGTGGGAGGGATGAACTAGCAGAGGATTTTATTGACAAAGAACTAATGACAAAACAGAAATCGCTCTTTGCAGGAGGGTACAAAGAAAACAGACTCTCGGCAGGTAGCAGACTAATGTTGACTGCGGGACTGAAACATAGTAAAACAATAAATACTACAAAGACTCAAGAATAAAACAGGACTAGGGTGTGAAACATAAACTTAAATGAACACACAGGGAAAATAGGAAAACTAACAGAAACACACCAAACCAAATAGGACTCAGGTAAGAAAAAACAAACTGCTAACACAAAAATGAACCCACGTAGTAACAACTAAATAAGGTAAAGCGGAACGTGAACCTTAACACACTGGAAGAAAAGGATAAACTAAGTAACAATGTCAAGGAAACACAGGAACTAAAACAGAAACTAAGGGGAGGAATACACAAACAAACTGAACATAAAACACTGGCAGACTGAAGGGAACAAAAGCATACTTAAAACACAAAACCAGAGACAAACAAGTGGAGACAACGAAAAACTAGACCAAACACAGAAACGAACAAAAGGCAAACCTCAGACCAAAGCTGCAGAGAACAGAAGTCAGGATTGCAATAATAATAAAACCAAAAGTGCAGGCTGGGACCTAAACAACAACAAGGATCTAGCAGGGGAATGTGGGACAGACTGGACTTAAATAGTGAAGGGAACAGGTGCAAACAATGAAGGATAACGAACGTAAAGCTAACGGAACAGAACTTTGCATAGGAAGTGGGCAGAAGGGGCCACAAAATAAAAGTCCAAAGGGAGGAAGTGCACTAGGATATGACATAAAGATGAACTCTTTTTTAAATAAGTGAATGAAGGAACAACACACCTGAACAGCCAACTGTCCAAATACTCTATAAATATGAATAAAACCTGCTGTAATTCCTCCACAGTTCATCAATATTTTCAACCAAATCATTCTGCTGAAGCTGAACAGAAGCTGAAAAGAGGTCATATGAGGTTAAACTTTCAATCACAGTCTCTCTCTCCAATCTCTCAGTCCCTGTTCATCCACAGCTCCAGTAAGCGTTTATATCACAGTGTGTGTCTGAGCTGCCTGAAGACACTAAATTCATCGGTTCTTTCTTTTTCTTGGGTGGCTTTGTAAAAATTTGGCCTCCTCTTTGTAGATGACACACACGGTGATGTGTGCGGGAATATTATTGTCCCATATTCTGATCAGTGTATCTGTCTGAGAGAGACAGAAAGGTAGAGACAGGTGGAGACAGGTTAGAAGTATTTTATTTCCATCAATCATCCTCTCTCTCTCCTGTTGTATGTGTGTGAGTGTCGATCGCCCACTGCTGTATTTAGATTTCAGGTTGGAGGTGAAAAGATTTTAAATTGATCCTTCACCACATCTGACAGGAGAAAAAGGGGAGGAAGAGCTGATGAGTCAAAACAGGCGGAAAAGTGAAAAAGGAGGAGGAAGAGGTAAACAGAGAAAGAGAGAAGGATAGGAGAAAAAGTGAAAGGGATGAAAAGATAAAAGTGATGACGATACGGGGGAGGTGGGAAAAGAAGGTGTGGGAAGCAAATAGGCCAATAGCAGAAAAAAGAGGTGAACAGGAGGAGGTTAAAGAAGAATGAAGAAGAAAAGGAGGAGGAAGAAGGAGATTGGGACAAGGAGAAATTAAAAAGAGGAGGTAGAGATGAGGGAGAGGCGAGTAAAGAGGGAGGTGTGAAGGGAAACGAGGAGGTGGTAACAAAAAGGGGAAGAGTGACTAGTGAAGGAAAGAAAGAAGTTGATGGGAAATTATGAGGAGGTGTTGTAGAAGAAGAAGGTGAAAAGAGAAACATCACAGGATCATGAAGTGAGCAAAGGGAGAGAGGAAGAGGAGGTGAACCAAGGAGGAAAAATATGTGAGGAGAGAAAGAGATGGAGTAAGAGAATGGGGGGATGAAGACAAGAAAAGGAGAATGGAAACGAGAGTGTAAAGATGGTAAATGAGGAAGAAAAAACAGGAGGAGGGAGAAGATGAGAAGAAAGAGAGGAAAAGATAATGATGAGGCAGGAAAGGAAAGAAAGGGAGAAGGAGTGGGAGCAGTAGGAGTGTTTAACAGTATCAAGGGGGAAAAAGAGGGTGGGGATAGAAAGAGAAAGAGGTGATGAAGAGAAGGAGGAGGAGGAGGGGAATTTACATATATTCTGGATTTTAAAAAATGAAGAATAAATTCTAGTTCAGCTGTGAAGTTAACAACACTTGTTTTTAATAGCCTTCAATTAACCCTCCTGTTATGTCGGTTTCTGAGGAACAGCCTTGATGTTTCCTGGTCAATTTGACCCGGGATTATATTATACACTTAATTATACAAAAGTGTCAGAAACCAAAAAGTCACAAAAAACATTGTTTATATCTCTTCATTAACTCCATTACTAACCATTTCAATCAATGTTTAGTTCAATGATGTTCTTTACTGTTCACAGATCATGGTTCAATGAGGATAAGTCACTCATTTATTACAAAAAGATCATGTTAAAACTTTTTTTAATGTACACAGAAAAGACCTACAAATAAATTACAATAGATTTATATGCAATAGATTTTTAAAAATGTTATTTTATATTTTGAATTGTTTTTGTTTATGGAGTGATGTTGATAAATTAAAATGAGACACGTGTTCTGTTCAGGGTCAAATTGACCCGTAAAAGTTTAACAATCTAAAAAAAATACGTAAAAGTATTTTTTCACTTTGAAACTTCTGCTGCTTGTTGTTGGGTTCTCTCTATACATCTTTATAATCTTGACTTTATTCTGTAAAGTGCCCTGATATGACTTTGTTGTGAATTGGCGCTATATAAATAAAGTTGAAAGGAATTGAATTGAATTAAATAAAAAATGGTTCAGTTCACATATGTGTAACCCCCCTATATGTTTATAGTACAAAGGTATTGTAAATAAGCCAAGTAGGAGAATTTTCAAAGTGAAAAAATACTTTTACAGTTTTTTTCGATTGCTAAATGACAGTGGGCACAACAAGTGCAGCTACATGTGCAAAACTGAGCCTGAGCTAAACAGTTCACATCACCTGCAAAACTCATTCCAAGCAAAACAGCCCTTAACACATGGCTCAAAACAAAACACAGTTTTGACAACAGTATGTTAGCATTTGAAAAAAGTGCTCTAAATCCACAGTGTTGTACAGGTTGTGGTTAAAGTCATGGAAGTGTGTAGAGTTTTGAAAACTGTGTTTAAACAGTGAAAAACTAACTAGAGTTTGGTCCACATGAACTGCTGCTGTGCAGACTGTAGTTAGAGTTTTGCACATGTAGCTCCAGTTGTGCCCACTGTCGTTTAGAAATCGAAAAAACTGTAAGTATTTTTTTAGATTGTTAAACTTTAAAACGGGTCAATTTGACCCTGAACATAACATTAGGGTTAAAGCCGTCATCCAATCAGCTGTAAGCCTGACACCTGATACACATCTCCATGACTACAGACACACAGGAAGTGGAGCCTGGCATGTTAATGAACCCACTGATAATCTTCAGAATTTGTTAATAATCTGACACTAATGGATGTTTTAGTTTTCACCTGAGGTGTGTACGTGTGTGTGTGTGTGTGTGCGCTCATTAGCACCTGTTAGCTTTTGCACTAGCAGAGTGGAACTGAGAAAAAGGTTGACAGTCTCACCTTCTCTCTCACACTAAGAGCATTTTGTTCATTTTGTTCCTGCTCCTCTTTTTCTAATTCACTTAATCTGCAGAACTTGTTCCAAACTAATTATTTCAGTTAGTTTGCTTTACATTAGCTAAATATTTTAGTGTACATTCCATACTTTGCTGGAATACCTGAAAAACATTTTAAACCCAGCACAGAGGCAGAAATTGGTCAAGCACCCAGACATGAGCAGAGCAGTGTGCTATCTGAAGCCCAATGCAGCGAGGAGAAACTAATCAACCACTTCACAGACAGATGGTTCCACATACATTCACACTGTAAATCGTGAGAATCCAACAACACACATGACAGTGGAGTATACGTCTATAGGCCTGTCTCTCTGAGCCAGCTGGTCAGAACTGAAATAAGTCCAGTTCTGTTTATCAGTTTATTACATCATCGTAGTGACATCAGCACAAACAGCTGCAGCACTGTCTGTCCTTAGTCAGTGTGTTAGTGTGTATCTGTGTGTATTTGCCTCCTTCTCCTCCTCCGGCTGTCATCTCTTAACGAGGGCAACTTGTCAACAGTGTTGTTCTAATTAGCCTCATTAGCTGCCACGGCAAACCATTTATTTACACACACAGCCCATAATACAAACAATCACATTAACAAGCTAACAGCTGTTTGCAACACGCTAAACACACACAGGTTGTTTCCAAAATGCTGATCAAACAGAAACTCCATCAACCTGAAGGCGATTCTTCTTAGCTGAGCTCTGAGTGTGTTCTCCAATAATCTGGCAGACAGGACCGAAGGATGGTGTTCACTTTCTGATCAAATACTGAAGAAAACAATAAAACTGCATTCTGCCTTAACCCATTAATACAGAATAGGTGTTAGTCATTTTAAGGCCGATTAAGTGAGAGATTAATTATTTTATTATTATTATTATTATTGATAGAAATTATGTAGTGACTGCTTGTTATTTTTACTATTTACATTTACATTTAGTCATTTAGCAGACGGTTTTATCCAAAGCGACTTACAACTATGTATAATGTCTTCACTGATATCATCTCCCTTTAACGTGTGTGTGTGTGTGAGTGTGTGTGTGTTATAATCTGCAGTGTGAAGATGTAAACTGGTTTAATCAAAGACTCAACAGGAGGTGAGAAAGAGAAGGGGATGCTAATTAAGAGAAGCTTCACTTCATCATTATAATCATCACACTCACACTGTTACACATTAATACACACTGTAACACACTAACACACACTGTTCAGATGTCAGCAATGGAGGTAATTAGCCAGGCTGAGGGTGAGCGAGCACAGAGACTGTGGACAGATAAACAGAAAGCGAGAATGTCTCAGATTCAGTATTAATTAGTTTGTTCCTGTTATTGAACAGTCTCTGCTGGGACTGTGTGTGTGTGTGTGTGTGTGTGTGTGTGTGTGTGTGTGTGTGTGTGTGTGTGTGTGTGTGTGTGTGTGTGTGTGTGTGTGTGTGTGTGTGTGTGTGTGTGTGTGCAGCAGCTCAGCCTCTCAGTGTTTTACCACAGCAGACTCAGGGTAGACCTTGTTGTGAGATGATGTTTCATGTAGCAGTAACACAGTGGAAGTGGAGGATGGAGTGTGTGTCTGTCAGACACCCCAGCTCAGTGACAGGATTCAGGGTAACAGAAGAAATATGACCTTTACATCGCACACAGTAAACAATCGGGAACGTCTCTAGCACTGTTGGTGCATCTGAAACTAACTAGGGACACCCTCCCTCCAGATCTAAACAGCCAACACTTTCACTTAATTCAGTTCCACCTTCAAAACGATAATCCACAGTAAAAAACATCAGGATGAGGGATAAAACATCTTCATCCCTTGTTCTGAACACTGACTGAGGATGATGTATCCACCCTCCTCCTCCATGACCATCCGACCACCTGCTCTCTTGATCCAATGCCTTCCGCTCTCCTTCAAGCAGTTGCGCCTGCACTAATGTGAGGGAATAGAGTAAATTTAGTCATATGGTTAGATAATTAGCAAACAATCAACCACGATGGACTTATTGAAGAGGTCACAAAGAGGACAAGAGATCATAGGCTGGGTCGTGTTTGGAGGAATGTTTGAGATCACAGCAGGCACTTTGTTGTTACAAGGCCCAAGCAATGTTGTAGATAGTGAGTCCGGGGGTCACAAGATCTACAAGAAGGTGCAATGAAAAGGGTTTTATTGCTTCTCAACTGACATCTTCAGATAACCTAGATAGGGACAAGAGTGATGACTGTCAACTGCATGCACCTGGTTTCTTTAGTCATGTTTTGTGAGGGTGGTTCCTTTCTTGGGTTTGAGTATAAATAGAAGGGGTTTGAGAGATACAAGTCAGAAGAAGACACCAATTTCCATGTGTTCTTCTCCATGCCGGCATGTATTAAACTGAGATGGTTCATCACGCTGAGTTCAATAATAATTCTTCCAAGAATGAAAATTTCTATCACACTAATGCCAGCTATTACACAAGTCATCAACACATGTCTCACAACAGGGACTTTTCCAACCTCTTTCAAGCAGGCCCAGATTAGCCCACTGCTCAAGAAGCCTTCCCTTGATCCCTCTGTAGTGGAGAACTACCGACCGGTCTCACTTCTTCCATTTCTGGCCAAGACAATGGAACGAGCAGCCTTCAATCAATTCTCAGACTTCCTTTCCAAGAACAACTTCCTCGATGTCAACCAGTCTGGCTTCAAGAGGGGTCACTCCACAGAAACAGCACTCCTGACTGTTGTGGAATATCTTCCAACTGCAAAAGCCACAGGTCAGTCTTCTGTCTTAATTCTATTTGATCTATTGTCAGCCTTTGACACTGTGAACCATCAGATCCTCTTGTCCACACTCTCTGACTTCAGCTCTAGACTGGCTTCGTTCTTACCTAATGGGATGAACCTTCAAGGTATCCTGGCGGGGGCATCTTTCTCACCTCTCTACTGGTGTGCCGCAGGGCTTAATTCTTGGTCCTCTTCTGTTTTCCATCTATACTACATCCCTGGGCTCCATCGTTCACTCACATGGTCTTTCCTATCACTGCTACACTGATGACACACAACTCTTCCTGTCTTTTCCACCAGACAACTCCACTGTTTCATCGCGCATTTCTCCCTGTCTCTCAGACCTCTCAGCCTGGATGAGAGAGAGACATCTTCAATTTAACCTCTCCAAGACCGAAGTCCTTGTCTTCCCAGCCAGACCTTCGACCCAACACAACATCAGCATCAACATTGGATCTACAGTGATTGTCCCCACTAAGTCTGGGGTTCATCATCGGCGACCAACTGACCTTTAAGGTCTACAATCCTTCCCATCCACTGCGTTCTGCCAACAAACGACGTCTGGTGGTCCCAGCACCACACAGAAGACACCAAGCAAAACTTTTTAGCGCAATGATCCCACGATGGTGGAACGAGCTACCAAACTCTGCACGCTCAGCAGACTCTCCCAATATTCATAAAACTGCTGAAAACAGAACTCTTCCGCATCTTGCTATGCACTTAAATATATATATATTAAAAAAAGAACTTCCTTTCTGCTCTTTCTCGCACTTGGATCTCTTGAAGTGTTAACACCTTTCTGATAGGACTTTGTTTTGATGTTTTCTCCTTGACTTAGATTTTTGCTTGCCTTGTAGCTCACTTGTAAGTCGCTTTGGATAAAAGCCTCTGCTGAATGACTAAATGTAAATGTAAATGAAATGTAGATGTGTCACAAGACTTTAAATATGAGAAGGCCCAATACAGATAGAAGGTCAAGGCTCAGGTCCTCAAAACAGCACAGAGGCCATCTCACATTATTATCTCATATTACACTTTACGTTTTAAAAAGCAACTGCAGTATGAACACTGTGCAGTTTGACTAAGTAAGTCACAGACATGCTGTTGATCCATTGTGTCTCCTCTGTGCCATCACTCTGCAGCAGCATGAACACAATCACATACAGTTCACCAACAAAAGTTTGTTGTGTGCTTACGATGACAAAGTAGCTGCATGTGGAAATGTTGGTTAGTAACACAGTAACACAGGTGTGAAGGTGCATGTGTCTGTTCTTGATTGTTGTGTTTAAATAAAGTTTGTTTAGTTTTATTTACTGGTAAAATGTATGAGTTCAGCTCCTTTTCCAGGACACCGTCACAGCACTGATAAGTTTCTTGTCTGGTAACTAGCTGAATAGGAGGGTTTTTTTACTTTTGGTTGAGCAGTGTGATCAGGACACTGCCAATGTTTATAGGTGATGGTATCGATTGATCCTTTACCCTTGTTTGTACAGACTGTGGATCATCACATGGTAAAGTGTTCATTGTCCTGGTTCAGCTCAGATCAGCTTCAATGATCAGACTGAGGCTGTAAACAACTAGTTCACACTGAAATGGACCTGATGAGACGACTGTAGTGAACATCATGTTGTGTTAACCTGGGATTAACCCCACTCTGAGTTACCATGAGTAACAGTTGATTTATTACTAATCACTGCTCATTTCAAGCCATCACTTACAAGATTAGTGATCTTGACAACCTGATTCTGTTTGTGTCTCCTGACAGAACCACTGCTCTAAACTAGATCTAACTAGAAGACAAGATTCTCAGTCTATTCTCCTCCACAAAAACACAGGTTCGATCCTGACACAGCACCACCCAATCAACACCACAAAGGCCCAACAGTGGGCCAGAGTCTCTCCAGAGTCTACAGGACAGGTGCTGTTTAAATGAACTGACAAGTAATGATAATGACTGAGTGTTGGTGTGTGTTGATGTGTCTGAATTTCTCTCCATGGACTTTAGTCATATTGTGTTTGTTTTTCTATTATCTATTATTATCTGTTTCTGAGCAGCCCGTTCTTATTCGTCGTTCTCGTCGCTTTGTGCAGTCCTTTTCTGTTACATACTGAGGCTTAAGGTACCTGTTTGTGGCTGTGATCAACGTAGTACAATGGAAACCTAGATGGTTCGATATTTGACACCTAAAGCAGTGAAATAGTATATATAAAGTGAAAAAGTGTGATAGGGATGGTACAACAATACACAGGATGTTTCATCAGTCTTCTTCTTTTCCTTTCGGCTGCTCCCTTTCAGGGGTCGCCACAGCGAATCATGTGCCTCCATCTAACTCTGTCCTCTGCATCCTCTTCACTCACACCAACTAACTTCATGTCCTCCCTCACTACATCCATAAATCTCCTCTTTGGTCTTCCTCTAGACCTCCTGCCTGGCAGCTCCAACCTCAGCATCCTTCTACCGATATATTCACAGTTTCTCCTCTGAACATGTCCAAACCACCTCAATCTGGCCTCTCTGACTTTATCTCCAAAACATCTAACATGAGCTGTCCCTCTGATGTACTCATTCCTGATCCTGTCCATCCTCGTCACTCCCAAAGAGAACCTCAACATCTTAAGCTCTGCTACCTCCAGCTCTGCCTCCTGTCTTTTCTTCAGTGCAACAGTCTCTAAGCCGAACAACATTGCTGGTCTCACCACCGTCTTGAACACCTTTCCTTTCATTCTCGCTGATACTCTTTTATCACACAACACACCTGACACTTTTCTCCACCCGTTCCAACCTGCCTGCACTCGCCTCTTCACCTCTTTTCCACACTCACCGTTGCTCTGAACCGTTGACCCTAAATACTTAAAGTCCTGCACCTTCTTCACCTCTGCTCCCTGTAACCTCACCGTTCCACCTGGGTCCCTCTCATTCACACACATGTATTCTGTCTTGCTGCGGCTAAGCTTCATTCCTCTGTTTTCCAGAGCAGACCTCCACTTCTCTAGATTTTCCTCCACCTGCTCCCTGCTCTCACTACAAATAACAATGTCATCTGCAAACATCATAGTCCATGGAGATTCTTGTCTAACCTCATCTGTCAGTCTGTCCATCACCAGAGCAAACAAGAAGGGGCTCAAAGCCGATCCTTGATGCAGACCCACCTCCACCTTGAACTCCTCTGTCACACCTACAGCACACCTCACCACTGTCTTACAGCTCTCATACATGTCCTGCACCACTCTAACATACTTCTCTGCCACTCCAGACGTCCTCATACAATACCACAGCTCCTCTCTCGGCACCCTGTCATACGCTTTTTCTAAATCTACGAAGACACAATGCAACTCCCTATGACCCTCTCTGTACTTCTCCATCAGCGTCCTCAAAGCAAATACTGCATCTGTTGTACTCTTTCTAGGCATGAAACCATATTGCTGCTCACAAATGTTCACCTCTGCCCTTAGCCGAGCTTCCACTACTCTTTCCCACAACTTCATTGTGTGACTCATCAGCTTTATTCCTCTGTAGTTGCCACAGCTCTGCACATCTCCCTTGTTCTTAAAAATTGGTACCAGTACACTTTTCCTCCAGTCCTCTGGCATCCTCTCACTCTCCAAGATCTTGTTAAACAAACTAGTCAAAAACTCTACTGCCACCTCTCCTAGACACTTCCATACCTCCACAGGTATGTCATCAGGACCAACTGCCTTTCCACTCTTCATCCTCTTCAATGTCCTCCTCACTTCACTCTTACTAATCTTTGCTACTTCCTGCTTCACAACAGTCACCTCTTCTACTCTTCGTTCCCTTTCATTTTCCTCGTTCATCAACTCTTCAAAGTACTCCTTCCATCTTCCCATCACACTACTGGCACCTGTCAATACATTTCCATCCTTATCTTTAATCACCCTAACCTGCTGCACATCCTTTCCATCTCTATCTCTTTGTCTGGCCAACCTGTACAAATCCACCTCTCCCTCTTTAGTGTCCAACCTAGCATACAAGTCCTCATATGCTCTTTGTTTGGCCTTTGCCACCTCTATCTTCACCTTACGCTGTATCTCCCTGTACTCCTGTCTACTCTCTTCAGTCCTCTCAGTGTCCCACTTCTTCTTAGCTAACCTCTTTCTCTGTATACACTCCTGAACTGCCTCGTTCCACCACCAAGTCTCCTTGTCCGCTTTCCTCTTTCCAGATGACACACCGAGTACCCTCCTACCTGTCTCCCTGATCAAATTAGCTGTAGTAGTCCAGTCATCTGGAAGCACCTCCAAACCACCCAGAGTCTGTCTCAGCTCCTCCCTGAAAACTACACGACATTCTTCCTTTTTCAACTTCCACCACTTCGTCCTCTGCTCTGCCTTAGTCCTCCTTATCTTCCTCACCACCAGCATCATTTTACACACCACCATCCTGTGTTGTCTGGCTACACTCTCCCCTACCAATGCTTTACAGTCACTGATCTCTTTCAGATTACAACGTCTACATAAGATGTAGTCTACCTGAGTGCTTCTCCCTCCGCTCTTGTACGTCACCCTATGTTCCTGCCTCTTCTGAAAGAAAGTGTTTACTACAGCCATTTCCATTCTCTTTGCAAAGTCAACCACCATCTGACCTTCTGCGTTCCTGTCCTGAACACCAAACCTGCCCATAACAGTCTCATCACCTCTGTTCCCTTCACCTACATGCCCATTGAAATCTGCACCAATGACAACTCTCTCACCTCTGGGGATGCTCTGCATCACTTCATCTAACTCACTCCAGAATTTCTCCTTCTCTTCTAACTCACATCCTACCTGTGGGGCATAACCACTCACAACATTGAACATCACCCCTTCAACTTCCAGCTTCAGACTCATCAACCTGTCTGATACTCTTTTCACCTCTAGAACATTCCTCACAAAATCCTCTTTCAATATAACTCCTACTCCATTTCTCTTCCTATCTGACCCATGGTAAAACAACTTGAACCCTGCTCCTAAGCTTCTAGCCTTGCTACCTTTCCACCTGGTCTCCTGGACACACAGTATGTCCACCTTCCTTCTCTGCATCATGTCGATCAACTCCCTAGCCTTCCCTGTCATAGTACCAACATTCAAAGTCCCTACTGTCAGTCCTACATTCTTAGCTTTCCTCTTCTCTCTCTGCCTACGAACACACCTTCCTCGTCTTCTTCTTCGTCCTCGACCAACAGTAGTCCAATTTCCACCGGTACCCTGTAGGTCAACAGCACCGGTGGCGGTCGTTGTTAACCCGGGCCCCGACCGATCCGGTATGGAAGCCTTTGTCACGATTCGCATGTTTGATTTGGCATGTGTTTTACGTCGGATGCCCTTCCTGCCACAACCCTCTGCATTTATCCAGACTTGGGACTGGCACAAGAAGACACTGGCTTGTGCCCCCTTGCGGTTGCATTAGGATGTTTCATCAGTAGACAAGTGTTTTTAAAACAGTGTGTCAGTGATCATGTTTACGTTGCTAACACGCACAGTTTTTTTTTTTTTTTTTTTAATTAAGAACTCAGCCAAACGAATTGCGGTCATTTCTTTTTCAGCCAAATCACTGATGTGTGAGTTTAGACTCAGATTAACTGAAACAACTGGAGCACAACACTGCACTTTATTGAACTGAGCAGAATGAACCAGTGTTTGTTTTATCAGTCACCACATAACAAGCAGATATTGTGTTGTGTGTGTATCACTCTCTATTATCACCTCTCCTCCACGTGATATCCTGATGCCTGAGTGGAGGGCAAGCTGTCAATCACAGAATCCTTACACTCCATTTACCTGTCTGTCCACCTGTCCATCCCTCTACCTGTCTGTGTGTCCATGTTGAACAGTCTGACAGAGATGTAAATGGACAACTGTCAGTCTTCTTCATCCTCAGCTGACAGGAATACCAATCATCTCTCAGAGTGTGTCACTTTGTGTGTGTGTCAATGTGTGTGTGTGTGCGTGTGGTGTGTGTGTGTCCGCATGTCGAGGGACTTGGAGCAGACAGTTGAATATCATCAGTATTCAGAGGTGAATGAGTCTTTTTCTCTCCCACAGTTACACACTCACACACACACACACACAGTGTTTATCACAGTTATTTCAGTCATGTCTCTGTATATGTGCTGAGTTAAACATTACATGGTCCAGACTCACATCTTTCACTAAAATATAATATATATATAAATGTATATGTGTAAATGTGTATATAAAATAGTTTGTTTTGTGTTTCAGTTCTTCACTGCTCAGGTTTGTCTTATGGAACAATTCCTCCTTAAACTTAATGCTCACAAAGGTCTTTTGTACCTTTTTGTACCCTCTCATACGTCCCAGTGAAATGTTTCTTGAAATATCACAACCCCATTTAGGAGCTGGTGACTGCTGAAATTTCACTGCTTTCGGTGTCACACAACTAAATGCAGCACATTATTGTTTTCAACTGAGCAACACATCCTACACACACAGCAGATTGGTACTAAAACCTAAGTCGCCCATCTGCACTCACACTTACTCACACATTGATAGGGGAGTTGCCATGCAGCTGACCTACACTCACCCGGAGCAAGTTGGGATTCAGTGTCTTCCTGAGTCTTTGGGTTTTCCTCATCACAGTTGTTCTGTGTAACTGTCAATGTTATTTCTATAAACATAACAACATACATTTAAAATGGTTTTCTAAGCAGCATATATGCAAATAATATCTCATCACCTGCACTTTGGAAATGTGGTTAAAGTCTGTATCAGTGCAGCAAATATCTGCATCTGAATACAGGTGGAACTAGCTGACAGAGGCTGCTGAACTGAAAAATACTCAGTCCATTTTACTGTGCTGTTTAATTTGAAATTTTGGGAGCAATTCCTATGACTACTCCATGGGAATTTTTGTAGGACGTTAAATCAACTCAGTTTCCTTCAGGTGACAGGACAAACATGCCCACAGTTTGGAGCCCCAGCAACATGTCTGAATACTTTTGTAAATTCCAGTTAACTTGCAGATTCTTTAAGTAGATGCTGACATGTTGTTGTTATTCTATTTCAAATAAAACCTACAGAACCACAGTAAAGTCAGGGGGTGTGAATGTTTTCAGTGTTATTATAAAGTGCTACACACCAGTGTTGAGCAGCAACATTGCAGACTGCTCCTTTAATGACTGTATCAGAGGATGTGGAGGAGGTCAAAGGTCAAACAAACTGTGTTTGTGTGGAGTCATTTTCATATCTTCTGCTGCTGCAGACATAGTGTGACTTTAATTACCACCCCCCCACCATTAAAACCTCTCAGTCTCTGTCAGATGTTGTGTGTGTGCCTGGCCCACCGGGACACCGCCGTCACCACCGTGTGACACTCTAAGGTTGTGACCTCATCTTATTTGTGTGTGTGAGACACTTCCAGCCCAGTCAATTATCATCCTGCAGCAGTGAGAGTGAGGAGTGTGATGCTCCGGACAAAATTCATCTTCACTTTTTAACAGAAGCAGACGTGTTGCAGTCGTTCCCACTTCACAAATCCTTTCTAATGGTTTGATGGTTGGTGGCACAGTTTTCCCCGTGTGTCTCTGCTGTTAGAATCTGATCTATCAGACGAAAGAAGAAAGAGAGGTAAAAAATAATCACTAAAATCTGTTTATAAGCAAAATATAAGATAGCAAAATGAACAATAATATAGCTGTTTCCATATACTGGGGATAAAAATGCCTGAAAAATGTCCTCTCTGTGTCCTGTTTTTTCTAGCCAAGTAGCTGATAAAGTGCATGAACTCTAAATTATTAACACTTGAGTTGATTGACTTGATTTATGCTCTCCTTGGTCTGTTTTCCCCAGACAGATCACAGTAGTGTAAACTGTATATAATACTTCAAGCTTAATAAAATAAATCTGATTTAGTACTTAACACATTTTAAACACACCAGAGGTCAAACAAACCTTGAACCTTGACTAAAAGGAAACCAGCTGCCACAGCCCCTTTCATTCAGAGAAGACCGTGGTCCAGTGAAACACAGTGCTGAGATCTGAACCACCAGAGGAACACAGTCCCTTGAGTCAAGTGTTAATAAAAGATGAGTAAAAAGAAAAGTGCTGATTGGAACAAAACAAAAGTGGTTACACTGTAAGTCTGGAGCCTGGGAGGTGAGAAATAAAACTAAACCTGCACAGATTAGTGATCAGAGCACTGTGGACACGTCTGAGCTTCATATTAAAGTGACACCAGCAGGCAGGAACTAAAGTGGTGAACAGTGGATGTGGGAGCTGGTCTGAAGGCATATTGAGAATCTTCAAGATGTCAGGGAGTTTTTTTCCCAGTATCACAGTGACCCAGTGATAGTTTCCCTGTACATCTGTGATACACAGACAGGAGTTGATCAGTTTGAATGTTTGGGAACAATGTTGGACAGAAATACTGTTGTTGTCCGTTGTATCGTTCTTTTCTTATGTTTGATTAAATTATGTATTACAGCCGCTGTCATTCCTGTTGAGTTCCTTCACACCCCTCTTCCAGACTGTTCAGATGAGATTGTAGTATGACATGATTGACTTTTGACTGTCCAATACCTGTCCAACCTCTGTGCTTCAGTCTGAAACATACATGATGGACAGATTGACAGAAAACTTCAGTGATGTCACAGAAAAATGTTCTGTATGAGAAGGAACGGATCTGTCCCAATAAGAACATGTCCAACACATTTTACCCAGTTACAAATCTAAACAACAGCTTCTGCTCTTCATCCTCCTCTTCATCATCCTCATTTCCTGCTGCAGCTCTAATTCACTGAATATTAAACACCTCCTTCCCTCCTCTCCCTCTCCTCCCCCTCTCCCCAGTGACCAGTGTCTTTAAATGGGCCCCCTCCCTCCCCCATCCCATCACACAACGTCTCCTGCTCCCACTGTTGCTATGGTAACAACAATCCTCAGGTGATTATTGTTAATTATCACCATGGCAACACCATCAGTACTAGTGTAATCATGTGTCAGGAGAAGAGAGGAGGTCCCAGTGTTGTCCTAATCGTTCTCTTTGTCTCCGGTCTGGTCTGAATGTTCCCCACTTTGTCTCTTATGGTTTTACTCTTTGTTTCTGATTGGGTCCTGACGGTTCTTTGTCCGTGTCACTAATTTAGTTCAGTTCAATTCAGCTTTATTTACATAGCAAAAATTCACAACAAAATAAGTCCAGTCCATAAATCCAGTCCAGAAGTAACAAATGCATGCACCAGTTTCTCAGCATTACTTTGAGACAGGATGCTCCTAATGACAATATTCTATAGGTGAAAGAAGGCTGTTCTAGACATTTGTTTTACATGCAAGGTAAAGGACAAATCCTGGTCAAAGATAACTCCAAGATTCCTTACAGCAGTACTAAAGGCCAAAGTTATGCCATCTAAAGTAACTATATTGTTAGACAGCCTTCTCATATGTATTAGAAAGTAGGAAATTATAGGACATCCAGGCCTTTATGTCTTTTAGGCATGACTGATTGGTTAATATCTTCTGGTTTCACAGATAAATCATTTGCACAGCAGTGGACGTTTATGGAATGTTTCCTAATAATGTTGCCTAGAGGTGAATTATACAGAGTAAAAAGTGTTGGTTATAACTCCATAACTAACTTTTGTGCATGTAGAAGATTCATCATTAACATGAACAAATTGGAATCTGTCAGATAGATAAGATTTAAACCAACCTAGTGCAGTTCCTTTAATCCCAATTTCATGTTCCAGTCTCTGTAATAAAATGTTGTGATGGTGAATGGTGTTGAATGCAGCACTAAGATCTAACAGAACAATTATAGAAACGAGTCCATTATCTGAGGCCAAGAGAAGGTTGTTGGTGACTTTTACCAGTGCTGTTTCTGTACAATAATGAACTAAAAATCTTCATACAAATTATTCCTGTACAGGTGGTCGCATAGTTGCTTTGCTTTTTTTAAGGATTAAAAAAAGGGTGGAGATTGGATATTGGATATTGGTCTGTAATTGGCTAAAACACCAGGATCAAGACAGGGTTTTTTAAGTAGAAGTTTGATTAAAGCTACCTTACAGGCCAGTGGTACATAGAATGTTAATAAAGATCAAATGTAACATGGACATGTCTGATTTAACAAATACACTTAAAGGCCTGTGATCAGGTCTATGCAGCTCTTTGTTTCACACGCACACACACACACACACACACACACATACACACACATTAACTCACGGGCTCTGCTTCACTCTTGAATCCTGTTGTAATTAGTATCTTCAGTGTTTAGTTCAGTTTATAAACAGCTGTTTCACACACAAACTTACTGTTCAAATCTCCTACATATCTCAGACTCCAGCTCCTATCAACCACCAGATCATCTGGCCCTGTCTTTGTTTTGTCTTGTGTATTCTGCTGAGTCTTTGTGGTTACCGGGTTATCATGTCACGAGTCCCACCCCCTATACCATTGTCAATATAGCCAGTTACATGCACTCGTCTTCACATTTTTATTCTCCCTGTCAGTTCTCTACCCTGTTGTCTTTGATAGTTTTACTTTTGAAGGTTTCTTCAATCTTCATGTCTAAACTTGTACAGGTATTTGTTTCCCGTGTTCTATGAGTTACTCCTTGTATGTGATTCCAACACACACAGGGATTCAAATGCAAGAGCCAACACAAGACAGGAAGTGCAGAAGAAGATTTATTAACAAAGAATATAAATCAAACTTATAGCAGGCAGTCAAAGGAAATAAAACAAACAATAACTAACAATTACAAAACAAAACTAACTAAACAAAACCGAGACTAACTCACTCTGACAACTAACTAACAAAATAAAGACTGACTAATGCACTAGGAGGATTTCTAAAGCTAGAAGTCGTGGAAACAAATGAGAATAAGGACACAGGACACACGAGAAGACACACTGGCAACAAACAATAGGAATGAGGGTCCTTATAAAACAAGAATGGATGAATGATGGGAAGCATGTGTGTTGACCAGTGCCAGCTGAGTAACGGAAAACCAAACGGGACTGGAGACAGACTGAGGTGGAACTGGGTGGTGGGAAGCCTCAGGCGGGGAGGAGAGCTGCGGGGACACATACAGACAAGATGAAAAAACAAAACACACAGGAACAAATTAAATCTAATCAAATAAATGAAAAACCAAACTTCTGACACCTTGTTTGCTTCTGTTAGCAGTGATTTTCAGTTGTAAATTTCCTTTAGCATGTTATTAAAGCTAATTTATCACCCATTCTCTTCTATTGTGTATTTGAGTCCTAACGTAACCACCTGACACACCCACTATAATGACTTTACATGTGAACATTCAATGAGGAACTCAGAAGTTGAAAATGGTGGACAATAACAGAACTGGTTTTTGAGTTTTCCAGTTTCGGAGCGAGAGTCTCTCAAATTAGTTACTATGTTAGGTTCTAGGGTTTATTAATAAGCTTCAGTGGAAGATTGCTGCTACTCCTTCACCTTTGGGGCAACTGTGGCACAGGAAATTGAGCGGTCGTCCACCAATCCCACAGTTGTTGGTTCAGTCCCCGGCTCCTCCAGTCACATGTTGAAGTGTCCTTGAGCAAGACACTGAACCCCAACTTAGCTGCTCCCGGTGAGTGTTGGCCAGCTGCATAGCAGCTCCTCCATCAGTGTGTGAATGACTGAATGAAAAGCAGTGTAAAGTGTTTTGAGTACCAATAGGTAGAAAAACGCTATAATGACTTGGGAGGGTTGACTCATTTAGTCTGACATATTCGTCTCTGCATCCTGGGCTTAACTCTGGATTTTCAGACTTTTGGTTGTCTCATAAAAACAGCCATATTTCTGGATAAGACAGCCACACCATCTAATGTAGGATGGATGCCATCTCTCCTAATCAGCCCAGGTTTTCCAGAAAAAACATTTCCAATTATCTATGTAGCCCACATCGTTTGCTGGACACCACATAGACTCTCAGCAGTTGAATGACGATCTGGAGCTGTACATTTCGTCACTGGTCTGATCAGACAGGGGTCCAGAGAAAAGTACAGAGTCCGACATTGTTTTCTCAAAGTTACACACCCATTCTTTTTAGTGACCTCTGATTTGTGTAATCAGGCTTTAATAACGTCCTGTGTGAATAACAATCTTACAGTATTTATGTTTATCACTAATCATCTGGTCCTGATGTACTCTCCTGTAGTGAAGCACAGTTAGTACTACCTACTACAGCTAGTACTGAGTTATGTGGCCAGTTAAATGCTGGGGTGATGACATAATATGATAGTGGGCAGAAGAGGACAAATGTTACCTGAGGTGGAGAAAAATAAATTTTGCTGAATCTGTAGCCTTATTTATCATCGGTTTTTCAGCAGCTGCAGTAGATGAAGTTCAGATGGATTTGGTGTCTCTGAAACTCAAAACATGTCATGAACATCAAATCCTTCTTTAAAAGGGAGAACGACCTGTCTGACCTCTGACCTGTCCGTCTAGGCTCATTAATCATTCAGTCAGTCACACATTCTGTCTCATGTTTTTATTCTGGACCCAGGAAACAACTTCTCATCCCAAACTGTCTCTTCTTTGACTTACAGTTTATCATGACTCCATCTTCAGATGCTGAGAGTCTGAGGTTATGATCCATAACAAAACTCAATGTAATGTCTTCACCAACATGTCCCACAGACTTTCAGTCTGTTGTCTCCAGTTTTTGTTCTGAATCACTGGATGATGTTTTGTCATTTAATAAAGAGTTGAATGAGAAGCTGCAGTGGAGAAAAAGGAAAATCTCCCTCCACCTGTTATTATGTGAAGCTCCACCTCAGCATAGTCTACTGAGATATGGTCACTCCAGAAACATCCGAGTTATTTAGTCCTGTTTCCTCATTATATTCAGTGTCAGCTGCTTCAAAGTCACCTTCATTTAGTTTCACTTAGCAAATGTTTCAGATGTCTGCACAAACTTTATTTAGAAGGCACTTGTGGAACAAATCTGCACTGGGCCTGTACGTCTGTGTTATCAATAGTGGTTACACTTTCTCACTAACCTCATGTACATATTTATTCAAACTGTTTAAGTTTAATTTTATTTGATGACATATTGATTAAATCTGTGTTTGATTACATCTGTTTGACGGAGTTTGTGCTTTACATTTACATTTACATTTAGTCATTTAGCAGACGTTTTTATCCAAAGCGACTTACAAGTGAGGTACAAGGCAAGCAAGAATCTAAGTCAACGTCAAACATCTGCACAGACAGTGAGACTGAACTTGTTTCAGAAGTAGAAATGTGTCACCAAGCTTTGAAAAAGCTTTTATCCACAGAAAGACAAATTTAAGCTGCTTTAATATTTAAAAAAATAAATCCTAGATGATAAGCAGCTCTCAAACATTCATGGCTCCTACGTTTAGATGGGAAATCTTTTCCTAAATGTTAATCTGTAAAAACGTCAAAGTTCATCTTTATTTAATTAAAGACATCAGGTCCAAACCAGAGCTAAAATAAATATGAACAGACGGAGGTTTAATTTTGACTGTGTCTCCATTTAAACCATCAGATGCAGACGAGTGTCAGAGCCTTTCTGCTCTTTGTGTTAAAAGTTAAACAGCTGTGGGAAGAACAGTTTGATTTAGTCGTTTTTAACTTTAAAAATGTGTGCGTGTGTGCGTGCGTGCATGTTTTCCGGCTGAGCGGGCGTAGAGGCAGATGCCTAAAAGCCCGAATAAATATTAAAGCAGATCAATATTTTATTCAGGATAAATTATTATGGGGTTTTTGTGAGAGCACACAGTGTGTGTGGAACATGACACGTGTTAATAATGGATAAGTGATGTTAGTGACTGCAGCTTCCATCTGATCTGAAGTGTTTTTAAACAGATTGACAGCAGCTCAAATGACACACGTTCATATTTCAGCAGACTGACTGGTTCTGACAGGATTATTTTGCACACAACACGTTCCTTTCACATATCGGTGGGTTCTAATCTACAGTGTGCACAGTCAGATTTCTGAATTAAATTAAAAAATAAACAATTTCTAACCCTTATTTTTTCCAACATTAAATTGTGGTTGATTTTAATTTGACTTTTTTTTTCACAACAGAGGATTATTTCGTATCACTGTGGAAACAAATCTTAAATCTAATAAATCTAAATATAAAACTGAAAATCAGATTCACCCTCTTCAATGTAAATCATGACTGGTGCAGCCAGTGGGTTTTAGAATTTACACAGTTAAACAGAGATCAGCTGAGTTCACGTTTAAAGGATTGTATTATGAATCCACTTGGATCTGGAAGGTCCAGATACTGGATCTGCCCAGAGCATGTTGTGTTCGAAAAATAAATGACTCTACAAGGAGACTAGAGAAGGAGGTCACAAAGAAGAAAATGGTAAAAACTAGAACAAATGCAGCTCAGGTTCTTCACAGGTCAAAGTGTGATGGTCTTATCAAACCTTAGAAACTTCTTCCACTGGACTCCAGAGTCTCCTTTTTGCTTTCTGACAAACATTGAATCTGGCCTGTTTCTATTTTCTTCTATAGAGCATCAACCGCTGAGGACCCAGTTAACTTCAGAGCAGGAAAAAAGCACAGATTATTAGAAACAAATTAACACTGAACCTAACTTTGGAAGTGTTGTTCCACACAATGGGTTTTCTCATCAGTTAGTAAGAAACATGTTAACATCCCTGATTGCATGTTCACACACACTTTAATACGTGAACCTGACACAGGTGTGATGGTGATGGGTGGGGGGTGGTAACAGTGTGCTAATGGCTGCTACTCCAACAGGTTAACACACACAGTGTCAGACAGTTTCCACCTGGACAAACCCACATCCGCTCATTAGCTCCGACAGCCTGAGAAGCTCTGTGTGAAAGTGATGACATTTCACAGCCGCCTTCTTTACATGAGCAGCTAGTTTGACATGACATGCCTGAAACGTTGCAGTGACAATAGGAGGTTAGAGCTCCTTGTTAAACATACGGAGCTCACAGAGAGCTTATTACTGTAACCACATACACACACACACACACACACAGAAACACACACGCTCTCTGTGTGATCACATGGTTTATTGTATACGCACTCACACACACAACAGGAAGTACAGGAAGTTCCCCCGTTCCCCACTGAGGAGGCTCAGGGGCTGGGGTTCGAAGGTCATAAATCAGAGACCACTAACTGACAAAGTGACAATACAAACGGTTTTAACACATGGTATGTGCGGTTAGTCAACTGACCTGAGCTGCTGGTCTTCATCCATCACAGTCTGTTAGCCTCCCAAATAGCTAGAATCGGAACTAGGAGCCATGAGGGTTTTTATAAAGGAGTCAGATAGAAGCAGCAGCATGAACCTGGACTTTAAATCAGTCCTCTGAGTTTTAGGGAACCAGATAAAATAAAAAGCCAAAAACTGGTTCTGAACATTCTTCTCTCTGAGTTCTGAAAACCTGTGAACTCTGAACTCTCTTTGTCTCTCATGACTCAACAAAGCCTTAGTGAGACGGGAACAGGGGTCCTGAAGCTTGTTGATTGACAGCTGTCCTCCCACAACATCCACCGATTGGTTAGACAGACGAGTTTCACTGCTGCCAGGTTGTTCAGTCAGTCCATGTTTACACCAGTCTTTTTTGAGACTGTGACCTCAAAGTGTTCACAAAGACCCAGATTATCAGGATTATTTAGCCGAACATCAGCAGGTTGGTCTGGATTTGTTTGACACCTATTAAAGAACAACATTGTGTTGTTATATGTATTAAAATACATATATGTATGTATATGTATTAAAATACATATAAAGAAAAGACAATAAGGTGAGACTGCTGAGGTACAGATATATGGGTTCCAGCACCAAGAATGAGAAAGTGGGAGGGAAGCAGAACTTATCTGTATCTGAGGGTCTGGTCTAAAGCAAACTCCAAGTATAAAAATAAAATGTGCATACATAGCACTTCTCTACCTGTTTACTGCTTCTCTTTCACCCATTCACACACACACACACACACACACACAGCAGTTGGCCAACACTCACTGGGAGCAACTAAGTTGGGGTTCAGTGTCTTGATCAAGGACACAGGGGTTTTAACCAACAAGTGTGGGATTGGTGGATGACCGCTCTCCCTCCAGTGACACAGTTGCAGTCTGAACATATGAATTCCGGATACAGAAAACAGAGTAAACTACTACTACTACTACTACTACTACTACTACTACTACTACTAATAATAATAATAATAATAATAATAATAATAATAATAATAATAATAATAATAATAATAGTGGATGATGAAGCTGGTTTAGTTCAGTTTTAGTGTCTCTGGATTCAAATATGAACATGTAAAGAAAGTGTGAAGCTTTTTATTATGACTGTGTGTGTATGTGTGTGTGTGTGTGTTACCTCAGACAGGTAAATTGGTGAGACTTCACCTCCTCCTGGCTATGTGCTCTGATTGGCTGAGCTCTGCTTGGAGTCACAAGTCTCTTCATAGTGATGAACACCTCTCACACACACACACACACACACACACACACAAACGTGTTCACTGTTAATACTCACATGTAGTTTCTGTTTCCACAGAGTCTTTAACATCTACTTGCCTCAGGTCAGTGTTTTAGTTAAACCAGGATCCAGGTTTAACTAATCCAGACTAACCTGCTAAAATAATCCTGTCAATTCCAACCCAGAAATGAGATGAAATGAAATCTGCTTAATGAGGTAATCCACCTTCAGTCTAAATGATCAAATCTTTGTTTTAACAAAATATTAAAATGAATGAATTAAGTAGCTTTTTATTGGAATTTAGTTTCATGGGTTAATCTACAGATTAACACATTAATCAACAGATTCTCAGGTCCTGATCCAGTTCACTGTTATCTGTATTTGTACAGGTTCTGTTTTAGGGCCTTGTTGCTCTGACAACAGATAAAAACCTACAGTATCTGGTGGTCATATGACAAAGGTCCTGACATACTGAGGTTATACTGAGTTAAACTCTGATTAACGAGCAAACTCTGATTGGTTGATTATTGCAGAGACTGGTTACTGTCACTGAAGTCAAATGGTTTAAGTGAAATGATTAAATAATAAGAAATAAAATCTTTGTAGATGGTAGTTTTATTTTTCTGGTCCTGGATAAATGTCAGTGGCTGAGTCTGAGCTCTGAATATAAAAAATTCAGGAATATTAAACAGGAAACATTCCTGAATATTAAAATGTGAAACTTTTTTATACAGCAGGCAATAAAAAGTTCAAACAGAGCAGAGAATATATATAAAAATATATACTTCAGAAAAGATGCCAAATGAAGCAAAAGCGGAATAAATCAAATGTGAAGTGACATTGAGACGACTTTCAGAGTTTCATTAGTCTGAGGACGAGAGAGACTGAGAGAAAACTGACACACAAAGGTGAGTTAGAGTGGGTGAGAGAGTATGTGTCTGTGTTTGAGAGAGAGAAATCGATGAACTTTCTGTAGCATCAGGAGTTAAACCTGCTCTACAGCATTGCCTGAGTCACTGACTGAGGTCCAAAAACCAGAAATGTGAGCTTCACCAGCAGAACCATCAAACCCTCCACATCATACAAAATACAGCAGCACGTCTCACTTTTAATCAGCCAAAAAGGACACACATCTCTGCACTGGCTTCATCAGTGGTAGACTCAACAGCTCCTTCCTACCTGAACTCCAGGTCTACAGTCCCTTTAACAAAATGGTCCCGATGGTCCCTTCACCACACAGAAAAACATACTAGTCCTGAATCCTGAATCATGAATCAAGTAAAATTGTTGAATGAAAGTGTGGGATTCATTCTGTGTTTACAGACTGTGCCTCAGATATAAATCATGTCTGTGTGTCTCACGCACAAACCGGCTTCTCAGAAAAAGGCCGGTTCCTGCCAGTGGTGTCAATGATCAGAGGTTCTTCAGCAGAGGCAGAACCTTGTCTACAGTGAGACTCAAATCTTCCATTCTTTACCCAGACCTAAAGAGGCTAAAGCGACTGTGTGTTGGATTGAGATGAGCTACACTCAGGACATCCTCTGAGTCCCATGTCCACCCTGCACACAAACAGGTCTAAGGAAGAGAGGACAGAACCTCAAACCGTGGTGGAACAGGAGTGAGCCAACAGATGGAGGCAGAGCAGCACGTCATTGTCTGAACAATAGTGGATGTGTTGTTGTTCTCATCTACTTCAACACCTCAGTCAGAGACAAACACATGATCGGTGGCTTCTCAGTTCAAAGCTTGTCATAGAATTTATCCGGTTTTAAGAAGACGTCATCTGTGACTGAACCCAGATCAACTCCAGTCTGTAATCCTTCACCTGAGTGTGTGTTGGGGATTACACAGGTCTTCATCCCTTCAATCCCATTTATCCTGTCTGTGTGTGTGTGTGTGTGTCTGTGTGGTGTGTGTGTGTGTGTGTGTGTGTGTGTGTGTGTGTGTGTGTGTGTGTGTTAACTGGATATGGGCTCTTTGTTGCCCTGCAGATTACCAGTTGAGGATTTCACATCAGTGTGTTCACTCTCAGCTTCATGTCTGCGCATACATGTGAAAAAGTGAACCGCATTATTGCCTTGGTCTGCTCCGAACTAGTCGTCTGCAGCTCCAGTTTCCACGTGGTGGGACATAAGTCTGCAGCCTGGACCACATACTGGCTCCTGCCAAACCATCAGGACCAGCGTGGGGTTGAGTGTTCAGCTCAAAGATCCTTCAGACAGTAGATCAGAGTGTCTCAGCAGTTTTTACCGGAGCCAGGTCCTGTGCAAGTGATCATACCCAAAGTGAACAAGTGTGCTCAGTTTACTCTGGGATGATTTGAAGGAGCAGAAGCCTCAGAGTCCCTCAGCTCTTCACTTTCATCATCACACTCTTCACACAGCAGATAAATAACTCACTGACCTCCGCTGCTCAGCTGCTGCCTCCTGATTGGCTGCTGCTGACCCCACCCTATAAACATGACAAGGAGTGGAGGTCAGTGATTGGCTGAGAAACAGGAAACAGCGAGTGAATGCATTAGTGTCATTAAGGACAAACAGTTGGTGATGGAGAGATGACTCGTGACAACACTTCATTATTACACAGACTAATAACTGCTGAGAAAATAGGGACACCGGGGACACGCTGGTTTTAGCTGTTTAACTGTGACAAAGAGTCCAGATTCTGTCTCCATGCAGTGTTTCATTTCTCTGCAGAAAAGTTGTTTTTTTTTTTTTTTTCAGCTCACCTGTGAGGGCCACAATGATCCAGCTGCTATAAGTCCTGCACTGGACGTGTCTTTAGTGTCCTCCCTCACTCTCTTTTTCCATTCAGGGAACATCTCTTCAGTGACAAAATTTGCTAGAACGGTCCTCAGACTGGGAGCCTCACATGAAAGGGGCCAATGACCAACTTCACCCTGACTCAGAACCTGGTTCCACATAGAGCGGGTCTGCTGATGTCCGTCTAAGCTTTGTCCTTCAGCACAAGTTTTAAAATCACAAACTGTTCACTGGACTGTTAGATCTTTAGTATGACTGTTAGTCTGCACTTACCGTGGAATTTTTTAAATTGACCTGTAAAAATTGATTCTAAACCTTCCTGAGATTCTAACCATAACCAGCTTAAACAAAAGCCCTGAAGGGTCCCACTCATGCTTTTAACCAGGCTGAACAAACTGCAGCAGAGCTTCAGCATAAAAACCTGCAGAGACAAAAACTGGAATCATTAAGTTCATCTGTGACATTAATGAAGCAACAAGAAGAAGAAAAACTGAGTAAAGAGGAAAAAGTGAAGCTTGGGGTTGACTTCTGTGACCCCACCCGTCTTTCGGCTGTTCTGCTTTAGTAATTACCATGGCAACAGCACATCATCATCACTATCATCGCCGCCCGGCAACACGAAACAGTCACAGACACTAATTTAACCAGGGTGTTTGCGCATGTCTTCGTGTGGTTGTGAAGACATGTTCATGTGTGTCATCAGCGGACTGTTTGTTCAAACTGTTTATTGGCTTCAGCTGCTTCCTGCACTCATCACATTAATGGAAAAGAAGCTAAATGCTAATGCTACACACAGAAGAGAACAAAGGTCAGACAAAAGTTTAAAAGTTTCTCACTTCAAATCCAAATCACCCACACACATCAATAAACAGAAGAAATTATTAAAATAAAATTACTACAATTCAAATAAATCAGACCTGATGTTAGAAAACAATCTGACCACAATCGACCTGTGTGCAGCCAGACTTACTGAATCCAGAGAACAAAGAACTGTATCCTGGTTCAACATTTGAATAAAAATAACATTCGTTTATTTTTTTTTTTCATCGTTCTCTGCTCGGACTTTATTTTACAGGCCGATAATTTCTAATTCATTTGCTCAAAAGCTTCCAGATGAGTCTGACAATCAATGGACACGGGTGTAAAACAGCACTAACTTTATTAAAACCCAACAATTCTTTATTCTTCTGTTTCCTAATTATTAATTGCATTTACATAAATCTGTCATTAGTTCCTCATTACACCACATATTCAATCATTTAGACAAATATGGGTCCAGTAAAATAAATGCTGTTATCATTCAGTTGTGCTGCTTTTATTAAAGCTTTTGATTAAAGAAAATAACATTTACTTTGACCAGTACCTGGTATCATGTTTTCTATAAAAATATATTTATTCATTTATTATTTTTTGTTTTGTTTTCAATCTGATAGCTGATGTTCAGGTATAAAGAGAATGAAGGGAAAATTAAAAGGTAAAAGTCTGAAAAAGCAAAAAGCAAAAACATTTTTTAAAGAACATTTTTAGATTTGATATTAACTATAGATTCTTCATCTACAGCTTCGGGAAAGTTTTAATGTCCTCACAGGCAGAAACATGACCCAAATCCAGAATCAGAAATGTGTGTTCCAACAAACATTTAATGTCCTTGTTTGGAAGCATCATTAAAAAATATCTTCACGTGGATTTCTGTAAATATTTATTATATTCACACTGTAAATAAAGTTACAGGTTTTGTCTTGGTGTAAAATTACTTCAAAAATGAGAAAACATATAAATAAAAAAATTATAAATATAAACTGTATGTATACAAGTTTATCTGTTAAAGAGTATACTACTGATCAATTGTTATTATTATTACTATTATTAAATATTATTATTATTATTAATAATATAATAATAATCTGCGTTGCTCTTATTGTCACCATTTTATATATAACTCAAAATTAAACCTTTTTTTAAACCTTTTTTTCTTGAAGTACAGCATCACAGAGTCTCCTAAGCCCCAGAGAAATATCAATTCACTGTACATAATTAATAACTATACATATTTAAGCACATACAGTCTTAGTTTACTTTACAGGAGGTAACACATCGCTTTTTAATAATAATGTACCTAAATTATTTTTTTTACCAAAGTTCTTTCTTTTTAAATGTGATTAATGAATAAGTATATGAATGTAATTGGAAAAAAGAAGGAATTTAAAGCATCACAGCAGCAGGTACATACTGTACACATTATGTACATAAATGTACAAGTACACACAGTATTACAGTAGACACACGCCTTTACAGAGTAAAGACTATGCAGCAGAAAAACACAACAAAGAATGGAAGCGTTTATTAAAATATAAAAAGTACAGAGACAACGACACAGACAGTTTAACAGAATCTTTGTGATTTTTTCCAGTAAAATGAGAAGTGATGAGATGATGATGGTGACATGTTCACATTACAAACCACAGCAAGCTGCAAACAAAGAGACGGCTGCCGTCTAGGTGGACCGAGTCTCTGAGGAAGGGGGGAGGATAAGCTGGGGGGGTCTGATGTGAGAGAAGAAGAAATGGAGGAAGCAGGTTATTTTCTCCTAGGAGTCTGTTGGTGTGTGGGGGGGCAGAGCAGGCGCAGAGCTCCCCCCAGTGGTCAAAACAACTTACTTCTCCTCTGTGTGGCAGGAACACTTTTAGGAACTAAATGGACCTTAGTCTTTAGTTCTAATGTGTCTTAGCAGGTTAAAGTTTATTACATGATGTTTCAGTTGTGTTATGAGTTGTGTTTTTATGTAAAAAGAGAAACAGATGTGTATACACACCACTGACACAACACTGTGTAGAACTCTGCACAATGTCATGTTCTTCAGTCTCCTACTTCTAACCGAGTTAGGCTAACATATCTCAGACAAATAAATCATAAAGTTACGTAAAACATCCCTGATGTGACCATCACCATGACAACAGCAATAATACAGTTAATGTGTACAGTGGTTAGTTAAGCTGATGAAGAACACAATTACTCACCGTAATGTGACTAAAATACATAGTGAAATCATATAATATGTCAATTAGAATATAATGTGTGTGTTCTAACATGTGCATAAATAGAACTGTTTGTGAAGTGTGTGTGAGTGTGTAAGTGTGTGTGTGTGGTGATAATCTACTTTTTCTTAGTAGTAAAACATATAGAAGCAACAATGGGAATGTAAAACCTGAACTACATGTAACATTAAAACCTGATTCTTTTATTTCTCTCAGTCCCTGTTTTTGTTAAAGCTCAGTTTGCATCATCTTACACAAGTTGTAGTTTGACTGAGTGTTGGTTGGAAATGTGGGATGTGTTTAGACGGACAGGTAGACTAACATTAAAACAGGAGCAGAGCTCAGTGTCAGAATGTAGATACATAATCAGTAAAACAGCTGTTTGGGGTGGCTGTTGCTCAGTTGGTAAGGCAGTCCTCCCTGGACCACAGGGTCAGTGTTTCGATCCCCGCTCCCGGCTACATGTCAAAGTGTCCTTTGACATGTAGCAAGACGCTGAAACCCAAGTTGCTCTTGGTGGGTCAGGTGAGCACCTTGCATGGCAAGGTGGCCACCGCCATCTGTGTGTGAATGTGAGTGTGAATGGGAATCAACATTGTAAAGCACTTTGGATAAAAGCTTTAAGTGGCCATTTACCATACAAATGCTGAATTAAAATCATTAATAGATCACTTCAGAAAAAGACAGCCTCAGTATTGATCAAAAACACAGAGTAATCATTGAAAAGAGAGAAATATTCACAAAAGCAGTTTTCAGTTTTATGTGTGTCACTTTAAGTCAAATCATCTGCTTCAGTGTTTCACTAAACTCAGTTTATTTAAGTCACTTCACTAAGTGTCAGAGCTGGACAAAGATTTCACGATTCACAAATCTCTTTTTTTAATTATTTTTAATTAATAACTGTTTTGTTTTTATAATTTAAAAGTGTCAGATTCATGACATAACATGGAGGACAAAGAGACAAAAAAGAAATAAATGAAATTAAAACAGTATAAGAAGCACTTAAATTTAGTTTGGATAATTTGAATGATTGTCTCCAGTGGAGTGTTACTGTGTATACTGGAATCAGAATACTGCAATACTGAAGTAACAAACTGCATGTTGAGGGTCGTGTTTAAATTGTGAACAATATAAATGAGACAATTCAGAACATATCTCAGCATTAATTTAGTCCACAGCCTCAGTTTAGTCACGTATCTGTCTTTTCGAGTTCATGTAGTAAAAACAGGATGAGTGTTGAAGAAGCTGCTCTGAATCTTTCAGCAACAAGTTTGTGTCCAGATCTCGATGGATTCTGAAAAGACAGAGCTTGACTCCTTCAGACAAAACCTGACAAAGACCCAAATAAAAATGTGTTTAAAAATAAAAATGTGTTTAACTGTTTCAGAATTTACAGGTAGTGCAGACTCTGGGTCTCTCCACCTCTCCTTGTGTCTCTTCGTCCGTCTTCCTGCTCTCAGGAAAATGACATTTAGAGCAGCAGGGTGAGAAAAGCAATCTGCCGTCCATCCCTGGAGAGAGTGAGAGAGACGAGGGAGAGAGGAGATGTAAATGTAAAACTGAGTGGAATAAAAAGAGAGAGAGATGGAGGGGGTGAGGCTGGGGGGGTGAGACCCAAAATGTATGAGGTGGAAAGAGGTGGGGGGGGGGTCTTTTTTCCTTCCAGAAACACTCTGATCCGCTCTCCCTGTCTACCCTAATGGATCTGTGTGTGGACAAATTGATGCCATCACTGTAAGGACATTTGTGTCCGATGGGGACATTTATGTCCTGTGGGGACATTTCTACACTGTGAGGACATTTGTGTCCTGTGGGGACATTTGTGTACTGTGAGGAATTCTCTCCTCTCTGAGGAAATAAGGGTCCTTTGAAGACATTTTTGTTGTGTGGACCTTTTTACACCATGGGGACATTTCTGCACTGTGAGGCCTTTTTTAGACTCTAAATACATTTCTGCACAATAACAACATCTTTATCCTCTGAGGACATTTTTGTCACATGAGGACATTTATAACTCCATGGAAACACTCCTGCACTGTGAGGACATTATATCTGGTCCTCTCACCTCCAAAGGACTACTTGAGGATCTAGGTCAGAATGAGAGACAGGGTTGGGATGAAAGCCATTTCATATTGACAGCATTTTCAGAAAACATTTTTTTGGACGAGTTCTATCTCACAGAACAGATGTGTCACATCAAAATTGACTCAGAGACCTCTTGCCATTCTTTGACCAATGCCATGTCCCCACAGTTGTCTCATATTTAGTGAATCATACAAACCGTCTATGAGGACAGAGCCAGCTCCTCACAGTGGAGACAGTCTGACTCTACCCGCTACAGAATGAGGATGTCCCTATGGAGGTGGTACAACTGCTCCTCGGACAATTAAAATGTGCTCAAAACAGGTTGATTTAACCTCACTGGACATTAAAGACACAGGAAGCGTCCCCCACTTGTCCTCCCATACAGTATAATTCTGTGTGTATGTGACATAAAACTAAAGAATGTAGCTGTACTGTCTCTGGAACTCTGTGTGCCGACAGATCAATGTGCCTTGGTCCTGGGCAATGCAGCAGCATTACTGTCATGGACAAACCATGACAGTGTGCACTAACAGGAAGTGACGGCGACGTATTGAAGGGTGATGCTAAGCTGATGGGCCAGATGTGGGCTAACAGCCCCAAGGGGCTGATCTCTGAACCAAACTTTTATTTCAATTTTTAATAATTCATTTGACCTCTGTGCTCATTCACATGTTCAGCTTGTTTTTGCTTTTCTGATCAAATTTTTCTTCAGCTTTTTTAAACTCTCACAGACACAAAATGGTTTTGGACTCACATCTCTCTGCACTTCATAGAGACGCTCTGTTTTGAGAATTTACCGGGATTTATCTGCTTTAAATAACAGACGTCTCGAAGGCTGAAGATGAGACTGGATGAGATGTTTTTTTCTGTCTCTGTTGCTACGTGAATATCAAAGTGAAATCACATCTTTCCCTTGGGAAAAATACCTCCAGAATCAGCATTTTGTTTTCCCTTTAGCTTCAGCCACTGTTATTTTATTGTTTTCCTACATTTTTCTCATGGCATCATCGTTTATTGTATTGCGGTCGTTGTCAGGTGGAGTTTAAAGAGAAGAAGAGTTGTTTAAACCTTTTTCCTGAAGGCTTTATGTGCGGTTGGACTATAGGAGCCTGGAGGTTCAGTTCTGTGCTGTATCAGAGGTCACTTTTTGATTTAAACCCACTGAAAACATAATAATAATAATAATCCCGTGTGCAGTTTTCTCTCATCAATTGCCTCCTGTTAAGTAGGTTAAACAGGAGAACTCATCCACCTTCTTTAATAGTGACCAAAGCAATCTGCGCAGGAACAAAGCTGTTATTAGCGTCTTTTGTCTCGCCAAAAAGCTTCCAGCTGCTAATTAACAAGCACAGTCTTATCACACACCTCCACCACTCACACTGCTGCTGCAACAATCAATCGCACACATGCACCCGGCCTGCAAAACAGGGTCCAGGACCTAGTCAGGTCAGGAACAAGCACAAAGAGAAGAGAGAAGTCATGTTCAGAAGAAATGTTCATGTTCAGAAGAACTCATTGAAGTTTAAGAACTGTTAGTAGTGAGAGAAGATTCGAACAAGCACAAAACTGAAAAAGAGTCCTGGTTCATCTGCATCACATATTTACAATATATTACCAAAATTTTGTCACTGAAAGCTGCACACACAAATTCTCAGATTTTGTCAGTGGTTAAAACTAACTAAGCACATTTGATTTCTGGACTCCTGTTTTCCTAAATTTAACTTTGAATTTTTGAATATGAATCTTAAATGACGTTTGTTATCTTACTAAATATTTCTAATACTGAGTATGAGATGTGTGTATCAGTTCCTTTTTAAGTTTTAATGGCAGGAGAGTTCACAACACCACTGAATGTAAAGAAAACCAAGTATTTGGTCTGACCACAACAGATCTGTGACAACAAAGAGTAAGAGTGTGAACTGTAGGAGAGGTTTATATCTGAAAGGTAAAAAACTGTGTCATCTGCATAAAATATTAAAATGTAGGATAAAATAACGTTATTTACTGAATGTTTAGATTCTTTACTGCACATTCAGCCAGTACAAACTTTAATCAACAATTGCACTAATGTAATTTTCATTTTTTCACTATAACCTTTTTTTAATACACCGATTGACCATGTTTGGCATTATTATGTTAGGATTGGGGTTAGGTCTGCATCCTCCTACATCAGGGATCTCAAACTCAAATTACCTGGGGGCTGCAGGAGGCAGATTCTGGGTGAGACTGGGCCCCATTAGCTATTTCACAAAAAAAGCTTTGTTAAAAAAAAATCGAATCTTCTCTCACTACTAACAGTTCTTAAACTTCAATGAGTTCTTCTGAACATGAACATTTCTTCTGAACATGACTTCTCTTGCCTACTTCTTGCTGCCAGAGTCCAACACTGGTAACATTGACTTCGTCCAGCTCGAAATCAAACATGCTCATTTCAAACACACTAAGAAGTTGTAATTCTATGATGGTTATGTGATGTTACTAAGGCGAGGCCTCCATAGCTGTGCAAAGTTTCTTTGCTTGCATCGAGTGCGGCTGATGGCCCACCCCCCGGGAGCCATATGCTCCACTGTGATTGGTAGGTTTGTTCAGCTCCAGCTATCACAAAAAAGTGCCATTCATATAAAACTCGCGGGCCGCACTAACATTAAATTTCATATCGTCCTGAGGGCCACAAAATATCGTCTCACGGGCCGCAATTGGCCCGCGAGCCGCGAGTTTGAGTCCTACATGCAGTTTTAGCGTACATGGATGCAGACCTCTGCACCCAACTCCACTGTGCCATAGGCCTACAAAAACTATTACAAACATAACACCCAGACAGACCATACCACTGAGAGACTTTCCACACCACTTTCCTCATTCTGAAAACCAACAACCTTCAACCTTGTCCACACTGCTAAGGGTCTCTGAGATCCAAGAAAAGGGGCAAGGTTTGTAAGAAATTGGAGGATGACTGCTTTTTGCATAAAGACAGACTTCACTTGAGCGGCGTGTCAATCCTTTAAAGTAAACCAATGTAGTACTTTACACTTCTTTTTACTTTGCTGTTCATCCAGTAACTTCATTTTTATGATCACATTAACTAACATCAACTAATGATTTTATTTTCTTCAGGTGACACTTGCCATGGGGACCTGTTACACTGTATTACACTCATCTATTGCCGTGGCGGTGTTAGGTACAAGTTTATTGTTGACAAACTGTCACTATGGCAACAAAGAGTTTATAGGGGAAATGACACTATGTCAATACACATTTTCTCTTCCTGTGGTTAGTTGCTCATGTTTTCTCAGTGAACTGCAATACAGTCATTTACTGTGATTTAATGTGTTTTTATTGTGTTATTATTTTATAACTTTGACAAAATAGTTTATCATGAGAAGTTAAGTTATTCACACTGAGGTAGAGCAGTGATAAGTGACTGTTTGAGTGTAATTCATTCACAGTTATAAATATGTAAAACCCTTACATTTCAACCAAAAGAAAACCACTCCAATGCATCTTTGTTTGTTTTAAATGAATTCAGTGTTTTTCTGCAGTTAAAATTTCATTTGTCAGTTTGTGTGAAGCTGCTGCTCGCAGCGATAATTAAGTCTCTGGTTGCTTTCTATGTAAAAACAAAACAAAGTTATTGACATCTGTCAACACACACATTCATAATACACACGCACAATTATAACACACAGAGTTTTGCTGTGTGAGCAGTTTGTTGCTTCATAAATATGATTCCCTGTTTTCCACCGATTGGCTTTTCTGCTGCACAGGCGACAAGGGAATTATTGATTGATTTCCTCACCGCCTGGAAAATAATTGTACACACAAGCGCACATTTATAAACCACAATCCCACGTACACATTCATAACACACACACACACACACACACACACACACACACACACACACACACACAGATGAACATTAGCATTTAAAGAGTGAAAGTTCCAGCGTTTAATGGCCATGCTGATCAATGAACAATTAGAGCTGATGTTTGACACTATGCTGCTGCTGCTGATGTGAACACTGATGCAGGATCAGTTTGAGCTGGAATGTTTAATTCAAACAGAACCAGAAAGAAGAGTGGAGGGAGTAATGGTAAATGGTAAAATGGTTAATGGTAAATGGCTGCTTATAGAGCGCTTTTATCCAAAGCGCTTTACAATGTTGATTCCCATTCACCCATTCACACACACACTCACACACCAATGGCAGTGGCTGCCATGCAAGGTGCTCACCAGACCCACCAGGAACAACTTGAGGTTCAATGTCTTGCCCAAGGACACTTCAATACATAGCAGGGACTGGGGAGCGAACCACTGACCCTGTGGTCCAAGGACGACTGCCTTACCAACTGTGCAGGTCATGCAAACGCGCTACATGAAAATAACAAAATTCACTGCTGATTCAGTGTCCAGACTGATGTATGGAAAACATCTGGTCCTAGACGCCAGCTCAGACCCCTTGTCCACACTGGAACATCTTTTGTCTATAGATCCATTTGTCAGCTTCATAATTCAACACAATTTTCACTTGTGTTCAGTTCCAGTATTTTCCCAAATTAAATAAGAGTATGTCACTTTCCAGTCAGGTACAGAATCTCACAGCTCAACTCAAAGCTCTCATGCTAGTTTGAGCTGGTGACTGATGAGACCGAGCTAAACCCGGTCAGGGTAGTTCACCTTCAGCTGAATCCTGGATGGTTCAGGGCCTTGCTTGAGGACATGTCAGCAGATACTTCTATGGGACTTAAAACTAGTAGTTCTTTGGTGGATACAACTCTTTTTATTCCATTTGTCTGAATGAAGAAGAAACTGCCGCCTCAGCAAAAAAATTACTGCTCTTTAACATCTCTGCTGATTTAAACCTCACCCCCCCCTCCTCCTTCCTTTCTCCGTCTATCTGTCCATTTCCCCCTCCCCCTTCTCTTTTGTCTCTCCCTCTAAAATGACTCTTAAAGACTTCCCACTCGACTAAATCTCTCTCACTCTGTGCTGCCGGCGCATCATTGGTCGGCTGCTGACATTTTGTTAGACGTCGTTAAGGCCGGCGGCACCATAAAGCACCCGAGGGTGACACCTTCCACCCTGCCGGAGAGAGAGGGGGAGTTATAGTTCTTATTTAAGGTCTCGATTAACCTTCTTTTCTGTACGACTAATCAATTTTCATGATACGAGCTTCATAAAGTCCTGTTAATACCACTCATACACATACACACACACGTGTAGAGATATGTCTGTAAAGAGCAAAGGTGGATGGAGAACTCAAACCTTTGTCTCAGGTGAGCAAAGTGTCAGCAGCACAATAAACCTGCGGCAGAATAAAACAGCTGCAGTCCAACAACATTTACTGTGGATAAAGCTCCTTGTTCCCTGTCTGCAGAGTCGGGTGAGAAGATGGAAACCAAAGAACCCACAGAAAGTCCTCAAAATCTCTCAATCACTCCTAGAACCTTGTCTTTACTTTTGAACATAAAACAAATCTGCCATATTCTCATAGACCCCTGTGAGTCCCAAGAACATCAGTAATGAAGCCTAAAGTCTCTTCAGTCTGAGGAGGTTCATAAAATCTCCTTAGTGACCCCCCAATGGCCCCTGAAAAAAACCCCTAGAACTTACCTGGTGATCAAATAGTAAAGACTAGAACCTTCTCAGTATGCCTAAAAATAGTAAATTAAATACTAGATACTAATCCTGAATAATAGAGCAGCTCAAAGACATCTTAAAAAAAAAACACAACCTCCGTAATGTTCTGAGAACTTCTTAAATTACACATAGATCCTTCTTGATGGCTCCTACAATCTCCTGAATGAACCCCTTATTTCCACCCCCTTACTTAATTCTAGAATCCCCTCACAAATTTCAGTCATGTAGCGAACCCTTATAATAGTCCCAGGAACCTAATCAGGGATCACCATAACACTGGCCCTTGTTCTTAGGCCTCTCAGGTTCCACCGGCACTGGTGGATCAACCAGTAGCAGTTTCATACAAGATGCCAGGCATAAGGAGAGCTACTGGTTTTCTTCATTTCCCATAATTCCAACCTGAACTTATAAGTAGCTCTTCAGAACAACAGAACTATCTTTGTCATAAGAATATTCTTTCACTCCCACTCATGTGGAAAAGACCACAATTACAGAGTAGTATCAAAATAACTTAAAGTACAACGAATAAATTTACTGGGGAACGTGTGTTGTACTGCAGGTCTGAGTGTAGTTTTCCGATGCTCCTGATTTTGTTTTGTTACCAAGAATCACAGTGGCTTGTTGTTAAATGGTCTGTCATTCAAATCACGTGACCAACAGTGAGGGGAAGGGGCTTCTGCCAAAGTTTAGATCTATCATTGGCCATTTGAGTGGACTGTTTAACTGTGTTACACACAGACACACACATACTGAGCCATTTAACCCAACTTTAGCACTCTCTGCTGCTCTGCTGATCTCCACCACACAACTGTCAAACTGTCACTGTGTGTGTGGACACGTCTTCTTATGGAAACATTTTAGTTTAAAACCATTTTTGTGAGGACATTTCTGCAGCACCTCTCAGCTTCTGCTGTATGTCTGAAGGTTTAGACCGGGTCTCAGGCTTTAAGAAAATCAGTGCACAATGCACAGTGAGATCCACCACGACTCACTTGTTTTTTTGTGCCTATGCATTTTCAGGAATGTGACAATCTGTTGGACAACAGAGGTGAACACAACTGAGGTCACATTTTTTTAAAAAAACCTCCCGTACCTTTCCTGTGAAACTGAACTGATGAGAATGTAGATTTGATGACATCTGGAAAACTTCATTTCCTTCCTCTTTGAGCTGAAACACGATGTGAAGCCCCTGCAGGCCTGCAGAACCTGTTTGGGTCTTTTCTAATCATAAATCCTGTCAGAAGCGTCCTATCATGCCCATTTCTGCAGTCTGTCAGCAGTCCTAGGGTTAAGCGGGTGGCTACAGACCTCGACCTTCAGCTGCGGCTTGGAGGACAAAGCCGTCATTGGAGAAAACATTCGGGGGCAGACAGACGGAGATGGACGGTGGCGAGAAGCAGAAATCCATTCAGAGACGTTAATAAAATCAAAGAGCCTGATATGATCAAGCATGAAGTACATTACAAAGGTAATGTGAATTTAAGCCCAGATCCTTTCATTATCAAAAACAGGCGCTCGGCTGTGCTGAGAAGCCGGCGAATTTATGAGGCCGACTTCCTCAATCTAATAGAAGGATTCAGGTGTTACTAATGGACGAGAGAGGAAGGTAATAGAGGAGAGAGAGAGCTAATGTGGAGTGATGGAGAGCAGGAGAAAGGGAGAGGGGGATGAAGACGGATGAGGAGGGACAAAAAAAAGTTAGAGACCAACTGAAAGACGAGACAGATGAAGACGATCAGTTACATGTGTGATTAAGTTAAAATGATTTTTCTATAAAGAAGTAACTTAACAAATCATGTGATTTATTTTTAGTTCGGGATTCTTTTCAAAATTAATTAAGTTAAAAACGGTTGAGTCTGTTTCTGAACCCTTACAATATGATTTTATTCACACTAATGAAAAGTATCTGGTGCTGAAACAAGATCTGAGCCAGTTTCTTAGAATTAAAATGTAAATATTTTAAGTCTTTTCCTACACAAATTTAAAGTCAACCAGTGCATGCAGTCCATGGATCCTCTGATCAGATCCTCTCTGATCCACAATCAGTGTTACGGCCCTGGCCGTATGTTTGTTTGTACTTTGTTGTTCTTATAGGTGCCCTGCCTGATTGGCCGGATTGGGGGGCAGTACCGGAAGCTGATTGGTCTATCCTACACTTCCTGGAGTTTGAAAAGTACGGTTCCCAACAGCCACCGAGAGGCTTTTTCTGGCAGCAGCACCTGTTCGCTTGTTCTTGACCTTATTTAGCATTTGTTTTGAACTGTTATATTTTGTGGCGTGGCTTTGTTTGTAAATTGTACATTTTGTAAATATTATTTAATCTGTAGGGGTGAACTGCCATTTTCTTTTGATTGTTTTCTCTTGTTTCACATTAGGGAGTTAGGGTTAGCGACTGTCTTTTTGTTAGTTTCTTTCTATCAGGCTAGCTAGCACTTACTGTGGGGAATAGTTTATTTTGTTTATTATGTTGGCCTTGGTTCACCCTGAGCTGTAGTGTCATGATTTGCTTGACACTTTTTTTTCATTTACAATAAATATCTTTCTGTTAGAAACATCGTAACTTATCTTTGTATGTTGCACCTCTACCCCCTAGACAGGGGCGTAACATACAGTGGGGGCTCGTCCGGGATATTTTCCTTTTCTTCTCATCGTCTCTCAGCATTTTGTTTGGTAAGATATTTTGTCTTTACTTTTGGTTGGCAGTTTTTTTTATGTGTGGGGTTATAGTATGGAGTTTAACATGGATGAGTTTACAATAAACCCAACCATTGAGAAGTTGCAGCGATGCACCAAGGCAGATTTGTTTGTAATTGCCAGTTTTTTTGATGTCTCTGTACCTTTAAATGCCAGGAAGGCAGAGGTTAGGGCTATTTTGTCAGAGAAGTTAGTTGAGGAGGGGGTGGTCACTATGCCCAAGCCTAAACAGAAGGTCATGACACCTGAGAGGTCGCAAGCGGGTATGGAAGCGATGGCTGCCATGGCCCAGTCAGCCTTCAGTAGTCCGGTGGCTGGGGAAGCGAAGGCTCCCACACGTTCTCCTGCTGTGTGTGTAGACCCCTTAAGCTTGTTGCAGGCTGGTGTGGATAAAGAGGAGCTAAAGCTTGCTCTGCGCCTTAAAGAGGTGGACTTGGAGACCAAAACCCGTGAGGTGGAGCTCATGCACCTCAGAATAAGGGCTTTGGAGCTAGAGAAGGCCACTGAGGCCTCTACTCCCAGTAGAGTGCGTTCCCCCTCTACAACAAATTCTGATCAGTTTGATGTTAGTAGTAGACATATTGCCTTAGTTCCTTCCTTTAGAGAGACGGAAGTAGATTGTTACTTCAATGCTTTTGAGCGCATTGCAGCAACTTTAAAGTGGCCAAAAGATGTTTGGAGTTTGCTATTACAGTGCAAATTGGTGGGAAAAGCCCAGGAAGTGTGTGCAAGTTTGTCTGTTGAAGACAGCTTGAACTATGATGTTGTTAAGACCACGGTTTTGCGTGCCTATGAGCTTGTTCCTGAGGCATATCGGCAAAGGTTTAGATCCTGTGAAAAATCTGCCAACCAAACGTATGTTGAGTTTGCACGGGAGAAATCTGTTCTATTTGATAAGGCCAGTAAAGTGACAGAATTTGAACAAGTCCGTGAATTGATGTTGCTGGAAGAATTTAAGACTTCCAGAGAGAATTGTGGTTTATTTGAATGAACAGAAAGTGGACTTTCTGTCCAAAGCTGCGGTGCTGGCAGATGAATTTGTCCTAACTCATCGGGTTGTGTTTCCCTATGTGCGCGGCGAAAATAAGCTGACTGGTAGCCCAGACAAAAAAAACAAGTTATCTTCAAAAACGCCACAATGCGCCAATCCTAGTTTCTCTGAGGGCCGGGAATGTTTCTATTGTCACAAATCCGGTCTCATTGCCTCTTGTCCTATACTTCAAAGAAAGGAGCTGAGTAAAAGTGCAAGAAGTCCAAAAACTGTTGGTTTCATACGATCTGCTCCTGCTACTATACCTGTTTATTCACTCCCCGAGAAAACTGGCTCTGACAGCCATAAAGCTGATGAGAGCTACAAGCCTTTTATATTAGAAGGGTTAGTCTCCCTTACAGGGGGTGAAAAGGATCAGGTACCCGTTACTATTTTACGGGATACTGGAGCATCCCAGTCGCTTATTTTATCAAACGTTTTGCCGTTTTCCAGTGACTCATTTTGTGGTTCAGATGCGCTTATTTGGGGTATTAAAATGTGCGTTATGAGTTTCTCTGAGTTTTGCCAAGCTTACCCGTACAGGGAGTAGCTCTAATTCTCGGGAATGATTTGGCAGGGGGGAGAGTTTTTCCGACTCCCGAAGTTGTTGAAAACCCCGTTGCAGGGTTGTCTTTTTCGGCTCCCGCTGCTGTCGGCTCGCCTGCTGTGTTTCCTGCTTGTGCTGTTACGCGCTCGCAGATGCGCAAGTTTGATGATGTGATGGATTTGTCTGATGCCGCCTTGTTTGCCGTGGGTCCTAAGAAAATAGAGCCATGCTTAGATAGCTGTGAAAAGCCTGTAACTGCCAACTTAATGCCCACTGCTGCTGATCTGTCTTTTGCTGTTAACAAAACCGAGCTTATTCACGAGCAACAGACCAACCCATCTCTGGCTACCTGTCTATCCTCTGTCACCAGCTATGACAAAACAGGTCCCTGTGCGTATAACTTTGAAAATGGTGTGTTAATGCGTTATTGGCATCCTCCTCTGATTGGTGATTTGGGTTACAATTCAGTTCAGCAGATTTGTTCAGCAGCTTTGCCCATGATAGCATTTCGGGTCATTGAGGGATAAGGAAAACTTATCAACGCATTTTGCGTTATTTCTTTTGGCCAGGCTTAAAAGCCGATGTTGCCAAATTCTGCCGCACCTGCCATGTCTGTCAGCTTTGTGGAAAACCAAATCAGGTTATTCCTCCCGCTCCACTGCATCCTATTCCAGTAATAGGAGAACCATTTGAACACATAATCCTCGATTGTGTTGGCCCACTACCAAAAACAAAATCCGGTCATCAGTACCTTCTGACCTTGATGTGCGCAGCAACCCGTTACCCTGAGGCCATTCCATTACGAACACTCAAGACCAAAGCTGTTGTGAAGGCCCTCATAAATTTCTTCTCCACTTTCGGTCTACCAAGGTCCATTCAAACTGATCAAGGTTCAAACTTCATGTCAAAACTGTTTGCTCAAGTCATGTCTGAATTGTCTGTAAAGCATCATAAATCCAGTGCTTACCATCCACAGTCCCAAGGTGCACTTGAGCGTTTCCACCAAACCTTGAAATCCATGTTAAAGAAATATTGTTTGGAGTCAGAAAAAGAATGGGATGAGGGATTACCGTTCCTTCTCCTTGCCACACATGAAAGTGTGCAGGAGTCCACTGGTTTTAGCCCTGCACATTTAGTGTTTGGTCACACTGTGCGTGGTCCTCTGAGAGTATTGAAAGAAAGTTTTTTGTCAGAAGTTACAACCCCTACTACAAATGTGCTAGATTATGTGAGCTCATTTCGAGAGCGTCTGCACAAAGCCTGTGATTTTGCACGCATGTCCCTCTCTGCGTCACAGACTCAGATGAAGAAGAAATTTGACAGAAAGTCAGTAAATAGAAATTTCCAACCTGGAGAGCAGGTCTTAGCACTACTTCCAATACCTGGTTCTGCTTTGCAGGCCAAATTTTGTGGCCCTTATGTTGTGGAAAGTAAAATAAGTGACACAGACTATGTTTTGTGCACCCCGGATAGAAAACGAAAATCTCGTGTCTGTCACATAAATATGTTAAAGCCTTACTTCGCTCGTAAAGCTGCTGCTGCTTCGTCCTTCGTCGCGCCCTCTGCTGTATCCACTGATGCAGTTGTTCCTCCCTCCCAGTATTGTCCCGAGAGTGACGGCCTCTGCCTCAGTGGCAATGAACCATGCTCCCGTCTCCAAAATTCAGAGATTTTAGAGGATTTAGAAACCCATTTGTGCCACTTAGACAAGTCCGCTAGGAGCGATGTTATGAAGCTGATTAAAAATAATCCTACCCTTTTTTCAGATACCCCATCCCGCACCAGCGTCCTCTCTCATGACATTGATGTCGCTGACCATTCGCCAATCAAGCAGCATGCCTACCGCGTAAACCCGACAAAGCGTGCTCTGCTCCAGCAAGAAGTTATATACTTGTTGGAGAATGGTTTAGCTGTCCCTAGTTCCAGTGCATGGAGTTCCCCATGTCTGCTTGTGCCCAAACCTGACAAAACCCCACGTTTCTGTACTGATTTTCGGAAGGTAAATGCAATAACCAAACCAGACTCGTATCCTCTGCCCAGAATGGAAGATTGTGTGGACTGCAATGGTTCCGCTAAGTTTGTTACAAAGCTGGACCTGTTGAAAGGATATTGGCAAGTTCCTTTAACTCCACGTGCTTCTGAAATTTCTGCTTTCGTCACCCCCGATAGTTTCTTACAGTAAACAGTCATGCCATTTGGTCTTAGAAATGCACCTGCTACGTTTCAACGCTTGATGCACCTTGTTCTTGCTGATGTTAACCACTGTGAGGTATATCTAGATGATATTGTGGCATATTCAAGTACATGGCCTGAGCACATGGAAACATTAAAAACAATATTTGCACGACTAACGGAAGCTTCCCTTACCTTGAATCTGGCCAAATGTGTCTTTGGTAGAGCCACAGTGACATATGTAGGGAAGGAAGTGGGCCAAGGTCAGGTGCGTGTGCTTACTGCAAAAATCCAAACTATCTTGGATTACCCTATACCTAAAACCAGACGTGAACTCCGCCGGTTCCTGGGCATGGCTGGGTACTATAGAGGATTCTGCAGAAATTTTGCTGATATTGTTGCTCCCCTCACCAGTCTCACTAGTGTTACCAGACCTTTTGTCTGGTCTTCTTCGTGTGAAAATGCTTTTCATTCAGTCAAGGCTCTCCTGTGCAGCACACCTGTTTTAGCAGCACCTAATTTTGCCTATCCCTTTAAACTGGAGGTAGATGCCAGTGCCAATGGTGCCGGTGCAGTGCTGCTGCAAGAGGATGAGCAGGGGGTTGATCATCCCATCTGTTACTTTTCCAAGAAATTCAACCAACACCAGTTAAAATACAGCACAATTGAAAAGGAAGCCCTCTCATTACTTTTGGCCCTCCAACACTTTGAGGTTTATGTTGGCTCCAGCTCATTACCAGTTGCTGTATTTACTGATCACAACCCTCTTGTCTTCTCAGGACGAATGCAAAACTCTAATCAAAGATTAATGAGATGGTCCTTGCTCGTGCAAGATTATAATCTCGAAATCCATCACAAAAAAGGAACAGAAAATGTTGTTGCTGATGCCTTATCACGTGTGTCGACCTGTTCCTAATTGTCAGACATTTTAGATGGATTGTCTGTTTTTTTTTAGGGAGGGGGGTGTTACGGCCCTGGCCGTATGTTTGTTTGTACTTTGTTGTTCTTATAGGTGCCCTGCCTGATTGGCCGGATTGGGGGGCAGTACCGGAAGCTGATTGGTCCATCCTACACTTCCTGGAGTTTGAAAAGTACGGTTCCCAACAGCCAGCGAGAGGCTTTTTCTGGCAGCAGCACCTGTTCGCTTGTTCTTGACCTTATTTAGCATTTGTTTTGAACTGTTATATTTTGTGCCGTGGCTTTGTTTGTAAATTGTACATTTTGTAAATAGTATTTAATCTGTAGGGGTGAACTGCCATTTTCTTTTGATTGTTTTCTCTTGTTTCACATTAGGGAGTTAGGGTTAGCGACTGTCTTTTTGTTTGTTTCTTTCTATCAGGCTAGCTAGCACTTACTGTGGGGAATAGTTTATTTTGTTTATTATGTTGGCCTTGGTTCACCCTGAGCTGTAGTGTCATGATTTGCTTGACACTTTTTTTTCATTTACAATAAATATCTTTCTGTTAGAAACATCGTAACTTATCTTTGTATGTTGCACCTCTACCCCCTAGACAGGGGCGTAACAGTCAGTCAGATCCAAAGATAAGTGGTTAGTGTTCACTTTACTCTTTTCTCCAATGCAACAACGTCAGCTCCTCGTCTGTTCATCAGGTTAAAGCATAATCTGCCTGTGATACGTGTGGAGAGCAGAACAGTAGAACAGCTCAGGGCTCAGAATGGGCCCTGATAATTTAAAATAACAGAAAGTCAGAGACAGTGCTTGTAAATGTCCAGTAGTGAATCCTGAGACTCGTAAAAGCAGAGCAGCATCAATGTGGCCTGTGGGAAACTCAGTGATTTCCTCGAATCAGAAGCTCTGATGTCACTGGATGCAGCAGCCTCCACAGGAACTTTTAACATCATGATCAGTGAATCAAACCCTCTGTTTACTGTGCTTCTGTGAGCAAATTACCTTAACCACTAGCTCAGGTCAGTAGAAGAAGTGAGTGTATTAACTTACATTACAAGTTTAGTGCTGGTGATGTTAGTAGGGTTTGGTTTATGGCTATACAGAAGCTTTTTACTTCTGAGATCTTATTTAAATTTAAAATCCTTAAAGTGCTGTCCATTGGCGAAGATTATCTTGTGTAAGAATTGTCCACCATCACCAAAGTGTTGATTTTCTGTGATAATCCAAACCCCAGCCGCTTTTTGTGGAGGGAACCAGGGAAATGCTAACTTTCAGTCTGACATGTTAACCGGAAACTATAACTGCATCTCAGCAGTTTAGAGTCCTAAACACAAAGAGGGAACTCTGCTCTGAAAGAATTTAGTTTGAAGTATGCCAACTTGGTTGATTAACCCAGACTGATGACTTAAATAGACTTTACAATACTTCTTGGGCCATCTGCAGCTGCTGCTTCCTCAGTGATCATAGAGATACTGACAACTGTCACTGGATCATCACTGTGATTCTGAGGAAAACTTAAAACCATGAAGGTTCTGAGTGAATAAGTGGATTCCTTGAGGTTTCTTTTGGATAAACGTCCGAGAGCACAATGTCCTCACACTGAATCGTGTCAGCATGTTTCAGTGAGTCACAGCTCTGACAACAACCACAGAGGTTTCTGGCACAAAGTGCAATAATCAGGCTCTGAGTGTTTAATCCTGCTGAGCAGGCAGGTCGCTTGTCTCTTTGTCTGATTGTTGTAAAGTGTGCACAGTGTCCACAGTCCAGCAGCTCAGCTCAGACTAAACCATCTCCCACATTAAAGCTAATCAGACAGAATTAATAAGTCAGGTCAATAGAAGCTGCAGCACAAAATGGAGTTTTAATGAACATGTGGAACAGTGCTGCTGTTTGTTGACACTGAGACTCAACGTTTCATCCCATAAGCACAAAATAAAATTGATTTAACCTGGGTTAATTTCGCAGCTCTGTGTTTGTGTGTGTGTGTGTGTCAAATTAAATGAGCTGTTGTGTTTTTGCGGAGGGCAGCAAACACTGTTAGCTTTACAAGCTGATCACTCAACTAAAACTACATCACTAATTAAAACCCTGCTCAGAGTGTGTGTGTGTGGCAGCCATTTTATTTGGTGTCGGTCTGATGTTGAACTCTGGACGAGGAAGGAAACGGGTCAACACACTCACACTTTCCTGTTTTTTCCAATTCTCCATTTCTATTCCTCCTCTCCTGTCACTGTCTGTCATCTCTCTCTCCCTCTCTCACCCTGTCTCTGAGGAGCTGTCAGTCACTCAGTTACTCAACCGACACATTACTAGACTCCGGACACACAAACACACACACACTTACTCACACACAGGCTGACCATCATTACCAGGCTGCAGTGAAGCAGAAAAGCTCAGTAATAGCAGGTCACCGCCCTCTGAGTGTGTGTGTTGTGTTACAGTTTGTGTTGTGGTGTGTGTGTTGACCAGCTGGCAGTCTATTAGTCTGATGTGATGGACTGTGTTTGGCCGGAGCAGGGCGGTGTGATGGCGACCAGGGTGGCATGAAATGCTGTAGGAAGCTGCAACAGAAGTCAGCTTTCATCAGTAAAGTGTGTTTGTTTCATTTTGCACTGATGATGTGAGGAAGCTCAGCTAATGAAAACTTTGAACAGTGGTTCAGTCATCATCTTGTGCTTCTGTATAAAAACCAATGAGGAAATGGATGGAAGTGTAGGCTCAGGTTGCTTTTGTTTAATGTTGGATTTAGTTTGTAAATGTGGAACAGGTCAGTACGAGAAACAATGATTAATTACTCTTGCCGTCACTTTTATTTGCTTCCTGATAACTTTAGTTTAGCTCTAGTCTGAACTCACTCTGCACTGAGAAACACAATGTCAAACCACCTGCAGCTTTTTCTACAGCATGGCTCATTAGTAAAAAAGTCCAGGTGATAAACTGAGCCATCACCCACTGAAAACATTTAAAACATTACGAGAAGAAAACTACAATAAGACATGCACTGAATTGTTGATCAGCTGAAATCACATCACATGAATCATGATCAGAAACTGGATCATGTGTGATCTCCAACAGCATGATGCGAGGGTGTTCCAGCACATGAAGCAGTGATCCAGATCAGAGCTGAAGTCAGTGTGAATATTTCATGTCATGCCTGGATAATTCATGCACGCTCTTAGACGTGCATCCGAGTGTTCACATACACTCGTCTAACGAGCTGTGTTGACTCTGAAAAAAAGCTGAAAAATTCAGCTCCTGCATCAAAGTTTAACGAGGACTTTCTCTATATCCTAATGAATCAGAGTCCATTTGTTCATATTTACACCAGTGACGTGAGCAGCCCAACACACACACTGTCACATGAGCTTGCAGTGTGTGTCCTCAGTGTGTTAGTTTATGTGTCAGGAGTTTATGTGTCAGTGGTTTGACTCAGGAAACCTCTCATCTCTGTTTAGCTGCAGGCTGAGAGCTGTCCCAACTATAACCTCTGTGTGTGTGTGTGTGTGTGTGTGTGTGTGTGTGTGTGTGTGTGTGTGTGTGTGTGTCAGGTGTAGACCTCTGATCATTCTGTACCAGTTAAGTCAGTTTTTGTGTTTACAACCATACATCTGTTTTCCATCTGCATTTGTGCAACCCTGTTTTTTTATTTAATTTATTTATTTACAGCAGAAATGGCTCTAACAGCTCTAACTATAAGCTTTATCAAAGTGAAAGGTTTTAAGCCTTTACCACACAAGAGGAGCTTGATAGCTAAGGGCTCTGCTTCCTATTTTACCTTTGGAAATTCTCGGAACCACGAGTAGGCCTGCATTCTGGGACTGAAGTGGTCTACTGGGTTGATTTGGTACTGTAAAGTCTATTTGATATGATGGAACTTGACCGTTTAGAGCTTTATATGTAAGAAGTAGGGTTTTAAATTCTATTTTAGATTTTATATTAAGTCAATGGAGAGAGACTAGTGAAGGACGAATATAATATCTCCTGCTGCAGCATTTTGGATCATTTGAAGGCTTTTTAGGGAGGTAGTAGGACACCCCAAAAGTAGGGAATTACAGTAGTCCTCTACAGAAATAAAAAACAAACAAAAATTTGGACCACTTTTTTCAGCATCACTTTTGAACAGGATGCTACAAAGTTTAAACTTTATCAGTCTTCCATTCATGTTCTGTCTGTTGAACTGTTCCTTCTGCTATTGGTCATATAATGCTGCCTCTGCAGGCTGAGCAGCCTCACTTCCAGCATTTAGAGACACTGTTGATGACTGAACTCTTCTACAACTTCATTTGCACTTAAGGAAAAAAAAGTCTTCCCTGGCACTTAAGTTTAAAGAAGCTGAGACATTTCTTCTCTTGTAACTTTGTTTTTGATGTCTCCTCCCTGACTTAGTCCCTTGTCTCTTTGAAAAGAGACAAGGGACTGTGGCTCCTGTCGCAGGAGGTAGAGCGGACGTCCACCAATCCCACATTTGTTGGTTCGGGGTGTGTGTGTGTGTGTGTGTGTGTGTGTGTGTGTGTGTGTGTGTGTGTGTGTGTGTGAGTGAATGAGAGGCAGTGTAAAGCGCTTTGAGTAATGCAGACCATTAGTAGTAGTTATAGTACCTTAGTAGTGTTATTTGTATGAGTTAGTATTAATGTACAGATTTATAAGTGATAGCATTAGTACATAGTATATTGCTTCTACCTCTGCTGGTCATATGATAAACACTGTGTTCTGTAGTATACACTCTAATATAACAATCATACTGGTGTGGCCCCACCCAGCCAACAAGGGCAACCTTGGTGCCAGTCCCAAGGCTGGACAAAAAAATGGGAGGGTTGCGGCAGGAAGGGCATCCTGCGTAAAAACACATGCCAAATCAACGTGTGGAACATGTTCCGCTGCGGCGACCCCTGAAGGGACAAGTCGAAAATCATTGATCTTTGACTGCTGTAACAATTAAGTTATTAATTTTGATTGATCAGCATGATGCTCAATGAGCAGCAGTAAAGAAAAGTACTACAGAGAGTCTGTTAATATTAGCAGTAATAAATGTAGTATTAGTCGTAGTATTTTTATCATTATATTTATAAAGAGATCATTTGAATGCATTACAGTTGATACCATTACTGTACAGAGCAGTCAGTACTTAGCAGTTAGTAGTAATGTATGCAGTAGCCCTCGGACTGTTTAACAAATGAAGCCCAGCTATTTAATACTTCAGGAGCACTTGATTTCTCCTTTTGAGCGTCTCTTGCTCAGTTATTCACGTCATTATTTGATCCATTTCTCTGTTAATATTTTGTCCAAACATGAATTTTTTTCTGCTGAAATAAACCAGATTCTTGTCCGTCGGCTGCTTAATGGACTGAAGTCAGTGTGAAATCCGCAGCCAGACCACTTAAGGAGGACGTGTTCCAGGATAAGCCCTTCTTAATATTTAACCTGCTAAGTGGTTTTGCAGGCATACCGAGCAAGCGGCAGCAGCTGCTTTAATAACTAACGCTGCCTGCTGGCTCCATTATAGATGGCTGAATGAAACCAGAAACAAGCACAACACAGTGAGACATCACCTGCACACACTCAGCCAATCAGCAGCCAGGCTTATTCCACCTTAGAGCTGATCAAAATTAGCTGAACTTACAAACTCCACCAACACATCCAATGATTCCAGTGGAGTAAAAGTAGTGGTTTCTATTTTTTATTTATCGTTACAGAAACACTCCATGTCTGTCCTTGCCCTGTCACACTTGTCCTCAGGAGCATGAATTAACGAGCATGTCGTTAATCCTAATTAGAGAGGAGCAGACAGGGGACAGCTGGACTCTCTGCTGTTGCCTTGCTCCAGGGCACTTCTGCTGCTCCACAGTTTAATCCTGTGACCTTCAGCTGCCACTATGACACCAAACACAATGATCATTCATAACCACCAGAGACCTGTTTTCTGACCTGACACCTCTGTGCTGTTAACGTCTGCACCTACATCTGCATCCAAATAAGAATGAAACTGCAACCAGATTATTTTTTCTGTTAACACAGGAGAGGACATGTTATTTAGAATAATTGTCAACAAGTCACAAAAATGGTAGTAGTGAACACAGGTATGAACACACATTTATATCAAATTCAAACATGCTCTGGTCATCACGGCTGTTGTGATAGCAGCCGGTCCTTATTACGTAATGTACAGTAATTAGCACTAATACAAGCAAAGAGCTGGATGTTGGTTGATTTGTTGTCAGTCTTTTATGGTTTAAATGCTGTGGCAGTCCTTCATATATGTTTCGCTATATCAGTCCCTGTGTGGTATCTGTCATTCATGTCTTAACTGGTTCTTGTGAATTCTCTTCAGTAATGTCAGTACAAATATTAGGAAGTCTGTGCGGTGTACTGTGTAAAGCTTTCCTGATTATCATGATCTGTGTGTAAGATCAATAGTTAGATAAATAATTTATTGATCCTGAGGGAAATTTAAGAATCAGAGCTCAAATCAAAGATCAGGTGTTTTTGTTTGTTTTCAGCCCTTAATTCTCATTTTCAATACCTCCTTCATTCATTTTCCCTCCAATCAGCCAATCTTTTTTTTTTTATAGCACATGTACCTCAGTCCCTGTGTATTGTCTTTGCTGGATCATCAGTTTATCATCTGGCCCTTCATCTCTTCTGGGCTCCTGTGATATGAGAAGACTTGCATTTAGATTTTTTAGGACTGTATTGATGGAGATCTGTTTTTAGTCACCATGCAGGAGGACTTTTTTAGTCCTCATACACTGAGGTTGAGTCAAAAAGCCAAACGTAACATCCTATAATCACTTTATTATTTTTCGTTGATAAAGTTTAGATAATCCTATCAAGTGTGGTATTTCAGACACAGGTCCAAATTGCTGCCATGGATGTTTTTTTCCTTCAGTTTTGCATAGTCAGTTCCTTTCTTAGGCAGATCAAACACAAGAGATTTAACTTATTATTCCAAAATGGGAACATACGTCAACGTTTTCAATAAAAAAAGAAACAAGATTTAAGAATGAAAATGATGAACTTCAGCAGTTTGATTGACAGGTGGACACAGACCAATCAGAGGTTGAGTTGTAACACACACACACACACACAATGATTGACAGAGCTAATTACAGCAGAGTGTGTAGAGCAGCCTTCAGAAGCTGACCCCCCCAACACATTTAAATAACATTAAACTGTGGCTGTGTTCGCCCGACTCAGCAGCTCCAACAACAATCACTGCGACCACAATGACCAGTTTCACTAACATGCATGGTTAATTAAGGCTTAATCACCTGAAGCAGCAAATGATGAACACCAGTCTGTCACTTTCTCTGTCTCTCAGGACGATGGATGTCTTAGCCTCTTTTACATATGAACTCACAATCTCTCTGAGAATCTCAATCTCTGGAGAATCAGTTCCAGAGCTGTCTTTGGGAGATTAAGTCCTCAGGGGACAAACTCTGCTTGATTTCACTGAGGGGTAAACACAAACAGAAGACACAACATGTTAAAAAAAATTATACAGCGGGAAAACATGTTTTGTTTAAAGTAAGCCCAGCATCAGGCACTCGACTGATACAAACGTCAACGGGACGATTTGCTAGTTTAAGATTGTTCTGAAATGTTGATACAGAGCAGTGTACTTCACACATGAGCTGACACACATAATCTAGACTTTGAGAGGCTCTTAAACTCACATTTGATGTTTCTGGTCCATCTGGTTTGTCAGTCACATGTTCTAGGTCTGTATGAATAAATGTTCACATGGGATTAGACTGAACTGAAATCTAAACCACAGTAACAAAAACTCTAACACCATTTGTGAGACAGTTTTAGACATGGACGGAGTAAATGAGCCCCTGCGCACAGACCCCACCTTTCCTATATATGAACCTTGTTTGTCTTTAATTTTATAAAACATTTCCCTCTAACCCAGAGGCCCCGTATTGTATTGATTTATTGGACTGGAATGTGTTTTTTCTTTGCTGACTGTTATTTGATCCTGTCTGCAGATGTAAATCTCACAGTGCAGCCTGAGCCATGTGTGCAATGACATTTGTGAGCATCAGGACTCTGACTGTGTTCAAAGCTGCAACAAGTTGACCATCTCTCCAACACCCCGTCTTTGTAGGCCACGCAGCTGGATCCAGATCAACTTCAGCTGCCTGACATTTAACGGATTAGAGGTCACGGGTTAGGGGCCAGGAAGGTTTAAGCCTCTAATCTGAATATATGAGTTTTATTGAGATCACATGACTTAATGTGTGTGTGTGTTGGTATTCATTGCCTTTTGGGGACCATGTTTCCTTACTGACATTGTGGGGACTCCTCCTCTGTTTACTTGTTTGATCTGTCTTCTGGTAGGAGGAGGTGATGATTCTTCAATTTGTACAAACACTTAGTTAAACCAGCAACAAGTTATGTCAGTGTTGTTTTTGTGTTTGCTAGCTCGTTAGCAGCTTGAATTCACACTTAATTAGTTTACAGTAGGAACTCATTAGCGTCATCAACCTTAACGAGGAGCTGGCCTTGAGTCTAACAGACTGTATGTAACACTAATGATTTAATTATTCAGGGATACAGACAGGACCAATATCAGCTCATTAGCATCAAAGTGTCCTAACAAGCTGCTGCTAAGTGTGTTTACAGGAGCAGTTTTTATTCTAATTGTATAATTGTTTGTTTTCTGTATGTAAATGTTCTCCAGGCTTTTAGTTACAGTTAGGGTAGTAACAAACCTCCTCTTCTGTTTAATTGATACACTTAAGCAAGAGACAGGAACAGCTGGATTAACCCAAAAACTACAGCAGGGTTTTTTTTAATGCTGCACAGCTGATTATGTACAATTTCATTATTTAAATTTTTCAGTTATTATCCAGCTGGCTATAGCTGTTGTCTTGAGATCCTGAAATACTGGTAATCTTGTTATTTATAACCTTGGTCTCCAACTCCTCTCACGGTTTCTTAATAGTATTTTATATGAAGGTAATTCAATTCAACTTTATTTATATAGCGCCAATTCACAACAAAGTCATCTCAGGGCACTTTACAGAATAAAGTCAAGATTATAAAGATATATAAAGAGAACCCAACAATTCCCCCTGGAGCAAGCCATAGGCAACAGTGGGGAGGAAAAACTCCCTTTAACGGAAGAAACCTCCAGCAGAACCAGGCTCAGGGTGGACGGCCATCTGCCTTGACCAGTTGGGGTGAGTGGAAAGGGGAGAGAGAAAAGCAAAGAGCAACAAAAGCAGCAACAAAACATCGAGCAGGTTGGTAGGACCAGTAGCTGCACGCTGGAAGACACACAGCTTCAAAGCCGGGGGACACCTGCAGAAAGGGACAGAGAGAGGGGGACAGAGGAGGACAAAGACAACTACGGGAGAGAACACACAGAGTTAATGACATACAGTGGTGAGAATTGCGGGGTGAGAGGAGAGGAGAGATGGTCAAGAGGAGGAAAGGAGCTCAGTGCATTGGGGGGTGGGTCCCCCAGCAGTCTAAGCCTATGGCAGCATAACTATAACTAACTATATGCTTTATTAAAGAGGAAGGTTTTAAGCCTAGACTTAAAAGTAGAGAGGGTGTCTGCTTCCCGAATCTGAACTGGGAGCTGGTTCCACAAGAGAGGAGCTTGATAGCTAAAGGCTCTACCTCCCATTCTACTTTTGGAAATTCTGGGAACCACAAGTAGGCCTGCATTCTGAGAGCGAAGTGGTCTACTGGGATGATATGGTGCTATGAGGTCTTCTATATATGATGGAGCCTGACCATTAAGAGCTTTATATGTAAGAAGCAGGGTTTTAAATTCTATTCTAAATTTAATGGGAAGCCAATGGAGAGAAGCTAGTGAAGGTGAAATATGATCTCTCTTGCTAGTTCCAGTCAGCACTCTTGCTGCAGCATTTTGGATTAATTGCAGGCTCTTTAGGGAGTTACTGGGGCATCCTGAAAGTAGGGAATTACAGTAGTCCAACCTAGAAGTAACAAATGCATGGACCAGTTTTTCGGCATCACTTTGAGACAGTATGCTCCTAATTTTGGCAATGTTCCGTAGGTGGAAGAAGGCTGTTCTAGAGATTTGTTTTATATGTGACTTAAAGGACAGATCCTGATCAAAAATAACTCCAAGGTTCCTTGCAGTAGTACTGGAGGCCAGACTTATGCCATCTAGGGTAACAATATGGTTGGACATCATATCTCTGATATTTTTGGGCCCAAATACTATGACTTCAGTTTTGTCTGAGTTTAAAAGTAAAAAATTGTGGGACATCCAGGCCTTTATGTCTTGTAGGCATGCTTGAAGCTTTATTAACTGATTATTTTCATCTGGTTCCATAGATAAATATAGCTGGGTATCATCAGCATAACAGTGGAAATTTATGGAGTGTTTTCTAATAATGTTGCCTAAACGAGACATATATAAAGTAAAAAGTATTGGTCCTAACACAGAGCCTTGTGGAACTCCATAGCTAACCTTTGTGTGCATGGAGGATTCATCATTAACATGAACAAATTGAAATCTATCAGACAGATAGGATTTAAACCAACCTAGTGCAGTTCCTGTAATTCCAATTTCATGTTCCAGTCTCTGTAATAAAATGTTATGATCAATGGTATCAAATGCGGCACTAAGATCTAACAGAACAAGTATAGAGATGAGTCCATTATCTGAGGCCATGAGAAGATCGTTGGTGACTTTTACCAGTGCTGTTTCTGTACTATGATGAACTCTAAATCCTGACTGAAACTCTTCATACAAATTATTCCTATGGAGGTGATCACATAATTGTTTTGCGACTACTTTTTCAATTATTTTAGAAATAAAGGGGAGATTAGATATTGGTCTGTAATTGGCTAAAACACCTGGGTCAAGACAGGGTTTTTTAAGTAATGGTTTAATTACAGCTACCTTATAGGCCTGTGGTACATAGCCTGTTTCTAAAGATAGATTGATGATATCTAATATGAACGTATCTATTAAGGGTAAAGCTTCCTTGAGCAGCTTAGTTGGAATAGGGTCTAGCAGACAGGTTGTTGGTTTAGATGAGGTAATAATTGAAGTTAGCTCAGAGAGATCTATGGGTAAAAAGCAGTCTAACAGGGAGTGGGGCCTTATCCATGATTCTAGCACTGCTGTACATGAAGATCTATCTGTAATTTTTGGGGGGAGGATCTGGTGAATACTTTCTCTAATAGCTACAATTTTATTCATAAAGAAGCTCATGAAGTCATTGCTGCTCAAAGTTAAGGGAATAGTAGGCTCAACAGAACTATGGCTCTTAGTCAGCCTGGCTACAGTGCTGAACAGAAACCGGGGGTTGTTCTTGTTTTCTTCTATTAATGATGAATAATATGCTGTTCTGGCATCACTGAGAGCTTTTTTGTACGTTTTTAAACTATTTTTCCAGGCTAAATGAGATTCTTCTAACTTTCTGGAACGCCACTTCCTTTCTAACTTTCGTGTTTCCTGTTTTAAGTTGCGTGTTTGTGAACTATACCATGGAGATCGCCTCTGCTGATTTACTGCCTTCTTTTTTAGAGGGGCAACACTATCGAGTATTGTACGTAGTGAGGCTGCAGAATTGTCAACAAGATAATCTACTTGTGCAGGAGTAACATTAAGGAGACTACTTCCCATTGTATTAACATATGGTGAAGCAAATGATGAAGAAATAATTTCTTTAAATTTGTTGACAGCTTTTTCACTTAAGCATCTGCTATAGTGGAATTTTTCCCTAACTGCTATATAGTCCGTTATTGTAAATTCAAATGTTATTAAAAAATGGTCAGACAGAAGAGAGTTGTGAGGACATATTGTTAAATTATCCGTTTCAATTCCATACGTAAGGACAAGGTCTAACGTGTGACTAAAACAGTGAGTGGGTTTATTTACATTTTGGGAAAAACCAATTGAATCTAATAATGAATTAAACGCAGTGCTCAGGCAGTTACTGTCAGCATCTACATGAATGTTAAAGTCACCCACTATAATGACTTTATCTGTACTAAGCACTAAATCAGCTAGAAAATCAGAAAATTCAATCAAAAACTCTGAATAAGGGACTGGAGGACGGTACATGATAACAAATAATAGTGGTTTTCTAGTTTTCCAGTTTGGGTGTGAAAGGCTAAGAGTAAGGCTCTCAAATGAGTTATAACTATGTTTAGGTCTAGGGTTTATTGATAAGCTACAATGGAAGATTGCTGCAACTCCTCCACCTCGGCCTGTGCATCTAGGAACATGATAATTAATATGACTTGGGGGGGTTGACTCATTTAGACTGACATATTCTTCCTGCTGCAACCAAGTTTCAGTGAGACAAAATAAATCGAATTGATGATCACTTATTAAGTCATTTACTAACAGAGATTTAGAAGAGAGAGATCTGATATTTAATAATCCACATTTAATAGTTTTGGGGTTTTGTTCTGTAAGAGGAGTAGTCTTAACTTTTATTAGGTTATTATGATTAACTGCTCTTGTTGTCATATTTACTTTATGTAATTTAGGTCGGGGAACAGACACAGTCTCTATAGGTATGTGGGAGTTGTGGGGGGGTGACGATTGTAAGGACACTGCAGAGAGGCGTGTAGGACTGGATCTCTGCATCCTAGGCTCAACTCTGGACTGGTATCAACATACATTACATACATACATTAAATAAAAAGAATAATGGTCCTAGGACAAAACCCAGAGGGACTCCTCAGTTTAAAGCACTGGGCATTGATGAAAGTGTCCCTCCACCCATCTGTTTAGGTACTCAGAAAAAAAAAGTTTCTGTTTTTGTCATGTTGTTGTTTTGGGCAATTTTATTATTTTGCAAGTTGTACTGCATCTTTTGTGGCTGATATGCATGTCCAGTTTGACACATGCTCAGTTGGGAGACTCCTGAGGATCGTGTGCCAAATAGACCCATCCATGGAGTTTCTGAGCTCAGCAGTTTTACTTGTTATTTCTTCAGTTTGTCTAGTGTTGTCAATTGAATCCTTTAAAGCTGAAAACTGACCCTCTTTACAGTATTTTAGGTCTTTATTATTAAATGAATATTCATCATTGTATCTTACGTTTATTATATGATGACTGATTCTTAAATTACTCAAATCTCTACACCATAGATGAGGCATGGAGGAATAATTGAGCAGTACAGTATATTATACACTTGTAGAAGACCTTTAATAAAAACAAAGTGTAATTTATTCATAGTTTTTGATTTGTCTATATGTATGTGTTGTTTCCAATGCAGCAATGATGCCTAAAAGCTTTTCATTTACTTTTTAATGTCAACATAATCTATTTCTATTTTATCTTTTGTATTTTTTTTGTTGCTGAATCTCAGACACTTTTCACACTGTACCAAAATGATTCAGATATAAATTAAATAACTTTGGTCCTAAGACAGATCCCTGTGGCTCTCCACAATTTACCCTTATCAGTTCTGAAACAGTATTATTTAGCTGGATATATTTGTGCCTGTTATTGAGGTCACTCTGTAGTCATGACAGTTTTTTTTTTATTTATTCTGTTGGTAATTTCTTCTAGTAGTTCCATTAATGTAAATGCAGTGGAATAATTTGGCCCTCAAACCATAGTGTTGGTCATCCTATTCAAACTAGACACAAACACAAGACAAACAAATGTGAATACAAGAGGAAACAATGAGTTTATAAATCTTAAAGTTGGGAAAAAAGGAAATAGAATGCACTAATTTGAAGAGCATCGAGCAAGCATTCACAATAACTAAAAACGTATGAAGAGGGAGTAGGAGCCATTGTAACAGTGATCAAAGCGAAAGCGAGTAAAATAGAACAGAGCCCAGTTACAACGATAAACTAAAGAGAACACACACGTACGGGAACCCAGGCAAGACAGGGATAACAATTAAACAGAGAGTGCATCTAAGTCCAGAAAAAGAGCTATAATAAACAGGAAAACCAGGGCAGAGATTTTATTTAAAAAAAAAAAAAAAAAAAAAACCCCTCAGACCAAAAGCAGCCAGGAACCAAAACAGAAGGAAACAATGACCAGACTTGCTGAGCAGGAATCATGGGGAGATGTTTAAATAGACAGGGGAACAGGTGAAACTAATCAGTTGATTATGAGTGGTAAAGCTGTAGGGAGAAACTATGAGAACAGGAAGCGGGGAAGAGTGGCTACAAAATAAAAGTCTGGGAAAGGAAGTGAAGCTGGTGAAATGATGACAAAATGGATCATCACAATGCCATACATACACATACGTACAATATATTGCTAAAAGTATTGTGGTGTGGAACAACTTGACTGGCCTGCACAGTCCTGACCTCAACCCGACAGACACCTTTGGGATGAATTAGAGCGAAGACTGCGAGCCAGGCCTTCTCATCCAACATCAGTGTCTGACCTTACAAATGCACGAATGAATGGTCAAAAATTCCCATAAACACACTCCTAAACTCCTTGGTGGAAAGCCTTCCCAGAAGAGTTGAAGCTGTTATAGCTGCAAAGGGTGGGCCGACGTCATATTAAACCCTATGGATTAAGAATGGGATGTCACTAACTCCTGAGTAATGACACATCGATTCCATCAGTTTGTTTATCTGACACTGTCCTGTATAGTTCCCCTAATTAGTAATTTGTACGCATGTTCAGATTAGTTGACTGGTTTACCCCCTCAACATCATGCTTTTACTGTGCTGTGCTCAGGGGTGATTTTCTGTTCTCTTTGCATTGTGACCAGTAATGAAGCCTAAATCTGTACTCATACTTTACCTTGCTGTCACTTCTTGGGTCCACTATTTTACACAAAACCTGACATTGTCACACTTTCTAATGTATATTTAATTGGAGCAGGACCCGCAAGGAGGAGATGGCAAGGGAAGGTGCCATGGCAATAGAAAATCACTCCGTGAGGAGGGTGGGAGAAACACACGCAATGAAACAACATAAACTAGGTTAAACAGACTGAGACCTTAAACACGCTGGAGAGGGGATAAACTAAATTATAACCATACCAGAAAAGCAAGGGAAGTAACTAAAAAACTAGGGAGAGGAAAACAGGGAAAAAAGATACAAACTCAAAACCTGGACCTAACAAGCGGAGAAAACAAAACCTAAACACTGAAACTGAATGAAACAAGCAGAAATCCAAACCTCAGACCAAAACGTAAGGGAAGAGAGTCCAAACTGAGCACTGGGGAAACACACAGTCCATGGAACAGTTTAGGAACAAGGAGAGACAATCCAGCAGCAAAACATGGGGAAATACAAGGGGCCACAGGTGAAAACAATCAGGGGAAACAAGAAGCTAAAGAAACTAACTGGGAAGTGGAGCAGAGGGGTTAACAAAATAAAAACCAGGAGTAGGTAGTAAATGTAAAGAAAATTTATTTCCAGAGCTGGTGGGGGGAAAAAAGCCACAGTCATTAAATAATAATAATAAATACATTTTCTGAATGATCAACAGTATGGTTTGGGGGCCAAATTATTCCACTGCATTTACAATACTAGAAGAAATTACCAATAGAATAAATTAAAAAGAATATATAATTGGAATTTTTGTGATCTGATTGATGTTGTCTTCAACACTTCTTTCAGGAATGTCTAAAAGAAGGTTTTACCCACATTAACAAAAATATAATAAAAGTCATCATTGTTTTAATCTTATGTTCTCTTTTTTTACAAAATATTTTTTCAATTTAACTCCTTATTACACTGTGAATTTTTCTATGTGATATTTCCTGATATTGTTACTGTTTCCTTTCAGTAATTCACTAAAATAGTCCTTTCTTTTTATTATACTAGTCACCACCGGAGTGTATGATCTCTGTTTTAATTTCAGTACACTTTTAATAATGTCCTTTTTATGAGAATAGTGCTACAGCTTGTCCACTCTTTGCTCCAGTTCTTTAATCTTCCAATTATTAGTCAAAGTAGTTGCATGTGTTACTTTGCCATATTTCTTATTTCCCCCGAACTGAGGATTTAGAGATTTTCTAATAGTCTCCATCTCTTCTTCAGGAATTCTGGGCTGTGGTTTCTTTAGTGGCATTTTCTTCTAGATTATTCTTTTAGACTCTTTTTTTTATTTTATTTTAAGTTTTTCACACAAGACTCATCTATCCAGCGTAGTACTCTGTCATGGTTTCATACTTTGTGATACTGCACAGAGACAAAAATGATGGAAACTGTCCGGGTATAATTGGGCCTGACTGTATGTGCAGATTGTACAAAAATGGCCTAAAAACCAATGGTGACAGAAACGTAAAGTGACGTAAAGGTAAAAACGCTGGGATGAGACGTTAATTTGCAGTTTGATGATGATCTGACCAGGCCTGAACTACAGAGAAGGAGACACTGAGTCCTGATTCCGTTTCAGATGTTGTTGTGCTCCTTCAGTAGCTCAGTCTCTCTCTCTCTTTAATTGACTCCCTCTCCTCTCTCTTCATCTCTCAGCGTCCGTCTGTTTGTAGCTGCAGGGGTCTCTCTCTGCGCCTGATTGGCTGCCGAACCACATGGGGACTGGCTGTGATTGGCAGCTGAGAGCCCACAGTAGCAGCTTGGCAGCAGGAACACAGGACGACTAATTACTGAGGACTCTGTGTGTGTGTTACAGTGTGTGTGCTGTTGTCGTCAGATGATGTGACGATCATGTCGTTCCCAGCGGTCATCAGAGAAGATTAGCTCCCATCACTGGGGGAAACACACACACAGACACACACTCGTCAGGGTTTTAAAGTGTTTCTGACATGTTTTAATATTCCTCTTTATCTGCACACACACACACATTTAAGTACCATAGTTGCAAAGTAACTGAGTACATTAAGTCAACTACTGTTTGGAGGTACGTATAGTTGAGAATATTTAATTTATGGTACTTTTTAGTTTATAATACATTTAAAATTCATTTTGCATAATTTTGTACTGCACCAGGTCCATTTTGAAACCAATTAATTGTTCACCTCTGTTAACACAAGAAAAGATTCAGCTTCAGATTTTAGCTTTATCACATACTAAAATCAGACACGCCAAAATACTAGATGCAGCATAGTAAAAACTAATTTACTTAAGCAAGAATATTGAAGTTTTGAGAATCAAGCTAGTAGAAATTCTCTGATTGGTCAGAAGAATTAACCTCACTGTGAGTCTCTGTCACAGGAAGTATTGACAGATCCTAGGTTTTTTTATTTCAAAAGTTACTTACTGTATCATCAAAGTGATTTAAAATTAGACCATGTTGATAACTTTAAGTTCTAAATTGGAAGCAAGTAGCTCTTTACTAGCATTTTTTTCATTTTCTCTCGACAATAATGTTGTCACCTTTTTAGACCCTCTCCCTGTTTACAACAGTCTAACATGCACAGGAATGCAGCCACACATGATTTAACTAGTGTCCCACAACCAGTATGGTGACGTGAAGTGTGTGTGTTGATTATGAGTTTAATCAAAGTTGTTCAGTGTCTGAACTTTTCTGATGAAACTGTCCTGTCACTTTAAGTCTGTCAGTTTGTCCTAAAGGTCGACAGCAGCTAATGGCCGAAATAAAACCCACTTATACCCATGTGTGAGGGGGGTTGGCAGTGTCCTAAGAAAATGTAACGATACCCATAAAAGGAAAAAATTAAAGTTTTAATGTGAGGTAGTCATCACACAGCTGTGTGTGTGTGTGTGTGTGTGTGTGTGTGTGTGTGTGTGTGTGTGTGTGTGTGTGTGTGTGTGTGGCGGGGCGTGTCTGGGGGCTGGTCGGTTTGTCTCATTAATGACCCCTCCTCACCTAACGAGCTAACGAGCTGCTGATGAGAGCTCATTAAGACAGATGGAGATTAGCCAATAAAACATACTAGTGTCTTCATAACGACCACACCTGCTGGAACCACGGCAACGGAAGGTGAGGGGTTGTGTAGTGTGATGGGGGGCTGTCAATGATAAGTCATATTTAATCTGTGCTGTAAAGAAAAATTTAAAAAACGTGTGAAGTCGGTTTAACTCAAGTAGGTCGGGTCACCTGAAGTACCAGTCTGGTCCCAATGGTTACTTGCTTAGAACACACTAGTTCATTAAGTTCAACTGCTGACCTGACACCTGATAATCACTCAACCAATCACAGAGAAGGAGTCTTTGCCGCTCAGGTTTTCATTTCTTTGATCACAGATATTCCACATGTTCCATGGTCTTTAAAAGCATTTACATGTGATCTAAGTTCCTCGTTTTTTTTTTTAAAGTTTCCTGAGATTCTTGAACGTTTTTGAACAGGGTTTTGAACTGTATGTTCTCCTTCTTCACTGCACAGAACATATTTCATTTCATTTTTGTCATTACGCCATCAGAACTGTCAGTTTCTAACATATAAGTTATAGATTCTGCTCACAATGATTCATTCTGCCAATTGTGTTTTTGGTTAATAGGATTCTCTTTTATTCTGTGTGTTGTTCTGATGATGAAGTGAAGACCAGGACTCGGTTCTCGTTTTTTTTTCAGGTTTAAATAGTTACTGAAAGGAGTTTGAAAGGAGGACTTTTTTCTTTGAATGGATGCAAGGGGTCATTGATGAAGCCGATCTAATGCGAATAAAATGAAAAATATCAAACATATTTTTTAAAACTAAATTCATAAAACTTAAAATCACATCTATACATTAATATAAAATTAAAATAACAGTGTGTGAAAGTGAATCTAAAGTATAAATTATACTATAAATGTAATGGTGATAAATATAAAGTAGTTTAAATTAATATGTAAATTATATAAGTAAATTGTAATAAATCTAATGTGTGAAAATTAAATGAGGATTCTGATAAAAATCTTCAGCAGATCAAAGATGAACAGATGAATAAAAGATAAAAAAAAGAAGTAATGATTAATTCTCTAGAGATAAAGATTAAGCATTTACCTTCGTTATTATTGTGATTTGAGGATGTTCGTTAACAATGGTTACAATGGAAACCATAACATGTCCTCCATTCAGGCAAGTAAAGCAGAGGTCCAATTCAGGACTAGTTCCATCCTGGTTCAGGTCTGACACATGCTCAGTTCTGTCCCGGTTCCATCCTGGTTTAGATGTGATTGTAGTTTTCATGGATCATGTGACTCCTTACTCCTTAACAAGGTTTGTATGTGGGAGGAACAGAAATCTGTTCGTTAAAGTCTTGTTTAAGTGTCTCTGATGAGCTGCTGATTAAACCTTTATCTTTCCTCTTCTTCATCCCTCTCTCTTTAATCTTAACAGCTCTGATGTCTCCCATCTGAGTGGGGAAGGAGGGAGGAAGGATGCTGGTCCTGTCTGCTAGTCTCTAGAGGATCTCTGGATGTGCCAGACTTGTTAGCAGCTAATATTAGCATCCTGCCGCTAATGGAGTTTTCGTGTTAAGCTTGGACTGAAGGATGTTTCACTGCTAAAGGTTTGAAGACGATAGATGAGGACAAAGATCAGGAGAGTCCATGAAGATACTGATGTTTTTTTCACCACTGCATCCAGGACCTGATCCTTAGGGGTCAAAGCTCATAGGTCTGCTAGGATCCAGAAGAACATCTTTTATCTCCATGTAAAGACAGTTTTAGTCGTTAACAAAATTGAACATTTTCCTCAGGATGTCTGAAAACCTTTGGAGGGACATAGGACAAACCCGTCTGTGAGTGAGGGGCCTTGAGGGCCCCCCCCCACAGAACCTGCAATTCAAACATTAAAACTATTTTTTTATTTTAGTATCTTGAAGAAAACTCAGCTGATGTAACCACACACAATCGGTTTTTGTTTTACAGTAAAACATCAGGTCCAGTTTATATTTCCCGGTTCTGCTCAGATCCTCTCTGTCTTCTGGTTTCATTTGGGCTTTGCTGTCTGCTCTTGTAGTTAAAGTTTGCTGGAGGAAGAAGCCGGTGTCCGACGACCATCGCTTCTCAAAGACTGCAACAACCTGCAGCAAACAGGATTAGAAAAATAATTTTTTTTGCCATCCACTGCCTTTTGGACCCCCCTCCCAGACTGGACTGGCTGCTGCAGAGATGGAGAAAGTAAACTAGGGCATAGAAGCAGGATGTTTTTGTGTTTATTTAAATGTGTCTGTGTCGTTAATCACCTTCTTCTTCTTCTCTCATTAAACCTTATCGCTCTGACCTCAGATCAGCTGAGTGTGACCTGAGCAGTGAACACTCCCCAAACCTCCTCTGAATTTTATCAGATTTTATTGATCTGTGTGGGTAGGTTATTAAATGATATTGTTTGAATGAATTATTAACCTTCAGAGCTGCTCATTACCAGCTGACTTCGGACCTCTGCAGTAAACACGTTCTCATCCTGCTGTCGATTGGATTTTTTTACCTGAGGCTGATCCTCTGAATGTACAGTCCACCTGCAGCTTCACTCTGTCGAAACATCACTGTTAAACTGTGTTCATTCACAGATTATTTTTTCTGTGAGATAGACCTCAGTTGGTGTCCACTCTACAAACATGTCCACACTATACAGAATGTCCTGACTCCTTAAAATGTCCACGCTCATACCTGATCCTCGTCCTAAACCCAGTCTGAGGCACAGCTGAACACAAACCTCCTGGAACAGTTACAAAAAAGAAAACAGAATTTCTCTTCTTCTGCTGCTGTTTAGTCGTTAAATGAAGGAAGCTGTTTAATTATGGTCATGTTTCCCTGGAGGCAGACTCTGAATAACAACCTTTTTCTACTTTTGACTTCACATCTGACTTTAAATTCACTGCATTTGAAACAAACTGCACATTCATCACTTTCACACCCCCCAACCCCACACCCCCCAGCTCTCACTGTGGCTGATGATCCTGCAGCAGAATTCCCTGTGAGAGCTCTAATCTGATCAGCTGGCTCTACACCTCCACATTCACATTCCCTCCATCTTCCCTCTGTAGATGTGGACCAGCAGTAGCTGAAAAAGCTTAACTGAAACTGTATTTAAATTTACCCTCAACCTCAAACCTTTCTTCTCTTAATGTGTGTGTCCCAGTCCCAGGGCATCTCTTTTTACTCTCTGATAAACTGGATCTGGATCAGTTCTTTGTTCTCGGTTCTGACGTCTGGAACCAAGCGGATCTCAGTCCCTCGGCCCCCAGTCCTTCCAGGAGTCACAAGGACTCTCCAAGACTCTCCTGATTATTCCAGGAACTGTGTGATGTCTTTTCAAGGGGGAGTAGCTGCAGAAGATGCAGCCAGAAACCGAAAGAACCAACATTTGCTTAAAAAAAAATGTTTTTGTATTTATTTATCTAAAGATGTTCTTCTGTTCTCTTTGTGATTTTTTTTATGTTTTTGTAAGAAATTTCATGAAATTTTATTTTTTCCTGGATTTCTTTTTGTTTATTTTTGTGCTTTCTTTTTGGTCTTTTAGGTTTGTTGTAGGATTTTTGTACATTTGTGTTGGTTTAGGTGCCATTTGACAGGAATATGTATTGTTTTTATATTTTCCCACTAAAACTTATTTACAGGTATTCGTTTCAATATGTTATTTCTGTAGCTTGTTGTATTGTAGCTTTTTGGTTTTGTATTTTTTTCATTTATGTTTTTTAACAGAATTTATAGTTTTTTTTGAAAGTATATTTAGTTTTATTGTGGGAGATGTTTCTGGCTTCTGTCATAGGTTTTTGGTGTTTTTATATTTTTGTAGCTTTTGTGGATTTAAAATGTTCCCGTTTGTAGTAATCGATTAATTTTTATTTTTATTTTTTATTTTTTGTGTGACATTAAATCTTTTATTTGCGTCGTGTTGTTGCATCACACACATTGTTCTAAAACTGTACATGTAAAGTGTGTGTTGTGTGCGATTGTGTGTAGAAACTAATTTACATACCAATCCCTCAGTGGGGCGTCCGAGGACCACATCACACGACCCTGACACAGAGAGAGAGAGTGGTCTCCTATGGGACTTGCCCTCTGTCTCCTCGTGTCACTGTGACTTTTTATTTTGTCTACAGGTAAAAAATCTTGTGTTGACAGAACTGGACTCAAACTGAAACAGTGTGAATGTTTCGGAATAAGTCATATTTAATCTGATCTTTGAAATTTAATTAATTTAAATGCTTTTCTTCATCATCATCATTTCAGCATCAACTCTGTGTCTGAAACAGTATCAGATAAATAAATAAAGAACAACTATGGAGGTGTTACAGGAAACCAATCTGTCCCAATCTCTGATGTGACCTTGTCTCATAGTTGTGAGCGTTGTCGGTGAGGCCTCTGTTAACCTCTGATAAACAAGATTAAGTTTATCCCATAATTCATAATTTTCTGATAAAATCTGTTTATTACTGTTGGATTCTCTCCAGTCACATCAGAGAATTGTCCACATCTCCTGTTCTTTCTTTGAGCTGTCCCTGCTCAACTTTTACAGTTTGAAACACACAAAACTTCTAACTGATCAGCATCTTTTTAGCTACATGTCTCCAACACTCACTTTTATTTACTTTTATTTTGCTTTGTTTATTTGTGTCTAACAAACTTAATGTGCAGGGACAGTCTTTTCTTTTTAGGTGAGTCTGATTCTCAGGTGAAAAAAGGTGTTTAGATTGTAGAGTCAGATTTAATCTTGACAGTAACAGAATCAGGTTTATATCAGCCCTACAAACCCAGTAGCAGTAAAGTATTTGTGCAGTAGCACTGTGATTATTTGTAGAAACACAGCTCCACCAACTGGAGGACAGCATCACTACCAGAATGGACATAAAATCATTTCAGAAACTCTTCATGTAAGTGATCTACAAAAGTAACTGAATTTCAGATAAATGTAGCAGAGTATAAAGTGAAATAAAAAGAAAATACTAAATGTAACTGTATCATCTATGTGTTTTACAGCTATTTTTCTTCACTTTTCATAGGTTCCAGTGAATAACATATTGGACTTTATGTGTATTTGAGCTCCTCTCTCTCTCTCTCTCACACACACACACACACACACACACACACACACACACACACACACACATACAACATGTTTGTTTTAGTTCTCTTTTTAATTTAGCATGTTTTAAGTTAACTGTCTCAACTTTTCTCAGTTTAATTTCCCCAGAGTTCCCATCTGTGAAATAATTTCTACTAAAATTAGAAATACATTTAAATGACATTGCTATAAAGATGAGTTTAATGTTTGACGTGTTCCATCAGGTGGGTGGACATTTTAAAAGGCTTCAGATTGTTCCTCTTATTGTCATATTCTAAATGTCAAGATAAACCCAATTAACCTAAATTACATGCCACATAAACACTGGAAATCCTCTGCAGCCTCAGTCAGATTCAAGCGTTCAGTCTTAATAATGTCATTATTAATATAAGCAGACCAGGAAAATAATAAATATGTTTCCTGAGAATAACATTTATTTTCAGATGTGTCAGCACCTGCATAAAAGCTAAGATACAAGTAAACCAGACAAACAGAGAATAAAAACAGAACAAAATAAAATCAACAGCAAACCAATAAGAAAATCAACAAATGTTTAACAAAGCAGTGTTCCTGTTATTTTGAGCAGCCCCCATATAACCATAGTGGCTGACTGACTATTGAAGACTCACAGAAACTTTAGCTCTAACTGATTCACTGAGGGGGGGGGGGGGGGGGGCTGACGGACCAGCTACCATAATGAGTAGATCAATTAAGTTTAATTAACTTCAGTTAACTTTAATTAACTTGACATGAAACACTCTTCTGTTGTTTCTTCTCATGTTTCTGTGTGTGATTAACAGTTAGAAACTCTGAAGCATCACAGAAACACAGAATGCCCTTCCCCAGCACTTACTAAACCCCCCGCCTCCTCCTCCTCCTCCTCTGGGACGTTATTTGAACATTTTGGCCAAACTGCATTTCTTTATTCTCTCTGCTGCAGACTGACAGGAAATCAATGAAACCTTCCTCCCTCCTCCTCCTCCTCCTGCTCCTCTCAGATTCAGTCTGATGATCAGTGACACTTTCAGAACGACAGGAAGCTGTTTGTCCTAACGAGCATACCTTGGTTACCATGACAACAACAGTCTGACGCTGTGATTGATCCCGTGCCTTGCTCAATGGAACTTCTGTCTCCTCTGTCCTTTTTGTCTCTTCCATCTGTTTATTTCTGACTTTGAGCTGAACTTGATTTATGTGTGTTTCTACTGAACACAAAACTAAACAGAGTGGCTGTTTTATTTTTCATTTTTGACAAAGACATTTTGTTTTGTTCTTGTTGTATTCAACAAGACCATTCAGTTATCAACAGATGTCCTGGAAACATTATTTCACACTTTCAAAAGTCAGATGCTTGATGTGTTGGCTGAGTGTTATATGACACAAAATGATTTATTGAATTATTTAACACTATGGGAAATGATATGATACATGATATAATTCAGTGCAGAATGAAATATTCCATTTTAAACATGATCACAATGAACAATAAGATATACATTAATTAGAATAGGATGCAAAAAGTTACACTGTGAAATGAAATATACATAAATAAACAAAAAAAAACATTTATGCCAGTTCCTTCATACAATCCTCATCAAGTACTTGTTCCACTGGGCCCATTATGCTTTTGTTTACTTTTGAATTTAGCGTAATTTTTCTCCTCTCATTATCAGACCATAGGACATTGTTACCAGCTGCAGTTTTTTGTTGATACAGAATAACTTTCACTGATGGTATCTAACGTGTCTAACGTGACCTCTGACCCCGCCACAGGCTGTCGACCTCACACTGTAACAGAGACCTCACATGCTGTGGAGCATCAGGCTCTGCTTGAATGGAGAGAAATCAATCATGCAGTTGTGAGACCTTTCAATCAATGGGACCCCGCCCCATCGAAAGGTTCTATCAGCATCTTCTAAAATCTGTTTAAGGTGGAGCTTTTAGTTCTTATATATAGCTAGACTTTGAGTAATAATGTATCATATTCTATTGGTTATATTCAGAGTAAATTTTCACTCACCATTTAAAGATTTTGTCACTTTGTTGTTGAAGGTTCAGCTGCAGTGAACATCCCACTTCTCACTCTACCCCTGCTGTTACAGTTTACTACTCTAAAATGTCAAATTTATACATAGTACACATTGGAAAATAAAGTAATGTTATTTAATGTTCTTTTTTTTTTTTTCCTGATGAAAAAAATAAATACACAGATAGCAGTACTGTTAAAGTGCTGGAACTGTAAGCAGGACTTGTGAGAGTAGTAGTAGCATTAAAGCCTTAACGATACCTATCCCTGGACTCTCCTCAGAGAGAGTACCCTACTGGTCCAGCTAGACAAGGTGTCACCTTTCACACTAAAGATTATCGGTGATCTGTCTCCTGATCAATATTTGTTAATAACAAAAACCAGTGTCCGTTCTGAGACTAAACCTACACAAAGAAGTTAATATGTCCTCTCAGAGTGCCAAGGGAAGTGATTAACGGATGAGAAACATGGACGCGTCTTTGATGTGTGGACACATTTTAATTCTGTATCACCATTGTGAGTACATTTTAACACTTTGAGGACAATTTTGACGTGAAGGCATGTCCACACTTTGACAGTTAAGTGATGTTTTTACACAAAATACTAAATATTTTACATCTTGTCTTTCTACTAATTCTCCTCCAAGTCCAGCTCTTGTCTTTATGTGGACAATGTAAAATGTGTCCTAACCCTAAAATAAATCCAATGTAAAAACTGAAACATGACAACAACAGATTTTCACAATAAAGCAGATAAACCTCTATCAAGGTGAAACAAACTGTGTAAGAAAACAAACTCTGTGTTTCATGACAACAGTAATACAAAAAAATCAAATGTGCCATTGTGCTGCTAATAAATTCCTAACTTTCTTTTTTTAAACCAGCTTTGATTCATAAAGAATTCATGGGGTAGAATCACAGACAAAGTCTAAAGCAGAACTGTCTCTGCTCAGCAAAATAAAAGTTCTTTAAAATGTCACTGAGGAGGTAAAATGCTATTAATCTGACAGATACGATTCATCTTTCATGTTTGATTCTTTTGTTTCATGCTCAGTTTTTTGTTCTGACGTTAACAAGCCAACGGCAACGTGAAGAAAAGGAACATTCCAGTGTTTTCATTGAAAATCAGTTCATTAATTCATAAGAAGATGAAGCTTCCAATCCACGTGTTACATTATTTAACATTTATTATTTAACACCAACCCACACTGTGATGTGATCATACTGTTAAACGCTCCTTATCAGTTTGTACTGTCGGTCGATTGTCATAAATTGTCCAAAAAGAGGTGAGGGGGCAGGCAAGAGACCACCCAGCTGAAATTGATGTGACCAGATATTTGTGGTCCAAAGCGAGGAATTGAAACTTCAAGTTGAAAGACCTTAAAAATGTAGGCTGCTACAAATTTAAGGTGATCCTGCAGTGTCACTGTGTCTGCCATCCCCCCCAACCCCCCACATCTCATGTTAAATTAAACTAAAATAAATCCACACAAAGCAGAAATCACCTGGGTCTAAAGGAGGAGGCAGATGAAGTCATTTCAGTGTTTTCGGGCCTTGGGGATGAAAATCTTCCGCTTAAAATCCTTTAACATGAAGATAATAGGAAACAAGTCAGACACAGCTGGTGATGGGGGGGTCAGGGGGAGGCGGGGGAGGATGGAGTAACGACAGGGGAGGACCAGAGGGACCAGACTTTATTTCAAACAGCATTTCTCACTCTGACCTTCATTCGTTCCCTTCATTCTTTCCTTTCCAGTTCTTTCAAACAGTTTAACAGACTCTCAGGAGAGTTCCCTCCATCTTCCCTTCACCCACAGTTCTGACTACCTTAAATCTACACTTATAGACAACCGCTGACCACCTTGTATCTGGGCTGTCACTGGTTTATAGTCATGGCTTCTCCTGCAGGTGTTTAGACTTTGGAGGAAACATCAGGAAACCCAGACAGACACTGGGAGAACAAGGAAAACTCCTCACAGGCAGGAACTTTCTCACTGTGAGAGGACAGGGCAAACCACTGCTCCACTGCGCCTCCCTACACACTACTTAATTTCAGAGGAAAATGAATCAATTACTCCTCTGCTCTTTGTAGATCATATATTTCTGTCGACCAAAATGTCCATAAGCTGTTCAGATCACAGCAACAAAAAAATCAGCAGAGACATTCATACAGAGCTACGGCAGCTGTGCAGCAGACGTGGCTCACCGTCCCCTCTGGTCAGTTGCTGTGGGCACAAAGTGAAAGAATGAGGTCATAAATAGATGGATTGATTGATTTATGCTTCTGCATTCAATCTATGCTGTAGATCTTGTGTAGGTACTGCACTGAGTACTGACTAGGCATCTACTCTGCAAGTACCTTGCACTAAGTACATGTTGTACAGACCACTACAGCTGGTCTACTCAGTCTCTCTGTCTCTGTTACTAAATGTCTCCAACCTCTTGTTTTAGTAAAGGGGGAAACTTGCAGTTTGATGGTATAATTGTAGAGTGACACCAATACACAGCTATAAACCCTTACAACAGCACAGGCCAGCTATGTAGATTCACCACACAAAAAAACTCTAGTTTAAGGGAATATGCACAGAGTTCAAACTGCAGTCAATCCAATTCACATGAAAAGCAGGTAATTCAACATCTGGATCCTGGAAACTGGAGTTTTTTGGGCTAGTCCAGCAGTTGAGAGACTACAAGGATTGAGGACACATCTGTACTTCTCATCTGGTCTCGGAACACCTTCTATATCTGACACTGCTGCTATTGCATTCATTGGTGGATGACATTTATCCATCCATCAATTATCTGCAACTGTGTGTCCTATTCAGGATCATGGGGGGCAGGGTCCATCCTGAACAAGCCTCCAGTCTTTCTCAAGGCCACCACAGACAGACATACACAGACAGACAACCATTCACACCTATTGTTAATTCACCACCTTATTATTAATAATAATATAGAATTATCATGAACTGAGTAATGTGGGCACTTCAAATATTTAGGGATGTATTGAAGTATAAGCTTCAATGCCAGACTTTTACTCGTGTCTGCTGCCATCTGCTGCTCAAACTCAGTTAATACAGCATAAGACAGCATGTGTAATACAGCATAAAACTGGATCCCTGGATCAGTTTCACTCTTTATGCTTCTTGTCAAAATAAAGAATTTTATGTAGAGACAGAGACCGGTAGGATAGGCTCCAGCCCTCCCGGGACCCACAGACAATGGATCAATGGATGTAGAGACAGATACGTTCACAAGATTCAAGTTTCTATAAAGTAATAATGTGACGTTTCTCATAAAGATGGTTTCAATAAATAAACGATAAATCAAATACATGTAAATAATCTTATACGTCCTGCTAAGTCCTGCTGTGAACTTTTTGTCATTTTAATATGTAAATTGGATGTTTCAGAATTGTATACGTAAATATATAGTTTATGCAGCAGATCTCGCGATAATGTCTTGTCGCTCTGATTGGTTTGGTTTGACTTCACAGCTTTTGAAATAGAAACAGAAAAAGGAACAACGTGACGTGTCAAACAAACGTAAGTAAGACTTCCGGTACGGTAGGGTTTCAAACTATGAGCTGTTTCGCTTGTTTGCTTTATTTGTGTTATTTCATCCCACATTAGTGAGGTTAAATTCATGTTGGGGTTTTATTATAAGATTTAGTTATTGTTATTTTGTAACCCTATACATTGATAAATTAAATTGTGAAACTTGAATACTTACAGTATTCTGTTGAAAGCTATTAGGTATTTTAGGCAGCTAGAATTAATAGATTGGATAGGCAAAGAAAAGAAAAGCAAACTATATTCAATATTTAAAATTAGAGAAAATCGAGAAAAAAGCTTTATTCGCCATGTCTGATGATGGTGTAGCTGTTTTCAGGTGCAGGGGCAACTTGTCTTTCAGTGACTTGCCCACTTGAGCCAAAGGTTAAACAGCCAACCCTGCAGTTAGTGGGTGACCTGCTCTATCTCCTCAGACAAGAGTGTGTTTATTTTTAGTTACTTTGTTAAAGAAAATGTGTCGTAATTAGATTAATCAAAATGGACAAATTCATTCATTTCATTTATGTTTACTCCTGTAGCTGGGTTTTTTCTTACTTATTGAACTGGTTATTGTCTTGATTTGATGGAAGTTTTTCATTTTCTTTTTCCACTTTTCTCGTGGGGAGCAGCTGTAACAAGGCAACACAATTTCCCTATTGGATCAATAAAGATGTGTGAATCTTGAATCAAGCAGGTGAAGCAAAGAGCAGGTGCAATTATTGTGAAAAACGCCCTCGCCTTGGACCGGATGTTTGGCCGTGTTGCTGTAAACCTAAAGTTGCCGGTCAACACAAGGTCGGTCAGCAACAACAGTAACATTTAGCAGTTAACCGGCAGCAGAAAGTCAAAAAAATATCAGTCTGTGGATCGTTTTTATTTCTGTTTATTTTCTGTGAGCGGGAACGTCTCTGTATATCCGCTGGTGTGCTAACTGCCGGTGGTTATCCTTAGGCTGACCAAAGAGAAGTGTCGTTGAGGAGGTACCGAGACTCCGGTCGCTGTTAGCAGTTACCATGCAGTGTGTTAACCTGCTGAAGAAGAGAAGTTTGGAGCCGGAGATGGAGCCGTGGGGGTGCCGAGCGGTAAGATAGCTAATATTAAGCAGTAGGACTAAAACTAACTGTCGTTCTAATTAACGTAGTGGTTGATTAATCGTACTAATAATTCGTGCCCTCGGTTTGTGTCATTTATCAGCAGAAATTCAATTCACAGAGAAAACCACCGCTTTCTCCACAAGTTAATTAATCAGCGATTTTTCAGTTAAAGGCATTTCACTGTTGTGAATCTAGCTGTGAATTGTCCAGCGTCTCCTCTGACGATCTAGATCATTATATATTCAGTTTACCAAAGACTGAAGTCTAGTTTAATCTGTTTATAAAACATGACTGTTTTCAGCCGACTGACGTTCAGAGTTGTGCTTTTCTGAAGAAAACCAAGTGCTTGAACTTGAATCTTCCTGCTCAGAGCTGTAGAGCAAATAAACCCGGCACCTGCTTCTGATGTTATCACACCAAATGTCATCAAAATAGTAAAGTACCAAAATTGACACTTTGTAGCTCCTGTTGTATGTACTGCAGCTGCTTGATTATCATACATCTGTATGATGCAGAATACCTGCTGAATATGATAACTGACTAATCAGCTGGTGAGCTGTTTATTAAACCAGACTGGAGAAATGCTCCGCAAGGTTGGTTGCTTACGCTGACCCCTTTGTGTGTAACATGCCCTCTCAGGTGGTGGTAGTCATGAAAACATTGTTTGTTTGTTTGTTTTTAGAAGCGGGCGTGTTTGGAGGCGGAGCTCCAGGCAGCAGAGTGTCCAATGGAAACGCGTCATACTTTCTCTGTAACCAATCAGCAACGAGATCAGCGGGTCAGTGCCGGTTATCATGATGACAGACGAGAGTCTGACTTGTATCATAGGAAGTGATAAAATCCGAGTTTGTGTAGGAAAAACCTGAGAATCATGAAAACTGATTGTTTCCCCATAGTAATATTAGACATGTTTTAACTGATTCATTGAGCTGTTGCTATGGTAACGTCTTCACATGTGAATGTTTTGATGCAGATGGATGTAACTCAGCCCAGACCTCAGCTCTGCTGCCCCCGCTGCCTCGCCGGAGAACCAGTAAGATCATTGCTGTTATTACATGACTTGATGAGGGAGCAGGTGCAGAAACAGCTGATGGAGTGTATCCATTCACCACCTGTGTGTCTGTGTGTGAAGAGCTGAGAAAGAGTTGGGAAAAATATCAAAGCAAATATAGCTACAGTAAAGACAGCTGTCACAATTTCTTTGGAGACGTGTTTTGGCTTTGCCAGTCAACTTGTCTCAGAGCGCAAGCTTGACATTAAATAAACAACTGACTGAAGAGGCTGGAGTGTTAGCCACCTGTTAGCAATCATCACTGCGTGACCCTGGCCTGTTTAGATGCGTTCAGGGAACATCCAGAGTGTGGGTCACTTGTGTTTTGGAAGCATTAAGACCCAAATATGCAGTTACTGTTAGTGGGCCTGACTTTTTTATTGTCACAATGTTAATGTGTAAAAGGAGAGCAGATTTGCTAGTGATGTTTTTTCATTTGTCTATATGGCACTACTTACTTACTTAGAACAGTACATTGATTTAATGAATGTATTTTTGCATCATGTTTAGTATTGATTGTAGGAGGACAGAAAAAATGGCAAACCTGTGAATTATCACTGAAAAAAGTTTCTTTCTTAACCTGAGGTCAGTTTGATCTGATGTTTAATCAGTTCGTACCTGAATCAATGTTTATATTGGGACCTTTAAACTCTGTCGGTGTACTGTTCAGCTCCTAAGTGTGTTTCCAGATGTTGTAACAGCATTAAACATCTAGAGGAAATGGTTCAAACAGTTTCTTAATACAGTTGACAACTGAGACTGTCCAGACACCAGCTGGTTCATTCACATGAAGATTTGTATATGATTTAGAAAACAATTCATAACCACCCGCTGCTCTCAAAATTGTTAAAATAAATAATCAATTGTGATCGGTTCTGAACATGTTCCTTAGGTGTCTTTTGTGTTTTTCAGGGTCACATTAACCACATCCTGGGTCTCTGAGCTGAGAACACTCCCACAGAGAAAGGAGGAGGCGGAATTGTAGTCCCGACCCTTTAAGGCTCTGCTCAGTCATCCTGAAGCCGTCCTGCAGCATCTCTCAACCGTCCAATTGCATTTCTGCTTACACTCCTAGGGCCTCCATTTATATTCATACCAAAGGTTTACATGAACTCAAAACACAGAAAAAGATGAACACCAAAAATATTCTAGTTTACAAAACTGCATACATCCAAGTAAATTGCAATTATGGGGACCCTCATTCCACCCAAAACGGGAGGGGGGGGGGGGGGGGGGGGGGGGGGGTCACATGTAGTTTAGTTTTACACTCCTAATGGTTTCTTTAAACACTCCAGTGTTTAATCCCATCTACAAAGTCTGGCTGTAGACCTATCAACCACACCTGGCCTTCCTCACCATGTGACCTATAGTTGGAGTCACATAGGTTTGTCTTCCTTTTTTAAATGTGTTTAACCACACCCGTTAGAAAGGGTGTTGCTGCATTTTACATCAAACTTGAGAATTAATTTATTTTAATTTAATGAGCTCATTTTTGCAGCCCACTCTAAAACCTCACATATCCACATGCCTGAATGCAACCTCCACAGGTGTGTGTTTGAGTATTTTAGCTAACTCCTTTTAATACAGTATAAATTCAGAGCTAATGTTTTTGGCAGCCCACCTGATGTCTGATTGGTTTATGCTTTCAAACACGCAGTCACTGCCTCAGTTTAAAGGATGAATGTAGTTTTTAAAATCAGCTGAGGCCTTGACCTCATCGCCTTGAGAGACATACACTGTCTGCAGCTGCAGAGTGTGAAGGGCTGTTCCACCGTTTCAATGCAGCTTATGAAGTTCCACTGATCCACAGTCTGAAAAAGACAGTGAGGGAACAAAAACAAAATTTAAAGCAGCTTCAGCCTCCTGCTTCAAAAACACCAGTCTGGACCTGGAGATTGCTGTGAGACACATTTTGATTCTCGTCTCAAGCACTTTCCAGATAAATATTTTTGTCAGTTTAAACTTGAAACATTTTAAGATGTGGAAGCTCCAGTTTGCAAAGGTGTCAGAGATTTAAGTGTTAACGTTACGTTTACTGTCAGACTGTAAAACTTATCAGTGTCAGTCGTTTTAGTAAGGGAGAAATTTCTGTCTTAATGTCAGACATATCCTATTATGAACCTTTACAGGCAAAATTAAGGTGGTCTCATTTTAAGGTGGGTTTAAGTCATGCCTGAGGTTTTCCAGTTTGTACATATTTTTATGAATCAGAATTTTATATTTCAATTAAGTATTTTTATCTGACTTTGTTTTTGACTAATCCGAGTCTACTGACTTTCTTAATAAAACGTTTGACTGAAAAATTGTCCTCATTCTGTTTGTCTGCCAGGCTGCAGCAGTTATAAGCCTTTAACCTCTGACGTGTTATCAGTCTTAAGCAATCAATCATTAATCAGTAGATGGTCAGTGCTTCAGATAGTTAATTTTAATGGTTCAACAAAGAAAAGAAACTACAAGTGAAAAAGATAGAATTGTTCTGTGGAGTACTTGGAGTAAATGTCCTTTCCTGTCAAATGTAACTACATCCAGATCTTCCACAGAATTTCTCAGTATTAAAAAAATAATAAATAAATCTTAAGATTCTGAACTAGTTCAAACTGTTACCCTTCACCCACGAAAAATAAATCACCAAACCAGTTCATGGCCACATCTGTTTAAAGACAAACGTTTCTGTTGCTGCTGTTAGAAATAAAACAAGAAGAGAAATGTGTCCAAGTCCCATCGCCTTTAGCTTTCACTCAGCCAGGTGAGGTCTCTTGGCTGCAGGAGCTTCACCTGTTAAATAAATAACCTTCAGATATGTGTGGGCACAGTGAATAATTCTTTTCACTATGGAGTCTGTCCATTCAATTCATTTTCTCATTCATCTATAAAGTTTCTACAGCTTTGAGTTTAATGTAATGATCTGAAAAGAGTTTAACACTAAAACATTATGGTGAAAAAGGAAAAAAAAAAAGTCACCCAAATCTTTAAATATTGGCAGATTTTTTTTCCTGTTACAGGCTACACAGTCAAAACATCCACAGTGGAACTTTGTGGCACGTTGACTGGTTCCTGACTGTACCTACAGGGTTCAGATTCAGGTGTCTCCTCCTGTTGGCTGCAGCTCTTCATGGTGTAGATGATGCCACTGGCCGTTTTCCTGGTTTCTGACGGACAGAGGTGGGGGGGTAGCTTTACATCACACAGCCATAGAAAATGTTAGGAAAAAAACGTCCTGAGAATAAATGGCTTAAATATGAAATGTTATTAGGTAATACATGCGTATGTATCATTGTGGGTTAACCACCTGTCAGGACAAAGCGGTTAAAATCAGCTCCACCTTTACCAACAGTGACCTCTATTGTAAAACAATGTACACTCATTTATAATAAGTATTGTATAAAGTACACCGTTTTCTTGTGGAGAAAATTTACTTTTGTACATCTAAAATGTACTTTATCTGCTTAGTACTACTTGAGTAAAATTTTGGAAGGTGCTAACCAGTGCTAACCGATGTTGTGGCAGATCGGTGTAAATCGCTGCCATCTTCTCTGCCAAGACCTCAACAATAACTGCGTGTGTGTATGGCTTCAGTTTGTTGTGGAAAATTGGAAAAAGATGTTTAGGAGAAGGAAATTCCATTAGCAGTCAGGGATGATTGGACCCAAGTCTGCCCTCTTGTCACTAAACTTTTAAATTCTCTGGACATACACAAACTATGACTTCTACATTTACACTTTGGTAAACAGCATATTTGGGCCATGAGAGGTTCACTGACTTCTGAACTTTCAACTGCAATAAACCTTGTTGGTTATTAAAAAAAAACAAAAAAACATTCACTATGTCCAACGACACAGAGCTCCATTGTTTTAGCAGTGTTGTGGTAGCTATAACAGTAGTAGTATTTAGTGTTACAGTAGAAGTACATACCTGCATGTAGTAGAACTGACCGACAAGTGGAGGAAACAGCTTCTTTAGCATCAGCATCTGACAGACCGAACAACAAACCTCTGAGGAACCACATCAGGAGAAAAACATAGTACACACACAGTACTACTACACCTACTCACATTACAGCTGATACAGAGTGTAGAACCACATTAGACACACTGCAAATCAAACTACATTTCTTAAGTATTACATATTAAAGTACTACAAAGGACATAACATGAAGTACTGTCAGTACTCAGCAGCAGGATACAAGTTGGTGGCATCGTACGGACCCCTGAGCTCCAGAGCCTGAAGACAAAATGGTTGCTTATATTAAGACATGATCAGTACTGATCAATATTACCAATAGGCCAATCACTGACCTTCTCAGCTGCACTGGACACGATCACGTTCTGAAACACACAGACAGTCAGTGAGGTCAATGCCATGAGGTCACAATGACATCACAGTGATGTCTGGACCTACCTTGCCTCTGCAGCTCTCCATCAGAGTGAGGGCATTGGCGATGGTGTAGCGTCTCAGGGTGGAGTCTCTGATGGCTGCAGAATAGCAGAGCTCAAACACCACGCCGCGCTCCCCTGCCTGGACAGACACAAAAGCTATTGTTAAGTGTGACAACACGATTGCTGCCGATTACATTAACAGTTCCTCTAGAATGACGACCGATTGTTACATCAGTTTCACATCAACCGTCACATTCTGTGTGAGACTTTTTTACTGATCAAACCTCAGGTGCAGCTGATTTATGCATGACTGGCTGTTTGGTGACTGAGTCGTATGAACAAACCAGAGCAAAGTCAGAGGTTTTGTTTTACAAACCCAAGACAAATACTACTACTTCTACCATGGCAACTACTGCTGCTACTACTAGTCTAACAATTACAGTAATAATACACAGAAACCTCACCCCATTGACAGGTGCTCTCTTGAAGAAAAAGGGAAGTTTCTCTGTGACTGAGACACAGATGATATCGACGTCATACAACATACAGGCTGACTGAAAACACAAAAACACACAGTGTATAAATTAAAGTGAAAATACTTTCTGCACTGAAAAACGATGTCAGTGTGATGTAATGATAAAGTACATGATAATGGTGGTGCATTCAGATGTAGTCAGAACTTAGATGTTGCAACAGGCGGAGCTGAAACTTAACAGTACTTTAATTGTGACATTAAAAAAAAAAAACTACCTGCATCTGAGGAGTACTAGTATGAAGAAGTGCAAACTTAAATACTGCAATACAGAAACAGTGCTTGAGTAAATGTAATGTTACTTTAAAGCTGTGGTATTTCTGTGAATCTTACGTGGAAAAGTTTCTCTGTGGTTGGATGCACAGCAAGCAGGTCAAATCTCCGATACTCTGCAGCATTCGGCCTCTGAAATAGGAAGTGATGTAATGAACAAGTAGTCAGCTTTAACTGAAGCAGCTTCATGACTTCATGCCCGTTTTCAGAGTCACACCGAACTTTGCAGGATTTCTCTGTGCTGTGGTCTTTGATTATAGCCTGTTGATCAAGCACCACAGAAACCTGGATCCTGGATTAGGTCTTCAAAACCCGCAAAAATCTGAACATTTGCACATTCAACAATGAACTGGAGAAAACAATCTGGTGATAAATTATTTAAGAAACGTTTATTCTCAAAATCAGCTTGTGGAAACTAAAATACAATAAAAAAAACTCACGAAGTGGCTGGAATCTGACATCACCACAGTCAGTCTGTTTAGCACTCTGATTGGACGAGAACGACCCTGACACAGACATAGGTGTTAAACTGGCAGTACAGTCATCATCATCATCAACATCATCATCATCATCATCAACATATTCCTCATCATACCTGAACAATGGGCAGCTGATCCATCAGCTCATTGATTGGCTTTGGGACTGGGATCTCCTGCAAACAGGAAACCAGCACAGATTTTAAACATAAAACTCTGTTGTTTAACATCAGATCGCCTGTGAAATCTAAATTTGTAGTTCAACACATCCATGTCTCTAAAACTTTGAAATAATTTACATTTATTAAAGAAATATTTAAAAATTCTCATTGAGAAAATCCTGTTTTGAGAAACATTTACAACGATGATTCATTTAAAAATGTGACAACAAAATGCAAAATTAAAGAGCTTGTTTCTCATAGTAAAACTATCTGAGCCATTCTGGTATGCGTTTCCCTGAATGTGACCACACACCTAAAGGCAGTGCAGCAGGTAAAGACACTCACCTGTTTCTTTTTGGCTGTGGGTTCAAACACATAGTTGATGGCGACTGTGGAGAAACCCACTATGGGAAGAATACAATACAATGCATCAGTTATGTGTTTACATTAAAATATCCCAAATTTCACCCATTTGTATAATTTTTTCGAAAACATTTATTCTAAAATATTGAATGTGGTCTAGAATCAGTGTGTTGTTTATCAGGTGGAAAACAAAGATCATACATGCATCAATCAACGTATAGACATCAACCTTATTAACTATGAGGACTTCATTTTTAACAATAACTCAATTAAACTTTGTCACACGTTAGTCTGTCATTTAACCAAAATAGGTTTGTGCATAGCGTGCCACCAGCTTTCCGATCTCCCCACAGAGTGTTACAAACTCATACAACTCATGGATCTGGTTTTCCTGGACAGTTCTGGTACTGGTGCTAACTGAGTTAGCGTCAGGGCTAGCACCAAAGTCAAGCTATAAAACACAGGTTTTAACGTGAAATATGAACGGAGGAGACTCACAATGAGCTGCCATCTCCACCAGACTCTGCAGTTGGCTCCGATCCTCCGAGAAACTCAGGTTTAAATCCATAAAGACCGACATAGTTCTACCTTACGTCAACAGCTCCCCGCCACACATGTGCAGCCGAACGGCCTGCAGGGAATTGTAGTGCATCCTTAAAAAAAATATTGCTAAAGCTAGTTAACTGTAGCAATATTTTTTCTGGTCACTTTAAAGTGATTATAAACACTTTACAAAAATCTTGTCCGTTAGTTTGAGAAAATCATTAACTTTATGAATGGAATTCAGAACTGAACGTCTTTACTGACTGTATTAACCTCGCGTGTTTTGTAAGGGTTTTGCCGCAGGGGGCAGAGTAACGTCTGCTGCAAACCAACAGAAGAAGAGGAAGATAAAGGATAAACATAAGCACGGTGAATATGCAGTAATATAACAGTTATTTAATACAAATCTCACCGTAGCTTTTCTTTCGGTCCCTCTGAGAATCTTGTTTATTGGGTCGTTTTTCGCAGAACTTCATTCAAAAGCTGCTCACTTTGAATGACCTCCCTTCCTTTTTAAAACTGAGAAAAGACCGAAATCGAGAGTTTTTACTGGTAAATGGCAGGTCACATGTGGTTTAGCTGAACTCGGGTTGGGGTGAAATGATTGTCACAAGTTGATTGTTGTTTTACACTGTAATATTCCGTCAGCTCTGTACGTAAAGTCTCACTTTTTGTTTTGATTGTTTCTGTCCCAATAAGAGCAGTTGGAGTGATTAAATATTTGCAGAAATTACCAGGAGATTCTCTGGAATCAGATAAATGTGTCATTTTATGTTAGAATTAGTGTCCAGGGTTAAGGTGAACAAACAGTGTGTCAAGTGACAGTTACTTAATCGAGGGTTGGCACAGATTTCTCTGCGGGTATAAACAACATATTCTTGGTTGAGGAAAGGAAAGATCACAGAGTGGTTAACTGTAAAGAGTTCATCCTCTGGGGATCAGATATATCCACATCTGTCTAGAATCTGGTCAAATATCTGTCTCGATAGCTACAGCTAATCTAACAATTTTCCTCTGCCTACAGTCTTTATGCTAAGATAGGCTGAAGGTTTCTCAATTTTTGTAAAATCAAACTTTTCTGTTTTTTTTAACCACTTCAGAACTATTTAGTCCAGTTCAAAGTGGCTGCCATGTTGAGAAGTCTAAAGATCATCCTCTCTACCACAAAGCATCTGCCGTCCTGCTGTTGCTCAGGCTTTGTCTCCAGAACGAGGTTCACTAACTCAGACAATTGATTGATTGATGAGATTGATTGATACGGTTAATTCAATTTTACTGGCTCTCTCAGGTATGTGAACTGGCTGAAGGAGGACGATGAAGCATGTCTTGCAGCTCTGGAGAATGGTCACATTTTCCTGTTCCACCATCTGCATCCACTGCTGCAAAGAACAAAGACAGGAACCCTTAGACCTGCAGCACTTATTAGCTCAGGTACAGAAAATCTGAACTAATCATCGTCAAACCACAGAATCAGAAACACATGAAGAGGATTTTTTTTAAAAAACACAGAACAAGAACCTCTAATTATAGAAGTACAGACTCTCAGGATTGGAACCACAGATCCAAAACACTGAAGTTAGAAAATCTGTGAGAACAGCTCATAAAATCTTGGATACAGATTTGCTTTCTGTTCTAACACTGTGGATGTTTTGTGTTCCAGATCTGCAGTCAGTCTTAGAGCGACTGGGTTCAGACAGATCCCTAATGAAGGAGTCAGTTCTGCTTGGCTGTTCTGAGCAGAACCAGGCTCTGTTCTGTCTGGATGTTGGTAAAAACACAACTTCACTGACACTGTGAACTTGATGTGGTCAGTTCTTGAAGGCACAAGCTTTCTCTGACTGTGGGTTCTGGTCTGATGTTCTCTGTGTTCTGGTGTTGCAGGAGAATTGGACCAGGCCACAGTAGAAGAGGAGTGTACAGGAAACTTCATGGACCTGGGGAAGTCTTTGTTTCTGTTGACAGGAGAAGAGGTACCTCTGCTGGTCAAGGTATGGAACTATAGCTGGACTCTGAGGGGTCCTGGCCCTCTGCTGTGGGGTTCTTTAAAGAACAAGAACTCCTAAAGGGTCAGTTCACCCATATCATTAAAGAGCTGTCTGTCTGTCTGCCTGATCCTAATCATGATTCTAATCAGGTGTATTCACAGGGTCAGGCTCTTCTGCGCTGGCATCAAACCAGCAGGTTTTGCAGTGCCACGGGTCAGCTGACCCAACGTAACCAGGCAGGAAGTCAGAGAGTTTGCAGCAGCAATGGCATTGTCTACTATCCCAAGGTAAGACTGGTGGGAGCTGGGTTGACGGGTTCCTAACTGGTTTATCACTGGTCCTTGACTAGTTTCTCCTGTTCCCCCCTGCAGATGTCTCCGGTGGTAATTGTGCTGGTCTCTGATGGAAAGCGTTGTTTGTTGGTCCGTCAGTCTTCTTTCCCTCGTGGGATGTACAGCGCTCTGGCTGGCTTCTGTGACATGGGTCAGACTCAGCTGTTGCTCACTTACCTGGATTAATGTGTGTGTACCTGTCTAAGCTACCAGTGTGTTTCTTCCAGGTGAGTCTCTGGAGGAAGCTCTGTGCAGAGAGGTGGCAGAGGAGGTGGGTCTGGAGGTCCAGAGTGTCTCCTACAGCTCCTCTCAGCACTGGCCTTTCCCTCACAGCTCCTTCATGCTTGGCTGCCATGCTACCGTTAGCCCCGCCCACACTCAGGTGAGCTCCAAAACACCTGTTTGTGCCTCTGTCTTTTTGTGGACCTGCACTGATGTAATCCTCCAACCTGAACCTTAACTATGACAGCACTTATCCATATTCAAACTTGAACCTGATCCTAACCTGTGTAATGTTAATGTTACCTTCATCAAATTAGGGGGAATATCTTGTGGGCTTTCTACTTAAATTCTACCTGTTAATAAAAAGCCTTTATAATTATTTCCTAATTAATTGAGAAATTAAAGCTTCTAATTCTTCTGTTGCTTGCCCTCTGGCTGTAGCATAATGAACCAATCCCTGTGCGCTCGTGTCAACTGAAGCAGTATAGTCCACACCCGGCGGCAAAAAGTTGCTACTTTATTGCTCTCATGGTGCACTCAATTACATTCGCAATCAGACTAAGAGAGCGGCGACTGTGGCACTTCTTTCTAAAGAGCAAATATGTCCCCTCGACGCAGCGGCAGCACCTCCGGCGGTGACGGCGGGAGCAAAACCAAAAAAGGGCGGCGTCGGGATCTGCGGCTCTTGTCACATTGGCTACATCGAACCCGATGACCTTCACCCTCGCTGCCTTGGCTGCTTGGGGGTGGAACACGTGGGCCTCGCTATCGCCGAGCTGGCTTCCTGCATGTTCTGTAGGCTTCTTCCTGAGGACACCCTATGCTCCCGTGCTGATTTTTTTCTCTGAAGCCCCAGAGCAGTATTGGCTTCTGAATGATGTCCTTGATATTGAGCCTCCTGGCTGCCCGCTTACTGAGCAACATCTACAGGAGCCAGGGTCGTACGACTCCGCCTCCGTATCTCACGGCTCACCCTTAGGCTCCCCCTTCTGCTCCCCCCTCTCCCACCTGCGGGGCTGGAGCAGCGTCCTCCAAGCTACTCTCTACGCTATAGCTCTGAATCATCTACGCCATGGTCCAGCTACTGCAAGAGCTTCCAGACATCATTAAGATAGCCAGCGCCCGCAGTGATCTTTCTGTGCCGGAGGATGCCACGTCGCCACCCCAAGAAGCCACTTTTGGCCGCTATAACCCCGGGTGAGCATCCCAACCTATCTCTACCTGGCCGCTATTCCCTAAATAGCTGCCTACATCCAGGGATCTGCCAACGAGCCGGCAATTCAATTCAATTCAATTCAACTTTATTTATATAGCGCCAATTCACAACAATGTCATCTCAGGGCACTTTACAGAATAAAGTCAAGTTTATAAAGATGTAGCACTAAAAGTTCCAGTTTCCACCTTCGCTCCTATCACTAAGGTGAAGGGTCTCACTGACGATGGCTTTCCGCCAGTCCCAACCCTGGACCTGAGACTTGCCGCTCTCTTCGGAGTCAAGTGTAACCTCAGTGCCGGCTGACGCCCTGCTCCACCCTCTCCTAAAGATGCCTTGAAGGCCCGCCTCGCTGACCGCTCACATCAGTGCGTGTCTCAGTCGGCGGCGGCAGCTAATAACATCTTCGTTTTAGCTTACGCAGTCTCCGACCTGGCTCTGCTACCTGATGCTCTTCCCACCAAATACGCCGAAGAGGTCAGCAAGTTTTCCAGCGCCATCGTCGCCATGTGTGCCCCGATCGCTTCGGCGAGCATCTCGGAATGGCAAACTATGATCGCTAGGAACGCCTGGCTTCATTTTTCCTCCATCCCAGAGGCCGTCAGGAAGGATATGCTGGAGGGACCCATCAGCCCTCCAGCCTTCCAGCCCTCCATCCCGCTCCGCCGGTCACTGGTGTGACCGCCGTGACTTTTCTCCTAAGCAACGGTGCCCCGCTTCATCAGCGGCGGCCCGCTCCTCCACCTCCTCCACCTGCCCTCCAAGCGGCAGCATCACATCACTGACTTGCCAAGCCTCACAAGTTGACTTGTTCATGGTCTCGCCCTCCAGTGGAGCCTCCCCGGAAGCCTCCCCGGAAGCAGAGGAGATTCTGATTCTGGAAAACCGGCTTTCATCCCCAGCCCAGACGACAGCTGTTGCGTCAGAGCTGTCTAATCTCCTGGGAAAACGGGCCATCAGCATGGTCCCGCCGGTAGAGTAAAACCAGGGTTTTTACTCTCGCTACTTCCTGGTCCTCAAGAAGTCTGGGGAGATGTGACCAATTCTGGATCTCTCTCTTCTGAATCAGTTAATGGTGGTCCCCCGCTAAGGTAAATGGTAAATAGCGATGGCGGTAGCTGCCATGCAAGGTGCTCACCTGACCCACCAGGAGCAACTTGGGGTTCAGTGTCTTGCTGGCCAGGAGCGGGGGATTGAACCACTGACCCTGTGGTCCATGGACAACTGCCTTTACAAACTGAGCTACAGCTGCCCCACATGTTAACGACAGCCTCGGTTCTCCGGAGCATGCGCCCGGGAGACTGGCTGTCCTTGGTGGACCTAAAGGACGCTTTTTTTTTTTACATTTCTATCGCCATGCAACACAGGAAGTTTCTGCATTTCTCCTTCCTGGGCGTACGGTACCAATACAACTGCCTACCGTTCGGCTGTTCTCTCGCCCCACGTACATTCTCCAAATGTCTGGAGACAGCACTGGCTCCGCTGCACGCCACCGGCATGAGAGTGCTGTTCTACTTAGATGATCTCCTTCTCCTCGGTCCATCCCGGGAGCAAGCTCTCCTGTAGATGGTGGATTTGGTGACTCATTTATCGTGTCTGGGATCCACAATAAATTGGCGAAAAAGCTCACCGCCCCGGCTCAGTCAATTATCTTTCTGGCCGTATAGCTGGATGTGCCGATTATGCGGGCACGCCTCTCCCAGGAGAGGAGAGAGATGCTGCTCACCATGCTCCACCGATTGACTCCCCGTCGCGTTGTCACAGCTCACTCAGTCATGCGGCTACTGGGCATGATGGCTGCGGCTCACTCGGTGGTTCCCCTCTGCCTCCTACACATGAGACAACTGCAGCACTGGGTGTCTCGCCTGCAGATTGATCCTGTACCTCATCGCAGACGTTTGGTCATGATTCCCCCATCAGTAGGTCCAGATCTAGCTTATTGGAGGGAACCTCGCGTCATCTTAGACGAGGTTCCCCTCAGCCGCCCCTCTACACACGTCTCAGTGTTCACAGATGCTTCGCTGATGGGATGGGAGGGACATGCCTCTCTCAGTCAGTGGGGACTCCCTGGCCAGAGGGCATGTCTCTCCACATAAATTCGCTGGAGCTGCTCTCTGTGTGGAACATTCTTCAGCACTTTACTCCAGTGCTCTCGGATTGCCACGTCCTTGTTCACACGGCCAAAATACGACGACGGCTTCCTATATCAACCGGGTGGGTCCAACGGCCCAACGGGATGATCCGCAGCCCCCCAGTTCTGCTCCAGCGCCTAAGAGGGAGCGCCTAGCCAACCAGGGGTTTTCACCCCGCATGGTGGCCACCATTCAGGGTGCGAGGGCGGCATCCACCACTTCCTCCTATGTAGCAAAGTGGTCATCTTTTCAGCGCTGGTGCTCGGAGAGGGGCGTTTTTGCCCTTTCATGCCCTCTTCCTCGGGTTCTGTGTTTTCTTCAGAGCCTCGTGGACAGAGGCTTATCCCTCAGCACTGTGAAGACCTATGCCGCTGCGATCTCCTCATGTCATGAGGGATTCGCAGACAGCTCTGTTTTCAGTCACCCCCTGCTGAAACGTTTCTTAAGGGGTGTGAGGTGGCAGCAGGCTCTTTTGCGCCCCCTGGCCCCTTCTTGGGATCTTTCTCTGGTCCTCCGTGCCTTGCCGGCTTCCCCGTTTGAGCCACTTGACCAGGTTCCCCTCAGGGTCCTGTCATGGAAGACGGCGCTTCTCTTGACTCTCACCTCCATGAAGAGAGTGAGTCATGACCTCTCTGCCCTTTCAGTCTACCTGGAGTGTCTCTCAATTCCTGGGAATCTCAGTCTGGCTGTTCTCTGACCTAATCCTGCTTTCATGCCCAAGTGCATTACTAGTTCTTTTAGGTCGAGAGTCAGAACCTTGGAAGGTTCCTGCACACCTCCTCACACTTCTGAGGAGCATGCCTCCTCTCATCTGCTGTGGCCAGTGCGTGCTTTGTCCTACTACGCCGGTCCGAGAGCCTTTTTGTGCACTACAGGGAAGGCTCTGCCGGGCTTCCTCTTTCCGCTCAGCGCCTGTCCCACTGGCTGTGTGAAGCCATTTTTCAAGCATACAAATCCTCTGGGGCCCAGCCACCAGAGGGCATCTGTGCACACTCCACTAGGGGAATAGCTTCCTCTGTGGCACTGCTCAGAGGGGTGTCAGTGGAAGACATCTGCCTGGCGGCATCATGGTCCTCCACCTGCTCTTTCGTCCGGTTTTATCTTCAAGAATTTTCACGCCCCTCACTCTCCAGTTCGGTGCTTTCCGCATCCCAGAGTGCACACTCTGGTGTCGGTTAGTTTGTCTTGTCTCTCTATCTCGGTCCCCAGGCCCTCAGTGGGCTCATCGAGTGCTGGGCACCCTCACCCCCCCTTTCTGCTCTCCCACTGCTGGTGAATTCACAGCTGTGCCAGATGCTACAGCCAGATGGCAAGCAACATAGTCATAGAATCTGGGGTTACAATACGTAACCATCGATCTGTGAGCTATTCACTTAAAGCACACCTTAAATAGATAAGGGGTTACAAATACTAAAGATCCATGTGTAAATTAAGGTAAAGCATACAGTGCATTCAGAAATAATTCCAAAAACTTAATTTTTTCCACATTGTATTGTTAAAGTATATTGGAAAATAGATCAAATTCATTATTTCCCTGAAAATTCTACAAACAATACCCAATAATGACAACATGAAATAAGTTTGTTTGCAAATGTATTAAAAATAAAAAATGAAAAAAAACATATGTACATAAGTATTCATGGAGACACTCATAAGCACATCCTGGTTCTGGTGCATTTCCACTGATCATCCTTGAGATGTTTCTACAACTTGATTGGAGTCCACCTGTGGGAAATTCAGCAGATTGGACATGATTTGGACCTCAGACTGAGGCAACAGTTCATATTTCAACACACTACAACCCTAGGCAAACAGCCAAGATAACAAAGGAGTGGTTACAGGACAACTCTGTGAATGTCCTTGAGTGGTGCAGCCAGAGCCCAGACTTGAACCCGGTGGAACATCTCTGGAGAAATCTGAAAATGGCTTTGTACTGACGCTCCCCATCCAACTTGATAGAGCTTGAGAGGTACTGCAAATAGGAACAGGAGAAACTACCCAAAAATAGGTGATTTGGTTCATTTTTCATTTTGAATAAATTTCCATAGATTTCAAACAAAGACGTTGTCATTATGGGTATTGTTTGTAGATCTTTAAGGAAAATAATGAATTTGATCAATTTTGGAATAAGGCTGTAACATCACAAAATGTGGAAAAAGTTAAGTGTTGGGAATACTTTGTGGATGCATTGTAAGTAGTTCTTTTTTGTTTTTAAAGTGTTCTGTTTTGACCTTTCAACAAAATTCTGTGAGTAAGAGACAAAGTAAGGGGTTTCTGGAAACCAGAACCTGTGACAAACTGTTGATTTATAAAAATTTGAGGATCCAGCATTGGGCCGTACGGTACTAGTGAACAGCTAGACGTTGTCATGTGACCTGCTGTTTCCTGTACAGTTACAAGTGGACCATGCAGAGCTGGAGGATGCTCGCTGGTTCAGTTCGGAGGAAATCAACTCGGCCCTAAAGGTGAAGACTCCTCCCCGGAGAGGTGACCCCCCCATTCTCTGGCTGCCACCAAAACAAGCCATTGCCCACCGACTCATCACGGAGTGGATGGAGCAGCAGAAACTAACATCCGGACTCTGAGGAGCTGTTAATGTTTCTAACATACAGAAACCAGAGTCGTGAGACCATGAATCACCTCTTCATGAGTCCAGCCACAAACAAGAGTTTAATCAAAAACTCCTTGTCTTCCTCACAGCCATAACTTGGTGAAACATCTACCTACAGACTTGTATTCACAATTAAATGAGATTAAGCCTAAAAAATGTGTAATGCTGCATTTGCAAAGAGAAAAAAATGAAAACATGTTGCCTGTTGTTTCAATCAGCGACCCACAGTTTCAGGGTAACTCCACCTGCTGAAAAACATGATGGAAATTTCTTTTTACTGCATCTGTTTCTCTGTATAACTGATTTAATCTATCACCATAAAAGAACTGACCAGAGATCAGATCTATGATGTTTCACTACCTCCAAAAAGTCTGTTTGATTTTGGTTTTAAATTTTTATTGCCTTTTCTTTAACCTTTAATTTGTATCACTAATATCTGCTGAATGGAACCACTATAAGGGCATTTTTACTGCTCTGATTGTAGTAATAAGTATTTTAATCCCATTAAAAACAAGATCTACCTCCGTTTTTACTGTAATATTAGCAGATAACATTTACATGAAGAATCAGGGAAACATCTTTTTGTGCTTTCAATATAAATTATGTTGTGTTTTGTAAACATTTACTTATAATTTCATCAGAGTGACTCAATTTTAGTCGCTTAAAATTGAAAATAAAAGTGCGTTAGATAAAGATTTAATAACTCAGACTCATCCTTAGGGTGTTAACGTTAATTTGGCCTAGTCTATTTATCTTTAATTTAAGAATGTTTAAATGTTAATGTGTACGTAAATTTAAAAGTAAAGAATTGGCTCCGCCAAGAAACGGACCCCAGAATTGAGGGAATTTAGCGTTTTACTTTCTTGAAAATGAAATAGGAAAAATGATTTAATTGTCTGATTAATTATTATTCATTCAGCACATGCAGTGATTAGCTTATGTATACAAGAAATGTTTCAAGGATGTATGAAACCCACAGAAGGTTCTTGTTATCGGAGCAGCTAACGGTAAATCTTTTCGTTTCTGGGTACGTGCTTCTAATTTATTAACGACTCCCAAACTAGATTTTTTCAATTAAGAAAAACACTTATTTTAAATGTAACTTTAATTTGATGATTATGTCAACAACCGTGTGTTCCCTTAATTAAGGGGAAATAAATTGATTAGTTAATTTCTTCTCAATTTGTTAATTAAGGGGTTTGGCTTTGCAAAACCTAATTTATATTCAAGATGCTTTTACTTGCTTCAGTTGTAAGCTCCGACACTGTCATCTCAAGAACTGTGGGTCTGCTGGAGAACTGTCAGAACCTGTTTGGACCCTCAGATCTGTTTCATGTCCTAAGTGAGCAGCCTCCGAGGCCGAGAACAGGAAAGGGTACTACAAAAACTCCTTGAAGATTCATCCTGACCGAGCCCCAGATGACGCACTGGACCCTGCCAAGTTCCAGGTCAGATACTGTAGATCCTGCAGGCATGAGATTGGACAGATTAAAATTGATAAAAGAAGATATCAACCGGAAGAAGAAAATATGTTTATCTGATAAAAGCATCAAGGCGGCAGCTGTGTGTAGTTTAATGACTGTTGTTTTTTTCAGACTCTAGGGAAAGTGTACCCGGTGCCGAGTGATGCAGAGCATTTTTGAACAACCTGCAAGCGTTCACTAATGAGAGTAAGAAGACGTCATGCAAACGCAAAGTGATTAAACACATCGATACACAGAACTGATCGGGAATCACTCATGACAGGACATTGAAACATCGGTGTGTGTTTAGGCCGCCACTGACCGTGCTGGTCTGGAAGAGGGCGGTAGTTTGACGGTCTGAAACTTTATATATACAAAAGAGATTTTTACATTTTTTAATTTTAAATCATTAAGTTGTTTCTATTATTATTGTTGTTGCATTACCATTATTATTATTATTTGGTCCTGGGGACTCCTGCAGATGTTTCCCCATTGAGACACTAGGATGCTACCTAATTCTAAACCAATAAAATGTGTAAAATTTACATTTAAAGAATTATAAACTATAATAAAACAGAAACTATTAACTAATAATTACATTATTTAAAATGTGATTAAGAATATATATAGATCTTTCACAATTTTTTAAATTTCTGCAATCATTGGTACTAATCTTGTTACAGTTATTAGTGCTAAACATGACGTGATGTTTTCTGCGCATCTCCTGAAACCGGATTCAGTTCTCTGCTCGACAGCTTGGAGGAAAAATACTGCAACAACAAACCTGCAGCTGCAAAGGAAACCAAGAAGACAGAGAAGTGAAGAAAAGTGTTTACAGCAGGTCACTTATTAAAACGTCTGCTGGAAACAAACTGTTGGTAGGTGGTAGGATGTTTGTTTTTTCTGTGTATTCTTTGACACCAGGCAGTATACAGAGATTTAATTAATTTAATGTCGGTTTTCACCATTAATTTCACGTCACTGCTGTTCTGAGCGTTGTGGATGTGTGCCAAATGTCATTTTTCTATCGTGTCAATACATTCTGAGGCGTTCTTCTAAGAATACTTTTAAATGAAACTAAGTATTTGAATCAGCAGCAGCAGCATAGCATCTGTAACCTGCATTCAGTTTGTATATTACGCTTATTGTAAATGAACAGGCTTCTGTGATAAAAGTGTGTAGATGATTTTAGTTACTGATTAACAACTGATTTCGAGTCAGAGACTGTTAATTGATTTTCAAAAAATGCAACAGATTACCGTTATAGTCTTTCAATAAAAATATGCTCCATAATTTATCTTATTTTTTGTGGAGAGGTGTTAAGGCTAACCCTAACCCTGCGGGCTTCGCTCGTTCTAGTTTCTCACCTGAAATCATTATTTTCTGTGTTTTTCGTCTGTACCACTGTTTGCATATCATCCACAGACCTCGAAAAGTGCGTCATGTAGTCGCGACATAATTTTGTCTTTAAGATTTGTCAATAACGCTTTAAAATCTGTAATTAGATATCACTAGAAAACATATCCGCTTTAAACATGTCGAATGAAGAAACCAAACTTGTGTTCATCAATTGAGATATTGAACGCACCTCGACCTAAACACATATCGATCCCTTATTTATTTATCAGTTTTTCATCATACAGTTAATTTACATCCCATTTTATTCTCCTGTGCCTATACCGGTTTTTTTATTTTGGAGGTGGCTATAAAGTCACATTGTTAGAAACCATATCCGTTTTCACTGTTTACTGGTTTAAAAAAGTTTAAAAAAGTAAATTAAGAAGCGCAGCGATGACGGCATCAATTACGTCACACGACTGCCTTTGAAGTTTGCCTATACAGTTGTCAAGGAAACGATGTTTCCTTTTGAGCAGTTTTAGAGCAACTAGGCGAGAGCAACAAGGAAGTAGTGGAAAGTTGAGTGTGTAGCTGTGGAGGTATATGGTTTCTTGCCGTGTTCTGTGGAATTACTGGTAATCATCTCAACATTTTCTGTGGAATTACTTTGTTATCAGCTCAATTGTGAAACGTTCAAGCAATATTCAGTGTTTTGTCAAGCAACGATCTCTGGAGTGGATAATTGCTGACCCGGTCCCAGTCTGTGGATTAAGATTTGGCAGAACAATGGAAGGGGAAGTTGATCCAGCAATAGTGGGAAAAACTACAGGCAAAGTTAACTCATGAAGAATGTGTTTTCAGTGTAAATGAATTCTCTTTTTCCCTCTCTTTAAGACAGTATGATTTAAAATAATCTCACTGCACTCATACATTAGGTTTTGGGGCTGAAAACCCGTAATAAACATGAGGTTTTGGAGGATCCAAATCTAGCAACAAAAATTCTGCTAAGAACGTATAAAACATCACTGATGTTTTATAACTGATAAAACATCAGTCATAATGATAAAACAGAATGATGATTCTGCATAAGATGCAGCTTTACTTAACTAAGTATATTTATGTAATTTTACTTTTACCAATTTTCCTCCAGGTAAATAAATAAACTGGAGCTTAATATAATTTCCACGAGTCAAATAAATTATGTACTGTAATATCTATAATAAAATTACCGTTAAAAACAAAAGGCGGAAATGCACCTTTAAACTGGGCCTGTCATTCGCCAAATAGCGAGGAAGAACTAAGTACGAGCGCCGTGGGGACTGGAAACCGTTTCCTGTTCGACCCGGATCAGAAATAAGAGCACTTCCTCTGTTTTCGTCTTCACTAGTTAGTTTTTAGCAAACTTGTGTCTGATTGCTTCCCACTAAACGTAGAGTTTTGTTATCTTAATCTTCTGCTCATGGTCTCCGCAGGGCAGGAGGCTTAGGGCGTGAGCATTAGCTTTTTGCCGTGGTTGTCACGGGGCCGGCGGCAGCGGTTAGCGGCAGGATGAGCTCCCACGTCGGCCTGCACACTCAGCTGGCCGCCGTCATGGAGTCTCTGGTTCACGCCGCTGTGGCGGAGCTCAAGAAGCTGGTAGAGGACAGCTCGTCCTTTCGTCTCGACTTGGAAGTCCGGACCAGCAGCCCCGACAGCTGTGGAGGAGAGGAGCCGCCTCTGCCGGCCAGAATAAAGGACGGGAGCCGTGAGAAGATGGTGAGAAATTGGCTGCTGGAGAACTTGTTTGTTTAGTTTTTTGTTCACCGTGTTATTGGTTATCTGGTAAGAAATGTACAAATCTGGGTGTTGTATAAAACCCGTATAAAGTTTTAGTTCAGTGTCACTAAAATCTTTAAGTAGATTTAAATAAATAATAATAATAAACGGGTAATGTTCATGTTTAGAACATCCGATGTACAGTAATGTTCACTGCAGCTTCAGTTTTGACTCATTTAATTCAACTTAATCTGTTATAATTGATAATTCTCTGACATCACAATTAGAGCTGGTTATCCCTTTTAATTTCCAAGAGCCTCCTGGGAAAACATATTTAACCACCAACCTTATAATTAAAACCAGAGAGTTTGATTAGAGGTTAATAAACTGGAAAAGAATTAACTGAACAGCAGTTAGGAAACTGGAGACTCAGTTTATAATGTTAAGGTCACTGTCTTGTATTTATGAAGGACATTGCACTGCTTATATACAAGTATGTAAATGTAGAAGAGAAGTAAGAGAAGCTGGCTGTGGTTTTGTTGATTTAAGTTTTTGTGACCTTTGACCTCAGTTGCTGTTTGCTTCCATCATGGAGACTCTGGGGAACGAAGCTCTGGGGAAGATCATGAATATTGTGGATGAAGCCAAACTGCTGGTGGGGCTGGATTCAGGGAGGGGAGGCAAGAGACCGCAGATCAGTGTCCTCAACATTCTCAACACCGCACAAGTTGGTATGTACACCGAGGTCAAGAAATGATTACTTTTTAAAAATTATTGTAAACATACTTGTACAACATTTAATTAAAAAAATAGCCACCTTTTTGTTCATAAAATGTGTCAATGTGAATTTTACTTGGTATTGTTACTGTGTGTAAGTACGGTGCAATGACAGCCACTAGAAACTAGAGTGAAATTCCTTGTATGTGCTAACATAGCCATCTGATAAAACTGATTCCAGTTGTTTCAGTTAAACATTTGATGAAGCCTTGAAATATGTAAAGCCCTCAACGTTGTACATATAACAAATAAAATCAAGGGCTTTTAGCTTGCCCCTTCAGGCTTGTGTTTCTGCTGCAACCCTCCATTTTTACTTATTCATTTTGTCCGGGGTTGGGACCGGCACCAAGTGGTAGTTGGTTGCTGGGGATTCGAACCCACTTCATTCTGCATCCCAAACCAATGCACTACCCCTTCTTTAACAAATAACAAATAGGCTTACAATAAATTTCAGATTCTTAATGATCAGTTAGCCATTTAGCTTGTGGTACATCACACTAACGATAGTTTGTTCATCACAGAGCTCGAACACTCGTATGGAGTCCGACTCTCGAACTCCAAAACAGACAGGCCTGCTCAGGTAAGACTCCTCACCTGCTGACTCACCTGTTTGTCTTTGTTGTGTTCACACACCCCTCTGTTACATCTGGACGTTGTGTCACTGCAGAAAAAAGCTGATGAGGAAGGAGTGGAAACTCCCTTTGTGCTAGCAGTCACTGTTAAAGACGAACATGGAAACATTGACCTGGGAGCCATAGCTGAGAGTGAGTATCATGTCTCTGAATATCCACACAAACATGTTGCATGTTATTTGCATGCTCATGTGCAAAAAAAAAAACATTAAACTAACTTACTATAAACTTTTTAAATAAAATGTTTTCAAAGGAAGTTTTACAAATCAAAACAGAATAACCATGACCCTGTTTTTTCTGACCTCTGACGCTGCTAAGGGTTTGATTATAAAAACGTATTTACACATTCAAAAGCAATTTTTGCAACATCATTATAACTTAAAGTCTTTCACCACTTAGAATGCAGTATTTAAGGGTTTGGAAAAAGGCCTGAAAGGGGGCTTACAGTCACCATATTATGATTTTGTCTGCAGGAGCTCAAGTCGAAGCAGCGCAGGTGGTTCCTCCTGAGCCCCCGCAGCAGCCACCCAAAGTCCCCGGCTCTCCTGAATTCATCCTACAGAGCGTCACCTGGAAATACTTCATGTGCACAGCGTGCGGAAAGTCCTTCACATCTCAGAGCAACTTGAAGTCTCACTATCGTATCCACACGGGGGAGAAGCCATTTTCCTGCAGCGAGTGTGGTCGGGCTTTTCGCCAGCGGCAGAGCATGCAGAGCCACATGCGCACTCACACGGGCGAGCGTCCATATGAGTGTCCGCAGTGTGGGAAATGTTTCTCCAAACAGGCGCAGCTTAAGACGCACTCCATCATCCACACTGGAGAGAAGCCATACGGTTGCGAGGTGTGCGGACGCCGCTTCAACCTGCTGCAGAACCTGCACCGCCACGCGCACACGCACACTGGCAAAAAGCTGTTTGTCTGCAACGTTTGTGGAAAAGGCTTCACTCGCGCCATTACGCTCAAAACCCACCAACTCATCCACACTGGCCAGAAACCCTTCAAGTGCGAACAGTGCCCCAAAACTTTTCGCCACGTCGTCAACCTGAAGAACCACCAGAGGATCCACAGTGGCGTGCGGCCATTTGGCTGTGACATCTGCGGGAAGAGCTTCCGCCAGTCGGTGAACCTGAAAATCCACCGCAGGATCCACACGGGCGAGCGGCCGTTCAGCTGCCCAGAGTGCGGCAAGACATTCAGCCAGCAGAGCAGCCTGATCTCACACGGCCGCACGCACTCCAAAGAGAAGCCGTTCCACTGCGAATCCTGCGAAAAGAAGTTCAACAACGCCAACAGCCTGAAGCTGCACATGCGCATCCACACTGGAGAGAAGCCGTATAGCTGTGACATCTGTGGCAAGACCTTTAGCCAGGGCAGCCACCTGAGGACACACAAGAGACACGTGCACGCCGGCGGCAAGCAGTACATTTGTGACAAGTGTGGTAAGAGATACTCGGACCAACGCAACCTCAAGCTGCACAAGTGCGGCTACGCATGAATGTAACGTCATCGCAGGGAAGGATTTTGTCTACTATACCAAATGTTTGGGGCAGAGATTAGTTGTGTTTTGTTTTTTAAATTTAGTTTGGTTACAAACAGCCCAAACTGTACATTTTATTCTCGATGGAGTTTGATACATTCTGGGAAAACCTCTACATTCTTTTCGAAAGGGTTTAGAAAAAAAACGTTTTTTTTATTGGGATTTGTGTTTTCATGTAGACAGCACATGTTTCCAAAGTTTGGAACATTCGAAGAGAACATGGTAAAACTTGAATGTTTATTGTTTTGTTTGAGATAAAATTCATTTTATTTTATTTAAATTGTTGAAAGAGGTGGTTGGTGTTGGACAAGAAGTTGAACAGGCTTTAACCAATCAGAGCAGATAAGTATTGCAATGGGCGGGGCGTGTGTTTCAGGTAAGAAACAGAAACTTAAGTGATGGCACTTCTCTACTGAGTAACGGTAGAGAATTGGGTTGGGATACAGAAGGCTTTGGGTTCGAATCCGAACCTGCCAGGTTTGCCCCCTTCCCAGCCACCAAGGGCCACCTGCCCCAAAGCTGGATTTAAAAAAAAAAAAGTGAGGTTTCGCAGGAAGGGCATCTAGCATAAAAAGTCATGCATAAAAAGTCATGCAGGTGTAGCGACACCTGAAGGGACAAGCTGAAAGCCGTTGAATTGATAAAACAAAAAATTGTACAATTGTTTAAATTTCTAAACTCTCTGTATCGATTGTTGTTACTGCAGTGGTTTCTGGGAGTTGTAGTTGTGTTATACAGTGTTTGGCCTTTTTACGAACCCTTAAATACTGCATTCTAAGTGGTGAAAGTCTTTAAGTTATAATGATGTTGCAAAAATTGCTTTTGAATGTGTAAATACATTTTTATAATTTTATAGATGATATTTTTCATCAGTTTAAAAAATAAATAAGATCGACAAACATCTGTACAAGAATCGGCATCTGTCTGCCCCAACCAGTTGTTTTTACTTAAAGAGTAAAAATTTCTGTCAACAATTTGTACAGTGGAAAAAAAAATTCAACCAACATTTTGTTTTAAGTCTTACAAACAAAAATGTACAAAAACTGTATTGATTCAGTAAACCTGTCCAGCGAATATTTTCTGCCATAATTAAGCTACAGAACAAAGTTAAAAAATACTAACATTATTTTTCTTCTGATTTCAAATCTGAATTTAATTTTTTTTTAGAAGGGAAACGTTCATTCTTTATAAATAGCAGATAACCAGTACTTTATACTCTTTCAGTGCAGTTCACAAAACATTTTTCCCACATGTATCCAAACAGATTTTCATTTTATTACAAATGTTAAAAATGTTTTTCTTTTGTTTGTTTGTTTGTTTTTTCAGTCTTTAAAGAGGAAAATACATCTGAGTAGAAAGGGCTATATTAAAGTTCAAAAGCAACAAAAAATAAATAAATTGTAAATTGTGTAAATGTGTTTATACTACATACAGGAAAACAATATATTTAAAATATTTGTAAATTTGTTTAGTACTTATACAATTTAAAGTGGCAGGACAGAAGCTTCAATAACTTCACACAAATCACATATAACATCAAAACAAACCTGACACATTGTAGGTGTACAAACATCGAAAACGTTTTTGTGGTCCACATGTTAATGTGATCTGTGAGTAATTAGTTTTTTTCTTAACTTCTTTCCTTTTGTCTAACGTTAGTCTTCATCAGTGCTTTATCTATCATTATCTTTTCCATCAGTCCAGCTGTCTCTACCGGTGTCTCCTTCTGCAATGGAAAAAATATCCTCTAAAAAACTATCTGATAGCCTGAACCTTAGTTGGAGTTCGGGTTGTTTCGTCCTCCCGCCGCTCGTGGCGCTGTCGTGTCACCATAAAAAGTCTTCGCATTACCATTTCCGGGTCATCAGTGTGATACTGGTTTTCTCAGCGACCCACGTGTTGTAACAAACTCGAACTGTTCCACTTACCTGCAGTGATACAAATTATCAGAGACGCCGAGGGTTGTTGATTAAAGTTTGTTTGGACCTACGGAGTAAGACGGCCGCCATGGGTCCGGTAAGTTCCCACCGGGGCTTCGAAAGACGAGAAGTGGACGTTAATCCCCGTTAGTTTAGTGTGTGTTAGCTGGTTTACAGTCTGTCATCAGACTTCAAAAAGAAATCCGAGAATTTAACGACGCGAGCTCGGGAATATGTTAATAAACAAAAAATAAAATAAAATTGATAAGTTACATATTTTACCATAAACCGATACAAACAGTGGTTGTTGTTCCTCACAGTTTTATATTTTCACAGATGAAGTCATAAGAGTTGTATATAACTTAATCTGTTTCTATCACAGGAGTGTTAAGAGAAATTTATGAATTTACCTTCGCCTCTTCCCTGTGATGAACTGTGTAAATCCTGCTGGAGCTGTCTTGTTTAGCTGAATAGCTCTTTAGAAATAGAAAAGTGAATAACACCGTCCGAAGAAAAGTGAATAACACCATCCGTTTATTATGTAATAAATAGTTAATAACAGCACCTTTACTGTTATTACTAGTCAGAAATTACTGAAAAAGCCAAAGTATCACTTAGCACAATTGAAACAAGAAACAAAATTGTTGCTTTCAAACGCACATCTTTAATTTTCTAAAGGTTATTTTTATTTTTGTTGTAAATATATTTTAAATAAAAGAAAGAAATAAGCAGCTTTTCCTTTTGTTGATATATTTTTATGGTTCAATCGTGGAAACCTACAGGACTATAAAATAGAAACTTTCTTTATTTTAGATTCAAGTTGTTTGTGTTCACAAATCTTAGAACTTAACATCTAAGAGTAAATTGTTGGTTTAGACATGGCCCTGTGAGGCCTGTAATTTTTTATTGGTTTGTTTCCCTCCCTCCACTTGCTGCAGCCACGGTCAAAAAAACGCCGTCCGACGTTTCGCCGCCTGTTGAGGACTAGCGGCATGAAGCTGGAGAACAAACTGAAGAACCGTCAGCTGAAGCAGCAGAACGTCGCGAAGAAGCAGCGTAAAGAGCAGAAAAGGCTGAGACAAGCGATGAAGGATGCTGCCATCAGGATGCCACGTCCACTGGAGACATACAGGAAAAGACCAGGTGAGAGGCAGACAGTTTCCAGCTTTAAAGAAACAAAAGCTGACAGCTTTTCTGGTTAATCAGGAAAATCGTGCTTTCAGCGCAAAATTGTAATTCATTAAATGGGGGGAGGAGTTGCAAGTGGTGAGTGTGTGCGGCCGTTTGAGATCAGGCTGCTCTGCTGGCTGAATGTCTTGCCACACTCTAGGCAATCACTGTTTAGGACTTGTGTACATACATTCTGTCTTTTGTCTTCTCTGTTGTCTTGTTTGCTCTGTGTTGGACAACAATGTAAATATTTAATCGAATGAACACTCTGCTAGGTGGTCTAACTGATCAATGTCATCAAACACAGCCGGTGAAGCTTTTGTTAATGTTGGATGAGATTTATGTTTGTACGTGACATGGCCTCTACACAATCTCTGCAGCTGTTGCTAAAGCATCACAGAACGTGCTCAGCCTTAAAGTTTTGTGGTGACCTTGTGAGTGTGAGCTTGTACATGGAGAGTGTGATCGGTTAGCAATAAAAAAACATGTAGGTTCATGACTGATGGAGAAGGAGTGAAGAGAGAGAGAAGAGTAAAATAAAGGGGGCTTAATTTACTTTTATTGGTTTTCACTCAAACACATTTCTACACTGTGAGCTTTCTCCCACTTGCCTTAGAGACCTGTCACTATCACTGTGAGGGGCCATAGAAATGTCCCCCCTCCTTCAGAACTCAGGGTTTTTTGTGTTGTGGACCTATTCCTATTACTCACTTATTACTTTTGTTCAGGTGGAAATAAAATACTTTCTCATCTTCTTCATTTTCCTTATAATTACATGTTTTAAACGCTTCCAGTGAAATGACGCTTCTCAGAGTTTCTGATCTGTCCCCACAGAGGAAGAGGAGGACGAAGAAGAGTTTGTGGAGAGTCTGCCAACGGACATGATGGAGGACGAAGACTTAGAGCAGATGACTGCCATGGCCCGACAAGCCTCCTTTATCACTAGAGACCTTTCGTCATGGTAACCAAAACAAACAGTTTTTAAAAAGGTGTAGATCAGGAAATATTGAAAAAATCGAGTGAGGTTTTATTGCGTGTGTATATGTGTATCCATCGGGCTTCCCAGCGGGCCAGTGCACAGCGGGAAGAAGCGCAGTTCGGATGTGGTTCGGAGTTTCGAGAAGGTTCCCAGGAAGATGGCAAGGATGGAGGAGAAGGAGGTCATCCATCTGCTCCCAATCAAAGACAAAACAGGGGTCATCCCACAGAGCATAGAGAGAGGTACGTCCCACAGTATTCGTGATCAGTCTGATCACTGCTTCACTGTGGCTCTAAATTAAACATCACTTCTGCTGCCACTATTTAAAGTCGTCAAAACTCCACCAGAGGAGGAGGAGGAGGAGGAAGAGGGGGCTGCTAATAAACCAGAGGAAATGGAAGATGGTATGAATAAACCTTTCCTTGAATAAACCTTTATACCCAAACCTATAAATACTGTGGAAACATCAGACCAGGCAGTGAAAAGATCTGAGCCAAAAAAAAGGTCTCATCTAGAAATACAGACTTGTGTAGCTTCAGTAAGAGATTTGAGGACTAGAACAATCAGTCATAATAACTTTCAAATGCTTTCAAACTTCTTAACTTGAGTCAGGGGTTAAGGGCAACTTCACCAATTTCCCTTTGACTTCACTATACTAAAATATGCCTGTGCTTCTAGCTGAAAAGTGAGTTTTTCATAATGAGTTCATATGATGTCAACTGTGTGAGCTTTGGAAAAGCAGGTTTACTATAATTACAAACTCCATAGTGTGAGCAAAGAGATGACATGCCTCTAGAGGCATTTTTCGGTTACAAGTAGAGAGATATTTGATATAGGGAAGTCAGGAATGTCCTTTACGGTTTCTTGACACTAAAAAACAGACTTTATTCAGGACTCTTTGGAATTGACTCAGGAATTCTTTGTCTTTGGGCTTGTTGGCTGTGGAATTTGTGAGACCTGTTAAAGTTGTCTTGGTGGTAATGTGGTTGTAATGCATCCACTTGTACAGAGGGGGAGCCAGAGAGTCTTGCAGGGCTCACACCAGCGCAGAGAGGGTCTCTCCGAGCAGAGAAGTTGAACCAGAAGAAGCTTCGCATTGCCAGCCTGGGATCGGCCATCCTCTCAGACCCCGTCAATAGTGTAAGTCTGGACTGCCGGTCCGGGATGAGACCCATTTTATTTAAAGGACAGGTGTGTGATATTTGACTATGTGAGCAGATGAAGCGGTTGAAGGAGCTGCGTGGGATGCTGATGGAGTCCGACCCCTGCGTGGCTGTGACTATCAGGAAGCTGGTGATGGTTTCTCTGATGGAGATTTTTAAGGACATTGCCCCCACCTACAGGATACGACCTCTGACACCTGCAGAGAAGGCTGCCAAGGTACACCATGTGGTTTTAACATTACTAGTTTATTATAAAATTTTAGGGTTTGGTGATCAAAATACATTGTTGGATTATTATGTTTGGTTCCTTCTGCAGGTGAAAAAGGAGACTCAGCAGCTCAGAGAGTTTGAGGAAGGTTTGGTGAGTCAGTATAAGTTCTACCTGGAAGACCTGGAACAGACCATCAAAGGTACAAGACCCCGAAACAAGATATAACATATCTTGATACAAGATATGCACAACAGTCCACACTTAATGTTCAAGTTTCACAGCATAGTGTTTACTTGTATCTTCAGACTGGAAGCAGAAGAAAAGGAAGCGCAGTCAGGCCGTGGGTTTCGGGTCGTACTGCAGCCTGGCTGAAGTTGCCATCCGTTGCCTCTGTGAGTTGCTGCTCTCTCTGCCTCACTTCAACTTCCACAACAACATCATTGTTGTTCTCGTGCCACTGATGAACGACCCAGTCAAGAAGGTGAGAGACCAATAGTCTGTGCTGTCCCTCAGGTAGACAAGTCTGCTGTTGCTCAGGGGCGTGTATCATAAAGCGAAATTAGCTTACCTCATGGTATCACAATTTATCACAATATTTTTTGTTTTTTTTGTCTTCTGCCTTATCTGGGAAATGCATTTACATTTAGTCATTTAGCAGATGCTTTTATCCGAACTGACTTACACGTGAGGTACAAGGCAAGCAAAAATCTAAGTCAATGCCCTTTCTGACACAACGCTCCCTAATTGCTACCGGGCTTTGGACTGGTACTTAGGTACTGGCACTGCACGGCTGGAAATGGGTATGGGCAGTTGGGGGTTCAGTGTCTTGCCCACACTTTGACATGCAGTCGGGGAAAGCGGGGTGCGGGCCAACCTGCCGCCACACTAAATAGTAATTAATACTTTGTGTATTATAAACTGACAATAGTTTCTTTTTCAATGAAAAGAGAAACATGCATGACATCAATTGCTCTTTATTATTTCTAATATTATGTGATCATATTGTTTACAGTTCACCAGGCAGAAAATATTTTCTAATCCACGTTATAACCATTTGTTCACAGTTATTAATGTTTTATCTTGGATAAAATTATTAATATTTATGGTTCTGCTAATGTCGTCTTAAACGATTCTGTCTCTTTGACATGAATGTGCTTTTAGCCTGACAGGAAAACCCAGGCTTCACAGAACCAATGTTAGGATCAGCTGGATTAACCCAGAGAAGCTGATTTAGTGGAGCTAATACAACCTCCAGGTAGATGAATCTGTCACAAATATTGTGTAGTTTCTCTGATACATTCAGGTGTCTTTTACAGGTGTCAACAATGTGCTGTGATGGATTCAAGAAGCTCCTCCACCACGACAAACTGGGTGAGGCTTCATTGGCGACAGTGCGCGTCATCTCTGGTCTTGTCAAGAGCCTCAACTACAATGTCAGGCCCGAGGTAACCAAATAAATACACATTAAACATCTCTGCTTTAACACAACAACTCTTGGACCCCCTCCTTATGCGTTCCACAGAATACTGAGCTGTAAACTCCCCAAACTTTCAGGTGCTGAGGGCACTGCTGAGTCTGAGGATCAAGGAGGTAGAAATGAAGAAGGATATAGAGGACGCGGCACCAAAGAAGAAGTTCATGAACAACAAAGAGAAGAAGAAGAAGCTATCGAGAATGCAGAGGAAGGTGCATTCTCACAAATTGTATTTCTCAAGATCCTAACTTAAATTTTCACTAGAACACACTGTGGGTTCCAGCAGTCTGATATGAGCGCTGTATATAACGCTTTCTTTACTCAGGTTCCTAGTACAAAGCCTGGATAATATGTGATTGAGCACGTGTGAATAGATTAATTAACTATTCAGAGAATTCACCACAAACAAGTGGGTGTGTCGAAGACATCTCTATTCTGTGATTGCCACAAAAAACAAACGAACAACCAACAATAACATTAATGGCTAACTGGAGAGACAAAGAAATTGCTTCGATGTGTTAAAATTTTGAAACATTCAGTGAACAGCATGACACTCATTCATGTAGTCATATACTCAGTTGTCTACAAAAACATCACCCCTCTCCCAGATCAAACAAATTATCTCCTCACAAATGGACTTATGAACTGTCTCCTGATGTGGGCTACAGTAGTGAATGTGGGACTGCACTTTCTGGAGTTCATATCTGGAACTTTTGTCTCACATGTCAGTTGTTAATGACCAAGGTCAGGTGTTATAGTCACCTGTTCACCATTTGACCTGTAAGTTATGTGTTTGCAGTGGAAGAAGGCAGAAGAGAAGCTAGAAAAGGAGCTGCTGGAGGCTGAAGCTTCAGAGAGCAAAGAGAAGAAGATCAAGCTTGTGAGTTGAAAAGTTGAATATTACAAATGAGACTATAGCTCATATCAGTGAGACTAAACTCTTTTCTTCCTTAGCACACAGAAACTCTAAACATCGTCTTCCTCATCTACTTCAGGATTTTGAAGAAGGCTCAGAAATCTGTTCTTCTTCCTGCTGTTCTGGAGGGACTAGCCAAGTATGACACAAACCCAGTACTGTAGTATTACCTAATAGTAATGTAGTAGCGCTGTAGTTCTGATGTGGTGTCCCTTTATCTCAGTTTTGCTCACCTGATAAACCTGGAGTTCTTTGATGACCTGCTCCAAGTGCTGCAGAGCCTCATTCAGTCAGGAGTGAGTGTTCATTGTTACCCGAGTGTCACAAACTAATCAACTTATAAATCAGTAAGTGATGGTATTGATGATGATGCTGTGACTTCTGCAGGATCTGACCAGTCGGGAGAGTCTCCACTGCATCCAAACAGTCTTCACCATCCTGTCGGGACAAGGTCAGAGAGAAGATAAATAAAAAAAAACATAACATTTTTATGTATGACTGAGAGTGATAGAACAGTTACAAATAAACCAGAATCTGAGGTGGGGATTTGATAAACTGAGTATTTGTCATAGTAAAAAGTGAATTTTCATTAAAGTATCCACTTGTGTTTGTTTGTGTTTCAGGTGACGTCCTGAACATCGACCCTCTGAACTTCTACTCTCAGCTGTACAAGATGCTGCCAAAGCTCCATGCAGGTCACACACCTGTTATTATTGCCCCTGTGCAAAAGGAGATTGAGTAGTTTATGTGCAACAAGTAAAATAATAATTTTCCTGAAAAGCAGTTTAGTTTAGAAAGATGGTTTGGAAAAGCCGTTAAAGATAACAGGTGGATGGATACCACATTATTGATTAATTGATCTGTTTGTTGGCCTTTTATTGAATCGTCAGCCCTTAAAAGTGTAACCAGTGATAACTTTTTAAGACTAAATGATCCTGTCTGATCAGGGGCACCCAATGATGACATCATCATCGTGCTGCGTTGCCTAGACGCCATGCTGACCCGCCGCAAGAAGCAGGTGACCCTGCAGAGGGCGATGGCATTCATCAAAAGGCTGAGCATACTGAGTCTGCACGTACTGCCCAACGCCAGCGTGGGAATCCTCGCCGCCAACAGAGCCACCATACACGTGAGTCTGAACTTGTGTGTGTGTGTGTGTGTGAGATAGACCTTCAGTGAATCAGTCATCAATTAAACACTGTAAAATATTTAATTTTGTGCTGTATAATCTAAATGTTTTGTAGTTTGAGGTTTGCGGAGTCACTTCACTGTGGTTCACTGAGTCTTGTTGATGAACACTACAGTAACTGTGCCAGGATAACTTTCAGTACCTGCTCATATTTACTGTAGTTACAATTATCATATCAGGTAAACCCATCGAGATGCACGATCGCATTTTATCAAGTTTATTCTGATTTGTGCGATCTTCACTGAAGTCTGGAATTGTTCAGCATCGTTTGTTGTGATTAATAATTGAGCAAACTTTCTGGCCATTTGAAAATATTCAGACAGAAGTTCTGCTCAGAAGTTTTTAAATTAAGTCATTATATATTTGTGTACTGTGTTGTGAAATTTATTGAAAATAATTGTTTTAATAAATTCTTAGTGTAAGTCTTTGCAATAGACACATGTCAGATCAGTTTAACTCTATTTTAGCGGAGTAATACAGACCCGATTCAGGTTTCATGTGGTTCATGTTATGACAGTACTGTAGTTGTCTAAGTCCAAGTTTACTTATTTAAGTTTGTTTCAGTCCTTTCCTAAGTGTGACTTCCTGCTGGATAACGAGCTTCAGGGCAGCGGCTTTTACCTGCCAGAGCTTGATGAACCTGAACACTGTAACGCCCAGAACACGGCCCTGTGGGAGCTACACACACTGCAGGTATATATAGACACGCTGTAGGTATACACAAACTCACTGCACGTACGAACACCAATCAGCCACAACTTTAGCACTGGTGGTTTTAATAATTTGGTGGAGGACCAGGGTCAGCATGACCAATCTGAGCAGTCTGCAGCTACACAGCAACATGTGGTACACAACTCAAGTAAAGGTATTAACCTAAACAAAATACGAGTTCAAATGTTTTACTTGTGTAAAAGTACTAAGTAGATTATCTACATTTTACTTACCTTACAAAGTAAAACTAATCTACGAAGAAATTTTAAATAGTAGTGAGGGTCAAACTGTAATGATACATCAAAAACATATATTCTTAAGGTGTACACTTACTGCAGCTGTGTGTTTACAGAGACATTTCCACCCGGTGGTTCGGCAGTTTGCAGTTCACCTGTGTCAGGGAGCTCCCAGTGAAGGGTCGGCAGCGCTCGGTGTGACACTGAGCCGCAGGTACCAACAGCTGATCACTGAAGTCTCCCTCCACTATTCTGTTGTTCAGTTTGCTGCAGTGTGATTCCTCTCCACTTGTGCAGTTTGTCATGTGGAGGAACACTCACTCACATTAGGGTCGTTTGTTTTAATGCAAACTCATTTAATCTTCATGTGAATACGAACATGACAGAATCCTAAATCCTGACTGCGATTGTGTTTTGATGTATTATGCAGTCCTATGTTTATACACAGTGTAATGCTCAATTTAAATATCACTTCAGTTATTCTACTTTGATGGTTTTAATAAGTAAATTTAACCTCAAACTGTGTTGACTTGTTCAGATCCCCGGTGGAGCTGTTTGGTGAATACAGTGTCAAAGACATGACCTTTAACCCCCCTGTAGCACTGCCCAGCAATAAGAAAAAGGTACAAAAATCAAACACACCTTCACATGTTCTGGATATAGGTAATAGACGGTGTTATAAAAGCTGATTTTATCATCTCCATTCATTTATCACCATTTCCCGCTACAGGAACATTTCAAACTTCTGGACACTGAGCTGCAGAGACAAATTGATAACGTCCTTAAGGCCACTGAGGACACAGAGCTGGACTTTACCACAGCACACACACTGAAGGACACAGACTGAGGTCCCTGATGGTTCATCCCAGCTGCAGATCAGAAATCTGTCAGAATTATATAAAAATACATTTTTTAAATTACAGATGAGACTTTCAAAATAAAAGCCTAATATACCAGTTTTATGCTCAGTCCACACTACACTTCTGTCATATCACATTGTCTCTGCGTTAACCTATAGAGTTATAAATTCTTTCTGTGAATTTGAGAGAGAGATGATGGGAAAACTATCCTACCTGATCAATTTCAGTCAATTTCAGTTCAGCCTCCTTCAGCCTTCCTGGGACCTGATCATTGCCATTCGTCTATGTGAGCTCTTATGTCTTCTTCATAGAAAATAGTAACAGAATTTTAGCTGAATGCTGAAATTAAAACAAACAGCATCGTTCTTCTTTCTCTTCTCCATGGTTACAGTGTGCTACTGTTGGTCAGTGTCACCAAATACATCGTGGAAAATCATCAGCTGTAGTCCACCATGGTTGAGTTTACAACACAGAGACACGACTTCCTACATGTGTTGGGTTGAGCTGCTCGGTCTGAATGTGGGGTCAGGTGTGAAATCTTTCAAAACAACCTTTAAATGTCCTCTCATGTCAATTTGTTTTCATGACTCAGTTTTCATAGTGAGCAAGGGAATAAACTGAGATGAGACACTGTGAGACCAACCTGACCAAACCAAATTATAAAATCACAGTGACTGATTCAGAAAACCAATGTTGCCTTGAAAATAATGTCAGCCAGTTGTGTGTAGAGGGCATTTTATTTTTGTATTTATTTTACATCAATAATCCTGATATTTACTGTAAATAACTGAACGCTGATGTGTGCTTCGTATAAATATAAAATGGTTTTTGTTTTATAATAAAAGAATCATGAGGTCTGTTCTTTAGCTCTGTAAGAGAAAAGTTTAAATGTCAGATTTCAGCCTGACACCATGTCGATTACGCTGGCGTTTAATGCTGTAAAACGTGTCTTCATTCCCTGTCACATTGCAATGTCCATTACTCTCACTGATATAATACTACTAAAGCAAAACGTGTACAGTGAATATTTTCGTTCGATTTTTTTATAATTTTTTTCTCAGGATGCTTGATCCTCCTCACAAGCTGGAGACACAGCTCTCCTCCCATCACCCTCTCTCAGCTTTGCCCACTTTTTCCAGAATGCCGTAGGCCACGGTGTCTTAGATGTTAGATTCATTTCAAATACAGTTACAGTCCATAAAACTTGCTAGCCTTCAGTTTTAAATAAATAAATGATTTATTTCAGTTGTGGTGAAACTGGTGTGTCTATGGAAAACATCAAATAACGCCAAAAACTAAAGAGTGATGAACAGCTGACAGACCTTCATGCAGTGTCTGCCCTCTGATGTTGTGGGGCTGATCTGCAGACCCTGTGTGTGGGAAAATAATTCAGGACACTGTAGAACTGATGTTTACCTTCAGATCCAGTTTTATCTGTGTCAGTCCAGTCATGATTAAAAAAAATGAAGCAGACAAGATCTCCCTAAAGACACAAATCCAGCTGGAAGGAGCTTTGGACAATGCTATCCCTAACCCTCTACCTTAGTGTAGCACTTGATGGCCAGTTCTTTCTGGATGCCATGGCAGTGGAAGAACTCAGCGTAAACATCTTTTGAGCTCTGCAGAGAGACACAGCATGGTTTTAGTCTCACTAAGAGAAGCCGGATCTTTTGAGCTACAGCAGCCCTGGACTTCTCTAGACCTCAGCCAGAGGAGTCCATGTGTGAACACAGCAGGTCATGGTCTGGAGAATTCACAGCGAGTGAGCTTGATGACTGAGAATCTTCACAGACGTTCACGATACTTGGAACAGAGTATTTGTACACTGTGGTGTTAGTTTAACTGCAGTGAAGACTCCAAATCTTTTTCCACTGCTGGGAAAACAGGAGACCAGGAACTCAGTATAGTTTTGTACACAGAGTACACACTGTCAGAGAGTTGAATTACCTTGTTTTGTAATTTTGCTCTGTGTACATCACAGCCAGATTAGGTTTGGCTTGGTTAAAGGTGCTCTTCAGCCTCAGTGCTTCCTCCATGTGCTAATACAGAGGCTCCTCAAATGCTCCTCAGTGTTAGCAGAAGAATATAGGATCAATTACTCATTTACATATTGCTCAATTATACTGTTGTTTTTAATACCCAGCAGCTCATTCAAAGCACAGAAATGTAAATTAAAAACTTTCTAAAAGCATATTTTTGTACTGAGATGTTGCTTGAAAGTACCTGCTTGCAAAGATATTTTGCCAGATAGCGGATTACTTGAGTGTCTTCTGGTCCGACCTCCAGCATTCTCTCCACCAGATCTGCAGCCTCTTAGTGTTTCTGGTAGATGGTCAGTTTCAGAGCCAGCTTGGACAGCAGGATGCGCTCTTCAGGGTTGATCTCCACAGCTCAACAAAGCTATTTGGTGCTGGTGACCCTTTCTGTAATGTCCTGCAGATCAGACCACAGGTAATCGGCTGGACAACAATGTACGAAGTGATTGATTGACTGTGCCTTTTCTGTGCGGTAGAGGGTGATGGTGTAGGCCATTGTTTCAATCGCAGTCATCAGGCTGCAGCTTCAACACTCTGCAGAAACACTCAGTGGCTTTGGGGTAATAGGACTTGGACATTTTGACATCCAGGCCTTTTCTCTGTAAATCTCTATGTGTAGATCAGTGTAGGAATAAACAGGACACTTCACCTGCAGAGAGCACATGTGGGCGACTGTGGTGCAGGAAGGTAGAGCGGTTGTCCACCAATCTCACAGTTGTTGGTTTAATCCCCACCTCCTCCAGTGACATGTCGAAGTGTCCTTGAACAAGACACTGAACCCCAACTTAGTTGCTCCCGGTGAGCATTGGCCAGCTGCATAGCAGCTCCCCCATCGGTGTATGAGTGTGTGTGTGAGTGTGAATAAGAAGCAGTGTAAAGTGCTTTGAGTGCCAATAGGTAGAAAAGTGCTATATAAGTGCAGACCATTTACATGACAGTCTTTTTATGACCCACTGTTCAAATTAATTGTAAGAATTTTTTTTGTGTAATTTGTCCTGTGAAATTCGTTCTTGTCTGTGTATGCTTCCTGTCAGTTTATACTTCTTGCTGTTTTGCAGCCTTTATTGTTTCTTTGTGGGGTTTTATGATCAAGGGTGTTAGTGGTGGTCCCCTTCTATTGCTAAGTTAACCACATCTCTGTGTGGACTCACTGCCAGTAGGTTTATGACTGTATGTAGTCTCCTTTGTAATATTTCAGTCAGGCCAGGTCTCCGTTCGTCACAAGGAAACACAGCTCTAACTCCTCCCCAAAACACTCTGATTCTGACTCAGAAACAGTATGATTCAGTACAGCTCAGTTTATTTTATTCAGTTCAGTTTTATTTGAGTTCCTGCACGAGAAGCACAACATTTTTAGAAAGGAGCAGCAAGTTTAATAGTGTCTCTGTGTTCTGGGCATCACAAACGGAAAACATTGAGATATGCAGGGTTTCACTATTTGGGTCTTTTCACTTTTTAAGATAATCTTATATTTTTGAGAGCAGAACCTCATATTAAAAATCGATATGTTCAGGTTTTTGTATGTGAAACCAAAATAACACAGAGAGGGATGTATGATGTAGGGAAATATAAAAAAAAAAGATATTAAAACAGAACAAGAAGTGAAGAATAACAAACAACAAGGACTAGATTACAAACAGAACTAGTGAAAGACAACTCACTACATGAACCAAGGACCTAAGTTAACTCATTACATGGAACTTAAAGGAATACATTAGAAATTAACTTCAACAAAGAGGGTGAACGTGGACACGGACCTTAAGAGACATTTAGTGATTACGAAGGAAACAAACACTAGAGAAAAACGGAATACCAGACTGGGCACAAAACAACAGGGACAGCTGAATAGGAACTAGACTAGGATGACTAAGGAGGAACCTTGAAGGGGGAACAGAATACAAACCATGAACAAAAAACAAACTTAGGTGGGCACTGATCAAGAGGAAATAATGTGACAATAAGGCATCAAGAGTACAGACCAGAAATTGAACACGTGCTGTAACAAAGCAGACCAAGAAATTGATAACAAAAGTTCACAGGAACAAGAGTCAGGGATTCAAAAACTATGAGACCAGTAAACTCAAAAAGAGTGTGTGGTATGGGTGACAAGGAACCAAGGAGAGCTGGGTTTAAAAGGACAGGTGAACTGGTGAAAACAATTGTGAACATTGATGAGTGGTAAAGGTGGAGAACTGAACTTGGAACAAGAAGTGGAGAAAAGGGGTACAAAATAAAAGTCCAGGACAGGAAGTGAATATGAGGGCCAGAACATGACAGACATTTTATAGGATTTGATGGCCTTCACTATCCTGGCAAGATACCCCTGTGAGAACGAGTCCAACATGGAGGAAGTTACTGTTGAGCTGCTGGATGGTCTACAGGTGATGCAAATGTGATTATTTTAAATTTTGTTGTGGCTTAGTGTATTTTTATACATTTTTGATTTGTTACATCTGCATTTGCTTGTACTTGATTCTTTATTGTGCCTGCATATTACTCTGTATTTAAACTTTACTTACAGGGTACATTTTGGTAATAATTATGTAGGTTTACTGTGTTTACAAATACGTAACTGTAGGTACAAACATGTTTATTGGGAAGTTGATCAAACAAAGAATCTGAAGATAATTTCGATTTTGCTCTTTCATTCGCTCTCTCGTAGCAGGTCAAGGGCCTGATGTCCTGGGTCGTTTGTTGTCCCACAGGATATGAAAGCATCATCTTAGTAGGTTTTATGTTATCCTTAGTTTCTTCACTTATAGAGAAAACTTTCTTCACATCACAAACGAAACACAAAGCTAAACTCCTGTGGGTCACTGTGACACGCCTGGTTTGTGCTGCTGAAGCTACAGAAATGGAAGCAGGATGATGGAGAACACAACATTTATTTCAAATATGTAACAGTGAGAAACAATAAAGATTACAATTACAATTAGTCATTTAGTAGACACTTTTGTCCAAAGCAACCTACAGGTAAGCAGCGGATGCCAAGGACAACTTGGGGGTTCAGTGTCGTGCCCAGGGACACTTCGAGGACTGGGAGTCAAATCACTGAACCTGTGGTTCATAGACAACTGCTCTACCAACTGAGCTACAGCTGCATGTACTGTACCTTTAGTCCCAACATATGGTAAATAAACTTTCTCTATGTCACATTTTAGTGAGGTTAGTTATATTATAACACCACCCCCAGTAATAAAAATTACCCATAGGTAAGATACATCATGGCTGTGGAATGTCAGCACTAATCAGTCCTGACTGTTTCCTGGAGAAGTTGCAGTTTATATTCACAGGTCACTGTAGCTCCACACGCAGCTCATAGAGCTCAGACAGGTACGAATGATTGCTTTCATCACAGTCCAGAGCTTTCTCATAAAATTCAGCTGCTGTCTTTCTGTCACCTTCAGCTTTGGACACCAAACCCAGCAGAGCGTATGCCCCACCGTCATCCTCACTTTTAGACAGACGTCGCTCTGCAATCTGCTTTAGCCTCTGGAATAAACAGGAGGAAGGACACAGAATGTTAATGTATGTTCAAGGTTATGAATAAAGAAAAATTGTCCTTTATAAATAAAATGAATTATTATTATTGTTGTTGTTGTTGTTGTTGTTGTAAGACAAGACTAATGCCCATCATCTGGCTTCTTTGTTCCCACAGTTTTAATTAAAACTTTCTAAGGGCCATGATCAGAGAACCCTGCTTTTCCCTTTTACTGGCCTTGATGTAGTTTGTCCTAGGGGCCAGCAGAGAGCACTGCTGTCTTTTGTAGAAGGACTGATCTGTTTAGCAGTGTATGGAGGAAGCAGTTATGGACCACTCTAATTGCCTGTTCAGCTCAGGAAAGCAGTGCATAAGAATAGACACTGAAGTAGTGAAGGAACAGAAACAGTTAAGTCAAGGTCACACAAGGTCACATCCTTCTCATCTTCATCTTCAATCTCAACGACATCTGGAATAAAGGCACTGATGACCCAGGAGAGGTAAGCAAAGCAGATTGTGCCACTGCTTTATTTACTGTTTGTAACTCGACAGTCCACATCTTTTTATTGGATGATGAACACGGATTACCGCCACCTGCTGCTGTCGACAGTTTGTACACCCTAGATGATCGTTGGCTGTAGTCTTTGTGGTGTGTTCAGGTGAAGAGACATGAGCCAATGCAACAGTCTGCCTTCATAGCATTTAGTTCTGTGATATCAGCTTGATCTTTCTTGGCTTAGTGTTGCACTTGTACCAGCAAGGTATAATATGAACGGTGCAGTACTGGTTAAATGGTTTGTATGTATATAGAGCTTTTCTACCTATTGGCACTCAAAGCGCTTTACACTGCTTAATAATAATTATTATTATATTAGTAATAATATTGCATCCGTGTGCAGAACCAGTTAAACTTTATGGAGGGATTATTGAGGCAAACCAAACAAGAGAGAATTGTAATAATATAAATGGAATGTACAGTAACTTAAGCATGGATGAGAGTGGCTGTACTGTATAATACGAAAATGGAAGTAGCTAGATTGTGCCATATTACTGATATGGGCAGAAAATGAGGGGGTACTTTCCAGGATGACACCCACTCACTTAATCTGAGGGAATGGTGGAGCAGGCAATGTATACAGAGCAACTATTAATTTCAAGAAGATAAGGTCGTGTGTACAGTGTTTACTTGTTCATCCTGATGGGCTGAATGACTGGGCTGTCTGGTCAGTTGAAAATGAATTACCCTAAATCTAGTTCCAAATCTAGTAGAACCTGCTACTCACCCGAGCGCAGTATTTCCCCTCCTGAGCCAACGGTATTAGCTGCAGACCCTGATAAGAAAATAAAACACATAAATCAATGGATTTTAAAAGTGATTTATTTTCAAATGTTCTGATTTGGTTTAAATCAAGTAAGTTTCAGCATAGTGTAAATTATTTTTTCATGTAAATTCTGTTCCTGCAGCCTACCTGGGTGTAGTGATTGATAGCTTCGTCCTCCTTTTTGGTGTGATAGCGATGGAAGTCACCGTAGCGCTGATGGAAAACCTGACAACTGCTTTTCTCTGACTGAGATAATATCAGTGAGCTTTGTTGGAACAGCTCCTCTGCCCTGAGAGACAGAATTCATTATGATGAGTTCATAAATACTGTGAGACAGTTGATCAGGTGAAGCCCAACTTAGTCCAAGCCCCTTGTAGCAGAGTACCTGCTGAAATTCTTCTCCTCTGCGTACAGCAGTGCCAGATTAACCATGGCCAGGATGAACGAGCCCTTTATCTTGACAGCATCCTCAAGGTGTTCAATGGCCAGATGCCTCCACTGCTTCACTTCTGGGACAGTGCAGCAGGACATAATTTAGTTTAAGCTGTTTATGGTACAAAAAAGTACTTTTATACCTTTTACATGTGTGTATACTTTGGTTGTTGTAGGGCTTCCATCTCTGTTCAGCCCTTTTCTTATTCGTGTAGCACAGAGCCAGTTGGTGGTGGATGAAAGCCGACTGACTGGTCTTCTTCAGCGCTTCGGTCAGGAGATCAATAGACCGCACATCGTCTCCCTGGGATACAGGTACACATCCAGATAATATCAGTTCCAAAACATTATGCACCATCAGAGCTACCAGGACCTGAGGTGTTATTCCAGCACTAAACTCAGTGCTGAATGCCCTCAGTTAGGGGTTTCATTAGTATTTCTACCTAATTCAAACACACCTGAATGCGGAAGTATTTGGCTATGTAACGGGTGACGTGAGGGTTGTCTGGATCAAGCTTTAGTGCTTTCTCTACCAGGCTCTCGGCCTCATGGTGTTTCTTGTAGTACACCAGCTTCAGAACCAGCATCGACATCAGAACGGCGTCATCCGGACTGACCTCCAGGGCTCGTCGAAGCTGCTTAGTGGCCGGTGACTCCTCTGATTCCTGGGATGTTTCTGAACCCATCTGCAAACAAGAGCACTATCAGTTTTTTGGTTTAAAATTTTCCCCCCAGATTTACAGATAACTTGAGTCTTCAGAATCACAAAGAATTAACTGATGTTCAACTTGTTTTACGGTTATAGGAAAACTGAGTGATTCTGTGCGATAGAGGGTGATGGCAAAGCCAGCGTTCCACTCGCTGTCATCAGGTTGCAGCTCCACCGCTTTGCAGAAACAGCTGATGGCTTTTTGGTAGTAAGACCTTGAAAACTTGAGGTAGGTCCAGCCCTTTTCTCCAAAGACCTCTGGGTGCAGATCTGTAGTGGAACCAGTTGGATGCTTCAACTGTAAGGAGAGAAAGGAGGGCAGGTTGAGAAAGAAAGCAACTGGGAAACCAACAGAACTTCTGCAGGTCCTTAAAACTCCTAAAATGTTAAAAATTCAATAGATCTGAATTTTAGGCCTATAAACTGTGCTAAAGCACAGTTTTAAAGCTGTGTCAGAGTACGGAGATGACAGGTCAAGAGTACCATGTTTGCAATATCTCTTGTGAACACTTGTGACATCTTTCAGTAGATGTTCACTCCTGGTGTGTACAGACCAGAATGTCTTGGACTCTCTGACAGTAGGTTTGTGACTGTATGTAGTCTCCAGTGTGGTATTTAAGCCAGGCCAGGTCTCCGTAAGTCACAATGAGACGGCGCTCGCTCTCTTCACCATAGCACTCTCTGGTCTTCTCCTCTGATTTGCTGAGCATTGATTCAGCCTCCTTTGGTCGACCCTGAAGGTACCTGAGGACAGGTGAGGTGTACAAATGGAAATCACTGATGTATGTTCATCTCTTTGAGATATGACGACACATAAAGTCATTAACTGCCACTGGCAGCTTGTAAATTGCAGTTTACTTTAAGAGACAAAAAATATTTACATTTACACATGTGGACATTAGGAGGACAGGCATGGGACAGTGATTGTCCTCCTGAACCACAGCTGGCCCTAAACTTTCTAAAGGAGTTTTTATTTATACCCACTACAGCACATAAAGCACAAATAAATAAATAATCCTACTTTTGCACACTGAGATCATTTCTCTTTCCCAGATTCTTGAAAAACCAAACTTTCTGTTTGAGTCTTTCAGCCTGGTCAGCAGAAGACACTAGCTGCAGTACCTGACATAAGCCAAGAAGCTGTAGGAGCGGGCTACAGCCCCACGCTGTCCCAGCTTAAGATCTATGTGGTCCTGAAGGCGGGTGCTAAGGTTCTCCAGGTCCATGTCAGCTTTCTTCAGGTCCCAGGTGAAGCGGCTCTGCAGCTGCTGCAGGTGAGAGCTCAGAGCACTGCAACGGTCACTTTGGGAGAGTCACAAACAGAAGCTGTTGTTATCATGATTCACTCTCACTCAGAACTGTCAGGTATGTCCACATTTAGACTGTGTGAACTTTGACCCAGAGTTGGGCTCATGCCTCTCTTAATTACATTATTTAATAAATGAAAAGGGTAACAGCAGGTCAGCTGTACTGACATGTACAATGAGTGATGAGGGAGAACTTTAGGTGAAAGTCACTAATTAAATGAAGTTTTACTGCAGGCTGCAGATGAACTGAGCACTGCTTTGACTGAAGGGGCAGAGTTATCTCTGCTGATTAAAGGTGATCTTATATCACAGCATATAGCGTTTCTGATGCTAACTGTCAAAACTGAAGCACACTGACCTCATGTTGAATCTCTGAGCTGGAAAACAGTACAATCCGCTGTTAGAGCTGATGGTGATGACAGTAAGGAAGACTACGTGTTAATGAGCCAACTTAGAGCAGAGACTAAACTGAAACTTAGACTTGAGATCAGGCTGAAGAAACGAAACTAAAACTGGCTCTGGTGATGCGTTCACTGCCCGTCTGAAATCATGGAAAGAAGACACTTAGACCAGAAGACAAACTGATAAAAAAAAAAAAAACATTTTATATGTGATGCTACACAGTGTTAATATGTCCCTGTCCTAGCTTTGTTGTATTTACTATGAAAAATTAGTTTAGAATAATTTGCAGGTTCTCCTTTAATTGACATTTATACACATTGTCCGAATGCTTCTGGAAACATGGGTGGACACAAGAGAATTATGTTATAGTTTATTACCTTTACATTTAATTTTAACAATTTGAACTGGAGATTTTTCACTTTAATAACAGTCTTACTGTACAAGTCACAGCATAATTTACCTCAAGTGGGAGGGAAGCAGTTTCAAAACTCCAAAAGAATAAAGGAGTGAACCCATTCTATACATGAGTGTACTCCATGTACAGTCATGAATTACTTAAACTTCACACTGTTTAGTTTGATACTCTACTTAATGAAAAAAACTTTTTTTTTGTTCTTAGTTGAGATGAAAGAAACAAGGATAAGACATTATAATAAATCCCTGTAGATAATAATGCTTGTTCTTGTATTAAACTTTAAAGTGTACATCAGACAAAATGATATGTTATATTGTATATATATATATATATATATATATATATATATATATAGATAGATAGATAGATAGATAGATAGATAGATAGATAGATAGATAGATAGATAGATAGATATTAAGACAATTATTAGAATTCATTTCTCCCATTTATTTTTTTCCACTGTTCCTACATTAACTCAGCTACATTTTTAATCATTGTTTTCCCTTCAGGTGTTTCAGCTTGTTTCTTCCATCCACATGAAAACACCAAAACAGAAAATTCTCCAAAACAAAACTGCTTCCTGATTATACTGAGCAAACAACAAGAGTAAGGACAGATTCTGTTTCTTTGTCTGGATGGACACAAAGTGAAACTGATTTTAGAGTGAAATGCTGAAGCTACTTCCTCCAACTGTTTACTTAGTGACGTTACAGCTTTTTAAAGTCTGGACAAAGAGAAAAACTGCAAATCTAGCCCGATTAGCGTGGATGTTGTTTCAGCAGAACCAGTCTATAATTAATTGGAGCTTAATTTAAATGACCATCATGCTGTAATTCATGGCTAGAGTTTAAAGTATTAAACTCAATGCCTGTAACACTCATAATTTCACTTTAGGATCATTGATCCTCCTCACAAAGCTGCAGATGCAGCTCACACAGATCCAACAGATAGTCTTCATTGTTCCTGTTCCTCTGCAGCGCTTCCTCCTAATATTCCACCGCTCTCCTCCAATCACCCTCAGCTTTGACCACTGTTCCCAGAATGCCCCAGGCCACGGTGTCTCTGGGATTGTTATGGTGACGTCGTGCTGCCATCAGCTTCAATTTCTGAGGACAACAGATAAAGTAATGTCAGATGTTAGTGATGGATGACTTGACTGGAGGTGAAATGACAGATTTTAAAGCTCAACATTAGATGATACAAACCCTCTATAAGAAATGAAACAATAATAAAAAGTCATTTGTTTTTGACATTTGGGTTTAAGATCAAAAGATGCATCTGAGATAGAGTTAGGAATTTTTTAGATGTGGGGAAACCGGTGTGTATATGGAAAACATCAAATAACAACAAAAAACATTGTGGTTTGCAATGTAAGAATGATGAACAGCTGACAGACCTTTATGCAGTGTCTGCCCTCTGATGTTGTGGGGTTGATCTGCAGACCCTGTGAATGGGAATTCAGGACACTGTAGAACAGATGTTTACCTTCAGGTCCAGTTTTATCTGTGTCAGTCCAGTCAGGAATAAATAATGAAGCAGAGAAGGTTCTCCCTAAAGACACAAATCCAGTTGGAAGGAGCTTTGGAAAGTGCTATCCCTATCACAGTACCTTAGTGTAGTACTTGATGGCCAGTTCTTTCTGGATGCTATGGTAGTGGCAGAACTCAGCGTAGCACCGATACACAAACTGACGCATTCCATTGGGTTCTTCCTCCACCTTTTCCAACACCTCATCAAACATTTCCTGAGCTCTGCAGAGAGGCACAACATAGATGGTAAATGGTCTGTACTTATATAGCAATTTTCAACCTATTGGCACTCAAAGCGCTTTACACTGCTTCTTATTCACCCATTCACACTCACAATCACACACACACACACACACTCAGACATTGATGGGGGAGCTGCTATGCAGCTGGCCAACACTCACCAGGAGCAACTAAGTTGGGGTTCAATGTCTTGCTCAAAGTTCAGTGTCTTGCTTCAACATGTGACCGGAGGAGGTGGGGATTGACCCAACAACTGTGAGATTGGTGGACAACCGCTCTACCTTCCTGCGCCACAGTCGCCCAAATAAGTAAGACCTGAGCCAGGCCAAAGCTTGTGATTAAAGACTACATCAGTTTCACAGAGAACACTGACTACATCGTAGCACATTGACAGTGAGATGGAGCCAAGGCAAAGCTACTTTCTTGTTGTCAGTGGTAACACATCTTTGCCACTTCTGAGGACAAGAAAAACAACAACCTCCTTTATTTTCACAAAAGACAGTGTGAACCAATCTAAAACCCAACAACAGTCAGAGGAAGCTTTGCCATGTATGGCTCCCTAAATTACAATGACTGACCTTGGGCAAGGATAAAAGGACCTCAATGCCATAATACACAATAATAAAAAGTTGCTCATCACAAAAGCCCCACCAGGGGTCCAGAAAATCTTTTTGTGTGTCTATACAGCCAATGGTATCATCAAATTCCCATAATTATATTAATTTAATTTGTTTTTCATTTGTCCTTTTGTCCAAGATTCTTTTCTCCTTGTGATCAGAAAACACCAGAGCAGGTTTGTGGGACAAAACAACATATTAACAATGAGCAGGGAAGACAGGACCACAGACAGAGCTGCAGTACCTTGCTTTTTGGTTTTCCTCAGCATACCCCAGGGCCAGAATCGCTTTGGCGTGGTTTAAGGTGCTCCTCAACCTGAGTGCTTCCTCCAGGTGCTCAATACAGAGACTCCTCCAACGCTGCACTTCTAGCAAAGTAGAGTATTGTGTATAATTAGTGTGGAGCGAGTGCAAACACATCAGTGACTCATCGACACATTACTGAGGGATCACAAAAGACCAAATCCATTACAAAAACATAAATGTATTAAATTTACTATGGTACAGCATGCTTTTACATTCCCAAACTGCATATTACAGAATATTACTACCTAGTTCAGCATGCTTAGCACATCATAGAGTAGTATAACAGTATGATCAAACACACACATTGTATAGTTCAGGATTTGTACCTCTGTCAGGATGTACCCTCAGAGGTAACAAGTCTTTTTGCTTCCTCCTGTAGCAAAGAGCCAGCTGGTGGTGGATGAAAGCTGACTGGCTGCTACATGTACTCTTTAGTGCTCTCTGCAGCAGATCAATCGACTGATCTAGCTCATCCTGGAATGGGCACAGTTTTTAAGCTCACAGAGAATAGAACATAAAAATAGCAGTTGAGATTCTGGATAGACTATAGAATCTAGAGAGTCAAGTAGAGCTGAAGGATTTTTGTTAATCAAGGTTGTTTGTTTACTGATGTGGGTGATGAAGATGTTGTTTGCAGCTACCTGCTTGCGAAGATATTTGGCCACGTAGCGGATTACTTGAGTGTCTTCTGGTCCGACCTCCAGCGCTCTCTCCACCAGACCTGCAGCCTCTTGGTGTTTCTGGTAGATGGTCAGTTTCAGAGCCAGCATGGACAGCAGAACGCCGTCTTCAGGGTTGATCTCCACGGCTCTGCGAAGTTGCTTGGTGGCTGGTGACTCTTTGATATGTGTTTCTGTAATGTCCTGTAGATCAGATTTAATTTAATCAGCCAGACTATCTGCATCTCTGGTGAGCCAAAGAAACTGGAGGAAGTTTAACTGTTGTCTTTCACACCGACCTGGTAGTTCTGTTAATTCACTGATTACAGTAGATCCAAAAAATATTCACAGCACCTAACTTTTTCTACATTTTGTTATGTTACAGCTTTATTCCAAAATTGATTGATTTCATTATTTTTCACTAAATTGTACAAACAATACCCCATAATGTCCATGTGAAAGAAATTTGTTTGCAAATGTTTAAAAATAAAAAACAAAAAAATCACATGTATCCATGATGCTCAAAATTGAGCTCTGGTGCATCCTGTTTCCTTGAGATGTTTCTACAGCTTGCTTAGAGTCCATCTGCGTGAAAATGAGTTGATTGGACAAGCATACACCTGTCTATATAAGATCCCACAGTTAACAGTGCATGTCAGGGTACAAACCAAGCTAGGAACTCCAAGGAATCATCTGTAGACCTCCAAAACAGGATTGTATCGAGGCACAGTTCTGGAGAAGGCTACCAAGAACCAAGGGTGACCAAGAAAAAGAGTTTCAAGAGCATTTCTCCGTTGAGAGAGGAGAACTATCCAGAAAAACAACTACAGTATCTCTGCGGCATTCCACCAATCAGGCCTGTATAGTAGAGTGGCCACACGGAAACCACTCTTTATTAAAAGCCACATGACAGGCCACCGGAAGGACTCTCAGACCATGAGAAACAAAATTCTCTGGTCTGATGAAACAAAGATTGAACTCTTTGGCCTGAATGCCAAGTGTCATGTTTGAAGGAAACCAGGCACCGCTCACAACCTGGCCAATACCATCCCTACAGTAAAGCATGGTGGTGGCAGCATCATGCTGTGGGCATGTTTTCCAGAGGCAGGAACTGGGAGACTAGTCAGAATGGAGGGAAAGATGAATGCAGCAATGTACAGAGTCATCCTTGTTCCAGAGACCTCTAGACCTCAGACTGGGGCGACGGTTTATCTTTAAACAGACAATGACCCTAAACAGACAGCAAAGATAACAAAGGACAGTGGCTACGGGACAACTCTGTGAATTTCCTTGAGTGGCCCAGCCAGAGCCCAGACTTGAACCCGAATGAACATCTGTGGAGAGATCTGAAAATGGCTGTGCACTGACACTCCCTATGCAACCTGATGGAGCTTGAGAGCAAAGAAGAATGAGAGAAATTGCCCCAAAATAGGTGTGACAAGCTTGTAGCATCATAATTAAACTTGAGGCTGTAAGTGGTGCTAAAGGTGCTTTGACGAAGTATTAAGCAAACGCGGTGAATATTTCTTTCTTTCATTTTTTATTTTTTATAAATTTGCTAAGATTTCAAGCAAACATTTTCACGTCATTATGGGATATTGTTTGTAGAACTTTGAATTATGAAAATTATTAAATTATTCTATTTTGCAATAAGGCTGTACCATCAAAAAATGTGGAAACGGTGAAGCGTGTGAATACTCTCTAGATGCACTGTAAATCATTAAATTACAAACTAGGTATTTGTTACAACTGGTGGCCTCATAACTAATACAACAGTTTCAAATCCCCTGTGATCACATAACATTTGACTGATCACTAAATTTAAGTGTGGTAAAAAGCTTCAGCTTACAGAACGAGCAGATCAGTGTGATTGATGGACGGTACCTCTTCTGTGCGATATAGGGTGATGGCGTAACCTTTATTTAACTTGCAGTCATCAGGCTGCAGCTTCAACGCTTTGCAGAAACACTCTATGGCTTTGGGGTAATAGGACTTGGACATTTTGAGGTATGTCCAGGCCTTTTCTCCGTAAACCTCTGGGTGGAGATCAGTGGAGGAATCAACAGGACACTTTACCTGCAGAGAGCGAGACACATGACATGAGTCTTTTCTAAACCAATGGAGAATTCTTTTTAATATGACATAGACTTTTCCCTGATTTCTAATGACTTGTGAATACATCTGGAATTTTCTTTATCTTCTGACTTTGTGGGGTTTTAAAACCTTCACATTTTTATTACTTTTCAGTATTTGTGTTATGCTAGCCTGCCACCCTTAACAGTATAGGAAGTACACTCTATTATTGCCTGTTAAAAATATAACATGATGATCTAAACTTAACGTTTTAAGGCTGCAAGTTCCTTATTGTGTGTAATCGTTTTATTTAATGGGTTATGATTGTCAGTGACTGCGTTACAAGTGTTTCCTAATAACAGAGTAAACTATTGTTGCTGTATGTCAGAATAATTCCGAAAAATCTTCTTATCTTGGTATATTGAGATAGTGACCAGTTTTGAGTTTTTTTGCTGCATTAGACACAATATGAGATGAAATACAAACTAAAATTAGGCTGAAATGAGAAGCACGATTACATTTATCGAGCAGAAGAGGACGTTTTGTGGAGGAACATCTTCCTTAGAGTTAACAAATCACAGATTTTGATGATTATTGGATTTTGTAAAAAGTAAATATGTGTTTATAGACCAGAATGTCTTGGACTCTCTGCCAGTAGGTTTGTGACTGTGTGTAGTCTCCAGTGTGGTATTTGAGCCAGGCCAGGTCTCCGTAGGTCACAATGAGATGCCGCTCGCTCTCTTCACCAAAACACTGTATGGTCTGCTTCTCTGACTGGCTGAGGAGTGAGTCTGCCTCCTTTAGTTGACCCTGAAGGTACCTGGGGACAGGTGGGGACAGTTGAGGCTGGCTGTGTGATTGCCTGATTCAATACAACTAAATCCATTGTATTCACAAACCAGAACATGGTCAAGTAAACTGCTGTTAAAGGAAGGATACAAAGCAGGATGGGGGCTGTGCAGTTAATTGTGATCTTTTCTGTTCGCTATGACTGATGAACATGACTAAAATAACTTCTGTGGAGACACAGCTCGAGTTCTGTACCTCAGATAAGCCAAAAAGCCGTAGGAGTGGGCAGAGTACGTCTGCTGTTCCAATCCCAGGGCTGTATCATGCTGCATTTCCGTCCTGAAGTCCTCCAGATTTAAGTCTTCCTTCTTCAGGTCCCAGGTGAACCGACTCTGCAGCTCTAGCAGCCTGGACCTCAGATCTTCACCTGCATCGCTGCAACACAATCTCACAGTCTCTTTCACTTTTCCTTATTTTCTTAGGCATAAAACACAAGAAAGTCACACTTCTTGCTGCTACAGTTTTTCTTGCTTTATTGTAGTTGTGCTTTTTCCAGCACACCTGGAGTTAGTGGTTCATTTCTTTTGGGATGTTTAATTGCTTTAATGTATGTGATATTCATCTTAACCCATAGGAAATTGTAGGCACCAGTGTAAAAACATGCAAAACAAAAACAGAACATGCTAATGAAATGTTGAAAACCTGTTGCTTCAAATGTTGCTTTCAGAGTTTTTAGAATCTTTGTTCTTGCATCATCAAATGTAGAAATCTGTAGCACTGTAACTGTAGCTATTGTATTAATATCTATACACTCAACAAGTCAGTGCTGTTTGAAATGTGTTGGTTTCAGGGGAAATTGATTTTCTGTCTTGAGTCTGCTGACTTAGTCTTTTTTTAACAGTGTTAAGAACTGTAGCTAGAAAGTTCTGCCCGCCACCCCAGCTACACTCTGTGGGTGGGGCTGGACTTCTCATTGCTGACACTGGAAGTTTCCTACCCCTGACTCTCACCTGTGGAGTGGACGACTCCCCAGCTTTTGCCCACCTCAACTCCCTCATCCAGTCATACAGTCCCTCCACTTACTGTGCTCTGCTGGCTAATGGCATCTTCAGATCTCTTTCCTATGCACCTTAACACTTAAACTTTTTCCTATCTGTCCTATTTTGCACTTGTGTCTCGTGAAATAGAAACATTTATTCTCATAGCATCTTAATATTTTCTGCTGGTTTGAATCTTACTTTTAAGTTGGTTTGGATAACCAACTAAATCTGGACATATCTGAACATTAAGACTAATAATTGAGAAATAATATTAAAAAGTGGTTTAACAAAATTAAAACTTGAGAGAGAGAAACTTTATTATAAATAAAGTTCTGTCATTTCAGCCATTTGCAACAATTTCACCAGGATGTTGTGAAACATTTGTGTTCCTGTTTTTGTAACCAGAAAATGTCAGATTTCACTGACAGAACAACCATAATTCTGATAAAGGATAAAGAAGTAACAGAGTTAATGAAGTAATTTCATAAAGTAAAAAGTGAAAAAAAGACTAAAGAAGAGACAGAAAAATACTCACCTCATGTTCAGGTTCTTAGGCTCTGAGCTCAGAGCTGGAAATAGAGGTCCTGTTGAGTCTGTGATGAGCAGAGAAGTGATGCAGCATCAGTAATGAAAATGATAGAAACAAAACAGAAAGTCAGAGCTGGTGATGCCTTCCCTGTCTCCTCCGGAGACGAGAACCAGACAGGTTAAAACAACACTGAGGAAACACTAAACCAACTCAGCAAGTTTCTCTTAGGTTTTCAGTGAGGTTCAACAACAAAATACACAAGTTGCATTTAAGCATGTAGTGTGTTGTGTTGAAATGTCACGTCTGAAACTTGTAATACTGCTTGAATAGATATTTCTAAACTCGGGTTAATTAATGATTAGATAGTTAATAGATAATTAAAATTTTACATGAAACTATTTTGTAGACTTAAAGTGAAAAATCAAGAAGTTAGATGAAATCACTGAACAAACTGAGCTACACCAGCAAGGACTGCCTGACTGTTTGTGGTCACTACTCACTGTTAACATTTGTTTTGGAAAGTCACTCAAATTAACACAAAGAAATAAACAATGACCACAAAAATATAAAAAGTATAGAAAGAATAGAAACAAGACAAGCACAAACAGACACATTATGACCACAAAGAGATGTGAAATGACCAGAGGTTGTGGTTCCATCCTTTACTGATCCACATAAATGAGAACACAGATGCAATGATATAACAGTAATAACAGTCCATTAGTTTTTGACCAACTACTTGAATCTGGACATCTGAACTACAAGAACATCCTGAAGAACTAAACTGTTCAAATACTCATGGACCTACAGTTGGGTGCAGCAAATATAGTTTCTCCTTACATGTTTTGCGAAAAGTAACTTTTGCATGCGTCCAGAATGAGCTGAATAAGTTCAGGCTGTGACAGAGCTGAATGTTTACACTGACACACTCAGGGTCAGATAAAACTCCCCTCCTCAGTTATGACATGATCAGGATGATGATGATGAAGGTCACGATGAAGATGAGCACCGAGTGTTATTGAGCGGAGGCTGCACAGAAACCCAGACCTCAGATCCAACTGGAGAAATTAAACAAAGTCTGATGATGCCTTCACTGCCCCCTCTGGCATCATGTGAAGTAGAGCATTAGAGTGAAATTGCAGTCCCATAGCTCCTGTCAGGTCTAAAGGATCTCAGACCACAAGCAGTCCCTGTATTTTCCTCCCAATGGTGGTGGCACATATTCACCTGTTGCCTATCTGCAGTGTCACTAACGTATTAACAATCTGAATGAACTTGGATGTGTTGATTACTCAAAGGGAGAAGCAGGGTCCATTTACCCACATAATAACTGTAATGCTTCCATGTAGGAGTGATGTGACAGATTTATGTTTCCTGACCTTCATGTTTTTATGTTTCCACAACCAGCTTCTGTCCATGAACTAAAACACAGTCTTATGTTTTCTCAGTCAGTGATCTTTACAATGCAATATGATCATTTGACCTGTTATAAACCGTAGGAGGATGAATCACTTTCAGATTTAGTCTCCTGTCATCCTCCTCCTTTTCCTCATCTTCTTTACCCCGACTCTGCCTCTGAACTTCACTATTGTATTTTTCTGTCTGGACATCAGAAATATCACATGACATGTTTTTTCTTTAAATTTTCAGAAGAATCACTGAGAGTTTGGAGTTTAATTCAGTTTTTTCCTCACTCTCCACTATCTCTAATGTTTTAATACTGTGCACTTTCTTACTGTAATACATATATTCCTCTGTATATTCTATATTATTACTATGTGTAACTGTGTATTATTTGTTTTTGTGTCATTTTTTTATCATATCACACTAAAACCAGTCATATATTCACATCCATCTTTTTTTCTTTTTTCTGTTTCTGTACTATAAATGTCACCTGTTAAATATCAAACCAGTATTTATTCCTGTATTTTTATAATGTTTTATATTTTAACTTCCCCCCATGTTGGAGTCACTCACCTGCTTATCACACATTAAGATCAACGGATGAATAGATTTTCCTTTGAATTACAGTTAGTTCTCTAACATCTAGTTCTAATGCACATTTAATTTTAAATGATTTTACAGTATTAGAGGAAAAGATTCAGTTATTATAGCTTGTGCATAAACTAATTTAAAGGGGAACAGAAATTAGGAAAATCATAAATGGGTAGCAGAAGTTTTGATGCTGGTGGTTGTATTGATCTGCAGGCTGCTGCTGTTCCTGAGTCTCTGTGACGCAAAGCCTTCAATTAGCCTGCAGGAAGAAAGGACAGCTTCTTCTGGGGGTGTCCTGATATGGGGCGTGATCTGTCCTGGAAATGCCTCATTCTGTTAAAGGTTACAGAACCTCTGTTTTAGTTTGTTTTTTTTACAGTGAAACCTCCGCATAGTGATGCAGACACAGATTTTCAGTCCCAACTGCAGCAGCTGCAGAGTCACTACACCTGGGACTTGAAGCAGAAAGACGTGAACTTAGATGACCCCAGCAGGAAGCTTGAAGCTGGAACAGAGCAGCAGGTTAAACATGGAAGGCCTGGATTTTCCCTAAGTTTTCCATGTCCCTTTACCGCAAAGCCAGAGTGTTTATGCAGAGCATTGGCGCTGCAACCTGATCACAGTAAGTGGAACAAACCCTACGCTATTGATCTCCACCACTCTGAACGGGTTTGATCACATGACATGTGGGGTCGTTTTGTATCTCTTTGTCAGTCACCGCAGTGAGCTGCTTTCACAGAGGGAAGCAGAAACACGTACAGGAGCCGAGGAGTCTCCATCCACCAAACAGCGTTCTCGAGCTCATCCACCCAGATGACGGCTGGCACTGCTGGCTCTGAAGCTCGCAGCACGCCACAAACTGCAGGAGAGAGAGCTGTCAGTCAGTCCTGAACATAGATCATTACAGTCAAGAAGCCAGACCCATTTCTACTTAAAGGAAAATTATGTGGGATATAAAACAAACCAAATGGACAATGTGGAACACATTTCTGTAAAAATGTGTTGAATACTGCCCACTAGTGTCAAAGATCTGGAATGTTACATGTTATTTGTTACATTGGGCAAATTCTCATCTGAAAATAAATCAGCTTGACAGTTCATTGCTTTAGCTTTTCAAATTTGCCTTTTTTATGTGCAACAAACAACAAATTATTTCCCATATGTGTTTTATAACATGATATGTGCAAATGGAACAAAAATTATTAAGACTGCCTCATGTTGGAGGTCTTTTCAAGGGACAATTGTAACTATAGAAAACTTATGCACCATGAGAAAACATGTACATAGAGTAAAAAATATAAGCTCAAGAGAAACAACTCTTTTGTATAATAAACACCTTGTTTGGACAGTTGATGCAATTTCAATGCTTAAATGCCAAAATAGTTTCATAATACATTTTATTAATAATTTAAATAATTTAGCATGTTTTAAAAATGCTGATATTTATTTAAATATGCATTGAATTGAGCAACAAAATATATTAATTCAAAATCATCGAACTTGCTAAATGTATTGAACGGCTTCACTACCATTTTCCTTATGGTGACAAATACATAACATGCCATTTTTTGGAACGATTTTAAGGTTAAATGTCCAATGTGGCATATATTTTATTATCTGTTCCCGTCTGGACATTTGCAAAGGTTTCAAAGAAACTGCTTTCACATTATCAGTATTGTCTGTTGAATTTTGAGGAAAATAATGAATTTGGACTGTACTGTTGCAGATTATCAGATCAAAGGGTTTATACAAGGTCACCACAAAAATACGCTTTCGATGGCTTTATTTATTCAAAATCATCAGTACTTAGTAGAGCATCTTTTTGCTATTCTGACCTGCTCAAGTCAGGTGTGTAACATTCAGTAGGTAACCTGGACCCTAAAATGGGGACAGACAGGGTATTTCAATGACACTCAAGTAAGGTTGATGAGCTACAACCTTTGCAGGGAGAAAGGATGCGCTCCAAAATATGCCCAAAGTACCAAAGCAAACAAATTCATGCAAAATGATATTACTGAATTAGTATTATTTATGCATTCATTTGTAACCATTGGGTGTTATGTTGCAGCTGGTAAAGGTGGAGCTCATTTTAACCACTTTCTGTACTGACAGCTGCTCAATCCACAAAAATACATCCGCCTTTATTAGTTAATTAGATTCTGTTTTAACAATTTGGAGTCTCTAGTAACTAGAGAAATCTAATATTTCACTCTAGATTTTAGCAAAGTTAAAAAACACCAACTACCCAAGTAAAGAATAAGCACCTCAAAATTGTAGGTCAAATCAAATGTTTGATTAACTGCTGGAATGAACCAAATCAAGGCTCCATCACTTTTTTCTCCAAGTTAGGAGAAAGAATATTTGCACATTACCCTGAAAGTAAATTAAATAACACGGCGGCATTTCTGGATTGTGTTCACATACGGCTTCTTTGCATGATACAGCTTTAATCTACATTTGTTGATTGCACAGTGACCTGTGTTAAAAGACAGTGATTTCTGGAAGTATTCCTGATTCCATTCAATGATGTCCAGAAGACAATCGGACCTGTTTTCAATGCAGTGCTGCCTGAGGGCCCGAAGATTACATGCATCCAGTTTTGACCTTCAGCTTTGCCCCTTGCGCACAGAGATTCTTCCTGGTCTTCACAATTTAACGTTGTTCCAAAATTTTTAGATGCAGTTTGCCACAGATTGGTGAACCTGTGTCCATCTTTACACTTCACAGGCTCTGCCTCTCTGAAAGTCTCCTTTTATACCCAATCATGTTACTGAGCTGTTCCAACCTAATAAGTTGTCAAATGCACCTCCATTTCTTTTACTTTTCCAGCCTTTTGTTGCCCCTGTTCCAACTTTTTTGAGATGTGTTGCTGCCATCAAATTCAAAATGAGCTCATATTTTCCATGAAATAGCAAAATGTCTCAGATTCAACATCTGATATGTTTTTTATGTATTATTGTTAATAAAATATGGGTTGATAAAATTTTCATATCATTGCATTCTACCAAGATTAGCAGCTCATTCTCACACACACCTTTATCCCTCCCAACTAATTTTTTTCTTAGATCTGTATATTATTACAATCATCTGCATTTATCTTATGAATGAGGCGGATAAAACATTAGAAGCCAACTCCAACACTCACATTGACCTCAATAATAAAGAGCGAGTAGAATTATCATCTTTCCGACAGGTTCAACTTAAAAATTGAGAAATTGTAACATTAATGGCTTACAGAGTGGTCAAATCTAACAGCATCTTCCTGCCTGAACTCTGTTCACCAGATCTACAATCCCTCTCTGCCACTTCACACCACACAGAAAAAGATCATAAACAAAGATCTTTGGCTCATTGTTCACGATGAGCCACCAAAATCTGCATGCTCAGCAGTCCCTATGCACTATTTAAAAACCAAATCCTGTCCTACACTTGTGTCTCATGAAAGAGAAACATAGCTTGCTAATGTTTTCTTCTTGACTGAGATATTTTACTGTTTCATATGTAACCTGTAAGTCACTTTGAATAAAAGCTAAATGTAACTGTAGGCCACTGTCATTCTTTTCATCTTTTATGGTGGTGTGGTTTTTAATTCTATATACAGGATACATCCTGTACTGCAGTGTTTTTTGTTCTTATAATTAATACTGTGAAAACTCATACTGAAGAGCAGGACAATGGTTACTTCTTTGTGTGAGAACCAATATAAACCACTTTGTTGAGCATTCAGACTATTAAATTTAGCACATGAAGTGAATCTGTAAAATTGACAGAAATCTCACCTAATCCATATTTTAATTTTTAATAGAAGTGTTTCAAAGTCATTCCACCTACTGTTTTCAAGTCACCAGAAAATGTGCTTACATGGTATATATTCATATTGTTACCACATTTATAAGGAAAGCCTGCTGGCATGTGATGGTCATATGCATAAGTAAATGGTCTGCACTTATATAGCACTTTTCTACCTATTGGCACTCAAAGCACTTTACACTGCTTCTTATTTACCCAATCACACTCACAATCACACACAATTATACACCGATGGGGGAGCTGCTATGCAGCTGGCCAACACTCACCGGCAGCAACTAAGTTGGGGTTCAGTGTCTTGTTCAAGGACACTTTGACATGTGACCGGAGGAGCCGGGGATTGAACCAACAACTGTGAGATTGGTGGACAACCGCTTTACCTTCCTGCGCCACAGTCGCCCACTGTGCTGTGCATAAGTGCTGATAAACTGAGGTTGTTTCACTGAAAAAAAGCAAAACATTTATATATTTGCTTTGTTTATTTATTTCAAACAATATAAAGAAATATTACATTTTACCAATGCTCCTTATGGGGCAGTTTCTAACAGATGAATGTCCAAATTTGACCAAATTGATCTAATTTTAGGACTTCTTCAAGGTAGAATTCTCCAGCATATCTTTTGACGGGACATTTTGGTCTGCTGTGTAACAGCCAGATTACATGGGTTTTATTCAGTTTTATCCAACCCCTGGAACATGAACAGTTAGACATCAGCTCAGAGACACAGTAAATTAAATTGAGTTAGTCTGGTCAAAGTCTATTTGATATAAAGAAAGAAATTAGCACAGAGTGTAAATACAGTATGAAACAATGACTTTCTTCTAGCTTTAGTGTTGCTTATTTAGGGGGTGATTCAGATTAGAGATTTATGGCTCTTTGAGGAGAACCAGCTCTAATGGGTTCTTTCCAAAAGCAATTAAAAAAACAGATAATCATTAATTTTATCGTTCATTTTCTGGGTTTATCAAACAATCACTAAATTTTTTTTAGTTTTAAGAGATTCATCCTCTGTCAATCTGCCATCCCTTCCAACCTTGACCAACACGAGTTTGCATATGGAGCAAACAGAGGATGCAGTCATCGCAGCTCACCACACGGCCCTTACACACCTGTACCAGGAAAACAGCTATAACAATGTCATATGTATATTTTAGCTCAGCTTTTAATACAGTTGTTTTTTTTGTTTGTTTGTTTTTTTTGTACATTCGGCTTATCCCATGAGTTCAGTGTCACCACAGCAAATCATTGTCCACATGTTGATTTGGCACAGTTTTTACGCTGGATGCCCTTCCTGACACAACCCTCCCAAATTTCTTCCGGGACTGGACCGGCACTGCACAGCTGGGGATGGGAATGGCCTTTTAGGGGTTCAGTGTCTTGCCCAGAGACACTTCAACATATAGCCAGGGCCGGGGATCAAACCACTGATCCCCAGTGGCTTACCAACTGAGCTACAGCAGCCCCTAATACAGTTATCCCCCACAAACTGTCCACATAGATGATGGACTTTCTGACAGTTCCCTCTCTATTTTCTTATGACCTATGCCTGCTCATTCATTCACCCTTCCAACACCATCATTACATTTTCTACTGGTACAACTAGTAAGTCCGATATTTGACATTAATAAGATCCTTATGAGCCTTAACCCTAATGCAGAGAGGAGGTTGAACATGTGATAGAATTTTGAGCTTGCAATGACTTGTATTTGAACATCACCGTTGGAAAATCAAAGCACACAGAACCCTTTGCAGACATGGGAAGGAGGCAGATGGGTGGAGACCTTGGTGTGCACATCTCAGCTGACCTCACCTGGATCCAACATATCAGAGGAGGAAGGCCAAACAGAGGTTTTACTCCCTGAGAATTTAGTTCAACTCAACTTTATTTATATAGCACCACATCACAACAAAGTAATCTCAGACTTTTTACAGAATAAAGTCAAGACTATAAAGATGTCTGTCAGTTTCTTTTTTTCATCACTCCAATGGACCCGGAATCTCCTGTGATCTCTCATAGTAAGTGACTTTATGCTGGACACAGCTTCAAGTGATTTGTATAAACATTGGACTTTTAGATTTGTGCTTTTGCTGCTGGCATCACTAAAGATCATTCACATTTTTTCTCAGATCTCTGCAGCTCATCTGAACATGTTACTGATTTAAGGCCAACGCACAGGTTTCTTGGATTTGTTTTCCAGATTTGTACAGTGTGGAGCTTCAGCTGCTGTGAGCGGAACAAACCAGCAGATGTCAGTGTCTGATCACTTTGAAACCACGTAGCTTTATGAGGTTTAACAGCAGCAGTTCACACAGCAAAAAATCTCAGTCAAAACTCTTCCCTCACTATTTCCACAATGGTAGAACGGGCTGCAGCCTCACTGCAGATGAACTAATTCTTCTGAAAATTCCTATGTACCGAAAATAAAAAAAAAACATCCTGTCTTTCCTTCTGGACACTTTTGTTCCTCACTGGAGTTTTTGTGTAAAAGCTTCTGTCAAATCACTAAATGTAACAGTAGTGGACAGAGGAAATGAGAAGACAAGACTGACTGAAGAGAATTAGCCTGAGCTGCTGACACATGGAAATAAACTGTGACTTAGCAATGTGACCACAGGTTTAAAAGGAAGAAAACGATGTGATTGATTAAAGTTTGATTCTACTTATTAGAATAACAATAATTATTTCTTATCACATGCTGCACAGTAACCGTTGCTTTTATTGAAGCAGATCTGAACAAATTCAAAGATTTATAAGAAATACACAGTTTGTAACACACAACTGTCGGAAGCTAATTTTGGAACAATCCGTTTTAATAAGGTTTCACACACCCACCACTGGTGTGAGCCTCAGTCTGCCCTAAAACTACTGAGTCAAAGAAACTTGTGTGGGCTGATCGTTCTGTTCTATTAATGGTGTTTCTGATCCCGTCTGATCTTTTAGTTTCACCTCCACAGGTTTGTCAGGTTTCAGTTTTAGCTAAGGGTGAAAGGACTGGACTAAAACCAACCTGCTGCACACTGCCTCCATTTCAACTCAACAAATGTTTTATTTCACAGGACATAAACAAGTTTGAACAGTTTTGTCACATCATGTCTTTCCACTGTTTGCACTAACACACACAAAAAGTCAGCTGCAATTAAAGTCAGTTATAATCTGCAGCTTTTGTGATGTGAGTTGCTTCTCAGGTTGGATCAAAGCCAACAGAAGGTCTCTGAGTGTGAGATAAAGAAACGGGTCATTTTCCTGGACATTACTGGGGGACCTGTTGTTTCACTTTACAGATACCTGATTTTTTTCTGTAGATTTCTCTCATCTTTCAGGTAAATTGTTGTCACAGAGATGCGAAATGAAGGTAGGAGTGAGTGTGGTGAATTGCTCTAATGAGTGCTCATGTTTGAGCAGCAGAAGACATCACACGTAGGCTTTCCCTTTACCTGAGAAAACAGAGACAACTCCTGAGGTTTGGGTGTCCAAATCAAACTGCGGCCACTGAACTGTAAAATGTGTCATGACCATAGGTCATAAGGTGACAGGCTGAGTTACTGAGCGCGAGACAGCACAATGGTAATAACTTTCCATTCTGAGCAGCAGCAGCAGGAAAGTGGTGCCTGCAGGCATTTTACTGAACTGTGGACTTTCCTTTCTCCGCCTGACATCACATTTCCTCTTGCAGGAACAGTCCCTATAAGGCACAGGAGGGAGGGGTCAGACTGCAGAGGGAGGAGCTGAGTCTAATAAAAGCAGCTGGGGTGATGAAATTCTACACACACTCTCAGGCTGAAGCCACTGGAATTCATCAGTATGCTACTGCAGCCTCTTTGGTCTTTCATCCTGGGACACTCTTCAGTCCTGATGTCCCCGTTCTTCCCCATCTTTTTCTCGCTGTCCGTCTACCTGTCTTTCTGCCTTCCCTTCCTGCTGCTGGATGTGCTGTCCTGCAGGTGGGCCCTGGTTCGCAGGTACAAGCTGCAGCCTCAGAGCTCCATCAGCTGGGACTCAGTCAGGAACTGCCTTGCTCTGACGCTCTACAACCACCTGGTCTTCATTTTCCCGCTCACCGTCATGAACTGGTACCTGAGGCCAGTCCACCTGCCAGCTGAGGCCCCGACACTCCCCCACCTGCTGGCTCAGGTGCTGGTCTGCCTCTTGCTCTTCGACTTCCAGAGCTTCACCTGGCACCTGCTGCACCACAAAGTGCCCTGGCTCTACCGCCACTTCCACAAGGTTGGTATTCGTGACTCTGCAGAGATCTGCTTGTCCTCTGAGCTGAGGAATAAATGCTATGAGACACTTTTCAGACTGTGAAAAGCTTTAGGTCTAGTTTGTGACTTTACTTTGATGTGTCTGCCATAAAAACAGTTTTCATCATATATTGAAACTTTTTGTCCTTCCACGTTTTAAATTGTGCTTATTGTCTCCTTCAGGTGCACCACACCTACACCTCCACCTCTGCCCTCACCACTGAGTACTCTGGGGCCTGGGAGACTCTCAGCCTGGGGTTCTTCGCTGCCGCCAACCCCCTCCTGCTGCGCTGCCACCCCCTCACCGAGCTTGCCTTCTTTGTGGTCAACATCTGGCTGTCGGTGGAAGACCACTGCGGCTACGACCTGCCGTGGGCCACACACCGTCTGGTGCCACTGGGACTGTACGGGGGGTCCCGCCACCACGACCTCCACCACCTCAAGAACAAGTGCAATTATGCCCCCTACTTCACCCACTGGGACCGTCTGGCTGGGACGCTGTGCACACAGGACTGAGGACTTATTTGGAACCTGTCCAGGAGTTTGTGGACTGATTGAAATATTTCAGAGCTTATCTGAACAGTTTTGTTTTAGAACTGATCAGGTTATGGAGCTCAGGTGTTTCTAAAGCGGATCGGAAGGATTCAGTAGTGGACAGAAACATCCAAAGGTTCAGGACTAATGGGATATCTGGACTGGTAAAGAACCCAAACGCTGACATAGCTTTCTGAGCTAATCCAAAGCTTTCAAAACTAACAAAAATGTGCAGGATTTTAAAGGCTCAGATCGTCTTTTACTGTGACACTGAAGTATAGAAAAACTCTGTTTATTCAGACAATTTTAACACATAACTGTTTTAATTTGTACTAATTAGTTCATGGTTCTTTTCTGTTGTCATTTTGTCTTGAAGTTCTCATTGTTTAAAAGAGGAAGCTGATTCATGAAGCAGCTAAACCTGTGTTTGAGTGACAGAACAAGAAAAGTCTGTGCACTGAAGTTATTAAAATAATATGTGAATGTAGGATTTTAACAGCACGCAGTTTGATGTTCATAGGCAACCAAGTTGACCTGAAACCTTAAAGGTTAAAGTTGATCTTTAACAGTCATTAATGTTCATATTGAATAATTTCTTAAATGTTGACCACTATGGTCCATATTTAACCAAATATTTTATTCTTCACTTATATTTAATAAGATAAGCTACAGAGGTAGAAAAGTTGTTGTGTGCCCAGAGTCGAGTGGATCAGAGGAAGTGAAATGAAGGAAGTGTGAAAGTGTAAACTGAGCTGCTTCAAAAGATGACCAGCAGCAGACAGATGATGATAAAAAGTATATAAAAAGTTGTGGAAGATGAAGCTTTTTTGTGAATGTTACTGTTCTGAAGTCAATTGCTGAGATCAGAGAATAAACCATCAACAAAACCTGATGTGGTTGTTGTTTCTGTGAATGTTTTTACATCTGTTATCGATGTTATTTTTTGTTTGTTCATTATGCAAAAACATACCGAGGTGGCAGCAGGTGACAGTGAGAATGACCTACTAAAAATTTCTGTAAGGTAAAGTCAGAGGAGCTGTGTGAAAGAAAATCCTCCCAGGGACAGAAACACACTGTCCTTCTGATGTCCATGTGTCCAGTGTTCATGGGAGACACACTGAGATAGTGTGAGAATGTCCCACAACTTTGTGGACTGGTGCCAATGTTTGATGGTCACTGCAGCAGTGCAGGAATCAAACCACCGACCCCGAGGTTCACGGATGACCACATGACAGCCACATGTCTCAGTGTTTTCAACTGGAGGGAGTCAGATTCTTGACACAAACTTGTCTGTGGACAAACAGGTGTGAACACGTCTGAGGGGATTTCAGCATCATGGGTGAAATCAGTAAATCTCTTCCTTATTGACTGTGGCACACAGACTCTCCCTGCTGCTGTTTGAGTTTTTACAGCTCTGAGCTGTGACTCATGCTGCTGCACAAACATCCAGCCATTGTTCTCTATTCAGAGTGTCAGCGAGCGTCTGAGCTAATGAGCCTGCGCCACCAAGGACTCTTTGACACACTTTGTATCACACTTAAACAAATACACATACTCTCTAGTAGTATGTGAACAATACGTTTCTGTCCACCTGTCCTCCACCAAATCTGCATGAAACTAGAAGAAAACATGAGCTCCAGGACATAAACTTAAGTCTTATCAAATAAAGAAGTAAGGTCAGGATGAAAACCTGGGACGATTTCGGTCTGTCCCTGTTAGACTCTAATCGCCGTCTGTGTAAGGGAAACACTGAACACAATTCTAAAGTGAATGATTAAAGTCACTTTAAAAGAGAAAAGGATACAGACAGAGCAGATAGGGAAAAGTCTAAATCCAGCAGCATCCAACCTAATCAGCACAGTGGATGATAAGTTCTTATCAGAACAGTACAACACAACATCAGGGTACATGACACACAAAGATTCAATGTTTAACTTCACTGGAAATGTAAAACTCACATTTATTCATTCATTTGACTGAAAATCAGAGGTTCAGTCTGTTATTTAATATTTTTAATCAAACACAATTTTTATAGTGATGAAGTGAATCTTTTTGACCAGTGGATTCTTTTTAAACTGAAATAAAACAGAAAAGATTCCGGAAATAAAACAAAAGATAAATTCTAAAAACCAGTGGTTGAAACAAAAATGACAAATGCAAAACTGTAAACACTTTGCTGTTTCTGACCTGACAACATGAAGTTATGAAGTGATGGAGACGTTACTGAACTAACCAAAGAGCTTAAAGTTTGAGTTTCTCAACTAAACAGGATGTTTCTGAGGTCGTCTATAGATCTTTCCGAACTTGCATAAAGGCTCAAAAAATAGGACGATCATCTACAGACAAAACTGATCAACTACAGAACTAACAGAAAGTTAATTAAATCACGTCAGTGAAACCTTTGTGGACAGAGAGGAAACACAGAGGAGAAGTTACTGTCCAACATACAAAGTGGATAGTGTAAATGTTACATAATAAAAGGTGTGATCTCAGGTGTGTTTTCTCCTTTTAATCCTAAACTGAAGTGAAGATGTCACTTGAGCAGAGAGTTGACTCAGCCTCAGTTACAACCCCACAAAGGACAGGATGTAATGTTCATGTTGCTACTGGTGTCTACTGTTGCAGCTCAGGTGTTGAAATCAGTGACACGTCTTTTTATTTCTGCTGCACCTCTGATGTGCACATACTCACCGCAGTACCACACAGTATGAACCCTGTACTGGAGTATCACAGGTAAAATGATGAACTCAGTTAATATGGTTTGTTTCCCACCTTTTTGTTCTCCCCAGGACTGAAATGAAACTGACCAAATGAAACTGAGTAATAGTACTGTCTGCAGTATACAGAGTATTCTTCAGCAGGAGTGAGGCAGTTACACACGGAATGAAAGGATTAGTTTCCCAGAAACCATCAGACTTCCCAGACCCCCCCCCCCACACACACACACACACACATACACACACACACGCACACACAGTCATTTGTCATTACATAATTTCCTGTCCTCTACCCCCTGATCTGAGGCACTGTCTATGAACCTACTTTTGTAAAACTGTGCATACAAACCACAAAATCTCTCACCAAAGCACCAAAACATTGCATATCTCTTGGAAAAGTACAAACTTCCTGCAGGAAAGACCATTATTGGAATAAGCACACGCAGCACCAACTACACAGTAGAAGTGAAAAACTGTAGCTGCAGCTTCTCCTGCAGCAGAGCAATGAGCGGCAACATTCTGCAATAAACCAAGTGAACACACTATTTGCCCTTCATATGTCATCTACACACACATCACACCTCATTTTTATAATATTATTGTACATCAAGTCAAAGTAATGTAAAGCTAAAGCCTGACAGACAACAGAGACAGTTTGGTGGTGGTGTGTTAACTAATATACTTTATTACTGACAAACCATAGATAAGTTCATTGTTTATTGCTTTCAGCTGTTTTCTTAAGTAACCAGCTACTTCCAGACATATACACACACACAGAGACACACACACAGTGTCTGTTAATTGCTAGCATTCCTGCAGAATAAATCATACTGAGTGAGACGAAGAGTGGGTGCTGCTTACACAACCATGATTTACAAAAAAACACGTGGTCGTCAGGGTCCACCCTTTCCATTTAAATATACTCTTCAATGTGGCCATGTAACCCTGAGAGTAGACTAATAAAAAAAAACTGTAGTATCAGGCTGCAACATATCAGCATTTAAAAAGTGAACAGGGGATCTGAAAAGGTTCTGTGTTTTGATGCAGACCTGAACACTTTTTTCATCTTTGTCATCCCTGGTGAAACAGTGAAAAGAGCCATTTTATTTTCCTGTTCATTATCTTCTTCTTCACAAACCTCCACCTCCTCTCAATAATTGTTCCCTTATGTCTGGTTATCAGATCTATGAGCTATGAGCCAACAAAACATGCACTCGTGGCTTCGGCACAGAGTCATCGTCACCTGTAGCACCTTTGTAGCCTTCGGCTGCACCTGCCTCACAGCCAATATTGCTTTCAAGATTTGTGTATTTGGTCTGAGCTGTGAAATACTGTAAAAATTATTTTCCAATAATAACAACAATCCAATAATTGTATATGATGACAACGATCTGTTCTACATCTGTACAGGTGTGGAGCTGTGTGTGGGTCCTGGTATCTGGTTTAAATTGAAGTGATTTAAAGATGGATCCCACATGTCATTGGAGGCTGAAATGGTATTTCTCGATTGTGATGTATCCTGTCAGACAGCTGATCCAGTGGTCATCATGAAATATGTTTTTTAGATTGTTTTCCTTGTAGGTAGGGGGATGAACAGTGGGTTCCTTTATTATTTCATCTGTTATGTTCTAGAACAAAGCGAGTTATGGAGCTCCAGATGTAGCATGGACATAATCCTCAGTGTTGCCCAACTTGCACTGTGAACAGGGGTCTGTGTCAGGCAAACCCATTTTAAACATTTTCTCTGAACTTCTGTGAGGGCTTCAGTGGGTTGTTGCTCAAATGCTTTTTCAAATGTTTTTAAAATTAAGGATTTAATTTTTTGGTACTGGACATACTGTTTTCCCCCAACTCTGTGTATCAATTCAATTTTAATTCAATTCAATTCAACTTTATTTATATAGCGCCAATTCACAACAAAGTCATCTCAGGGCACTTTACAGAATAAAGTCAAGATTATAAATATATATAAAGAGAACCCAACAATTCCCCCTGGAGCAAGCCATAGCCAACAGTGGAGAGGAAAAACTCCCTTTAACGGAAGAAACCTCCAGCAGAACCAGGCTCAGGGTGGACGGCCATCTGCCTCGACCGGTTGGGGTGAGTGGAAAGGGGAGAGAGAAAAGAACAGAGCAACAAAAAGCAACAACAAAACATCGGGCAGATTGGTAGGACCAGTAGCTGCACGCTGGAAGACACACAGCTTCAAAGCCGGGGGACACCTGCAGAAAAGGACAGAGAGAGGGGGACAGAGGAGGACAAAGACAACTACGGGAGAGAACACACAGAGTTAATGACATACAGTGGTGACAATTGCGGGGTGAGAGGAGAGGAGAGATGGTCAAGAGGAGGAAAGGAGCTCCGTGCATTGGGGGGTGGGTCCCCCAGCCGTCTAAGCCTATGGCAGCATAACTATAACTATAAAAAGGAAGGTTTTAAGCCTAGACTTAAAAGTAGAGAGGGTGTCTGCTTCCCGAATCTGAACTGGGAGCTGGTTCCACAAGAGAGGAGCTTGATAGCTAAAGGCTCTACCTCCCATTCTACTTTCGGAAATTCTGGGAACCACAAGTAGGCCTGCATTCTGAGAGTGAAGTGGTCTACTGGGATGATATGGTGCTATGAGGTCTTCTATATATGATGGAGCCTGACCATTCTGAGATTTATATGTAAGAAGCAGGGTTTTAAATTCTATTCTAAATTTAATGGGAAGCCAATGGAGAGAAGCTAGTGAAGGTGAAATATGATCTCTCTTGCTAGTTCCAGTCAGCACTCTTGCTGTAGCATTTTGGATTAATTGCAGGCTCTTTAGGGAGTTACTGGGGCATCCTGAAAGTAGGGAATTACAGTAGTCCAACCTAGAAGTAACAAATGCATGGACCAGTTTTTCAGGCATCACTTTGAGACAGGATGCTCCTACTTTTGGCAATGTTCCGTAGGTGGAAGAAGGCTGTTCTAGAGATTTGTTTTATATGTGAGTTAAAGGACAGATCCTGATCAAAAATAACTCCAAGGTTCCTTGCAGTAGTACTGGAGGCCAGACTAGTGTGACAATATGGTTGGACATCATATCTCTGAGATTTTTGGGCCCAAATACTATGACTTCAGTTTTGTCTGAGTTTAAAAGTAAACAATTGTGGGACATCCAGGCCTTTATGTCTTGTAGGCTTGAAGCTTTATTAACTGATTATTTTCATCTGGTTCCATAGATAAATATAGCTGGGTATCATCAGCATAACAGTGGAAATTTATGGAGTGTTTTCTAATAATGTTGGCTAAAGGAGACATATATAAAGTAAAAAGTATTGGTCCTAACCCAGAGCCTTGTGGAACTCCATAGCTAACCTTTGTGTGCATGGAGGATTCATCATTAACATGAACAAATTGAAATCTATCAGGCAGATAAGATTTAAACCAACTTAGTGTAGTTCCTGTAATTCCAATTTCATGTTCCAATCTCTGTAATAAAATGTTATGATCAATGGTATCAAATGTAGCACTAAGATCCAACAGAACAAGTATAGAGATGAGTCCATTATCTGAGGCCATGAGAAGATTGTTGGTGACTTTTACCAGTGCTGTTTCTGTACTATGATGAACTGTAAATCCTGACTGAAAGTCTTCATACAAATTATTCCTATGAAGGTGATCACATAATTGTTTTGCGACTACTTTTTCAATTATTTTAGAAATAAAGGGGAGATTAGATATTGGTCTGTAATTGGCTAAAACACCTGGGTCAGTTTGTTGAACAATATGAAATGATTATTTTTAAAAAAGGTGATGAAAGTGAGTGATTCCTCTGCACTGGCCTGGTGTGAAGCAGATAGAAGTGTTGTGTAACAGAAAGTTGGGACCTACATTGACTTACAGTAGTAATGATAACCTTTTTACCAGGCTGTCAGAGCTGTAAAAATTGTGCTGCTTTTCAAATTATTTGTTTACTCAATGTGTGGAAGAAACAAAAATATCTCACACTGATTTGGTTCTAATTTGGTCCATAAGTCGTTGTATTTGTCTTTCTGAATCAGTTTAATTCAACACAGTAGTTGATTTACCATGATGTAAAGATGAAAGTTTGGGGCTTATAGGCCACCTTGCGATTTTTTTCTTTTGTAATGTTGAAAAGGGGATTTTAGCTTTTTTGTTTTTCCAATAACAGTGTTTGAACCATTTGTCTGCAGGGGCGTGAGAAGCACTGAAAATAGAGAGTTGATTAATACATAGTTGAGAGTAGGAGATTATTTTAGCCTTAAGAAATCATGATTTCCTTTTTACCGGAGGCGTGTAATTGAGGGCAATAACTTCTGACAGCCTGGGGAAAAAATGAATATCTGTTTAATTTTGCCATTGTGGAGTGGGAGGGGGAGTGTTGAGCTAAAGGGTCTCAGGCATCCTTTGTAAGTGGTAACATACCGTAGTTAATTTGTTCCAGTTTACTGTGTAATTTAAATGATGGAAAATGTATTAATGATATTAAACATTTCTTGTAATGAATCACAGGGATCTTGAAGGTATACTAATAAATTGTCTTTACTGCATAAAGACTAATTCTATGTTATGTATTCATGTCTTGGATTCTGTACATTTTTTGTTTGGGTGCTGTGAGCTGTTCGTTGAAAAGGGGTGGGGTGGGGGGGATATTTGTCTGGTGAATTGAAAACCACAATGATGTAATCCCATTTGCGATTAATTTATCCAAAAGCCTTTTCTGCATCTTATAATTATGGCTTTGATTTGATCTTGTGGAGAGAGATTGTTGAATAGTTGAATAGTCTAAGAGCACAGTCTGCATTTGGTCTGGATTATGAAGGCGGGACTGTCTCTATTCTAGTTTGGGTAATAAGTTTTATATTTATGTTGATTAGTGAGAGAGGATGATAACTGGAAGGGTGAGTAGGTGTTTCTTGAGTAGGGTTTAGGTAAAAGACATATGAATGCAGTGGTCATATTAATTTGTTAAGTTCCTGGTGACAGACTGTGACAGAAGTGTAATATTCAGCTGGGACCTCACTGGTAGTGCTTAATGGAGTTCATCAAGAGTGAACGGTTGCATCTTAAATGTACCGACTGGTGATGGAAAAGAATTTTTTTCTTGTAGATTTGGCTCCTGATCTGTCAAAGCCTGGGTCTGGGTATGAAGAGAAATGTTGATTGATTGGATTGTTTTTGTTTCTTTTACATACTGGGTTGCTTAATTAGTATGAGAAAAGGGTGGGAAGGGGAAAAAGTAAGTGTATCTTCTAGATGTATGTTTCTTAATTTTCCAGCTATGGCTAAAACCATAATGATTCATATGTTATTTTATTATTTCTGTAAATAGTATTTCTGTATTTTAAAAGTTAAGCACAATTTCAAAAACTATTAAATTAGCAATAATCAGTTTAACAAAGCCAGCAAAAAGTTATGAAACACAGGGTTATGGGAAACTTGGTTTAGTGCAGCATCTCTGCACTATTATTCACTGTAATCCATCGATAATCCAATAAGAGTCCAGATGAATGTGATTTTTGTTCTAGCTGTGTCCCACAATACTCAGGCTCTGAATGGCTGCACACAATGAACCGTCACAGCATCATGATGCACAGAAGATCAAAATCTCAAACCTGCAGCTGCAGCAGGATTTTGTCATGTAATTTTTTTGTCATGCTGAAGAGCTGTTAAAGCTGTTTGTGACGCCAGACTATCCTGTTCTCTGTATGGAACTGCTGCTGAAGCTTGACTAAAACCAATTAAAAAATAAATTAACATTGACAAATTTAAATGATAGAACATTAAAAATATGAACATTAGATAAAGCTTCAAATAATAAAGCATAAAGATTACTAAAGAATTGAGTAAATTCAAAAATAGAAAAATATATCATGATAGCAACGTGAAAAATGTAAAGCACAGCAAGAAAGGAAAAATAATAATGTAAAATGACCGGAGAAAGAGACTCTTTATACTTTGCACAGAATGAAGTTTAAAATTGTAATTATACAGACAGAAATATAATCCGAGATTTCAAAGCTAAAATTTGACTTTCAATTCAATTCAATTCAATTCAACTTTATTTATATAGCGCCAATTCAGAACAAAGTCATCTCAGGGCACTTTACAGAATAAAGTCAAGATTATAAAGATATATAAAGAGAACCCAACAATTCCCCCTGGAGCAAGCCATAGGCAACAGTGGAGAGGAAAAACTCCCTTTAACGGAAGAAACCTCCAGCAGAACCAGGCTCAGGGTGGACGGCCATCTGCCTCGACCGGTTGGGGTGAGTGGAAAGGGGAGAGAGAAAAGAACAGAGCAACAAAAAGCAACAACAAAACATCGGGCAGATTGGTAGGACCAGTAGCTGCACGCTGGAAGACACACAGCTTCAAAGCCGGGGGACACCTGCAGAAAGGGACAGAGAGAGGGGGACAGAGGAGGACAAAGACAACTACGGGAGAGAACACACAGAGTTAATGACATACAGTGGTGACAATTGCGGGGTGAGAGGAGAGGAGAGATGGTCAAGAGGAGGAAAGGAGCTCAGTGCATTGGGGGGTGGGTCCCCCAGCAGTCTAAGCCTATGGCAGCATAACTATAACGAACTATATGCTTTATTAAAGAGGAAGGTTTTAAGCCTAGACTTAAAAGTAGAGAGGGTGTCTGCTTCCCGAATCTGAACTGGGAGCTGGTTCCACAAGAGAGGAGCTTGATAGCTAAAGGCTCTGCCTCCCATTCTACTTTTGGAAATTCTGGGAACTACAAGTAGGCCTGCATTCTGAGAGCGAAGTGGTCTACTGGGATGATATGGTGCTATGAGGTCTTCTATATATGATGGAGCCTGACCATTCAGAGCTTTATATGTAAGAAGCAGGGTTTTAAATTCTATTCTAAATTTAATGGGAAGCCAATGGAGAGAAGCTAGTGAAGGTGAAATATGATCTCTCTTGCTAGTTCCAGTCAGCACTCTTGCTGCAGCATTTTGGATTAATTGCAGGCTCTTTAGGGAGTTACTGGGGCATCCTGAAAGTAGGGAATTACAGTAGTCCAACCTAGAAGTAACAAATGCATGGACCAGTTTTTCGGCATCACTTTGAGACAGTATGCTCCTAATTTTGGCAATGTTCCGTAGGTGGAAGAAGGCTGTTCTAGAGATTTGTTTTATATGTGACTTAAAGGACAGATCCTGATCAAAAATAACTCCAATGTTCCTTGCAGTAGTACTGGAGGCCAGACTTATGCCATCTAGGGTAACAATATGGTTGGACATCATATCTCTGATATTTTTGGGCCCAAATACTATGACTTCAGTTTTGTCTGAGTTTAAAAGTAAAAAATTGTGGGACATCCAGGCCTTTATGTCTTGTAGGCTTGAAGCTTTATTAACTGATTATTTTCATCTGGTTCCATAGATAAATATAGCTGGGTATCATCAGCATAACAGTGGAAATTTATGGAGTGTTTTCTAATAATGTTGCCTAAAGGAGACATATATAAAGTAAAAAGTATTGGTCCTAACACAGAGCCTTGTGGAACTCCATAGCTAACCTTTGTGTGCATGGAGGATTCATCATTAACATGAACAAATTGAAATCTATCAGACAGATAAGATTTAAACCAACCTAGTGCAGTTCCTGTAATTCCAATTTCATGTTCCAGTCTCTGTAATAAAATGTTATGATCAATGGTATCGAATGCAGCACTAAGATCTAACAGAACAAGTATAGAGATGAGTCCATTATCTGAGGCCATGAGAAGATCGTTGGTGACTTTTTCCAGTGCTGTTTCTGTACTATGATGAACTCTAAATCCTGACTGAAACTCTTCATACAAATTATTCCTATGAAGGTGATCACATAATTGTTTTGCGACTACTTTTTCAATTATTTTAGAAATAAAGGGGAGATTAGATATTGGTCTTTCATATTTCATGAAGGATGGTTCATGATATTTCAAGAAAATGTTCAAGCTGAAGTTCATAATTTAATGAGAATAAAAGATGTTTCATTAATAAAGTCTTCATACTATGAAAATGCTGGATTTTCCTGTTCTTCTACACCTACTGTCACTGATGTTTACATGGTTTTAAATCACATTTCAGGCTTTTCCAGAATAAACATTAAACCTGTTTCGAGCTTTGTTTTTTCCATCTGATCTGATAATATCATCGATTTTATCTGTGGAGCTTCTCAGAATTTTCTCACTGAGAATATTTTTAGCTCTGCTGCAAGTTTCTCATGCTAAATCTGATTTTCCCCAGTGGGCTCATAATCTCATCTGAAATCAACCATATTCACTCTGACGTCACAGTTCACAAACTCAAGTACCTGCTTGAAGAAATATTATTTGTCATATAAGAAGTATGTCAACACTGCTGAACCTGATGCATGAATGTGCAAGTCTGGTCTAAATTTGTTCCACATGTGTCTCATTAATAAAGTTTCTGCAGAAAATAGAGGTGTTCAGGACTGGTTCAGTTTTATTCACATACAGAGTCAAGGACAGATGCACTTCACAAACCTGATTTCTGATGAGTTACTGGTAAATCATTGACTTTTATTTCTTTTGACTCTTCTGATTTAGTAAGAAGCAATACAAAAACCAAGGTTGGAGAAAAGACAGTAGGAAGTAAAGTGTGTATGTGGTGCAGTGGAGTAGTTTATCAGCTAAGGAGTAAAATCTCAGCTCTAATTCCTGAGAAGTCTGACTCATGTTGTACAGACTTGGCATTTGAGAATCGTCGTTTTAGATCTCCCCTCTCACAAAGTGGAAGACAAATCTGAATTGTAAGGTCTGCCATGAGTCACAAGTGAGATTTTTCTCTAATGGACGGAGCCATTAATAACCTCAAACTCATAACTGAGTGGGAAGCAGAGTTTCACTCTCCAGACCCACGCAGATAATGAGGAGGAATTTCCAGGCAAAAGGAAAACCCCTCCCACAGTAAACGTATCTAACAATCAAGCAGAAAGAAAGTCATCGAGGGAGGTGTAGAAATCCTCAGGAAGGAAATAAGTGGATGGACACAATAAAGTCAAAATCTCACTGTGAACACAAATATGTGTGACAAGAGGAGAAACACTTCCCTGGAAACACGGATATGGAAACACATGGGCAGTCTCGATCAAAACAATAAGACAAAACTGAACCTAATAAAATACTAGAAAAAAGAAAGAAATTATTTCAGACTGTAACATGTTAAATCAGGCACCTGCTCTTCACAACTTGTCTGTGGTCAGTTCTATTACCAAACATGACAGTGATCTGAAGGGACAAAGGACCAAACTTTTTCTGTTGGTATGGGTATGTTGAACAGTTTGGCTGTGCCTGATGTACTGGACACAGAGTCAAAGACCTCAGGCTGCACATAGAGAACAGTTTGGGTCCAATGTGAAAGCCCAAAGCAACTCAGGGTTCTTACAGAAGAAAACATAGTGAACTTCATCTGAACCCATGAATAAATCGAAGGAGGACAGAGGGTGAATGCGGTTTAGGATCTGGTCCAACATAACCATCAGTCAAAACAGGACTTGCTTGGAGTGGAGAGAATCCTCAGAGGCTAAAACTGAGTCCCTTCTCCTGCTCTCAGCCTTGGAGAAGAAGCAAAGCATGGTAAAGCATTCTACTAAGAACTGGGAGAACTCATGATCCCAGGAGGACACTGAGGAAACGGAATCCAGGTATCTCGTCGACATCAAGTAGAGGAGTGCACAGAGCACAGGCATCGTCCGACAATGATGCAGACAGAGCTCCCCTGTGTGCTTGGCAATGTCCCATGCTGGGACCATGATAATCATGTGAATATGCATCCACTTAGTGTGACAGATGCTACAGTACTCTGTGTGTCAGGCCCAGAGAAAAGCTGTCCCAGTGGTTTAATGCCAGACAGCATTCACATAGAAAGCTACAATATCTGATATTCAATACCAGACAGAATTGATGTGCTACCAAAAGGGTTCAACTCTTTCAGTGCTGTGACCACAATGGGACTACCTGACTATCAACCTGGGAAAGAACCCATGGAGAACCACTGTCTGCAGGAGTTTGACATTTCACTAGATTAGCCAAAGCTTTTGGGACTGTTGAGTTCACTACCACCTGGGATTTAAATAAACACCTGCTACAAAATTATGCAGGCATAACTTCAACCAGTGTGGACATCAGTCTCAGTGCTGACTGGTCCAGTGCAAGCCCCTACGTTTTGAGAGTCGAGATTCTTTCCACTCTGGGAAAACCTGGAGAGTCCAGCGGTGAAGCTAAAACAGATTCTAGAGGAGGTCACAATCTGTAAAATAATTTCAGATGCTAAAACTATGAAATATTTGGAATTGGTACAAATGACACTTTTCAAAATGAAAGCTCATAATCTTCATAATCAGTTCATCAGTGACTGTAGCTGATCTCAGGCTGCTTCTTAACTGTAGTAATTGACACTATTTGATATTTAATGTGTGTCAGTTTGTGCAATTAATGTTTTCTGCTCTGCAGTTTATTGTGTTAAAAGTGTTTTCCCATGTCTATAAGGACTTTTACCAGAAGAACCATGAGTACATTTCAGAACCAATCAGCTCTTTTACTGCAGTATGTACGACAGATTTGAACTTTGTCCACAATGCTGGACAGAATGATCCACTGTCAGGGTTACAAAGAAGCAATTGTTAGGTATGAGTTTGAAAAATAGTTTAGAGGCTAAAACTCCACTTTAGTACTTTAAACGCAAGTTATGTCATTCAGTGTGTGGCTGTTTCACATCAGTGAATTCGTTCCGTCTTTTCATCTGAAGCAAAGTCGCAGCCTAAACAACCTGCACGTGTTGCATTATATTTCATCTGCCTGTACCTGTGCAGACCTGCCTCCACTCACACCCACACCCACATGAAAGTCAACATTCATTCAGTGTTTCTCAGCTCGGCTCGGATATCTGGAACGTGTCCAGTAATAATTAAAGACAGAGTGGATCTGTGACGTGACTGGCATGTCGAGGCAGGACGAGGATCCCTGTTTGGCCGACGGGTCGACAAATACTTGTGTCATTGTTGTTTCAGTGAGAGTGGAAATTTAGCTAATTGTTCTCCTTGTAAGGTTTGTGGAGTTGAACTGAGGTTGAATCCAGCTGCTGCAGTTGGTTAAAAAAGGAACTTGAAACCTCTCCACTGACTAACGTCAGGGCGATTTCAAAAAGCACGACATTAGCGATCAGAAATCACGAGTGCACCCACCAGCCCACCTTTACGTTGCTTTGTGACATGTCACATACTGTTTGATGTTTTGACACAACTGACACCCACTGTGTTTTCATGTTTTCTTCATGGGACAAACATAAAGTGTCTTCTTGCTCCTCACAGTTTCCTTAATGAGGAAACTCGAGTATTGAGTTAATGACTTGTTACTACTGACAGCGCTGATGTTCATGCGGCACCATCCCACTCTATCCGGATTTTAGTCTCCTTTCTCCTCCATAGATGACCGCTGGGAACAGAGATCTGCAGAGAGCAGGCTGATGATCTGAAATAACACAGTTGCTGATGCTGTGACTTTCCTCTGTCTGATCGGAGCACCGAGGGAGCTGTTATCGAACCGCTCCTGCTGCACAAATGTGAATCTCATCTTTTATTTAACACCCTTCTCTTTCTTTTGCTTTAGTTTTTGTTGTTGTTTTTGTTGAAGCTCTTAACAAGCCCTTGTGTACTTTTGTGTAAGTCAGAGTATATGTTTGTAAAAATCAGTGTGTCCTTCGGTCACATCAATAAAGTTTTATATCTACATACTCTGTGCTCACCTGGACTCACACCCGCACAGCTGCATCATAATTGTGCTCTGCTACATGCGTCATCAAGTGTTACTTCATAACATTGATGACACAAATATGCTCTGAAAATTCATGGTAATTGGTGTCTTGCTCAAGGATAGTACAATATGTGAGTGGAGGACCCTGGGAATGAACCAACTACTGCGAGATTGGTGGACGACCACTCGATCTTCCTGCGTCACATTCTGATGTGACATTAAGAACATACTGATGCTAATACTCAAGTATAAAGTATATTCTGAATGCAGTGCAGAGTGATGGTACATTGACAAAGCTCTGATCTCAGGGACCTCTGGGATAACACGTTTGTAAGTCCCCCTCCCCCTCACTTTAGACCCTGGGGGCCTTTAGACAGTAAGAACATGTCTCACAAAGAGTGGAGCGTTGGAGAGTGAAAAGTCATAAGATGGGGATTTTGTCAGACACATCTTGAGACAATTTTAGAAAAAAACATTTCGTCTAAATGTGACTAATTTTAATGTGAATTTCATCAAAATGAACACATATTTATATTTTTAAGATATATAGATTTATAGATACTTTTTAAGAAAGTTCAGATGTTTTATAAAACATAATTATATAAAGATATTATATAAAAATAATCAAAACTCATTTTTAAATGTGAAGAAAACAAGTGTGGACAGTTTGGCATTTGGAAAGATTATTTAGGGAAACATTTTGTTTTTATTGTAAATTTATATTATTTTTGGAGATATTGGGGGAAATTAGGATTTTTTTATAAAATTCTAAATGGTCTTAACATGTGCACAACAGTAAAAACATTTTAGAAAATTTTAGTTCCATCGTATTTTTGGACACAGTTTAGAAAGAATGTAGTTTTACAATTTCAGAAAAATACTTTTTAATTTTTCTTTTTAGGTAAGTAAGGCCGTGTTGGAGACATTTTGAGGGAAATTTGAACTTTTTCAGATTTTGGGAAAGTCGAGACATTTTCAGAGACACGTTAGGATTTCCTTAAAGTGAAAAAACATTTTTGTGCAATGAGGAGATACAAAGTCATTAAACACAGTGTAAAATACAAAATCTGAAAGTATTTAGAAATTATAAATTACACTAAATCCTAAAGTTTATGGTCTTAGTGTTGGTTATGTTAGTGGACATCCTCACAAGTGTCAGTCTTTGTGTTTGTGAGTTTTTGTTTTTTCTTTTTTTGGGGGGGGGGGTGGATATTTGACACTGATCTGAGAAAGTAAAAGTACTTTTAGAAAGCTTCCAAATGTCTTTGGAAAGTTAGGACAGATTTAGAGATGTGAAAGAATATTTGAGCGATAAGTCAAGTCCTCGTTTGTTTTGTCTTCTGTCATTGGCTCTGATTAACAGTAAAGCTGAATGTTAATGGTCTCAATGAGGGTTCTGTGAGTCACAGAATTGTGAGCATAATTTGTGTGTGTGTGTGTGTGTGTGTGTGTGTGTGTGTGTGTGTGTGTTTGTGTGTGTGTGTTGATGATGCAACATCCATGAATCCAAAGATCTTTGTCCCACTTCCTGTGGTTTGTACACCAACTGGGAAATTCCAGAAGGACCAGAATGATTTGGCACGTAAGCACTAAAAGGGTACAGTCAATTACTAATAGTACACATACCTCATTTCCTATTTTCTGTTTTAGAGAAACATGAGTTTCCACTCATATAAAACACTGATTTTGATTTAATGTCATTGCCAGGTTGAAAAAGCTGTGGCGTTAAATACCAGCAGACAGCACCACGTACAGGTCACTGACTGACAGTGCAGGAGAAGTGTATTGACAACAAACATCCAGCAGGGGGAGCTAAAGGACAACATGAAGGAGTGGCCAAAGACAAAAGGAGGTGCTGGAAGAAAGGATGTATTCATCTCTGCAGTGTAACTATAATATAGATAATATAATATATAAATGACAATGTTCAGTTTCAGTAACAGGTAGAACTGATGATTATCAGTGGAGGTGGAAAATTTACTCAGAGAGTTTTTAAAGATCCATAACATTTTCATTTAATAACAGAAGACACACATGAGTTAAACAGAGATCAGAGTGAAAAGCTGTTTAAAGGACTGCAGTATAAACACACCTGGACCTGGAGGATCCAGTTATTGGTGAATCAGTATCCTGGACAAACACTGCAAGAGGAATCTGGCCAATGTGTAGATCAGCCCAGACCAGGATGTCCTCAAAAGCTCAAAATTCAATTCAATTCAATTCAATTCAACTTTATTTATATAGCGCCAATTCACAACAAAGTCATCTCAGGGCACTTTACAGAATAAAGTCAAGATTATAAAGATATATAAAGAGAACCCAACAATTCCCCCTGGAGCAAGCCATAGGCAACAGTGGAGAGGAAAAACTCCCTTTAACGGAAGAAACCTCCAGCAGAACCAGGCTCAGGGTGGACGGCCATCTGCCTCGACCGGTTGGGGTGAGTGGAAAGGGGAGAGAGAAAAGAACAGAGCAACAAAAAGCAACAACAAAACATCGGGCAGATTGGTAGGACCAGTAGCTGCACGCTGGAAGACACACAGCTTCAAAGCCGGGGGACACCTGCAGAAAGGGACAGAGAGAGGGGGACAGAGGAGGACAAAGACAACTACGGGAGAGAACACACAGAGTTAATGACATACAGTGGTGAGAATTGCGGGGTGAGAGGAGAGGAGAGATGGTCAAGAGGAGGAAAGGAGCTCAGTGCATTGGGGGGTGGGTCCCCCAGCAGTCTAAGCCTATGGCAGCATAACTATAACGAACTATATGCTTTATTAAAGAGGAAGGTTTTAAGCCTAGACTTAAAAGTAGAGAGGGTGTCTGCTTCCCGAATCTGAACTGGGAGCTGGTTCCACAAGAGAGGAGCTTGATAGCTAAAGGCTCTGCCTCCCATTCTACTTTTGGAAATTCTGGGAACTACAAGTAGGCCTGCATTCTGAGAGCGAAGTGGTCTACTGGGATGATATGGTGCTATGAGGTCTTCTATATATGATGGAGCCTGACCATTCAGAGCTTTATATGTAAGAAGCAGGGTTTTAAATTCTATTCTAAATTTAATGGGAAGCCAATGGAGAGAAGCTAGTGAAGGTGAAATATGATCTCTCTTGCTAGTTCTAGTCAGCACTCTTGCTGCAGCATTTTGGATTAATTGCAGGCTCTTTAGGGAGTTACTGGGGCATCCTGAAAGTAGGGAATTACAGTAGTCCAACCTAGAAGTAACAAATGCATGGACCAGTTTTTCGGCATCACTTTGAGACAGTATGCTCCTAATTTTGGCAATGTTCCGTAGGTGGAAGAAGGCTGTTCTAGAGATTTGTTTTATATGTGAGTTAAAGGACAGATCCTGATCAAAAATAACTCCAAGGTTCCTTGCAGTAGTACTGGAGGCCAGACTTATGCCATCTAGGGTAACAATATGGTTGGACATCATATCTCTGATATTTTTTTTTTTTCAAAACAGGATAGTGGAAGAAAATAATATCTGCTCTAACTCCTTCAGAGGAGTCACAAGACTCGCTCACTCTCAGATTTAGAGGATGACCTGCTCGAGGCAGATTAACACATATTCCTTCCTGCAGTTTGTGTACGTTGCTCCGTAAAGATCGGTCTGAAGTGTTTTGTCAAATAAGCCAAATTAAATCATGATCTGGTGTTGTAGGAAATAACAGGTGAAAACCTTTAATGAGGCTGATTGTTGAGATGTGCAGATTTTTATTTCAATCCATGAAAATACTAATAAAAAAGTGTTTGTGCAGTGCTTTCACAGTTGGTGCCCCCCTGCCAGTCAGAAGATGGTGGGTGTGTGAAGAGAACAGATTTAATGTGATGCTGAAATAAATCCTCACTATAGAAACATAAATCAATCAATTTCAATATTATTAACTCAATCAAAATTTTTATTGATGATTTAAATGTTCTTATATTTTGTTTCTGTTTGTTTTGACTGAAGGTAAAAAGTTCAATATTTCATGTAGCCTTTCTATGTCTGGCTCTGGTTTAAACAATACAGTAATAACTGGTGAGCGGATAGTTCTGGTCCACTAGTCTGTTTCAGTCTGGGTCAGGTTTCTCTGACCCCCCAAACCATTGTAACCTGTTTCACTGACCCCCATTCTGTTAAACACAGTCAGTTTCAGTTAGTCTACAGACGTTTTCTCCATCCACATTGTCGGACAGTACTGCTCTGTAGAGGATACAGTTTTCAGGATTTAGCTCAGAGACTTCAGGACAAGCTTGGTTGAACTGAAACTTATAACATTAGACCAGAACCTGGACCGATGAGGACCTTCACAGATGTTTAGGTTCCAGGTGGTTGTCCTGTGGGTTCTGTGCTCTTTAGATGTGATGACAGTAACAAACTCAGCCATCTTCTTAAAAGTTTTTACACTGACTCAGGAACAAACTGATTTTTAGGGTCATTTCAATTCTCTGCTGCTGAGAGCCAGTCTGAACTTGGACCCCACTAATTCACCTTTACAGGTTCTCAACAGCTCCTTCTCCTCAGGTGGGTTCAGACTTCACATCTCAGTACATCAAGCTGTTTACAGCCCACCCCACCCCAAAGAACGTGTGGGACTCAGTCTCTTACTGCCATAAACAAAACACACACACACACACATACACACACATTCCTGAGCTGGTTGTGTGTTGATGTTAGTTGGCCAATCAGAGGCAGCCCCAGAAAGTCACAGTAAGGAGTCCAGCTGTTTTCCCATTTTCGGTCAAAGTCCAGACTGAGAGTGTGTGCGTGTGTGTGTGTGTTTTTTTTGTGTGTGTGTGTGCGTGTCTGTGCATGTATATGTCTCTGTATCCATGTGTGTGTGTGTGTGTGTGTGCGTGTCTGTGGATGTATATGTCTCTGTATCCATGTGTGTGTGTGTGTGTGTGTGTGTGTTCTCAGTATGAATGAAGGTTGAGCAGGTGGAGTTGGAGTGAGAAACAAAGGTGTTAGAACTTCTGACGGAGAATGAAATCTTTTTGAAGGAACACAAACTGTGTCTGCAAAACACAGAACATTTGCATTTACTGTTTTTTTCATCTCTTGATTTTGTTCCTCAATATTACCAGTTTGTGTCTTTTTGTAGAAGTGAGAATCTGAACAGACCTCTGATCCCAGTGATTAGACATCAGCTTATACAGGTGTTTGTAGGATGCTGATTTAATTTATCCTGTGACACACAACCAGAAATGTTTTTAGCAGCTGGAAGACAAAGAAGGAGAAGAAGAAGAAGAAGCTGTGTGATTTTTACTGAGAGAGCATCAGCTGTGTGGATTCACAGATCAGAGAACAATGGTATAAAGCTATGAAGGACACTTCCATGGGTTGCGGCACTGAACAAATAAAGGAGAACATAGTGAAGGACACTGCAAATTCAGATACAAACACTACTGTCTGCAGGGTGCACGAGGACTCCCACACTTTCTGGAGAAACACAGGCAGACCACACCCACTATGTTTCCTCTCCTTACAGAGACGAGGTGGAGGAGGAGGCAGCGCAGGATGCCAAGTCTCTCTTATTTATCGAGCAGCTTCCTTTTTTGGAGCTAAAGACGCAGCCGCAGGCCACTCTCACTGCTGCCTGCTTGTCAGTGTTTTATGTTGTAATTAATGTTTTCGTCCTTGGCTCCTTTTGTCATATTCTGTTGACTTTTCCCTCCGAGTCTCTCAGACAGGGTCTGTGCAGAGGAGAGGTACCGTGGGTGTTGTCTCTGCTGCAGGAAGTTTTGACTCCTCGTAGTAAAGTTTCCTTTTAAGGCAAACTGAAAGTGGACTAATGCAGAGATACATTCCTCCTACAGTTTGCTGAAGGAGGCTCTAAATACTACGATACCCATCAGCCTCTGCAGCTCCGGGTGTTCTGATGACTTTTTTAATTTATTGAGGAGAGATTGTTCATGTCCAGGTCCTTCTCTCTGGTTTCACCAGCCAAAACATTAATACCAACAGGGGGTTTAACATGATGCTTTGACTCTGAATCCTAAAGTTATAAATCCAGTTTATCCTCGAATGTACTAGAGGGAGAAACAACCCCAGAGTCTGGTCTCAGGAATAAAACACCATTAAAACTTCACCCCAAGCCACACAGACAGTAAACATTCACAAATCTGAAGTAATATAGGAGGTTCAACATCTATCCTCCCATGCTGGTTTTGGACAAGTTATGCCAAACTGTGAGGCAGCAAATTGCACAAAACTCCTGCCTTAAATGTTTATGATATAAGTAGCAGGAGTGTCAGTACTTTATCGCTTTAAGATGCTGTGGCATTGGCTTCAGGTTCAGTGTGAAGGTACCACTGATGTCCTGATGCAGAGCTGAGGCCCAGTGATGGCATCTGACAAAGATCAATACTTTCCTGGTCCGGGTCCAGCAGACATTTAGTCTGACTGGGTCAGAGCCTCCTCCTACGAGACCCCAATCAGAGAAATACAATACCCAGAATGCCTTTCTGCCATCACCGTACATGGGGATTTTCTGTGCTGCACATTTCAGTCAGACAAACATTCCTCCTCTTCCTCTTCTTCAGCTCCTCGTTCAGACTGACCTCCTCCCTCCATCCTGCTGTTTGTCTTTTTAAGGAGATCCACTGATGCCCACCCACCCCCTCCTCAAAGACTGTAAAGTGTGTGAATGAGAAACAGTGAATGCCTCATGATGTTTATCATTTTTCCTCGAGTGCCACCAACATAACGTTCCTCTTGTAAAAACTGAAAGGTCCTGATTTCATCTTTAGGAGGAAGAAAGTCACTGCAGCCTCTCTTCTCATTTCTATTTCTTACATTTTAACAAGCCTCAGTCTCCTGTGTTTGCAGAGGTCACAGCTGTGCTCCTTTTAATATAGTATAATTTGCACATGTCCACAGATGATGTTTGCTGTGACGTTGCTACTGGTGTGCTCCTAACATGGGGATGAGTTACAGTGAGTTCAGGAAGGTCTGGGATTTCCTCACATGGGACTGTGGTCAGCATCCTGTAAACGGATGACGTCGCCTCCTTGGCGCTGTGTTTACAGAGGGTGTGTGGACATGTGTACGTACGCTTGTAAGGACATTTCTGCACTGTGAGCACATGTTTCCCAATCCTCTAACAAAATTGTGTGAACTCGTGTGTTCAGTAAGTGCTGTGACCTTTGGCAGCAAAAACTTGATTACCAGCCCTAATTTTTGTCTTGCAGGGATGTTTTGCTGGACAAATTTACCTCAGAAATGTTGATTGACTTCCTGAAGGAAGTGTCTGCTTCAATCCTGTCCACAGTATTTTATTAAGCACTTTTGCAACGTTTTACATCGTTCCTATACAGTTGTATGACACTAACGATATCTCGTTGTTACTTATACCCTGTGCTATTCCGACAGTGACAATAAAGCATTGAATTGAAATAAAAGTCTTTCTGTATGATTGAGGTCAGGACTATGGCTCAACCGTTCCACAACATTACATTTCTTTTGCTCTAACCTTTGTTTGACAGAACCATTTTGTTTTGTTGTCTTGCTGCATGACCCACTTTACTGTAGTTCACAGATTGATATAGACAGATGTAGCTCTATCAATGATGAAAAGTCATCCTGGTCCAGAGGCAGGAAAGCAGGTCCAGATCCTGATTCTGCCACCACCATGTTTCACAGATTTGATCAAGTTTTTTATGTTTCACTAAATATAAAACTTATATAAACTTAAATTCATTCAAACTGAGTTCTACTTTGGGCAACAGTGGTGTCCAGAATCTGACATAATGCGTCATCATTTTACATGTCAGAACTTCTTGTCCACAGACTTTCCGATTGTTTCCTGGTTTACATGAAACCATTAGACTTTCAGTCACTTTATCCAGTCAGATGTGAGTGTGACACCTTCTGTAGTCTGATTGGACATTGATTGGACATTAGCTGAATAAATCCCCTCATGAAGACATGTACAGCATGTGGTTCTAAGACATTAGAACATGTGACCATGATAGAGAGACTTGTCCTGGATAGGTTTATCCACCTGAACACAGATCTCACAGGGATGCTTGCTTGTCCTGGGCTTAGTGCGGTCTGGGTAATTGGTGTAAATCAGTCAGCAGCATGGTGATAATATGGAGTTGGGGTGAGGGGGACAGCTAAGAAGGGAAAGTCAAAGCAAACAGCAGGTTTAATTTCCAGGAGCCAGAATCGGAACCAGCAGAGAGCAGATGTCCCAACAGGTCTGACAGAAAAGCTGGACAATGTCTCCAGGACAGATCAATGGATCATATGATCCATTTGTGTGTCTTCACAAAGATCTTGTAGACTTTTGGTGTCAAACATTGCTTGAGAGGCCAAAGAGCCCAGAGCTATGGGCAGAAAGTTACTGCAGTAAGGTGTGTTTCCATCCCATAGTTCTACTCTATAGAAGTCAAATGGGTCATGATTCTTGTCCTTTTCGTCAATGTCCAGTGTTTGACACCTGTTCTAATACCATCAGTTGAAATACATCGGCAGAAATGTAAACGTTGTACAAAATATTGTACAGAACCTTAATGGTGAAACCATCACCTGTGGTCAGGAGCTCTGGGTTTGAGCAGCAGAATAAATCACAAACAAAGTGAAATGAGTTTCCTGTGTGGGGGGGCTGGGCTCAGCTTTAGGGAGCTTGACATAAAGCTATTGCTCCTTTATGTCAAAAGGACACAGTTCAGGTAGTTTGAGGATTTTGTACAAACGTCTCCTCTGTGCCTTCTGTTGACAGTCTTCTGGATATGTCCAACAGGTAGGAGACCCTGGGAAGAGCATTGCTGGGCCCAAGAAAACTCTGATGACATCCTCAGTAGCTGTAGCAGTCAATACATGCTCTACCCTATCCTCCTGTCCAGCAGCCCGGCAGCTCAATGGCTAGAGCAGCAGGATGGGATGCAGAAGTTCCCAGGTTGGTTGTTATAAGTCAGTTCCTTCAAGTTAAAACGTGTGTGGAGTCACTTCAGCCCCATCACAGTGATTTCATAGTTGTCCTTCTTAATGTGGAGTGAGTGTCTGTGTGACTGGATTTGTCAGCAGGCTGAACCGTCGTTGCAGCTGCAGCTGGTCCATGCAGAGTTGAAGTGGAGGTCAGTGTCTGAGCAGAGGGTGTAAAGGGCTCATATCAACAGTCAACACAGATGGATTTCATCACTCAGTCCCTCAGAACAGTGGATCCTAAGCCCTGGGACTTAGACCGGAGCCAGGACATGGGACAATTCAAACAGGGCCACGAAGATCAGCGATGAATGAATAAAAAATGAGTGTTGCCTGGTCACTGCCTGAGTTTCTGAGCATTCGGCTGTGTGAAACAGAAACATGAAGACAGGGTGGATGTCAGGGATGTCTGAGGTGTGAGACTGTGTCACCAAACTCTGCTTGACCTTTAACACACACTCAGCACTGTCTGAACATAAAGTCACGTCTGTTTTATTTCAGTTTTGATGACCTGAATGGCCTCCTCAGAGATGTTCAAAAGTAATGTCCATATATTTCTGCTAAATGTTGGACAAATTCACTGACAGTGACAGGTATTGTTTGCTGTAGTCATCTGGTTCAATGGTGAGTTATTCTATCATGATGCATAATTAGAGATTCTTTTAGACATTCATCAAATTCATCACATGTTAAAACTGATCAAATTCATCAAATTTATTAAATGTTAAAACTGAAGAATGTAAATCCTTATTTTGAATTGGATCCCAGCATTTGGGACAGGGAGATGTTTACCAATGTGTGTCTTCAGCTCTTTTAAGTTCGAGAGATTTCTCTGGATGTTATGAATCGTTACCCCCTCTTCCTCCCTTAGACTCAGTTTCTCTGGGATGATGTTTTTATTACCACTCAAGATACTGAACTGTTGTCAATCAGCTGATGTTTTGTTTGACAGTGTTTTGTCTCTGTCTCAACTTTCTGTCATCAAATTAGTAAATATTTTTCAAAAACAAAATCAGATGTGATTTGTTGTCTTTGTTCTATTTGTAAATCGTTGCATTCTGTATTTGTGTCCCAACCTTTCTGGAAAGGTGCTGTAGGATTAAGACGTTAAATGAAACCTTTATTGTGAAGGTTTTGTGTTTGCAGCGGATTCCTGTTGACCATGTGAATAAAGGGTTTCAGTTTAAAATACTGTTGGAGGAATGCAGTGAATGATGGGAGAAAATCCAGCACCACCGTTGGCATCTGATTGGCTGCTTCTCTCAGGCCCTGCCCTATAAGGAATCAAGCAGAGGAGAGAGGGAGGGAGGAGCGGGGAGGAGGGAGGAGGAGGAGGAGGTCCGGGCCATGTTTGGGATGGAGGGATGGATGGAGGAGTGGAGGGTTGATAAACTCAGCCGCAGAACTTCAGGAGTCTCACTTCTGTCCTGCCCCCCTCCCCACGTCCCAGCAGGCCCTGCACTGCCACGGTAAGACCTCAGCACCTCCTCCATCACCTCCTCCTCATCTCTGGCTTCTTTTGTCCTTCCTTTCACTTATCAAAGTGGGAAAACTTCTCCTGCTCCTAAACCTTCTCACCTGCTCTGCTCCTGTCTGCTCTTCTCTTCCTAATCTATCCATGGTAAAAATGGTCCAGAGCTGTGACCTGTTACTGTTTCACTTAAAAAATCTTCTCCATCCTCCTCTTTGACACCTGGATAAGTTGCTTCTCTTTCCTGTCACCTCCTCATTACCCTCTTCTCTCAACTCCTTCCTGCTCCTCTCTGCCACCCCTGCCAGGTTGTCTCACGTTCTGCAGATCAGATCACACTTGTGTTTTTGCAGTTAGATGTGTTAAAGTTTGGTTGAAGGATGGTTCGGCGAACAGAAACACTGATTTGTTTCCTCAGCATTAGCTGATGATGTTTTAGGACAGTTTGGATTCTTATGTCTGTGGGTAAAAGTCTGGATATTTAGAGGTTGAAGTTTGAAGTTTGGTTCAATCTGCTGTTTAGGTTAATTTGATTGGATTTTTTCATGTTGAGCTGAAGATGCCTATTCTTCTTCGGCCCTGAGCGGTGACTGACAGATGTAGTAAGAGCCAACACCCACAGTTTCAACTGTTGAATTCAACAGTGATTTAAATTTTTGGAAGTGAAACTAAAATTGCTTTTCAACCAAATCTAATTGACTTTATGAGCTGTGAATTGTATGAACAAAAAGCTTTGATCAGGACATATTGATATCGATGATAAACTTGTTATTGATGATAATAATTACAACGTACTTAGTCGAGGTCAAGACATAAAAACATACAAAATTACAATAAAATTGTTAACAATCAATGACATTTTTTGCGTACATTTCAACCTGGTGAAGGTGAATTTTCCTAAACTGAACCTCAACAGGTGAAATCTAAACGGGACAGTTAAAGTGTTAAACTGTGTAATTAAGAGTTTTGTGCTGTGAGTTTATCAGAGTTTTAATTTGTAGTTTAACCCCATTAAACTTCCTTAAGTTAAGGGAAAACAAATGTTGTGGATGTGAGGAAATCTAACAATAGAAGAGCAAAGTTAGTAAAGATGAGAAGAAAAGCCCATTATTAATAATAAACAACTAAATATGCATATGTCGCCTCAGCATGAAAATGACAGTGTTGAGTTGTGTATGATGTTTAATTATTAATATGATTGGCATTTAACCGTCATAGTCAGAACCATCTCTGAAGTAAACACAGGGGTTTAAAAAGTTGGTTCGGGTGAAGAAGAAATAAAATTTAACCTTGTGGTTATTAGTGGAAAAAAAATTTAAATCAGCACATTTATCAATGCTGCCATGTTTCACTGGATGGGACAGAAATGAAAATCCAAAGTGTAACTGATATAAGTAGGGGTGAGTATGGTGCAGGAAGGTAGATCTGTTGTCCACCAATCTCACAGTTGTTGGTTCAATCCCCGGCTCCTCCAGTCACATGTTGAAGTGTCCTTGAGCAAGACACTGAACCCCACCTTAGTTGCTCCTGGTGAGTGTTGGCCAGCTTGCATAGCAGCTCCCCCATCAGTGTGTGAATGGGTGAATGAGAATCAGTGTAAAGCGCTTTAATGGCCAATAGGTAGAAAAGCGCTATGTAAGTGCAGAACATTTACCATTTACCATTAATTTAACTGGCATCAGGTAGTGATGCTAGAGTACAAAGATAACTGAGCACTAACTTTAAATACTCAAATACAGTACAGTACATTCACTCAGTTACTGGAGCCTTACACTCTTTCACAGTTCTAATGAAACAGTTTCATTCTCAGTCATTTATAGATGGGTGTGTTCAATGTAAAATTAAATTTATTTTAACTCCTACATCAGACAACGCTAAGGCCAAAATGAAACCACACACTGTGACGCTCCAGCTGGCAGAAAAATACGATAAATCTTTGATTCCCAGATTTTATGACTAAATATGGTCTAAAGTGATGTCTGTGTCACAGTGAGAGAGAGATGAAGATAGACGAGGAAGGACAGATGGAGGGAGAGAGAAGGGTGGAGGGCATAAATAGAGAGAGCTTTGGCCAAGCGAGGTAGGGTGAACACAGGGAGAGAGAGCATACCAAACACAGTCAGGACGCTGCTTCATGACCTAATTAGGAAGTTTTCCCAGAGTGCCTTGTTCATTCAGTAAAGGACAGTAGTAGTTCGGGGAGGGGGGAGGAGAACGAGTGAGTGGGGGGTTTTATAGCAGGAAGTTCAGACAATTAATGCTGTTTTTTTTTTTTACAGTATTTTATACTTAACACTTTCATTATTTTAGTACTTTTTTGTTAAATTGTTACAATCTCTGCAGGTGCATGTTGAGATGCTGTCCACATACTTCAGTGCAGTATTTTCATTTCTTTTACATCAGGGTTTTTTCTGTAGAGCTCTGAAGTCTGGACAAAATAGTGAAACGATATCACAACACAACAGGACTGGGTTTTATAGGAAATGTCCAATAATGTTAAATACGTTAAAACATTCAGAAGTTTACTTTGTTTAAATTGATTAAACATCTTCTGGTTTAAAAACCCCACAGATCTTATACATAACCACTGGATCGTTCGATTATCTGTGGAGCTTTCTTGTTTTACAGTTAGTTACTGTGGTGATATGGAATAATATGATAAAAATACCACACTTATACTTTATTATCAGCTCACTGTTAAATTTATCTTGTATGCTGAGGCAGTTTAATTTTTTATTTCTATGATCTGATGTAATGTGATTCTATCGTATTTAAAATGATATGATACAACACCATTCGATATGATTAGATCCAGAAAGATGCAATGATTCAGCTCACACTGAAATTGACACTGCCCCTGGATTCAGTTTTTCAGACTGATGTGTTTATGGTGGAAAACTCTACCTGTTTTCTCCCACAGTGAGTCGGTGTTGTAGTGTTGTTGCTCGTCCACAGCGCCCCCTGCAGCCATGTGTGATGATGAAGAGAGCACCGCTCTGGTCTGTGATAACGGATCAGGTCTCTGTAAGGCTGGGTTCGCCGGAGACGATGCCCCAAGGGCCGTCTTCCCCTCCATTGTGGGCCGGCCCAGGCACCAGGTGAATGCCGATTGTTCAACACACACACACACACACACACACACACAGTGAAATCATGTTAACACAATAAAGTGATGTTACTGCATAAGACACCTCCGTGGATCAGGGCTTTGCAGCTCCTAACCACTGAGCTATGTTTGTGTGTCAGGGAGTGATGGTGGGCATGGGGCAGAAGGACAGCTACGTCGGTGATGAGGCTCAGAGTAAGAGAGGAATCCTCACCCTGAAGTACCCCATTGAACACGGCATCATCACAAACTGGGACGACATGGAGAAGGTCTGATGTTTTCATTAGTACCATACTGGACTCGTGTAGGTTATTCTGACATTTTCTGATCATTGTACACTGATTGGCAGATCTGGCATCACTCATTCTACAATGAGCTGCGAGTGGCTCCAGAGGAACACCCCACTCTGCTGACCGAAGCTCCACTTAACCCCAAAGCCAACAGGGAGAAGATGACACAGGTACACCTATAATACAACACAGTACATTTCACAAATACTGCAGTACTAAAGGCTATACTCACTTCATGTTGTCTGGATCCAGATCATGTTCGAGACTTTCAACGTTCCTGCCATGTATGTGGCCATCCAGGCCGTCCTGTCACTGTACGCCTCTGGACGAACGACAGGTTGGACCACAGCATCATCCTCATCTTCCTCTTCTCTTAAGTTCTATTCACTGTAAAAAGTAAAACAACTTGTTTGAAGTTGTTAGCTTGTCGGTTTTGTCTTCATCGCGAAAACGCTCAACGTGAGCTTATTATAGACATGTTTAAACAGGCTGCTGTTGTGTAACTGTTTCCCCAAATATGGCTAAACCCCTTTTTGAAATGACAGTTGTAATGACAACATTTGATGAACTAGTTTTTATACAGGGACTCATCTGACCCATTCAGTCAGCCATTGACACCTTCTGTCTCGCTTTGTATCCAGGTATCGTCCTGGACTCCGGTGATGGTGTCACCCACAACGTACCCATCTACGAGGGTTACGCTCTGCCTCACGCCATCATGAGGTTGGACCTGGCAGGACGTGACCTCACCGACTACCTCATGAAGATCCTGACTGAGCGAGGATACAGCTTCGTCACCACCGGTACGATCACGATAACACATCTGGACAAGGTAACCAAAGGAAGTCTCTGAACTCCTCTGTTTCTGTGTTCTGCAGCGGAGAGAGAGATCGTCCGAGACATTAAGGAGAAGTTGTGTTACGTTGCTCTGGACTTTGAGAACGAGATGGGGACAGCAGCCACCTCATCCTCTCTGGAGAAGAGCTACGAGCTTCCAGATGGTCAGGTCATCACCATTGGAAATGAGAGGTTCCGCTGCCCTGAGACGCTTTTCCAGCCCTCCTTCATCGGTCAGATGACTCTACACCTGTTTCTACAACTGTCTGTTCACTGAAGTCAGCACCACCTGACTCATCTTTGGCTCCTCTGTCCTGCAGGCATGGAGTCCGCTGGCATCCATGAGACGACCTACAACAGCATCATGAAGTGTGACATCGACATCCGTAAAGACCTGTACGCCAACAATGTTCTGTCTGGAGGAACCACTATGTACCCGGGTATCGCTGACCGCATGCAGAAGGAGATCACGGCCTTGGCTCCCAGCACCATGAAGATCAAGGTGACAGCATCCACATCCTGTGATGTCATAAATAAAAACTCACATTCCTGGCTTACACTCAAGTCGGCTACACACTGCAGTTTTAGTATTGACATCAATTATCGTTACATTATTTAAGGGATTCTAAACATACAAACACCAAGACTCTTAAAATCATCTCAATTTGCAGCTTTCAGTTGAGGGCCATTTGAATTAGTTTCCTCCTTCAAATATCTCATATTCAGAGATCCTTTAATTAGCACATTGATTTGAAAAAGCTATAAGGGCTACAAAAAAACACCCTGTGAGGGAATTGAGTAAATTTAGTCATATGTTAGATAATTAGCAAACAATCCACCAAGATGGACTTATTGAAGAGGTCACAAAGAGGACAAGAGATCATAGGCTGGGTCGTGTTTGGAGGAATGTTTGAGATCACAGCAGGCACTTTGTTGTTACAAGGCCCAAAGCAATGTAGTAGATAGTGAGTCCTGGGGTCACAAGATCTACAAGAAGGTGCAATGAAAGGGTTTTATTGCTTCTCAACTGACATCTTCAGATAACCTAGATAGGGACAAGAGTGATGACTGTGAACTGCATGCACCTGGTTTCTTTAGTCATGTTTTGTGAGGGTGGTTCCTTTCTTGGGTTTAAGTATAAATAGAAGGGGTTTGAGAGATACAAGTCAGAAACAACACTCAACATCCATGTGTTCTTCTCCATGCCGGCATGTATTAAACTGAGATGGTTCATCACGCTGATTTCTGTCTACAATTCTTCGAAGAGGAAAAATTTCTATTACAACCCTTAATCAACAAATTATGTTTTAAACGCTAGAAATTGGTACCTGTTATAAATCTTAAAGAATTAATTTAAGGTGGTATTACATATATAGTAAAATTCTAAATTGAAACACCATACATCAAATTGAATAAAGGGTCCTGAACACTTCAGTGTTTGAGGTGTCTTGAAGGTTCTTTGTAATTCTAAACCTACCACAATAAACTAATTGAAGCCTGTTTTTCCGATCAATTTGAAAAGATATATAATCCTGTTCTTTCATTACTGTAAGGGTTTAATTATTTTATTTTTCCTTGTTAAACTAGAATAAAAAATGTATTAATTATTAATGAGTAGTGAGTATAATAATTCACTTTAAAGTTAATAATTAAGGCATTTTGTTGTAAAATCATAGCAAAATAAAAGCAGAGCTGTGATCAAAATAAAATTTTAGTTTATGGAATTTGAAACCATATTTTAAACCTTGGTATTGCCCTTATTCCTCCCATCCCTCAGATCATTGCTCCCCCAGAGAGGAAGTACTCTGTGTGGATTGGTGGCTCGATCCTGGCCTCCCTCTCAACCTTCCAGCAGATGTGGATCAGTAAGCAGGAGTACGACGAGGCCGGACCCTCCATCGTCCACCGCAAGTGCTTCTAAATGGTCCATTGTGGTCTTTATGGTCCTGCAGTACCCCCCCTCCCCCCCTTTTTTTTGCCCCCCCTCATTAAGCACGAGCACAATGCCCCCACATCAGCTGCCTGACAACATCCAGCAGCAGGTCGATCATGTGTTTAAGAAGATGCTAAAATTCTTTTGAGTTCAATGTTTTGCTTGGCAGCTGGAATAAGGGAAATGATGTGAATCCAGAGGTTTTTAGTAAACAGATCTTTAGCTCCAGCATCCTCCCTCTTCGCTCACCTTCAAACTGTGAATGTGCCACTTGTCCTCCGTCTTAAATCCCCACACCTCTACCTCACCTCCCACCGCTCCACTTGCACCGCCCCTCCCCCCTCCCATGTTGGTACTTTTTCTTTAAAAGGCGTTTTATTTTGGATGAGTGAAGCTTGAATGTTGCCCGCTGGTTTTATCTTCCATTGTTGGGGAGAAGAGCACGTTCACGCAGCATTATGATGACATCACAAAGTACAAAAAACAAGTAAAATGATGTCACAGCTGTTGAACTCTGGGTAGGTGAGGCCTCATGGTGCTGTAAACATGTAGAGAGGTGAAATATATGTGTGATGTGACGTCAACAACATGGAAGTGATAGACAAAGACAATAAAGAGCTCTCATACATAAAAACTGGGTCTGTGGTTTGTCATCTGTTTAGTTTCCTGTTTAAACCTGTCATATTAAACCTGTCATAATAATCCTAGTGTTATATTTTATTCTCAAAATGAGTTAAGTGGAAATTTGTATGAAATGTCAGTGTAAAAAACCTTACATACTGGATCATAGAAACAAAAAACTGATTCATGTATTAACATTAAAAAAAGTAGCTCCACCTAAAAGCTGGAGGCTGCAGGTGCACTGGATTTCAGGACACATACAGGAGGAAAATGACTTATTTGACTATAGTTTGTTTAGCAGCTTTTATTAGTTTGAGCAAATGATTTAATTCAAGTTTGAAAACAAAACGAAACAAGATCAAATCTGTGCCACAGGTCGGAGCAGCAGGTGGTGTTTTATTACCAAAAAAAGAACAGGAAGCAGGTTTAAAAACAGCAGTCAAGTCACTGTATGACGACCACAAAACTGACCTTCACACACCTGAAGAATGAAACAACTGCTGCTGCATGAAGTGAACACAGGCAGTAAAAAACACACTATTGTGCCTTCCACAGCAGCAGATCAGAGCGGCAGGTTTGTTTCCAGGAACGAAAATACAGCAATAAAAACACATCAGAAAGCTTTCAAAAATAAAGATTTGAGAAAATAATTTTCTCTGTAGAAATGTATAAAGCAGGAATTCCACAGTTCAAACTGAGAGAGCATCTTAAGAATACTTTCAAAGCCAAGTACAATTATTATAAGTATAATACAAAGAATAGTAAACCAGGCTTTACTGACACTGAAACCACGGAGAGACACCTAACAGCTGTCCATTCATCCTGCTCAGCGTTGGTCCTGAGCATGGCTGCTTTGTTTGGTTTAGATTCATAATGCTAAAGGTGCAGAGATGTGTGTGAACAGGGTTTTAATGGAAAAGAGAAAAGTGAGAGCCTGAGGTCACAGCAGGTGGGAACAAAGAGAAAACAAATCCATTACCTGGCACTTTGTTCCAGACATTACTCAAATAGGTGAACCCTATTTTCTGCATTCATACTGCACCTGGATCTCAGGCTGAGTGGTTTGTAGTAACGGTCCTGTTTTCTGTGAGAATACTGAGTATAAATACTAAAAATTATCTTTTAAAATACCATAAAACCTGATAGTTTGGATAAACAGCCCTGAGATGTTACTAGCAGGTGCTGCTCTCAGGATGTAGGTAAAACCTCCAGCAGCAGCACCTGTGTAGCCCAAGAGGCGAAGCTCAGGGTCACTCTTCCTGCTAATTCCAAGACCCGATTTACTGTAAACGCATGGTAAGAGCACAGCAGGTGGACAAGTTCAGTGACTTCATTGATGTAAACTACCCCTCACATTAGATACATTAAAGACAGAACTGCAGATCATGGAACCTAATTGCTGAATCCAACTAGTTTGTAGCTAAAATAAATTCACAACCTTTTACATTTGTTTGTACTGAGTGACACCATTAAAGCAAAATAAAGTCTGTACATTTAATTAACTTGAGAAAATAAACAAAAATTCTTCTTCTTCGTGTTAATGCTCAGCTCACCTGACAGGAAGCATTCACGTTGCATTTTCATGAAAAGGCACTCAGTCACATCAACTGTTAACACATCATGTTCTTGTCGCTGTCTTTCACACTGCAGCAGAAACACAGACCCACAAAGAAAAGCTCAACAATTTGTGAATCTGTGATCAGATGATGTCATGGATTATACCATCAAATGAACATTAAATGTGTGAAAATGTCCTTCAAAGAGGTCACACACACACACACACACACACACACACACACACACACACACACACACACACACACACACACACACACACACACACACACACACACACACACACACACACACACACACACACACACACACACACACACACACACACACACACACACGAGCAGGGGGTTCCATTTCTTGTTGAGAAAATGAAAGCATAAAAGAGACTGACAGCGCCTCCTGTCTGTCACCTGAGGTCCAGCAGACTAATCTTTGTGTCTCTCACCTGCACATGTTTACACACCTGGAAGGACAAGAGATACAGACACACAGAGAGAGAAAAAGAGGAACAGAGTAAGTTGCCTCTCTGGCTTCTCCAGATGTTCAGCCTAGTTTACTAAAAGACTGGAAACATGAGAAAACATAAAGGAGCATAAAAATGTCAAACTCAAATTTGATGATGTCAAACGTTAAAAAATAGATGCAGGGCATCAAGAAATACACAGCACAGGAACAGGAGAAACAACAAGCAACTCACAGTGAACAGGGGAGGCTCCTTGGAGTGAGGATGGAAACCTTTGAGTCTGCAGCCAGAAACCTCCGACATCCCTGGACCGGTCAGCCTGAACACCCTGATACTGAGAGAGACAGAGAGAGAGGTGTGTGGGTGGGGGAGAATCTGTGGAGTGACTTGGACTAAAGGCTGCTAACTGTCAGTGATGTTCTTTCAATCCACCTGTTGTTACTTAGCTGTACACACTGTATTAAAAAGTGGGAAATTTAGGATGTCTGTGGACGTACTCGTTGTGTTTGGGGGCACAGACAATTGCGATGGCCTCGGGCAACATCAGTTGATACGAACAGTGGGTGTGGAGGTCGACGCTGGAAAGAAAGGCCGTCTGGGTGGGATGAGTCTGAAACGAGAAGACACACACCTGACTAACGCTGTGGTCCAGTCAAATGTAAGAAAACTAGACCTGTCTTTGTGAGGTGGTTGTAAATGCTCTTCATGTGGTAACTGAAAGTCTCATGGATTTATGCGGTTTCTACTGGACAAGAAGTTACAGTGAAGCAGAGCGAGACCTCTGTTCCCATCTCTGTCCTCTCTCTCTCTCTACACGTCTGTTGATCGACCACAGGATCTGTTGCCACAGTGATATTATATGCACATTAGGGAAGATGAAACACAACAGAGGTTTGTGGACCTCACAGGTTCGAAGGACAGGTGAGTCTTAAAACCTGTTCATACAACCCTTAGTCTGTGTTCTGTCCATCCGTTCAAGTCTGTTATGCCCATAGTCCTGGTGGGAAACCCAGATGTTTGGTCCCCCACTCGACCCACTAAAAGGAACGGCCAGTAACACATAGGAATTCTAAGTTCATTCAGAGCCCCTTTGTGATCAGGTCTCAGATGGACAGCTCCAAACAGTGTCAACAACCCCTGAGCCGGACTGTGTTCTGATCATTAAATCCACTAACTGAGGTGGTCTGAGACATATAGCCTAAACAATGTTCTTCGATCAATGCAGGAAGTGGCGGTTGTCATGGTGACAAGGCACCAACTCTCAGTACAAAGACAGAACAGCCTACACTGTCCGTACACATTCCTGTAATGTTCTATTAACCTGGCTCAATCAAACCTGGTGCTGATTTGGCACCAGACTAAGGTCATAACAAAGGAATGCAGCACTATCAAGTGGACTGCTGGACACCTTAGACACACCTGCAAAAGGAAAGGTGTGCACAAAGTCTGAGCTGTCCACTTGGAGCAACAGGACTGACCAATGAAGTGAATGAGGTGAACCGCTACTTTCTAGTGAAGACTGTTCACTAGAAAATAGGAGAGGTTTCTACTGAATGTGACAAATCTAGAAGGTGGATAAATCTCCAGATAACCTGCTGATCCATTTTTGCACTTTGGATTGGAGAACTGTGGATTCTTTCCGCTCACACAGGAAGCATGTTAGGTATGGACCTGTCCTATATAAAAAGGAGGAACAATCACAGCAAGTCAAACCTGTTTTACTGTTTCTCTTGACACCAACGTTTACTTTAAGATGTGAATAACTGAATCAGCCCTTTAACTCTTTTAATGTCTTACAGCTCTGACCCGGATCACAGCGTTAGACCAAACACTGACATCCCACCTGGCACCATCCCGGACACTGTCAGGAACAAATTGTGCAGCTCGGTTTGTGTACATTTAATTTGTCTTTAGTCATTGTTGAGGGTGTGTGAAGCATTTCCTGACTTTGTGTGTTTAATATGTGCTCGTACATGGATCCATCCCAGAGTTAGCAAGTTCTGCTGGTCCTGGAAGCTGAACAGCTCCTCCACATTCTCCATGTCGCAGAAATCTGGACCGGCAGACTGTTTCGGGATCACGACATGAGTCAGGACAAACTCATTATGAGTCTGAGGGCAAGAGACATTTACACAGATAGGACAGAAAGGGAGAGAGACAGTTAATAATTAAACTTCTACAGACCACAATCGTCCCTCAGAATCAAAGCGTTTTCCATTTATGTTTTGTCTACATATAGAAGTGTGCGGGTTATTTATCAGGAGATAACAGAATTTAGAATGGTTGCCCCTAGGGACAAACCACATATAAATATAAAAGCAAAAACAAAAAGGAAACATGCTGCAAATGTGTCACTAGGGGCAGTGATGAGTTTGTGCCCACTGAGGCAGGAATCTTAACACCTATATGGTAGGAAAATGGAGCACCAGCGGGAACATGCAAACTCCCCACTGACCAGTGGGGACAACAGGGAACCTTCCAGCTGTGAATGAGCAGTGCGTGGCACTGTAACCATTCCATAACCATGATACCTTTAATTAGGCTACTTCTGTTATAAGATGTTTTAAGCTTGTTATAACACTGCAGATATTAGTGCATTTAAGCACATTCTAATAAACCACTCATCACGTGAAAAAACAATAATTCTCCTGATTAAAAAACATTGTCTGAAAATGATAAATAAATGTAGCGACAGCTAGCTCTCATCTGTTTGTTTTACTGCAGGATGTGTGAATCTGTGTGGAAGAGCAGTCACTCATAAGGTTCATAAAGCTACAGTAAGATCAGAAATAAGGTACTGCCTCTGTATGGCCTGCATAAAAATGTGCACTGCGTGGTTCTCTTAGGATTTGAAGGCTAGATCAATTTAATGACGTCATTTGTTTGGTCAGTGAGAGTCTGAGGCATTTAAAACCAAAGCGCTCATGCTTTGATGAAGGAGAACTCAGCTCTGACTGGGTGGTGGTTGCACATCCTTATATTTCACGATGCCAGATTTCATCTCATAAAATTAATTATAAGATATATCAAAATGTAGCCAGCAGTAAATTTACACACAGCTTGCTGACTGGGTCATTCAGGCCTCGGGCTGCCAGGTACTGAGATGACACCCAATTCTCGAACCACAAAAAACTTGGAACAAAGTTCCAAATACTCAATGTTTTGGATAAAACACCCACATAATGTGTTGCAGCTGTAGCTCTGTTGGTAATGCAGTCCACAGAGTTCGATTCCCAGTCCTTACTCCGGTGTGAGTGTGTGTGTGAATGAGAAGCAATATTGTTAATCCCTTTGGATAAAAGCGCTTTATAAGTGGCCATTTAACATTTATCATCTGAAAAAGGACAAAGGGGCCACTGTAGTAACAAGTCTCACCAGACGTCCACAGAGGACTCCACAGGTTTCTATTCCTCTGGCTGTGTTGGAGTCTGCGAGCAGGAGGAAACGGTATGTCAGATCTCTAGGAATCACCACCCGCCTCAGACCTTCGACCCTCTGAGCTGCACACACAAACAAAACAAACACACTAATTGACTTTACAGTGGGATACATTTACATTTACTCATTTAGCAGACGCTTTTATCCAAAGCGACTTACAAGTGAGGTACAAGGCAAGCAAAAATCTAAGTCAAGGAGAAAACATCAAAGCAAAGTCCTATCAGAAAAGTGTTCACAGTTCACGAGATACAAGTTCAAGAGAGCAGAAATGTTTTTTTTTTTTTTTTTTAATTAAAGATTTAAGTGCATAGGAAGATGCGGAAGAGTTCAGTTTTCAGCAGTTTTTTTTTTTGTGTGGGATAAAAACTCTTCTGTCGACCACCACAGTTGTTTTCTATATTACTTTTTATACTCACTGTGTACGCCAGCCAGCGTGGCGGCTGATTGGCTGAGAGGAGCAGACGCTCTGTTTCTGGTAGTTTCCAACCCCGGTGGTTGTACTCTGTCTCTGATTGGCTGCTGGGACAGACAGGAGCCATCCGTCACTTCAGGCACTTTGGTCCCCACCTGAAGGAGAAACCCATTACTGCAAGTAAACAATAAATACTACTACTACTACTACTACTAGTAGTACTACTACTACTACTACTACTACTACTACTACTACTATGGTATGTAGTAGTGATACAACCCAAATGCAGAATAAGAAATATAAATGGCACCAGAAGTACCAGTGGTAGTACAATACCTACAGAGTACTAGAAATAAAGTAATGATACTGCATGTTTAGTACATTGGTATTACTAATAGACGTAGTCCTAGTTACACTAGTCATGGTTGTAGCAGGAGTTAAAAAAGTACTTTCTGGAACAGTAGCACTTGTAGTAACAGTAAAATAAGTGTTTAGTGGTATTAGTATCAGTAGTAATACTAGCTGCAACAGTAGAAATGGTATTGGTACTTGCAGTAGTAACTGCAATATTTGCAATAACATTAGTAAATGTGGAAGTAGTTGTAGCGACATGAGTACCAGCAGTATTATTAGTAATAGTAGTAGTCATACAGAACACGTACCAGTACTTTTAGTACCAATAGCTGATGTTTTTATAGTTGTGGCAGCAAATGTTATTGGTATAGTACTAGTATTTGTATTTGCTATGTACTGGTATTTGCAACATTGGAGTGACAATATAAAAGCAGGCGTAGTGGTACAGGTAGTAGAATCAATGTAGTAGAAACAATGTAGTAGAAGAAGTAGTCCTTTTGGTACCACAAGCTGGAGTAAAAAACTGTATACATAGCAGCTCTCCACCAACCACAAGATCTATGGTTCAACTCTCTACATGTGTCCCTGGGTAAGACACTAAATCCCAAGTTTTTTATACTTGATAAAAGTACTATATAAACAGACTGTTTACCATTTACCATTTGTAGTACTAGCAACAGTAGGAGTAGCTGTAGTGGAGCACAAGCAATAGTAGTACTAGTAGAGCTATAGTATTAGTAGCAGTAGTAGTAGTAGTTGGTCCATTAGCAATAGTACTGGTGTAGCAATTGAAGGAGTGTAGTTACTGCAGTTTCATTAAAGGTTGTAGTGGTACAAGGAGCAGCAGTAGGAGCATTAGTAATGTCAGTTGTATTAGTAGCATCATGGTGATAGTTGCAGTAGTAATGGTAGTATGTAGCACAGTAGGACCTTTCACCTTTCGCTCCGCCTCCTCTCCTCTCCGATTGGCTAGTTCTTGACGCCTCAGCTGATCTTCAAAGTAACGAAACTGTTCTGACTCAATCTGCATTCGTCTCAGGGCAGCAACACGCTGCCGCTCCTCCTCCAATAGCCGCAGTCGCCTCCTGTCCTCCTCCAATAGGGTGAGCCGCTGCAGCTGCTGGCCACACCCATCCACCACCACCGCCTTATTCTGAGGGAAAAATTTATTTTAATAGAAGAAACAATATTTTAAATAGTGAGCCAAATAATGTTTTACCAAGGAAAGTAATAATAAACTCATGGAAAACAAATGTAACTGAACAGCAACATCTTAATGCAAGGGCATGAAAAAAGTGACGTTTTCATCAATAAGAACTACATAAGGGCTTTATATTAGTAATGACTAACGCATTTTTAATGACAATGACAAACGCTCTGCACTTTGCGGATGACTCCTTTCTGTTTTTACATGCTGATGTCTGCCTATGTTACATAAGCACATTACCTCATACATTTTACACCCACTCACCACATACAGGCCGTTCCACTGAAAAAGACCCATCGTGGACTGAACCAGCACTCACATACACAGTCACTGATTGAAATCTGATTAGATCAGGTAACGGGGACTCTACCAGCTGCTCCGAGACAGAAATAAACCTGTCAAGCAACTCATCATCTAATCTGATCAACAGGTAAACACTCACAGGTCAATGTGATTGGACAACACGAACTGACCTGGGATCTGAGGTACTCGCTGTGTTCCCTGCTGTATTTCTCCTGAAGACGTTTCTTTATCTCATCCTTACGAGGAAACGCCACCTCCTGGAGTTTCTGTACATGCAGTGTACATGTCAATAAATATCACTACTACCTTTACTTTCCCAAATATTGATCACCATCACTTGACTTGGTCATTTATTGAAACATCATGTATTTATTAGACTTCAGCTTTTGTGTGTTTAAAAGTATAAGATGGGGAGTAAAGTTTGTGTCCTTCAACTTTTAAAGCTGGATGTGTTGTGTGCATGTTTTAGATGACGTCCTTATTTACTTGTCACAAATGAAATCCATTGTGATTCACTGAATTACGGGACGAGTGATGAGAGTGACACGGATGCAAAGTGTAGCAGTTGCTCTAAGGGCGTGAACTAAAGTGCGATGTGATGGCTAAAGAGTTCACCAAGGCTCACGGAGTAAATGTTCGGGGGTTTCAGTGAGTGTTGAAAACAACCCCTGAGGCTTTTAGAGGCCACCTCAGGACTTTTTATGGGTTAATAAGTGTTCTTAATGGTGGACTTTCTGGAGCTTTCTGATGCACAGGTGCAGATATTATAATCTTTAATCCACACTTTTTACAACCAGAGCAGAGAATTTACACTGTGCTGTTTGCTACAGGACAAGTAACTGAATGTTTGTGTCTGTCACTGTGCTAGAGTTTGTAGTGTCTATAGAGTACAGCTGCATTGGACAGGGGTGCACTGGATTAGATCTGACTCCTGAGGTCTGGGGACTAAAACCATAAGATCCACAGAGTACTTTCAGAGGTGTATACACCAGCTCCCCAATGGGGACTGACTCTTGAGCTGTAGGGACTAAATCCAGAGATCTAATGGTCTACGGATCAGTTCCAGACATCCAAAGACCAGCTCCAGATGCGAGAGGATAGACTTCTGAGGTCTAGGAACTAGTTTCAGGTTTAAAGACTAATTTGCAGCAGAGATATGTCCCCTCCTCACTAATGACCACAGCTGTTACCTTCATGATGAGCTGCTTCTCTGGGACACTGCACTGCTGGTATTCTCTGTGACTGGGCAGCTTCTCTACAAACAGACTAAACACACACGAAGCAGCTGTTCAAGCTAAATATTGAGCACATTTCTTACTGTCAGAGACCAAAAACGTGTCTGATTCCTTACGTGATGAACTTGGTGTAGAGGACATAGGCGTTCTCCAGACTACCCTCCTCCAGGTAAACTGCCGCCATGCGCTCCATCTCCACACCGGAGCGAAAGTATCGCCGTGGTTCGATGTCCTCATTGATCTCTATGCTGCACCCCATCTTGGCCAGAGCCCGGACACGCTCCGCCGCTGTCAGCGACACGTCAGTGTAGTCGGGTTCTGCTGCCAGCTTCTTCTGCACAACACAGACACACATAGCTCAGAGGGAGATGCTACAACAGGAGGCAGAGCCTGAAGAACCAGCATGTTTACTGCTCTGCTTGTCCCCCTTCCATCTGGACAGAGGAACAAGAAAACAAGACTTGTAACAATGCATTATACATATACAACACATTTTGAGGAAACTGGGAAAGAGAACTCTATAGTCAAAGTGTGGGTTTGTAATATACATTTATCTTGTCCAAGAGTTGTGTTTTCCCTTTTTGTGATTGTATTGGTTGAATGTGTCTGTTTATAGAAATAAAAAATAAAGGACATCTCATGCAAGAGCTGGGACATTAACATGTGGCAGCTGAGCTGTGTTTTCAGGCAGGAAGCTGAGATTTCCAAGGCTGCTGCGGAGAGCATGAATGCATCGTTTGTTCCACATCTCATTTACATGAAAAGACACTGGACTGGTCAGAGGAGGAGAAGCAGTTCTCTGTCTGAGCAGTGGTTCAGTTCAGGAGATGCAGCAGGATGCAGAAAACGAAAGGAGAGCAGAAACAGAAGAGAGGGGGCAGAAAGGGGGGGCCTGGATGAAAGAAGGAAGCGAAGACAGAGAGGAAGACTGAAAGGAGGGAAAGAGGAAGGAACAAACTAAAGTTAGAGTTAGAAGAAAAAGGAACTGATAAGGGTTTATTAAAAGCCAGGTTACTATTAAAATATAATTACGGGATTTTTACTTCTTCATTTTTACTGCTGCAGCTCCATCGTTTCTAAAAACACCTGGTGAGTGATTTTAGAAATGATTTTAAGAAAACGAACATCAGGGTCCCAGAGGCAGACATGACATTTACATTGGTTGAAGGCAGTATTGATGATGTATCGTTGTCTACAGTATGTGTGTGACAAATGCAGTCAAACTCAGACAAAAGTGATTGTTTTCAGAGTCAAATCTAAAAATACAGTGAGCAGCCGCAACACTGTAACCATGGTAACTGTACGCAGCAAAGACGTGGAGAGCCCAGCTACACAAAAACAAACTTCTAATGACTACGACAGAAACACTGACTGGTGGTCGACATCTCACATCAACAAGTTTATCAGGCAACTGAGTTCTTTTTAAAACCTCTTTAAATGAAACCTGAAACCAAACAGAGTACAAATATTCTCATGTCAGTTCAGAATGAGAACTGAGGTAAAATGACAATAACTGCTTTCTTGTGTCCCCCTCCTGGACCCTCATCGTGTCAGTTCTGAAACACCTTCAACACACTGCTCTGTTTCCTCTGTCAGCATTTGCCTGTTTCCATAAACCACCTAACACACGGCCATTAAACTATGACATAATTTTTCTTCTTCTTCTATGGTCTGACAGACCAGAGACAGAAACAGCACCACAGATTTTAAGACTTTTTAAAGAGCTGCAGCTGCTCTATGGAAGTGAAGAACCAAATTGTCCGATCCATAACAATCACATCTGTGCTCATTGATTCTTCTATAGAGGCCGACATGTTTTCCCTGACAGTTGCATATTGAAAAGCCTCACTTGTCCTGATCTCAAACCCTGCACCCTGTGCTGCTGGCAACAAGAGTAGGAGTGGAGGAGATGAAGAGAGTTCAGACACTGATGCTGAAAACCTGTGTACATCAGCTCCCATCGCTAACGATACCACGAACCTGCTGTTCTGTATGATGCTCTGCTGCTTCATTCTGGTCTGTCACTGACTCACAAACCTCTAAACACAATTAGAGTGAACTGAGCTGCAGCTTCAGTGTAGAAACATCCACAGCTTCATGATGCTGCATCATCTCTGCTACTGATTCTGCTTAACAAGCACAAACACTCACCAGCGTGTGAAGGCTGAAGCCTTGGTCCATTATATGTGTGTGAGTGTGTATGTCACTGGTCCTCCCACGGCCCACTCGTCCATCTGCCACCTCCCATGATGCTTCACTGCAGGGAACACACAAAAACAAAAATAAGAAGCAAGCACATTTGGACACATTTGTGTGAAACGTTCCTTTAGCTGAGCACTAACAGCTGGCAGCAACCAATCAAAGCTGCGAGGGTTCTATTTCCCATCAGCCCCTCATCTTTGGCTTGTCCTTCAGCTGGGTCCATCGTTACCATGACAACCTGTTACTAAATACCCAGTGAGTCACCCACTCTAAGCAGAGAAGAAGAACAGAGACAAAGACGAGAAGAAGACACCCCACTCCTCATCGAAAGACAAAGTCTGTCACCATGGCAACAGGTGTATCCAGCCTAGAGCCAGACCAGCGGTTTATTTAAAAGGAAAGCGAGAGCTGATTCCAGGGGGACCTGAGAACAGCCAGAGTGTATCAGAACATACCCCATCACTAAAGCTGTCACCCTAACCTGGGAGAGAGCACAGAAGCACCAATATTAAAACTGGACCCCCACAGACCTGGCTGGACTTAGAAGGACCTATCCTGACTTGATACAGAAATACCATAGAGGCCAGAAAGACCAGGAGTGTCCTGGGACCTTGAAACCCTCCCGTGTTCTTCAGCACGTGGCAGGAACATGTGAGATGCTGCTATACCTGTTGACTCAGGTGTGTTCACTCAAACTTCCTGTTAGTCCACATTCACTCTGCTGCTGTTTGACCTTTGACTTCCTTCAGCAAAACTACTCACCTGTGTCACTTTCAACTCTAAATGAGGGATTTTTGGTGTTTAAACAGGAAAAAGAATTATAGTTAACTGATATATTTAAGAGGTTTTTCTGTCTGGTTTAAGGAATTAATAAGGGTTTGAAAAACACATAACTTCACACAGAAAAGGCAGAAAAGGTGGCAGAAAGAAAGCATGGTGGCATAGGGCTTAGATACCCCTCTGCCACCATGCTGCATGAATACAAAAAATTAATGTGTACATGTATTGTTAATGGGTATTCTGTGTGGCTTTAGATAGTTTTAATACTCTTGAATTAATAAAAGTAAATTTGCCATTAATTTAAGCTGTTTGATTAGAGTACGAATGTGGACATTTATTTTAAATAATTGATAAAAGACTTTATTAAGTGTTAAGGTTTAGGGGCCTTCAAAATGCCAAAACTACACCTTATCTAAATCACCTTAATTTGAAAAACCCTGAAAACATGGGCATTCGTAGGCAGCCAAAATTAAACTTCTTAATTAAGGGGAACATCAGACTTCTTATACTTGGACTTTGGAGAGCTCCAAAATTGTATTCTTTACTACAGACTGTTTTTTTGCTTCGTTTGATGGGTGGATTTTACCACCAAGAGCATGATAGGTTTAAACATTTGCATTATCTTCCCCCTTAAGCAAAGACATGTCCCATAAACATAACTATACATACACTATAATATACTTATCTGATTGGAAATTCTGTAATTTAAGGGTAATGTAGTGTACCCCTTAAACTAAAATTTTTAGGATTAATACATTTTTCTAACATGACTTCAGTTCACGTTTTCTGAATTTTAAAACTTTACAAATAGTCCGAACACAAAAGGGAAAGTCATACACCACCTAAACACTCATATCTTTTCAAAATAGGAGTTAGAAATTAATTCTTAGATCAATACATTTTAGCTTCAGAAAAATATCAAATGTTCCACAGTGAAGCTGCGGTTTACGCCAAAGGACCTGATTTCTGTTTCCATTTCTGCTCCGGACACAGGATTTAATAACGTGAACTGCGCCTTTAACCCTGACACCTGCTACCAAAAGCAATACGGTTCTTTTCTTATTTTCCGAGCAACGGACGAGGAGCAGTAAAACCCAGAACTGCTTTACTGGTTTGTGCTGACCCCGCAGACAGAAGAGGGGATGAAGACAGAGACAGAAAACTCCGCAGCGGAGTGCAGGGATTTACCGGTTTGAGGTCTCTGCAGCAGATCGGCAGCCCGCATTCACATGTGAACCCACAGGCGGGAGAGAGTCCGGGTTAGAGCCTCTTTACTCTGGCTAGATCCAGGACCGGGTTTAGAATGAATCTGGCTCAGCACAGGTGGTTGAAGCTGGTGAGAAAATGGCTGAAAGCTCCGGCTGAGAGATGGTGGAGCTCAGAGATCGTCTCCGAACACAGATGACTCACTGTAACGTTCCAGTATCACACCAGGGGCCTTGGTCTGCGCATGCGCACTACCGCGGAGAGAAAGAAGTCTCACTCGGACACATTTACAGGGCACAAAAAATAACAATAATAATTTTGATTATAACAACATGAAAATGTTTCAGTATTTTATTTATTACCGAGATTTATGTTTTACTCCATTCATTGTTTTGTCTCAGCTTTTGTTTATTTTTTTGTTATTTAATTTATTTCCCTATGCATTTTGACATATTTATGAACAGGCCATTTTTCCTCTTCCCTGAGGAACAAATGAAGGTAAATATATAATGTTATTTATTTATTTTTCACTTTAATTAATTCTTAACTCAGGTCACATCTGTAATGTTTTTTACTGCATTCCTTACCTAAAACATGTACATTTAGTAAATTGACAGACAACTTTATCCACTTACTGAAATTTTAGTCTCAATAATCTAAAAACTACAGTCTACATTCTACAATCAAATTGAGCTCAGGATGAGTCCAGCTCCTTCAAAACTGTCACTGCATTTTAATTGGACCATGAACGTCCAAATATTACTTCCTCTTGTCTCTGGTGTCAGGGTGATCACTGCAGTTTTTTGGGTTTTTTTGCTTCATAAAGTTAAATCTTTGCTGCCACATGAAACTATTTAATCATTAAAGCACATTAGCAATAAAACAAACACAGATCAGTCCTTATGTCCTGATGAGGCGACACGACCTGATAATAGAACAGTATAACAGGGATGTATTATTGTCCTCCGTGTCTGTTCCAGTAAACAGGGTTTTTATAATATTGGCAGGTGCGCCCTCTGCAGGATAAAATAGAGATGACTACACATAGGAAATTTCATGATGTTTCCTATCATGACACCTTTCAATACTCTTTCTTCTGCTGCAGTAAAACTTTGTTTATTCTGTTTTATTTTAAAAACTAAAGTTGTCCACATTACAGAATCTAAAACAAAACTTAAATTGATATTTTCTTTTGTTGATTGATGTTGTCTGTGTAGGTGAGCCGAGTTGTTGATGTGGACACAGCATCTTTTCAGTGAGACATCGAAAACATTCAGATTAATTCATCATTTCAAAGTCCTTGGATAAGACACTTTGCATCACGTCATGGTTCAGTAGCTCACGATGATCAGTATAAGTGGGAGGCTGGTGATGTAGCAGCCTCACTAAATATGACCACACTATATACAAGATATCAGGATCAGGCATAACAATATGACCACCTGTTCAATTTAATGCAATCCAATACTGTGGCTCTGCCATGAATTCTGCTTTTACAAGGTTATAATTTCACACCCTCGTGGTGGCCAAATTATAAGAAACACCTCTTCTTATAATGCACTCCAGTACGACTCACTACCTACTTTGACCTCAATGTTTTATGACTCTTTGTTTCCATTTTAGGTATCATCTCATTCATTTTGTGTTTTTTTTTTTTTTGTGTCTTTGTAGCATTTCTGTTGCTTTTTTGGTCAATTCAGTTGTGGGGTTGGCTGGAAAAAGTTGTCATTAGGCCAGAGGTGGGGTCCACTCACTAACACACAGCATGTAACTAGAATTTCAGATTCTCTCTGCTTTCACTCTCTGGGCTAAGTTAGACTAAATACATATTTATTTAGATCTTCGGCATCAGAGGCTCTATGTGGAATTACAGCTGGGAACCTTTCAATAAAGATAAGCAGAAAACTCAAAATAAAAAAGAGACATGACTGTAAAAACACTAATAAAACATAACACTCCCCTGGTGTGTATAATGTTTATTTATTTTACATTTTCATAAGGTAATTCTGTACAAAACAACAAAATAAAATATTTCAAAAATCTTTTGTGATCTTAAGTGATCCCAACGAAAACAAAACATTGGCGCTGTAGTTTAGCTCCACCCAGCAAGAGTCAAGCCAAGTGATTGCTGCTGCTGTGGCTCCCATATTTGGTTTTAGATGGTAAATGAATTAAAGACAGAAATTTAACATGCTAATGTTAGCATGAGCCACTCTGTGATATTGAAGTGATGGAACCTAATGTTTATTCACACGAGTCATGTTTCACTATTTTCATTTCTACTGTTTCTGTGCAAATGTAAAGTCATATATAAAAAATAATGAAAACACAGTTTTGTAAACTTCAGTAAAAATATATTTACCACCATGTAGAAACATCATGAGTAAACATCCTGCTGTAAGAATAGGATAAAACTACGAAAGTTTTAGCAACAAAATATACTTAAAGTACCAAAAGTAAAGGCACTCTCTAATAATAATGGATTCTAGTTACTAATGTATTAATGTGTAAACGTGTGTTGCAGCTGGTTTGATGATCATTTGATTGTTCAATTATTTAGGTTTTACTGAGTGGTCAGTAAATAAAGTATGAAAAGTAAGTTATCAAATGTACTGGAATTAAAAGTTCAGTATAACATAAAATGGAAATACTTAGCACATAAGCACATAAAAACTTTACTTTGGTTCAGTATTTAACTAAATGTATGTGGTTACTTTTTACTAAATTGTCGTATTTTTTTTACTTCAGACAGGAGAAAAAAATACTTTTTCTTTTAAATTCAACAGTTTAAAAAGCCCAAATGAATATGATTAGAAAGGAGGGTGAATAAAATAAGCTGCTCTACCAATACCCTTGTAGTGTATATGGTATGTGTGTGTTTGTGAGTGCTGGTATTAATGTGTATGTGTAGGTGCAAATGAACCTATATTTTGGACCAAATCAACTATACTAAAAATGACAAAATGTGCAAACTGAGAATAACAGTATAATAGTCTAACGATGTTCTTGCATTAGCTTCAGGATAGAGGGAAACATCTGTTCAGGAGCATCCAGACCCCAGATAAAGTCCAGATGTTCCCAGTGTTCAATGTTCTTGTGAAAGACCAGGTTTGGCACCTTCACATAGAAAGAAAGGTTTTATTTAATTATTCTATCAATGAAGAATGAAGGAATATCTGAAAACACCTAATTATAAAGGAACAAATCAGAGATTGTAGATGTTGAACTTGTGATGATTTAATGCATCAATGATGAATCCTTTTTAAACACCTGCTGCATCAGCCGACTCACCTGAGTGAGGAGAACAGCCATGTCTTTGGGGTCTGCCAGCGTATCCTGTCCCCCAGAAAACAAAGCAGTGGGAACCTTCATGTCCTGTACGCGATACTGAGGGGGAGTGGGCTGACGACAGACAGAATGCAGAAGAAACATTAGTGAACAATTTATTAAGCATTAATAAAACCTTTAGAGCTAATTGGTGGATTTGTGGCTCAACAGAGAATGGAAATATCGTGACAACTGCTTAACTGTTTTAGACATTATATGGTTCTAAACTGAAGATCTTTGGTGAAAGAAAACAACACACGAACACGTCTCATTTTTACAAACAATTACAAAATTGAGTCAATAACTGATACATTAATTTATATTGGAATTAATCCCTTCTTTCAGACCTAATAAAGAGCAAATAATTACAGTTGATAAAGCTCTTTATAGATGCCAATATGTTAATTTAATTTAATTATTATATGTATATTAAATATTAACTGGTCGGGGTCATAACAAAAGCTTCTGTGAGCTGCCTTCATGTATAAGTCACAACTCTTCTATCATTGAAACAGCAGATCAGTAACAGTGATCCATATCAGGATCCAGGCTCACCTGGTTGTAGTGCTTCATGTTTCCTGTGACTCCAAAATCAAATGCCATTAGTTTCTTACTGTGAGTGGCCTGAAATAACAAGAACATCTTTATTTACAGCAGAGAAGACCTGTTTAAACACCAGATGAAAATATGACAGGTGTTTTTAAAAAACTGACACCTGACATGCGTGATACCTGAGCCCAGTGGACTATGTTCTGGACTGAGGTCCCAGCAGGGCAGTGAGTGGTGTAGACTGGAGTCCGAGTCTGTAAACAAACACACTGGTTCAGTTCTCACATAAAACATTATAAAACACAGACAATGTCTCAGTACAGATAGTGTGTAGTATTAGTACGAGTACTAACATTGATTCATTATAAAAGTTTCTCAGTTTCTAATTCAAAATCTGCCCATCGAAATAATAAATGTTTGATAAATATTTTTGCAAAAATCATCAAATGTCTACAAACTCTAAAATAATAGTCAATAATTGATTAATAAATGGTTGGTTGCAGCTCGTGAATACTTTGAGCAGACATAACTACAAACCATGTTGAGATTTTTCTCATCAAAGCCACAGAGGACGAAGAAGATGTTTCCACACAGCTTGCTGAGTGGCTGCTTAGCACACACATGTTCGGCAAACCACTTGATCATGTCGCTCTGAGGCAGAAAGTCGCGTTTCCCAAACAACTTCAACAAGAGCAATCACATCATCAATACACTGTCAATACATTACCAACATGCTGTCAAAAAAATAAGACCTGTCAACAGAATGAGGAAATGGACAGCATGTGCATTTTGCTCATCACATTCAGTACGTGAACAAATGACACGGTTTTAGGAAGATTTAGTTCCATACAGACATTTTGGAGACCACAGCAGGTTGGCTCAATATATGGTTTGATTGGGTTGAGCAGCTTTCATTACCAGCTGATTAAGTCATGTATTAATGATAAGAGATAATTAACATGCTAGTAGTTAAATAGGTCATATTTTAATAATATGTAAACGAATGACTCGTTCACAGTTCACTGGTTATGACTTTCAGTTCTTACCAAAAACATGAAGTCTTTCAGCATTGAAAGCTTGGTCATCGGGCTGTTGGCGAAGGTGACAGTTGCAACAGGAGCTAAACCAAAGAACAATTTGATCTTACTTGCCAGATCTGGGAGCGTGGAGAACGCTATGAATGCTGGGAAATAAGGGAGACCAAAGTTATTAGGCACAAAACCTACAGTATTTCTACAGTCCTGTTGAGAACACGGTCACAGTAAAGTAAAAGTTTGTTGAAATAAAAGAATGATTCAGTGTTTCAGTGATTCAGAGCAGGACATTTTCACAGCCTTGGAAATTATTTTTCTTACTGTGCATCTGTCTAACAAAGTCAAAAAGATTCAATAAGAGATTTAGGCTTAATAAAATGTCGCCGGATTCCATCCCTTCTCCTCACAGCTATGTTAGGACCAAGATGTGGTGTCTTACCTATTGTGGTTCCCTGAGAGTGTCCAATGTAGTAGATCTGTTCCTGTCCAGTCATCTTCAGGATGTAGTTTACAACAGCTGGAAGATCCTTCAGAGCCATCTCATCATAGCTACAGAAACAGAGGACATCTCACATGTGATGAAATATGACCCAGATACTGTTGATCTTATGTGACATCAGACAGGTGTTTGTACCTGAACATCCAGAAGTCATCCTGATCTGGTTGGAGGGTCCTGTGTTTCCTGGACCAGGTGTTTCCTCGGCTGTTTCCTATCCACACGTCATACCCGGCGTCGGCCAGAACATATCCCAGACTGGAGTTGGGTGGATTGGTGATCCAGTTACTGCCGGCAGCCAGGAGGCCATGCTGGAGGAAGACCACCGGCCTCTGACCTATAAGAGAGAGAAAGAGAGACCAGAGACCTTAAACCAGATTGGAAAGTCCTAGTCAGAGACTGTCAGGCATGTTCAGTCTAACTTTATACTTTTCTAGTTTTCTTGCTGTTTTGTGTTTTTCTGTCATAACCTGTTCTATGTGAACCGAAACATTAAAGACCATGTGGTCCCCTTGTTCACTGAATGTCTGACCTGCAGATGGTCTAAGCCCATGTGGAATCCTGTTTACGGTCAGGATGTATCCGTCCTCCGTCACCACCTCGTGTTCCTCAGCGGGGTAGCCCCACCGCCTGATGATCTCTGTCTGGATACACAAAAACATACAAAAAAAGATATTACTGTGTTAATTTTATTTTAAGACCTTTGACGTTAAAACTCTAGGTAAAGACTGTTAAAGGAATTTCTACAACCTGGAATCACAGTAAGTGATCAAACAGCAATTGGTTAATATCACTATATCAATATCACAGAAGAAAAAATTTTCTTCTACAGGGAAAAGTAGTCACAGATAACAATGAGAAGAAAATGTCAGTGTCCAAAATGTAATAACATTTGTTTGAGATCTTGTGCCTGTGAGCCAGCACTATGGGCTAAAAATACTCCCATAACTGCTGATAAGAGGAACAAGGGACCAGTGTCTCATGACTGGAGCAACTTCTCCTGTCAGCTTTTCATTTCAAAATCTTCACCTGCCAACACACTTGATTAAAGGACTTTCTCCGTGTTGTACCAATAACTCTGGCACCAGAATCAAATCTGTGCCCCAGAAAACTGAATCCTGAGGCTAGAGCCATCTCTTGTGAATATGCGAGATGCACATTTTATTTTCACATCAATTTTTCAGTATAAGTGTTTCACAAATTCCTTTTCCAGTTGAACTCTAACACAGATTTTTAAAAAGAAACAGGAAGTAGAAGTCCATTCTATGACTTCTTCAGACAGAGTCTAAAGGTTTGTACTAAAGTACAGCTGACCCACAAAGAATCTGCTTCTACTGACTTTTTAACTTTTTAATATACATGTATATTTATACAATAAAAGTGGTAAAGTTAATAGTCAAAAAAATTTGTAATAATAATTTGTTAAAAATAATCAGTTTTTATCTGATGGTTACATTAACGTTATTTTATCCTTATCAGCTGGTTTTCTGTAATAATAAATACTCACAATGTTCATTTGAACTTCAGGGTCCAGGTTCTGCTGAGGTTTATCAGAGCATCGGTGGATAAGCGAGCTGGTGTGGGTAGGTCCAGTGTGGACGAGGCCAAAAAGCAACAACACACACACCACGACACACAACATGGTCCGTCTGAACACACACAAGCAGCAGTCAGGATGATGCATTCATGGTCAATTATCACAGTGTTTTCCAGGTAACCAAATATTTGTTTATTTGATGTTTGAAGTTTATTGATGATGTGAAACTAACAAGAACTAATGAATTAAAATGTTATGAAGTCTCTTCTAATATCCTGTATTCAGACAGAAAACTGTCTTTCTGGTATTTATTCTGTAAAAAAAAGGAAATCAGGGCTTTTGATTAAAACATTTAAGTTTTATTTTGAGCTGAAGACAAACTGAACTCTGACTCAATTTGTTTGATGCTGAGTTGATGGAACTGATTGATCCATAAATTCACAAGAAAAGGCATTAAACTGTTGTTCATCCTGTTGCCAGCCTGGTTTGAATCTCGTCTGTTATATTTAACTGAGGATGTGGCCTGATTTCAAGTTCCTCCCTGTCACCAACTTGTTTTCAACCTCCTTTTTACGCCTTTGAACCCAATTATAAATCAAGCTTTGATTCTGTCTCTACAGCATGAATCAGACTCATCTTTAACCATGTCTGTGTCAAATTTAAATCACATTTTCCTGTTTTGTAGCCTGGTAAGATCTGATGACCTAAATAGATACAAGCTGGTTTCTGCCCTTTTAACAGCCTCTTTTCTATATGTTTTTCCATAACATTTCCTGCTTGATTTTAAAAATGTTCTATATAAATAAACTTAGCAAACTTTACAGCTTTATTCAGACTTTAACCTTTTTTCTACTCAAACTTTCTCTTTATTTCAATCTGTTTTAATTTCCTACTTGTTATTTTCAGTCCTTATTTAGTGTTGTCCACACGCCTATTTCAGTTAAATTGAAGCTTCATTAACAAATTAACATAACAAAGAAGATAGATTTGGGTTTCTGGTCCATACATTTGACCAGAAACGAGCCATAGTGTAAACTTTTTAAACTATTTTAACAGAATCTCAACTTTAAAATGTTTTCTATTAGTTAAGCTTTCCTCAAACCCGGTAATCTGCAGAGATCGTTAGAATAAAAGACATCAGCCAAATCTTCATTTAGATATTCACCTTTAAAGTTTCTGAGCTTAAAGCCATATGAAGTTACGCTTCAGAACATGAGTGGGATTTAAAATGATTCCTTTAAGTGTTGTTAATCAGACACAGTCTGTGTCAGAACCACGTTTAAACATTAAAGCAGTTCCGGGTCTGGCTTCAAGCATTAAGACTACGCATTAATAAACAGTTAATTACAACTTAATAACGTTTTCAAATCCTCACCTCCTCACAGCCGAGTCTCTGATAATCTCCCTGAACTTTGTCTGATCACCTGAGTACAAGGAAGAGAGCAAAGGCGATGCCAAAACGGAGACTCTCTGTGATTGGTCGGGGCAGAGGTGACGTCACAACGGCTTCTCTCTATTATTGGTCAGATTGGTTGTGACGCTATAGCGGATCCTCTCTGTGATTAGCCGGAAACAGGATGATTTCCATTATTAAAGTCTTTTGTTGTCCGTTAATCAACATTTCTAATGGAATCAGCGGAAATAACGAAACTGTAAATAAAGTAAAAACAATCACAATAAACACAATCGGAACGTGATGATTACATCTGTGAGTTACATCTATGGTCTGTTATTTTTATTTTCGGTTAAGTTTTTAAAGACTAAGTTTTTTTAGACCTAACCTTCAAAAAAAAAAAAGCACAGCTCATTCACTAATTTACACTCCAGGTCTACGGGATCCGCTGTTCTGAAATTGGAAGACACCAATTTACTTTGTCCTCCCTACGATGGTATCCAGTGGGAAACAATTCTAATGCTTTACATTTCTAAAAGAACAACATAGAAATTAAAATAGTTCACATTAAAAAATATTACAATTTTAGAAGAACAATAGAACAGTTCTTGAGTCATATGATTGTATATTTTATTTTTGTTATTGTTAAAGAAGAAGTGGTAAAAAGCACAGTACCTTGCAACAAGTAAATGTCTAATTGTACTAAAATAGCTAAATCACAGTGAAGAGCAGCGTCAGAAAGATTAGAATTTGGTTTGTTCAAAACAGTCCCACATGAACTGTATATTTGTCCTTGCTTGTCGACAGGCACTTTATTTTGAAAATCTGAGTCTGATACCCACCCCGTTTATCTCATGTGTCTTGACACGGTTCAGACTCCGGGATAGTTTTTACCGGTCCACTATTATTCCACCTTTTCTCAGCCCATAAGTGAAGCTCTGGACCTGGACACACGCCGGAGCGGAGCAGGTCAAAGAGCAGCTTGAAATGTCCCGGGTTTTGATCGTGGGAGCCGGGCTCACGGGCAGTCTGTGCGCATGTCTGCTGAGGAGAGAACTCCAGAATAAAGTTGAGATTGTGGTGTGGGACAAAGCCAGAGGGGTCGGTGAGTCGCTCATAACTCCGTCCACAAACGGTGTCATTTTGGGTTTATGGGCTCACGGTCAAACGAGTCTCTACTGCAAAACATCACACTAAATTCTAAAACTTTATGAGGTTTTCTTATTATGACAAGCAGTTTCTGAAAGTACAGGTCAAAGCAACATTTTGCCAGCAAATCTTTAGCACAATTCTTCAGTTTTCTGAGCTTAAAGCCGAATGGAGCTGAACTGCAGAACACGACTAAAGATAATTTCAAACCCTGAAGATTCTCCTGTTAGATTGGGCTCATATATATGTCCTAAAGATCTGCTGAAATCCCAGTTAGACTGAAAATCCAGTTTGTAATTAATGGGGGAAAAAGTCAAAGCAACAGCGGAAAAAAAAAAAGACAGTAGTTTTATTCCTCAGGTTTCTGATCAGTCTTTAATCTAACAGCCTCTTTTGTGTATACAATAAGTTATGGGTGAGAGCAACATTACTCCAGTACTTTCTATCACTTTTACTAACTCTTGTCTTGCAAACATCTACTGTAGAGGAGTTAGAATCAAATCAGCCAGCCAAATCTTTAGTAGAAATTTTCTATTTTTATGTTCTTAAGCCTAAAGTCAAACTTAAAGAATCAGTGCGATTGGGTGAATGAGAAGCAGTGTAAAGCGCTTTGAGTACCAGTAGGTAGAAAAGTGCTATATAAGTGCAGACCGTTTACCATTTATGTAGAACTATCTCATAATTGCCATAACTTTAGCATTTTACCATGATCCATTAGTCGGCTGCTGACGTCAATCCCCCCACTTACTGTAGAGGAAACCCAGGTATTTGACCTACTACAAATAAAACTTCATTTTTCTTTGCTGCGATGTTGTTTTATGTTGAGATATGGGACAAAAAACCTAACAGATCTCAAAGCTACATATATGCAAACCCAAAAGTGGCAATATTAAGAATGGAGTTTGGTGTGAAGACAGACAGAGGTCTGTGAGAGGAGCCACTTTGTTATGTTTATTCAGTAACAGTGAAGGTGACTATCTCTCATTGTCTGTATGACTCAGGTGGTCGGATGTCCACCTCTCGTCCTCCTGACTCCTCATCTCACTCGGCTGATCTCGGAGCCCAGTACATCAGCACCACCCCTGCCTACGCTAAGTCACACCACAGGTAAGATACACCTGTCATGTTTACCCCACTGCAACACTCTGACAGTTACAGCTAAGACTTAATTTATTTCTTTTAAAATTTTAATTGCAGGACTTGAATTTGTAACTGAACATTTCGGTGCTGCAGTATTGCTACTTTTATACTCTTTAAAAATCTGCTTACGTCCTCCCTCGCTGGTGAGGGAGGACTTCGTATATTTTACTTACTGTAAAATCTTTATTCAGTCATTTGTTTGCATTTAACTTCTGTGTGCAAAACAGGAATATGTGCAGGATCTCGTGTTGACCACGTTACTGTAATAGACATTGGTCCAGTAAAGCCATTTATTCTAGTTTTGTCTTTCACTATTCTGATGTGGGCTTTTATTGTGAAGGAGACTAAATGGGTGAACAATTTATAGAGGGTTAGCTTTATTAAATGACCTGTTAATTATAAACCAAGCCACTGGGTTTATGGAAGTACAGTCCATTTTAATTACTAAAAGACAAGTCATCTTTAACAAATAGATGCCATTTGATTCTTTAAATCTGCAGTTTTTTTTGAAGAAACACCTTCATTACAAACTAAAATGAAATCAGAGCAGAAAGTGGTCATTTATAATGGATTTTCTTAATGAAGGAGCTCAGAACATGTTTACATTACATAAATGGAAAAAAAAAATCTAAATAATCACAGTGTGGGCTTTAATTGTGAAAATCTTTTTGTTTGTGCGTTTAAGCTTCTACTCAGAGCTGCTGTCCTCCGGCATCCTGAAGCCTCTCCAAGGCCTGATTGAAGGTCTGAAGCAGAACGACGACTACACCCACTACGTAACGCCACTGGGCATGAGCAGTGTGGTCAAACACTTCCTGTATCAGTCAGGTTAATGCCCCCTGTACACCTGTGTGTGAAATGTTAGAAAATGTTGACAACAGAAAACTCAGAGAATATAACACATGAATTCTTTGTTGATAGAGAACTGATGTGGATCAACAAATGTTTCTGTTTGTCAGGAGCTGATTTGTTCTTTGAGCATCATGTGACTGGTTTGTACCACCGTGGTGCATCATGGGAGGTTCAGAGGAAGGTGGGAGGCACCGAGACGTTTGACGCCGTGGTCCTGACGATGCCGGTCCCTCAGATCCTGCAGCTGCATGGAGACATGGGACACTGTGAGTCTGTGATCTTGGACTAACAAATGCTTTTATGGATGAAGCAGCTGCTTAAAATCAGCTCCACCTTCACCTGCTGCTGTTTTTGACTCTGCAGCCCTATTGCACATTTCTTTTCTCAAAAGAATCAAGTTCAATAGCGATTAAATGCTTTTTTTTTTTAACCATTACCTTAGAGAAACCACTTACTTACTGCGGTACTGCTACTTTAGGACAGTGTACTTTAGAATTCAGTACTTGAGTACAGAATCAGACTTAAAATTAGCTACTGTTTAGGCAAAGACTTGAGTAGAGTATCATCAGATTCAGATCTAAGTTTCAGTGGGAATGATGGAGCTGCAATGACGTAGTTTCACCACACAGAGGCAGCAGGTTCTGATCCAGCTGATGCCATAGTGACTTTAACCACCAGTTAATATTTCTGTTAATCCTCCCTGATAAAAAGCTGCTGCTGATGGAAACACATCTAAGCTGTGAACAGGCTCAGGGTTAAAGAGGCCTCACTGAGATCCTTCCCCAGATCAGACCTTTACATTGACAAGGGGACGGGGACTGCTTCCTGGACTCTGATTGGCTGATGGTTAGCACACACTCCTTAAAAGCTGCAGAAACTTCTGGATTTTTGGTTTGGGTAAATTCTAGTTTAATAGCACCATTGTGAGGACAGAACCACGTCTTGGTCTGGTTCTGGGTCTGGCATTTAGCTGTGATGGTGCAGTTTGGTGTGTGGGGCTGGAGGATGTGTTATGTCATGAGGACCCTCACAGCTATGTAAAGACAAGTGTGTGTGTGTGTGTGTGCGTGCGTGTGTGTGTGGATTACTGACTCTACATGCGTGTCTCTCTCTAAATAATGATGTCATCTTCAGGGGATCTGATTGGCTGAAGAGGGACAGCGCCTATTTCCTCTGTGCTGACACACACTCGGGTTATTATTAGACTGTGGAGCTGCAGACTGAGTTTCTGCATCAGGAACCAGCTTAGGAAAAGATCTTTTTGAAATCTGCCGAGACCTGGGGGGAAAAAGAAGCATGAAAGCATCAACATGAATTACATTTACATTTAGTCATTTAGAATCAGTCTGAGATGAAGATTCAGTCACAGCAGGACAGCAGCAAGTCTGAAACAAGTAAAATAATCAGATTTATAACGTTTAACTTTGCTAATGGCCTCCATTCATAAGTCCTGCAGTTATTCAGCTCTTATCAAACTGTTAGTGTCTACAAAATTTTACCCATCTATGTTGAAAGTTCCACTGTAACAAACCCCACTGTAACTGTAACTGTTGCTGTGTCTTTGTCTCAGTGCTGTCTGTCCAGCAGAAGCAGCAGTTAGAGGAAGTCGTGTACTCGTCTCGTTTCGCCCTAGCTCTCTTCTTCTCTCCGGACGTCGTTCTCAATTTCCCCTGGGTGGCTCGATACATTACAGACAGCCCCTGTGTCCGCTACATCACAGTGGAATCCTGCAAACGTAATGCAGGTCTGTCTGTTCACCTGTATAACTTAGATTGTAGATCCACTGTAGTTGCTGTCTTTCAAATGTTCTATTCCTTTAATTTAATGAACTTAACAATCAGACACAAAACAAAGATGACTATGACATATGAAAAGGTTTGTACTCCTCACTAAGTTAGTAACAAACATAGTAAACAAACTCAGAAGCTGAGGTTATTTGCAGGAAAAGGAGCAGGAAATTCATCAACAAGACAAAAAAGTGCCAAAGAGTGTGTGTGTTTTATCACTCTATACATTTTTATAGTATTGACTTTATTCTGTAAAGTCCCTTTAGATTACTTTGTTGTGAATTGGCGCTATATAAATAAAGTTGAATTGAAATTTAATTGTTGCTGTGTACTGAATCACAGGTGTATAAAAGTCCATGTTAAATATAGGCTAATTTACCTCGTTATGTCTCAGACACGGTAGTGTTTGTGTCTGTTCAGACTCTCCAGGTCTCGGGCCCTCCCTCGTTGTCCACACCAGCGTCCCCTTTGGCCTAGAACACCTGGAGCGAGACAATGAGGACATCCAGCCAATCATCTTACAGGAGCTCCACAGACTGCTCCCTGGCTTACCTCAGCCAATGAGCATCAAGTGTCAGAAGTGGAGGTACTCACAGGTGAGTCGTTACAAGAATGAAGTCCCACAGAGTCTCGAGTAAGCGAGTAAGCTTTTGATTCACGACCCCTCCTGTCTCTCCTGCAGGTCCTAACCTCGGTCCCGGACTGTCCAGGACACATGACCATCCTTGACCAGCCGCTGCTCATCTGCGGTGGGGACTCATTTAGCCACTCCAACTTTGACGGCTGTGTGGAGTCAGCACTAAGCATACTCAACGTGCTTAAGACCTCGCTGTGACGTGTCTCCACAGCTGGATGGTCTGACCCTTAATGAGTCCATTTGAGGAGGCAATTAATTTAGTTAGCATTTGAGTGTTTCTAAAAGGGATTGTTTCTCATTTTTTTGTCTTTAGATAAATACATTTATAAAATCTCTTTACGTTTAATGTGACTTTTTTCTTCGTCTCCATGGGGAAACACATACATTATGATCCATGACTGCACAAGGTACAGTGTCTTGTCCAAGGACACTTCCATGTGTCGCCAGCAGGTACAGAATCCCCAGCCCTAATGAGCGACAGCTGTCCTTGTGTGTCATAAATCAGCAGATATTTCTTTGTCAGAGCTTCAAACCTTAACAGCATTACAATCTGGATCAGCTGTGTTGAATTCAACTAAAGGTTGTAGGGTCATTGTAACTTTTACCTGGATTATCTGAGAGTTAAATTCTAGCTGACTGAAACTTAGTTAACTTAATTATGGTTTATCAGATCAGAGGTGTTAAACCTACCTGAGGGTTAACTAATTTCCTTAGGAATATTTACACTTGCGTGTTCTGTATATATACAGAACAATACTAATGTTCAAGGTCAGTATGTTACAGTCATTTCAAGATAAAAGTTAAAATAAAACTGATGTACTCAGAGACTGACTGCGGTGTTTGTCTGCAGAGTTTGAATTTAAAGAATGATTGCTGCTGATGAATAAAGTCAAACTTGATGCAGACTTGAGTGAAGAAGCTGCAGAGTTGTTGGCTTGTGGTTTCTCTGCAGCTTTACACTTTCTTTGATCTTTTTATAGAAGCAGATAAGACAGAATTAGTTATGGTTTGGTGCCCACAAGGCTCACAGAGTGTGTATGACCTAATTTCTCCTTGCCTGTTCTCAGAGTGCTCAGTAGTGCAGCTGCAGTGGGATGTGGGGGAAGCGATTATCATTTCTGCTAAGTCACTGATGGATCACACAAAATTAAAGAACACAGACTAGGTTTCTGCTTTATTGAGAACAGGTGATGGTATTGATGAGTTATGCTTCTTTAGTGTAAAGCTAAACTTACTTTTCCTTTTGTCACACATAAATGTGTATTTTAACATTTTTCAGGGTCATGGTCTCCTCTCTTTGTCAGGATCCCTCTGATCTCATTCACACCTGAAGATCACCAGTACAACCACAGTCTGACCTGCAGAGTTTTTTTTAGGGAGTAGCAAGTTCCCTTTTTCCTTTAGTTCCAACCAGATTCAATTGTACTGGTCTAGAGCACTGAACTGATGACACTCTGGGGACCTAATCAAAGCTCATTAGCCACACTAGTTTCATGTCTCTTTAAACTTTCTGGACAAAGACATTGTTCAATATCATTTTAAAAGAAACTTGCCAGGTTTATTTAGGGTTTAATTAGTACACTTGCCTCTGCTAAGGTTGAGCTTAAACCCAGCTTCACTGGCATTCAGTTTCCAAATGATAATATTAACTTGGTTTTACTCGTTTTTTTTCTTCATTCATTCAACATCATCAGCTTAAATTAAATTAGGTTGCAGTGGCAGCAGGTTTAGCAAGGCTTTCCAGACATTCCAGACATGGCAGGATTCTGAGGCATTTTCAGGCCAGATGGGATATACAATCCCTCCAACTTGTTGGGCATTTGGGCATCCCTGGAAGACCTCCAGCAGGAGGCGCCCCAGAGGCACTCTGATTAAATGCCCGAACCACCTCAACGGACTCCTTTAAATGCAGAGGTTCAGCGACCCACCTCCACCTCCCTTCAGATGTCAGAACTCTGCAACCTGTCTTTAAGCCTAAGCCAAGCCACCCTTAACAGAAAAGTAAGTTCGGCCGCTGGTATTTGGGATCGCATTCTTTCAGTCATAACCCAAGGCTCATGACCCTAGGTGAGGGTTGGAACATAGGTTGATTAGTAAATTGAGAGCTTCGCCTTGCAGCGTAGCTCCCTCTTCACCACCGGTTCAACATTTAATTTGTCCAATACTTCAGTTTCAGTTTATGACCAAATACCTGCAAATCTAAGGACACTAGAATTTGCTAATATTGTGTCTCTTTGAGGCTGTTTGGGATTAGACTGTGGTCAGTTTAAGTCTTTTCAGACACTTTGGGCCTGTTTGTGGTTGTTATGCTCAGTTTGGTGATTTCGAAGTGTGAAGGGTTTTTTGGGTGAGAGAAGTCATAGATTTTACATCAGGACAACAGCTGCTGTTTATAAATAGTTTATTCACCTTTACAGTGTTTTTGTCCTTTTTTCTTTACAAAACCATGATGGGGAGAATAAAAGAAGCAGGAGGGTCAACTGAACATGAAATGTTTTCCATGGTGATAAAGTCCCATGGTTACAGTGAGTTTTCTGTCATTTGCTGACTGAGTGAAAAACAATTATTACCTCATAAAATAAAAATGGACAGTGGACCACCGAAACCTGAATATTAACAATGATTCTCTGCTCTGAACAGTTTCTGCTGGAGACGCAGAGCTTTGTATAAAATCACATCTGTCAAAAACGTTTGGTGTAGTTTCAATCTTCCTGCAGAACTGATCTACACTGAACACACTTGGATGTTCATGGACAAATGTTAAGAAAAATAGCCACATCTGTCCAAGAACACCAGTTTTCAAGCTTGTTTTTGGATTTTCCCAATTCAGTCTTCATCAGGTCAAAATCTGAAACAGAGGTTTGGCAGGTTTCTCTTTGTGAAACATCAATTGTTCCCAAGGCTTTTTCCAAAACTCAGTTACCATTCTAAAAGCTTTTTTCCCAATGTAATAATAAATGTGAAATGTTCATTTCAAAAATACAAACAGGTATGTTATGCAGCCAAACACAGTAGTGATAGCATGAAATAACAGACTGGTCTGATTTTTCTTGTTGCTCTACACTAATACAACAAAGCCGTTTCTTTCCATCTCTTCTCTATGGGTCATCAACTAGGACAAAAACTCTCCACCTGTTCCGTTTATATCATGTTAATAATTATGTAATTATTTTTTGAGCTCTGATTTCAATCTTAAAAAGAATAAGCTTTAGAGCATTAAAAAGGCAGCTGCAGACCAATTTTCTGATCATATTGAGGAGCTAATATTAACAACAACAAGAAAAAACATGTCTTAAATGACGTTTGGAAAAAACAACAGAAGCCAATGAGAAATGAGCCAAATGAAGACATGTTATTATCTACTTAGGTCTGAAAGGACCTGTTGTCCAAAAATTTAACATCTAAAACTTAATGTCCACTACACAAATAGTGTGTGAAACAAGCATCCAGTTTAGTTTTCTGGTCCATGTAAATTCAGTGCTTCAACAGTGCAAACTTAAATTTTTGATCTGCCTTGAGGCAAGTGACAAAATTGAAGTTGTTGAGACACAGACAGTGTGGTTTGGCCATAAACCTGATGTGGTTCTTGACTCTGAGATGCACAGGAACTGTCAAAGAGCAGAAAACTGTTACCTTCAGGTAAAGGTACGGTCACATGATGCCTCCGTCTTCGAAATGCTAGTTCTGTCTCTAGTCATTTACATAAAAACAAGAATTTCCTGTTTTGCTGTGATCTTTGGCTGTCTCTGGGGGACTTGCAAGTGAAAGTGGTCTTCGACTTTTGAATTTTCACAATCAGCCAATAGAGACAAGGACACAAAGGTTTTGAAATGCAGATAATGTTTCTGTTGTCAAAGTTTCTATAAAATATGACACTAAAAGACTACCCGGATGCACTGTCTAGTAATTCTTGTAAGGGGGCTGAATGCGGGACTGTTTATTGCATGAAGGGCTCATGTGACTGCACCTTAAGGCAAAACGTAGAAATAACACAAAACCCAACATGTTTACCTTGTCAACTCCAAAACTAACAAAATCTAAAAGTAAAAAAAATAAAAATAAAAATACAACATTACGCTTTGAGCTTCATTTTGGCAGGTTTGGTGATGAGATGTAAACAGGACAGAGCTGAAGCATTGTCTGGTAGGCAGACAAAACAAAGACTATTCAGTAAAAAAGGGGTTTGGGTACATTTTTGTGTGTAGAACTGTTCATGAGATTGTTGAAGATTACAATTCAGTTCAGTGGGGCATAAAACACCAAAACTTTAAAGTTTAATGTTTTTATAAAAATTCCATATTCAGACATTTCTTCAGACCAACAGATTCAGACATCACCAACAGAAATGTCGCTGATGTCACCTGACATCAAACTTAACAGTACTTGTGTTAACATTGTCACAGAATTTAATGTTTAGAATTCAGGTTTTTTTGTCACCACGTAACTAATTCTCTGTAACATTTTTTTGTGGCCTTGTGTTTTCTATGTGCATGTTTAGAAGCAAAAAAGCACCTTGGTAACAATCTTCCCCTAGCTTGTATCAGTTCTGTATGTTCTTGTCGACTTTCTGGACATTTGCCAGGACTCATTTCAAAGCTGAACCTTTTTTCTAAAATTTGAATGAATGGTTCTGGATGAGGAAAATACCTGCTGCCAAAGCTTTAGTTTGAAATATCCTCTTCCTAAATCAGTTACAAAAGCACATTTCTAGTCCAGATTATCCACATGCATTGTACATGGCTAGACTTTGACAACTATAAAATGGTCAAAACAAACCAACAAAAAAACATATTGAGCACCTGAAACAGTCAAAGAGGTTGACAGCACCTGCCTGGCCTCGTAATTAAAACCCGTTCAGTACACACCAATATGTGCAGTACAATACCAGCTTTCAGCAGGTCATCATATTTCTGTCTAGATTCTGACCCGCTCTGTCCTGTACACATCAATTATTAAAGCTAAACCAGCCTCCTAACAAACTAGCTTGTTTGACACATAGGGCCATGCAATGCATTTGATTTTGGAGGCTTAAGCATCAACTTATCCTCAGCATCCCAAAATTACCTATATATTCAATTTATGTATACCTCTGTACCAGCCTCAATGTAAGCCTAATTCAAGAATTTTTAAAGCAAAATGTCCAGCTAGGACAAATAAGAACAGCATCTTAAATGAAAGTGGCTTGTCTAGAAAATTACATTAATAAATCAAAAACAGTCTTAACTGTTGTTGCATTTAGCATCTTAACAATTTTTGCGATACTGTAGGTTTTTAGCTCCTCCTATGAACAAATCTACGCACCAGTCGTGTCTGAACAGGTTAATGACAGGAGGGGAGGCCAGGCCCGACAGCACCTAACAGGACGTAAGACAGAAAGTTTGTTGTTGCTATAAAATGCCAGTAGTGACACAAATAGAAAGAGTGGATAGATCGCCAGAACTGCTTGGTGTCTCAGACAAAGACTGAACAAACGCTGCTGGTAGAGACCACCACAGATGGACAACAGGGTTTGGCTTAGCACCTAAATCCCAACATGGTGGACTGTAGGCCTGACAACACCAGTTTAAGAGTATTCGTTACATGCTAGCACAAGGCTACAGGTAGTCTTTCACTGAGCCTCAGTTCATGCTTCAAGATGTGATCACACAGGATGCCAGACACCTTCTTCTGCCTGTGCAAATAACGTCCAGTTGTTATCAGTGCTATTTTTGTAAACCAGGTGTTTACAATCTATATCTGATCATTACCATGTTCTTATTTCTCTTTCCTTGACACAAAAAGTACAACTTTGCCTTTCGACAACTTGTGCAGCTACAAACACCTCATTACTTTTGTGAACATTTTCTGGATCAGGTACAGGAAGACATTCCTGATGCCACTGAAAAATCCACAATTGGCCTGGTTTTGTTTAACCAGAGTATTTGTTGGTAATCGTTCCTTTTCATGAGGCTTGACAAGAGGTGCTCGGTAAACAGCTTCAAAATTGCCATTAATATTAAGAGTGGACAAATACCTTCTGAACATTGTGACGAGTCCCAGCCAAGACCCAGAATAGCTGCTTTGTCCACTGGTCTGTCACAGTCCACCTCACTCTATCTGGAACATTATGGCCAAACATGCTTGATATTATCATCATCCGCCTTTTGGTGTCCAATCTGTGTTGTCAACTCTTCAAGTCTGAGTGGTGTTGATGTCTAGGTGGAATGTGAGTTTGGGATGTGTTAACTGCACTCCCTCCTGAGTGTCTGGGGGGTTTGTGAAACTTCCAGCTATCTGTCAGTTCTTTTGTTTTTGCATCCTGTGTGATCAGGTTCTTGATGAGGCCTAGAGAGTCAACAATATGACTTAGAAATCCTAACTAAGGGTTTCTGAAAACTCAGCTAATGGCTGATGATCGGCTATAGCACCAAATATTAGGACACAAATCAAGGATCAGGATGCCAGGAGTGCATCTTCTACCTAAACCCAAATTGGAGGCAGATGCTCTTTCAATGATCAATAGGGACTGTCTAATCGATTGAGTGCTGATAATATTGACAACAGTTTCAGTCAACTGTATTGTGGTACTTGTGGTAGCGTATCCTGTGGACATAAGGTACACGTACAAAATAACCATTTTAGGTTTATAATTAGAAGTTCTTCAAATTTCCACTTAGCTCACTGTATGAAAATGTAAGCCCCAACGCAGAATCTTATCGACAAAGATCGATCAGTTCATCCCTAATGTTCATTTGCTTCTGTACAATAGAGAGGAAGTAGTTGCAGACCTACTGTTATTCTAAAATAATCTTAAAACTGTCTTCCATGTCCTTAAAGGTACTGTTTGCAAATATGTAAGTGCTTATCTGTCCCCAGGAAGTATTACTGGATAAACTGATTAATAGTCTATGGACAGAGTAATAATTATAGAGCATCTTTGAAATGTCTTAACCAAAGCAACACATATGCGGAACCTCATCAAACAAACAATGGTGGTCCAGAGGACTACCACAAACCTCCCACAAAGCAACTTTATCAAAAGACTGTATCTTTAGCTTGACAGAGATTAGCACAATCATGAAACAACGGGGCATTCTTAATGGACTAAGCTTGTCTGGAAAAACATATAAAGCAACAGAGATTCAGTGAAATGTCCTTAATGCAGTGCAAACCCACCAGCTTGTATGCCAGACAGATCAAAACAAGGTGCTCCAGGGATCGCTTTAGTCTGTATCAAGGTGTAAGAGCCTACATAGGTGTAAAGCTTAAACACAGATCTGGGTGAAGGAATGGTTATACTGTGTGTAGCTTGTTTCTTGTTGAGCTTAATTATTGATATAGGTCAAGAATATAATAAAAATATGTTTTCTGAGTGGAGACAGTCAGAAACGTAGAAAGAGCATTTGTTCACAGTAGATTTGTACTGTATGTGTGTTTTCAACAGTAGGTGATTGACAGAAATGCAGCAGATTGTGAAGTATCCAAGTTCCTCTTTTTCATTGTCACATTCAAACAGGTTTTCACTTCTCTTTGTGCGCTACTTTGTCCCAAAGCCAGCCCAGTCCAACTAAAAGTGGTCCAAACTGAGTTTAGACCAGCAATGAGACTTCTCAAAATAAAACAGAAATAATTATTGGACAAAAGTTATTTGGGCCACACCCACAGAACCCATCCTGAAATTACAGCTTTATCTGCTTTTAGTTGCTTAAATATTGCTAACAATGCGTACACATACACAGTTTCAGCATCATTTATGTCATTGTTGAAATTCTTCCTTGTCTACTTTGTGTAAGTCAATAAAATTGAAAAGGTTAGACACAAGGGGGCAGGCAGACACGGACCTAATCACTCCTGACTGACAACAGCGTTTCTCCTTCATGAACTTCTGCTTTTCACAACATAAACAGAAACCACAGTTGTGTAGGTTAATTTAGAAATAGAAATAACACATATGTAGATGCAGGTAGTTGAGGACAGTAGGTTTTTCCCCAAAACTTTTCGCTATTAATGTTGTGATTTGAAGCAGCTTGATACTGCGCCACAGGCAAGCGTTAATTTCTAACATTGACAACTGACGCTCCGACTCAACATACGCTACTTGAGGCATACGCATAGTTATCGGCAAGTGTATTTGCGCTCTAACAGACATAAAATGAAGTAATATTATACTTTTATAGTTTGAGTATCCTTGGACTCATCTCATTTTGGAATATTAGACTTGCTGATCCAGACTAGGTCTTACAAGCACCGAATTGAGCCTGATCAGTCAAAAACTGACTGAATGAATAATCTGAAGACTGAATGGTCCAAACTAGCTGGTCTAAACTACCTCAAACGGTCCCAGACTAGTCCATACTGGCCATTCTTAGACTGGCTGCTCCAAGTCAGTATTAGTATAGACCAGCTTCCCAAAACTTACTTAGACTGGCCCAAACATCTGAGATTGTCCAGACAGATAGCTCCTGACTTACTAGTCTAAACCAGCTCAAATTTGACTTAGACTAGATGAAGTTGGTTCAAGGTGACTAAGAACAGTCCCAGCTAACACAGACTAGTTCACACTCATTAAAACTGAATTGGAATGGCTCCACCAAATTTATTTGGACTGACTGCTGTCCATCTTCACAGAATCAACCAAATAATCAATGATTAGGGGTCTTTGATTTTATAGCACTGAGGAAAATAATTTAGAGTAATTCACTGCTTTTATAATTATAGAGGTGAAACTTAAAAAAAAAAAGTTTTAGGAACATCTGGTGGTTGAGTCCTGTACCAAATTTTCCACAGTTCCAGAGTCATAGACCAGTGGACCTTAGTCCCATGTCATATCCCTTTCATGCTATCCTAGTTTCCTGTCTCTCTTCAATGTCCACTATCACATAAAAGGCACACAAATAAAACAGTACTAGGTTCACCCTTGAAAAAAACAATACAGAAATTAAAATAAGCCAGTTTTAACAAAAGGCAAGGTAACGCAAATGTGGGTCATACATTGTGACATTCGCACACAAAGAGAAGAGTCAACGCTCCAACACAGCTTATTAACACAAGTTTGAAGAAGGCAGATGACACTCTGCATAAATTTCCTAAAACTTGGTCAGAAAGGAAAGAAGGAAGGAAGGAAGGAAAGAAGATGGGACACATGGGGATCGCGGGGATTTATCCAACAAACATCTTGGTGTATTCGCTAAAGAAGTCTACTTGTCTTTCAGTTTGTTTATATTCAAGTTTTACCTCTTTAATTTTTAAAATTTCTTTTCTGTCCATTCATCTGTCTTATTGTCATTGCGCCATTTGTTTTCCCACTCGTTTATCCCAAGCCTCTTCACCTCCTACTGCCACGTCATTTGATTGTCCAGGTGTGCACAGAGCAGAAGATTGGAGGGGGTGGGGAAGTTGTATTCTGATCTGAGTTCTTAAAATCCAGAGTTCCACAGATCAGTCCTGGTCCGTCAGTTATTTTTCCCCCACAAGCTAACCACACGCTAGTCTTAGTTTGGGTGTTCATGAGTGTGTATACATACATACATACATACATACTGTATATTATATATACGTGTAAGAGTGTGCGAGTGTGTCAGACTTTTGTGATCTGATTGTGGTGGTCCTCTTCGAACGGCTCGTTCTCTGGATCCGAGTCTGTCGTGTCGGAGTAGTGGTAGGGATCCGGCTCATTGTCGCTGACGTCCGGCGTCACCGACGCTGACGTGCTGCTCGCATCACAGTTTGCTCCTTCCTCTACCGTCTTGGTAAAAAACAGTTTCACCTGAAGTAGACAATAAAGCCAGTGTGAGCTATTGTTGATGCACAGAAAGTTACTCTGTTTCTATAGCCACAGCTCATTACAGATGGAATAACTCAGTACGTTTCTTAGATCATGCGCATCCCTGCATGATCTGCAGGCGATCTAACCTAATTACCATTTTGTTCTACTTTTTGGGATTTATGGAGTTGGGGGTTCCCTTATCTGAGGATCGCAGGACCGCTCAAAAGTTCAAAAATGTATTGCTACTATTACATACCTTTTGCAGAACATTTGACCACAACACACTAGTCTTAGACTGACTTCCTGAACTCCCAGTAAATGTCATAAAACTTTTAGGTGCTTCGATTTACATATGCCATCACAAACATTGGGGCTCCGTCATAACATCTGATCTCCTTAAACCTTATATTCCATACCATGCACCCTGCAATTTCAAATCAATCTTGCCTTTCAGTTAATTTAACAAGTACCGTACTGTCAACAGTGTTTTCTTTCTTTGTGAACTTCTATATTCTTAAATGATGGTGAGCAAGGAAACCAACCATTATTTTACCTTAAAGTTTGGGGAGAAGTTCTTGTTGGCCTTGTCTTTGTTGGCCTTGTCCAGATCGCTCTTGATCAGAGTGAGAACCAGGTGGTCTCTGTCATTGGTTTCTCCTCCCGCCATCATCCCTGGGTTCTGGTGCATTCTGTCGGTCGGTTCCCGCAACGTCCCAGCACTGCCGTTCTCCAATTTGTCCGGGTTCTCCTCTGGCCCCGGAATAAAGAACGTGTTGATCCAGAAGTGGAACATTTTATCCTGGACAAATGAAGAGGATGCATTGAAAGTAACCATCAATTAACTTTTGTTTTTGATTAAATTTATTGTTAGAGCTGGCTCCGGTGACTCTGAACAATCAAGTTAGTTATGCTGCTATAGACTCGCACTGGTGCAATGAGCTGCATAAAACTGCAATGACTCTTCCTCACCTTCTTCATCATCTTGTTCTGCTTGTGGAAGAACTCCACTTTGATGTCTCCACAGACAGGGAGTGGCTGCGGGAACTCAAAAATCATCAGTTTGTCCTCCCGCCGGGTGTGAGCAGGGTTTGATGTGTGGATCTTCACCTTCAATTGGTATACTACAAACTGAGGGTCTGCACCAAGAACATGAGTTTTTAATAGACAATTTTTTTGACATTATCTTTCAGTGTCTGCATGCTTTACAAAGTCTGCTCACAGTCAAACAAACTTACTGCAGGTGCCTCCAGTGAACATGGGGATGGTCTCAAACTGCATCTTATGAAAGAGCAGGGCAACTGGTTTGTAGTGAAGCTGGTTCCTCAGCAGGTAACTGTAGTAGATAACGTAACGCCGCTGACTAGGGATGGTCACACCCTGAATACACACAGAGCACATAAATATAAATCACTCAGTATACAATGGATCAAATTTAACCAACTTAAAAATGCTTCTTTTGGTTTAAGAAACTTTCAACTTTTCAAAACAATTCATACATCAAAATTCAGACATTGTCTAATGTTAGGCCTTTCCTCTTTCCCTAGTCGTCTTTGCTTCCTTGTCTTTATTATTTTTATATTTTCCACTTTCAACTTTTCCTTGATTTGCTTTCGCAAATCAATGTTTTTTGCAACATATCAGCTTATATGAAAAGTCTCTTTATGTAGAAGATATAGCAGAACTATCAGTATTTTATTTTATAATAAAAACAACAGGGTTGTCACCTTTTTGTCCCGAGTGCGAACCTCTCCATAGAAGTCTAACGCTTCCTGAGCCTCCTGAAACTTTCCACGATGCAGCAAGTAGGCACATATCATGACGCCAGTGCGGCCTTTTCCGGCCTTACAGTGGATGGCGGCAACATGCTGCTCGTCCTCACTCAGCCAGTTATCCAGGTCCTCACAGAACGGTTTTATCAGCTCCAGCTGGGGCGGGTTGTGGTCCTCAAATGGATACTGAGCAACTGAAAGAGACACAAGGCAAGAACTGAGACTTTTATCTTAGAATAAAGCTACTTTGCAGCATCTGTCAAACACTGAGGGTCAGATTAAACACACCAGGCCTCATGCATGAATCAGTTGTACAAAAAAAATTTTACAAAAATGTACATACTCCAAACAAAATACATGTTGGCAGTTTTTTTACATTAAAGACATTATCTGAATTTTCTATAAATAAACACAAGGTCTGTATTTATAATAATATTAGTTGAAATACTTATGTTTGCTCACCTCGACAGTTAAACTTTGAAGTGTCATAATGCCGCTCTGCACATCTGTGGACAGAGACACAGAACTCATCAGCAATTTTTCCCATTTTATTTATTTATTTATACTGCTGCCACTTGATCTGTTGTTTCTATCAAATAAAAACTACAGGATACTTTATGGCATCAGACTAAAACCAACTCACAAACATTTCTTCATTAACACTGTTCTCGTACTGTGGGTAAAATCGCAAACACAGCTCAACATAATCAGCTTTGTACATGTTGAATGTATTGGATTTGGGACTGAGGAATGAAAAACTGAATCATCTGGGAGGTGAAAATATACATGTATCAGGATCGGAGGTAACAGCAGACAAAACGGCTTACACCACATTCTGCTTGGGACTCTAGATTTAAAGGCAAAACATCTGTTTCAACTGTCCAAACTACAGACAATGTAAAAGATAAAAGACAAAAAGATACAACTTGGTGAAAAATTGGCCTGTTTTGTTTTAGAATTCATTTTTCACTAATCTGACAACAAATCCATGGAAAATAATTACACATGTAAACAATCAGTAAAGACATATAATAAGTGAGTACAACAACAAACAGTCAGTCTGTACTTACAGATTGTAGATCTTATAGTGATTCTTGTGCTTCGAGTCTAAAAATCTGAGACAGACAAACATTTATTGTGCAGTTAATGGCCAGTGCTGCAAAATATAATTGCTTTTCCAAGTTTTATATACATGACAGTACAAATTTGATGTATTTGTGCTTGACTTCAGTTTTTATTGCAATTAAGCATTTCAAATTAAAAGCACACATTTATAATTAGTGGTATTTAAATAATGTTAGTTTTATATAAATTACAGTTACCGATCACCGACTCTGATTTTAATAAAACAACCCAATAACTTATGAATCGACAGAAAGTGTGAAAGATAAGTAATTGGGTAAAAATATTTCAAACCAGCAAATGTAATGAAACCTATTGCAGAGCGCAATCTTACCGAACAACATCATCAATGTTGTTCCTATACACCCCCTCCAGTCGTTCAGCAGGAAAACCCATCGCGATGATGTTTGGATAAATATCTAATTAGTCTGTTAAGGAAAATAATGACAGCTTTTAAATTCAGGCTATTATCACAGCAGTAGTAGATAATCCCGTTTTTGCTGTTGCAGCAGTCGCAGGGTTCGAACATTTTTGAAGCAAGCACAGGTAATCTAACTTCTGTTGCAGCAGTTATAATAATAATAATAATAATAATAATAATAATAATAATAATAATAATAATAATAATAATAATAGTAAATCTATTGTTGCAGCTGTCGCAGACCTTTGATGCAACGGTTGCGGTAAATATACGATGATGATACGGTTTTGAATAATTTTGCATATTCAAAACATTGCACAGGAATGTTATTCCGTTTCATAAAAATCAATCAATCGGTTCTTATTAACATCGCCAGGCATTTAGTTGTGTGATTTATTTAAACATTTTAAGTTTTGCGATATTAATTGTAGGGTTAATGAATGTAGGGAATAAATATCTGTGAAAAGTCCTGAACTCAGTCTTTGACTTTAAAACGTGATTATATATAAACTGATAACAGCTGTGGTTATAGATGCATTTATGTTTTGTCTCCAGGTTTTCTCAAATGTTGTAGGTCTGTTAGCTGCTGCTGATGCAACAACACTGACACCGCTGTTAGCTTAGCCTGTTAGCAACTGCTGCAGTCATTAATTGCTCAAAATAAACAGAACGACTCACGAGCAAAATACCATCCCAAATAACCGAGTCGTGTGATGCTTTATCAGAAATTACGTTGGGAAATTATCCAAAATAAGAGAGTTCACCCCTTACAGACAGACGGGACATAAACGGCTGCTAACTTTCGCTAGCTCGACTCGGCCACAATAAACCGCAGTACGAACTCCGTTGAAAAAAAATCAAATTTAAGGTAAACTAGCAACTTTAAACACATAGGTGCACATAAAACAGAGAGAAACAACCTAAATATTACACACAGCTCCGAACCAGGTAACCATGAGTCCACAAGGACCACTCATAATACTTTAAAATGAAAAACTTCATAAAAAGTTTTTTAAATGATTTCTTGAACGCCGTTCTCCACCGTTAACGGTCCATAGTCCCTATCCACGGACACTTGGTTGTTTCTAAGATTTGATTCAATATATTAAAAATAAATGCTTTCTCAAACATCGTTTGATGGTTTACCCATTTCATGCCATCGGGTTTGAAGAGCAGCTCCATCTGTTCGAACATTTGTATATGTGAGCAGCCAGTTTGCTGACACAGACAGCATCGTTAAATTACCGCATTTTTAATGGAGCTCTGTATGACGTTCGACAGCCACAACAAGCTAGCGGAGCAAGCTAACGAAAACCTGTGAAATTACAGTAAAAAGGATACAGGTCAGGTCCAGGTCGAAGCCGTCCTCCTGATATCGTCGTTTGTTTCTGCTCACGGTTTTTTTTAGTAACGTTAAAGCAGCCATGATCGGTGTCTCCGTGAGCTGTGTGAAATTATGGGAAAGTACGGAGAGACCGCCCGTGTTCCTCCGTCCCCGCTCCAGAGCCTCCACTGCCTGGCTGCCGGGGAGAGCCACTAGCTCCCCGAGTTCCAGATTTTATTTTTTAACGCTAAATAAATCCTCTCTGGTAAAGATTAACAGCAAAAACTGGTGCTTAAGAAAAAAAATAATTTCGATATCCGTCCTCGGGTGCCACCCTGGGAGCCCCGGTGTGGCCACAGGCTAGCCGGCCTGCTAGTTGACAGGCAGCCGGGCCGTCGGTGCTGTTTTCTGGGTCAGACCAAGGGGGCGTCGGGGCCTCCTCCCTGCTCCCACTGCGGGCCCGGGTTTCCAGGTCCCCCACCTGGAGAGAAAACCATCCGCAGGTGGATGTTCGGTGCAGACCCAGCCCTCCGGACGTCGGACGGATCCAGTCGGACTGTTCCAGATCTCGGTGTGTAGCTGAGACGCCGTGATTGGACGCAGATAAGCGGAGAGAAAATCTCTCCGAGGAGGTTTCGAGCGGAGGGAGAGAGCGACACACCGCACATACAGCGTCTCAGCGCAGGCGAAGCAGAGTCTGAGCATAGGCACAACGCATCCGGTCTGACCTGACAAAGTAAAGTTCTGATCTAAAGATTTTTTTTTACGTTTCACTCCGGCACGTGTTTTACTCCAGTGCTTTTAACAATTATTGTACTTTACTTGAGTATTTCCGATTCAAGCTACTTTATATTTTTTCTTGCACTCCGTGTGTCAGACAGTTTTTGTTAAACCAGGATCTTCTGAACTAGTAAACACTGATGTATCACTGTGGATGAAGTACCTGTCAGTACCATGGACTGTATATAAATTTCTATAAAGTCTCTGGTCAGTACATACAGTGTTAAAACCAGCTCCATCTTCACCTGCGGCTGGTTCGGCTTCACACCAAGTTTCTGTTGTAACACCGGTCTTTGCCCTTAGGTTTTATTCAGCACTACAAATGTTTGTCTGTTATATTTCAAAGTACAGAAATTATCTTGCTCTTTTGCACTTCTTTCGTTCACTGTAGTTTTCATTTATTTTAAATTATAATGTCACTACTGGTGTACTCACATTAGAATATTCATATTTGTTTTATTTAAATTTGTTTTATTTATAATTATTATTTGTAGCAGTATCATATATACATTTAATACATTAAATTAATACATTACAAACATATAATAACTCCTTTTGGATTTTCCATCCATACCATTTAATTATTTTTATTGTTACACATTTAAAAATCTATTTATGGAAAAGTAATGTTTAAAATGTATTGGTGTTTTTTTCCCGGAAAGGGGGGTTTTAAACTTCGCGAATTTCGTCTATTTTAGATTTAATTACAGTTCCTTGACTGTGCTTTTACTTTATATTGTCAGTATTTTCTGTTGTTGTGCCACTGTGTCTGACTTGTCTAAGCTAATAGTTAGCTTGTTAGCAGATCCACCTTAACCAAACGCATTCTGTCAGCACACAAGGTTGCCAGGTTTTGATCGCAGAATCCTCCCATTCAAAACCTTCATCACCAAAACCGCCAAATAACATCTGCGCTTATAGCTCACAACCTGGCAACCAACATACTTACATTACATAATCAACCCTGCGGCCGCGGCAGGACTTTATATTATCAGTTTTATTTAATTAAGGTGATTTTTATGGTATACCTCGTATATTAGCTCGAGACACAGACAAGCTTTAATTCAGACCCAGATTCATGAAATCAACAATATTTAATTGAAAATACTAAGTGTGATGAGAAACTGGTAATGATGATGGGAAAGCGTACATGTTATGTTCACTGGTTGTGTTGCAGCGCCACGTGCAGGTTACGACGAACGGAGAGTTTCATACAAAATAATAAATTAATAATAAAAACGTAGAAAAAGCATTTTCACGAAGAAAATGCACTGAATGGTTCGGCGCTGAAAGGATTTTCCGAGCAAAGTTGAAAAAAGCTGTTTTTGCTGAAATAGCTGAAAGTTTAGAGTTGATGAATGAACAGAGAGTAGAATAGGTGACTACTGTGGAGCAGGAAGTAGCAACGATTAGTAAGAGTAAAGTGAGTTGATCCTGATGATAATACCTGTGGAGGTATAGGAGTGTCTAGGAGATGTGGTGGTAGAGTTTCTGACTAGTTTGTTTAACAAGATCTTGGAGCTTTTATCCAAAGCGCTTTACAATATTGATTCCCATTCACACACACAATCACACTCCGATGGCAGAGGCTGCCATGCAAGGTGCTCAGCTGACTTAACAAGAGCAACTTGGGGTTCAGTGTCTTGCCCAAGGACACTATGACATATAGTCAGGACCGGGGATCAAACCACTGACCCTGCTCTCTGTAGACGACTGCCTTACCAACTGAGAGCTATCAGAAGACGTACAGAGAAGGTCAAAGCGAGTTGCAATGTGTCTTCGTAGATTTAGAGAAAGCTCTCTGGGAGTGACAAGGATGTATAGGACCAAGAATGAGGACATCAGAGGGACAGCTCATGTTAGATGTGTTAGAGGTAATGTCAGAGAGGACAGATTGAGGTGGTTTGGACATGTTCAGAGGAGAGACTGTGAATATATCGGTAGAAGGATGCTGAGGTTGGAGATGCCAGGCAGGAGGTCTAGTGGAGGACCAAAGAGGAGATTTATGGATGTAGTGATGTAGTTAGCCTTAAAAACTTTAAAGGAAAATAAGTCATTGATGACAGCACAAATGACATCACAATTTAAAAAGGTATAAAAGTATAAAAATCTTAAAGTATAAAAGATATTATAAAGCTATATAAAGGCAATAATATCCTTTATATTATATCCTTAATATGCTGAACATTTTGAAGTTTTAAAGGTGCTTCTGGCTGAAAGTATGCAGCAGTAGTTAGGCGCCAAATATGGACAGAAGATGGAAGCCAGAATAATAATAATAAAGATTAGGATATCATTGGGGGGCGGCTGTAGCTCAGTTGGTAAAGGCAGTTGTCCACAGAGCACAGGGTCAGTGGTTCCCGGCTATATGTGACTAGAACGGTCTCTGGGCAAGACACTGAACCCATTCCCCTCTCCAGCTGTGCAATGCTGGTCCAAGCCTGGTAGAAATTCAGGAGGGTTGTGTCAGGAAGGGCATCCGGTGTAAAAAAAAAACTGTGCCAAATCAAGATGCGGACAATGATCTGCTGTGGCGACCCTGAACTAATGGGATAAGCCAAAAGGACAAAACAAAATTAGGATATCATTGGCATTCAAAGCAGATAACAAACATGGGACTTCAAATCCTTTGCTCAGTGCTGATTACATGAATGTCCAGTGTAGTTCAAATTTGTTCCACATGGGGCTCATAAATAATGTTCCTGCAGAAAACAAAGATTTTGTATTAAAATACAATATTTAAAATACTAAAAGTGAAAGTAGAAGAATATTATACATTCAGTATTTATTAAGTCATTAAATTGTAGTTTAATAATCTGAAAAAATAAAAAGTTTTATTAAGAAATACTTAAAAAGAACTCAAAAGAACCTTAGAATTGTACTTGCGAGTAAAATCCGTTGGTAAATGTACTTAGTTACCTCCTACCACTGTCTGTTATTGAAGTAGCAGCAGGTGGCGGTAGTGATTTCCTAAAGTGTGTTGCAGACTGCTGCTAAATCCAACTAAGAAGAAGACGTTCAGCCGCCTGACGCGTTCGAAGCAGGTGAGAGTTTGTCACATTCTACCGGAGAAATTGAGATTTCCCCTTGTTTCCCTGTCACAGTTTAAAGGAGTGCAGGCTGGTGTTCGCGGTGTTTACCGCCGGTGAAATCTCTCGGTGTGTCCGTTGAAAAGCAGCTGTGTTTCAGCCGTAGAGCCCAGAAGGTCAAGCTAATGCTAAAGTTGGCAGCTAGCCCGCATAGTATGTCAGTTTTATGATACCGGCACTGGAGGGCCCCAAACTGTGCTCAGGGTGCGTGCAGGGGCCCGACGGAGTCTCCCTTTGAAAGATAAAGAATAGTTACAGCGTAATTATCATTGAAAGAGTAGGTGTTTTTGAGAAATAATGCACATAAGTTGATATGTTACAAAACGCCTATCAATTTTTTTTTTTACAATTTTGCATTTTTTAAGTTCAGGATTATAAGACAGGAACTGTTCTCCTGGAGCTGCCTTTGAATCCGATTAAAACTGACACCTCGTTTGCTTTGCTCAGCACCTGTCAATGTGCAATGGAACGTAAATTCCTCCCTTGTTAGAAAGTGAAAGTTGCTGGATCACAATTGAAGATGAGAAACAATCAGAACAATTGGTTTTTTTTTGGTATCTGTAACAACCCAGACTTGTCCTGATATTCAACCTTCTGTCGCCATGGCAATATCTCACTAAACCCAAGTTACACAATTATTTCTTGTGTCTTATCAATACAAAACCATTATATTCTAGCTGAAAAACATAAAATATATAACAGGAGCTGCTTGTCGATTTGGCGTGTCTCCAAAATGCAACAATTGTGTGTTTTAGTTTTTATCCAGGTAACGACTCCAAAGTGAAGAAATATTATAAATGAAGACAATTTCTTTTCTTCAGACTGACTTCAGACTGAGTGTATTTCTGACCTTGTGTTTTAGTATTAGTGAAGAGACCTGCATCGTTAACCCCAGTCACTGTTGTGTGTGTGCAGCCCGGGTCTGTGTTTCCTGTCCTTAGTATCCTAACAATGGTGCTGAGGGAGGTCCCGGCTGAAAACATCACCCGCCCTCTGGGCAGGAACGAGGTCATCGGCCTCCTCTTCCGTCTCACCATATTCGGAGCTGTCACCTACTTTACCATCAAGTGGATGGTGGACGCCATCGACCCCACCCGGAAGCAGAAAGTGGAGGCTCAGAAACAGGTGATATAGCTTGATCTGTAGAGACCAGGGAGGTTGATCAGTACTAAAACCATGAATCTATTTAGTCCTGTCTTTGGACAGGACGAAACTGCTGTATCAGTTATTCATTCAAAACACATAAAGCCAGTTCAATTACGTTATCCAAGGGTAATGTGATGCCACTGAAAGCTGCACAGCAGCTGCTAAGCAAGCTCTAAAGAAAAACTTTTTTTTTTCTGTTTTTCAGGCAGAAAAGTTGATGCGTCAGATCGGTGTTAAAAATGTGAAGCTCTCTGAATACGAGATGAGCATCGCAGCTCACCTGGTCGACCCGCTGAGTATGCAGGTAGTGTTTATGAATGATGTTTTGTTTTCTCTACACAACAGATTCACAGAGAATAAAAGATACAAGCATAATTGTTGATGGGCAAATGAGAATTTACATATTTAACACGCATTCACAATATCTATAGGGATGCAAACCATTGGTAGTTTTTGGTCTTTGATTTCTTGAAAATCTCTAAAGGAATTGTAATTCTTTAGTAAATTGTTAGCTGCTAATAAAGGTAAAATTACAGTGTTTGTAGAACTGTATGGGAAACTATTTCCTTTCTGAGAAAGGAAATTGTTTTCTTTTTACTTTTGACAGCTGTGGAACCACAAAAAAAGTTAATTAAATTATTTTTGCAATTAACATGAAAACATTTGTTGCTGCTGGAAACGATAAAAGCAAACAATATGATGTAGAACAAATAAATTACTCTTTAGAAACTAGTGGCTTTACCTCGTTCGACATGAGCAATTTTTGTTTTTAACTTATTTCTTGCATGGATTTCAGCTTGTCACAGCTTGTTAATCTTGTGACAGTTATAATGGTTGACAATAAAAATAACACTTCTGTTGCTGCAGATCACCTGGAGAGACATTGCAGGTCTGGACGAGGTGATCACAGAGCTTAAGGACACAGTTATTTTACCTGTTCAGAAGAGACACCTGTTCCAGGGATCCAGACTGCTGCAGCCCCCCAAAGGTCAGAAACACAAAGAGAATCATGTTTAGTATGTTGTTAATTCATTCATAACGTCTGTGATTTGGAGCAGAAGAAATTATTAATGGAGGCAAAAAAGGGAAGACCAGTAGCTACAGTAAATTCTTACCTCTTTCACAGAAGAGATGGGAGGGAAAGCAGGATCAAAAGAAGGGGTGAGGATAGTAGGAAAGAAATGTTTAATTTTATTTATTTATTTATTTTTGTCCTTTCGGCTTATCCCGTGAGTTCAGGGTTGCCACAGTGGATCATTGTCTGTATGTTGATTTGGCACAGTTTTTACACAGAATGCCCATCCTGACGCAACCCTCCCCAATTTCTACCAGGCTTGGACTGGCACTGAGTAGCTGGGGATGGGAATGGGATGTTAGGGGTTCAGTGTCTTGCCCACTTCCACATATAGCCGGGCCGGGGATTTGAACCACTGACCCTGTGGTCCGTGTACGACTGCCTTACCAACTGAGCTCCAGCCGCCCTCGATAGTAGAAAAGAATAGAAAGAGAAAATAAGGAGGAAGAAAAATGCTTTTCTGTATAAAATGCTGGAGAGAAAAAAAAGAATAACAGGGGAAAAGGTATGAAGGATCAACAAAAAAAAAAAAACAAGATGGAGGAGTAAATGAAAGAAGCCACAAAAGATGTATTGAAGGAAAGAAAAAATAAGAAGAAATGAAACGAATGCAAAAAAGGAAGGAATAATAAAATTAATGTAGAGGAAGAAAGAATAGGGAAAATATTGTACAGAGGACAATATTTTCCCTGTGTTGTCATGGTAACAGGTGTGCTGCTGTATGGGCCCCCTGGCTGTGGGAAAACACTCATTGCAAAGGCCACGGCCAAGGAAGCAGGGTTTCGCTTCATCAACCTGCAGCCAAGCACCCTGACGGACAAGTGGTACGGAGAGTCGCAGAAACTCGCAGCTGCCGTTTTCTCACTGGCTGTGAAGCTGCAGCCGTCGATCATCTTCATCGATGAGATCGGTGACGTATCGATACACACAGATGTTTGAACATTTTTAACCGTTAGATGATAACAGAGGTCTGCGTTTCATGTACCAGATCAAAAATCAAATTACTCCTCTGCTACCTTAGACTCGTTCCTGAGGAGCCGTTCCAGCTCAGACCACGAAGCCACAGCCATGATGAAAGCTCAGTTCATGAGTCTGTGGGACGGACTGGAAACTGACCATCACTGCCAGGTCAGTTTGAGCATCACTACACACCAGAGTTTAGTGTCCCTGAGACACTGTAATTCACTGGACTTGTTTCTGTTAAGTAGTCACAGACAAAACTCCACAGGCCTCATTTAACAAATGTTTGTGTGGACAATTTTGTGCTTAAACTGTATTTCAAATGTTTCTGGACACAGAGTCAGATTTATCAGTGTCTTCTTGTGTTTGAAAAGGTTTCTTATATTTAGAATCTCTCCTGACCAGGCATGCCAACAAAATCCCTGTGGTAAACTCAACTGCACATAGTTAATGATGGGAACATCGTAACTATTGTTACTGTATACCCATTTGTGTTAGGAAAACAAGATATACATTTCTTAGAGTGATGATGCCATTAATGCCTGTTTCATATAGTTTTTCTTGTGGTGCTGATGTGGCAGATTTGTCAGTAAAATTCAGTTATATTAAGTTCATCACTTCACAGTTGTGGCAGTGATAAAAACATTATAGAACACAGTGTAGACACTGTACAGCCGTACTGTACAGTTTTGTCTTGTTGAATCTTGATTATATATTATATTTGTTATCTTACATGTTGGTTTATGTGATGTATATAAGGGGAATAACCTTAAATGTATGATTTCTTTGAGTCCTGTTAAAGTGAGCATTAAGCGTGAGTGAGGAAGAGCATGAACACAATAAAATACAGGTATATAAGAAATACTAAAATGGTTGGAAAGTTGAGTGATGATTGCATTAGAATCATAGTAATATCACAATAATGTTTAACCAGTCACACCTGATAGGATGGGATTCAATTCTTTGGCCTTCTCCATCTCACCCTAATGCTCTACCACTGTGGAACCAGTCCCCCTCTAAGGCAGCCTGAACACTGAGCACTAAACTGTAGGAACAGGGATGATAATAATAAAACCAGTATCTGATAATTTCAACAGCTCTAACAGGTGATGGGATGTTACTGTAGTAATGAGCAAGTGTCTGTCTATATCAGGTAATCATAATGGGAGCCACTAACCGTCCTCAGGACCTGGACTCTGCTATTCTCAGGAGGATGCCAACTAGGTTCCACATCAACCAGCCTGTAGGTTTTGCTGAAAATACAAATGTCTGGTTTCCACCATATCACAGACTCAGGAAAAAAAACACACTTAATGTTTTTATTTCTACAGAGCATTCGCCAGAGAGAGCAGATCCTCAAACTGATTCTGGAGAATGAAAATGTAAGTTTATCATGGGCTGGTTCTGGGATGGATTCATTCAGGTGGATTTTTATTGTTTTATCTTAAATCAATTAACAATGGTGATTATTTTTCTGGTTACTTTATCTATGTTTGGTTTTTATCTGTTCCACCAGAAAGTGAAACCGCACTGATCACACATAAAATCAGTTTACGCCAAAGTGTTGGAAATAAAACCATTTTTATTCATACACTCCCATTTTCATAAGTATGTGGACAAACTACCTTTAAATTGCAGTGGCTGTGTGACATCATAGGGATGTCTGTGATTCCACACAGTTTTTTTCCCTGGTTTTACTGAGCTTATCAACATCAAAAGGATTTACTTGCAGAACAAAACAAAACCCAACCTCCAGATGTGACCTTCACACTGATTGATCATTGCAGGTGGACTCGTCTGTTGACCTCTTCGGTGTTGCCAAAGAAACAGACGGTTTCTCAGGAAGTGACCTCAGAGAGATGTGTCGAGACGCAGCACTGCTCTGTGTTCGAGAATTCGTCCACTCTCAGAACAACAGGTACATGGCTACAAGTTGATAGTATGATGTGTGAACCAAACTGAGTTATCGAGTAAGTGTTTAGGGGAATTATTCTTCTGCTTGAATTGATGGAACAGTTGGATGCAGGGAGACTGTAGTGTAGTGATAGTTGAGGTTTTATAGCGCTTGTACTCTGGCCTTTTTAGTTATTTTTTAATATAGGAGTAAAAGGGGCAACTTCAACATCCTGGTTTGCTACTTGCCCAGCTTCATGTATGCTTTTTGTCATTCTCTAAGCCCTCAGTGTAGTGCTGGGTTATTCGGGAACACAGAGCTCTGGTAGAAAGGCTGTCATATTGCTAATGGTGGCAATCAGACCTTTGTCTGAATGTAAGTTCTGTTTGCTTATTTCTTGATTTGCTCCAACAAAGCCATAACTTGAAAGTCCTTGGGTTAGGGTTTAGGGTGAAGGTTTATCAACGTGGGCATTTTTGAACATACCCAGCTTAAAAGTAGACCTAGTCTTACTGTGATGTCACACCATTGCTCGGTCTCCGGGTGGGAGATTGACAGTTTTAAATAACTTTAAAAATCATAATTTTCGGATCATTTGTATGATCAATTGTGGGGTTTGCATCAGGTAGACTCCCAGAACAGCTTGGGAGGCGTGGGATGTCTGATCATTTGACTTCGAGTGAGGACATTATCTGAATTATGAACATAAAACATCATATCGTCTGCATATAGTGATATTTTATCTTCATTTATTGTTCATGTTAAATGTTTTATAATAAAGTGTTAAACTTCTCTCGCTCTTCCTGTCTTTATCAGTCCATCTGAGGACTCCATTCGTCCAATCGATCAGTCTGACCTTCAGAAGGCGATCACTAAGATGAAGAAATCTAAATCAGCAGGTGGACACTGTGCCCTGCTGCATGCGGCTCTGGACTGAACACAAGCATATTGATCACAGGATGAACTCAGCCTGGACTGCAGTTACAGGTTCGATTCCCCAACCATTCATCAGCTCAGTGTGTAAATACCAAACGGCTTTTTCTACATTTGTTTAAATACTGTATGTTCATGTGCCACTGCTCTTTTTCTTATTATTTAAAATCAAATGATCAGACTTTCAGAAACAGCAATTAAAAACATGTACGCCACTGGTTTTTTGTGCTTTACTGCTGTTTCCGTTGTAAATAAACTCATATAGTAAAGACTCTTTTTAAAGATCAGACAAATGAGTGTCCTCTTTGAACCATATGATTTCCAGCTTTCTAGCTTGTGACTGCCTTAAACAGACAGTGAAAGCTATTTGTCTAAATAGAGTTTGGAGGTTTTAATGTCCTCCATAGTTCTGTACTTATCCTACACCATTAAACTGCTTCAGCAGTCAGCACTTTAACAGTTTAGGTCTCTCCTCTTTTCAGTGTTATTAGCCATCACAGCTACATGGCAAAACCTGAGAACAATGGTACCATCCAGATTGTAGTTAATGTTGAACATATACAATTCTTTAGGTTTGTCTTGACTTTTTGCTGAATCCCGTTTTCTTTCTTGTTATAAGTGTGCATCATCTCATAATTTAAGAATACATTATTTAAAATCCAACTGTTTCAGCACCATAGATGCGTGGACAGATGTTCCAATCATTAATAACAGTGTCCATCTGTATTTTGTACGACAGTTCATACATGCTAGTATTTTTAATTTTCGTGAATTAGTGCTGAATCCATTAATCATACATGAATCAGCCACTGGAGCTCTGCATAAAGTGGAAGAATGAATGCAGCCTTCCACCATCACTCAGAAAGCTATAAATGAAGAAGCAGGGGATTATATTACTTTGTTTTTTTAAACATTTCTTGATATTTTTATTTATTATTTTCTTTTTTTTTTAAACTTCCTTCTGATGATCAAGGAACATTTGTACAAGGTGAATGGAATAAATTGGTTTATGGAGGGAAAAAAAGAAAGTAACGGGATAAAACATGTTGCACTTAACTGTATTTGTAGGTTTGTTTTTAAAGAGACATTATTGGTAATTATGATTTAATACTACCTTTATCCCAAAACAAAATTCTCAAACTAATTTCCTTACAGTGAACAAAACCCTTGAAATTAAAATTAATTTTTAAATTAATAGTAAAAGTAGTCTATTAAATTAGTCCCACTGTAAAGGGTAAATGTGATACAATTGTCATTGGTTTTTCCATTATATTCTATGTACAGTGATTTATTATTTAAAAATTTTGTTTTTCTTAATAAAAAGAAAAATGTTGTACAGTTAAAGTTCCCTTGATGAATACAAACTGAGGAGAGTCCATGTCCTGTTTCAACCGAAAAACTTTTATTAAAGCCTTTAAAAACATTTGGCATATTTAAGGAAAACACAAGAAATACTCAAAGCACCAAGTAAAACCTGATAACATTTCAAAATAAAACAATTTTAAACATTTTAAATGTATTCAGGCATAAAGATGTTTACCCAAATAACAGAAATAATCCCACGCCTATCCCATAGACAAAACAGAATCAGTTTAGATTCTGTTTTTATTGTCAAACTCCTTTCAAACAAAAAAATCTATTGAAAGCTGATGTCATGAAAGGAGTCAAAATCAGCAGAAACTCAAATATCACACGATCATAAAAAGGTGAATAAATAACCATAAAGCTTCCTGATTAAACCCTGTAGCGTCATCAATAAATTATTTCCATTCTCCCTCAAGTTTACAGCAGTCAGGAGTTAAAGATTAAAGGGTCAGTTCACCAAAAACACAGTATGGATTCCTAATGGACCACAGCAAAGGTGACAGGTCCCAGCACTCACTAAGTTTCTCCTTTGATTAATTATAGATTGTAAAACCCTTTCAGACAAAGTTAAGATGTATAACACTGATATGGAACTAAAATTTATTTGATTTATTCATTAAATGTTTCACTTTTATCCACATAATGTCACTTGTAAAACAGACCCATGATTTATTCCCATGAAGCAAATTTGTGATTTGGGCTACATAAATAAAACTTGATTTGACTTATTTTTGTCATTTGAGTCATTTATTTACTGCACCAATAACCATTTAGCTACTTAAACAAAGAAAAAACAAAAACAAACAAAACACAAAAGCGTAGGATCACCTGGATAGTAAAATGGTTTGAGTGCAGCATCCTGGGTTTGAGTCCAGCCAAGAAGCTTAGCCTAACTTTATCTCTTCCCTCATGTCTCAACTAGCACCTACCCATAATGTCTTATTGACACAAATGCCAAAAAAAAAACCTTACAAAAGCATTTCCACAGAAAACAATGGGATTTGCAGTGACGAGCTCAGAGCCACTCCTCTGGAACCATAACACGTGGCCATATTGGAAATCACAAAAGTGATTAAAACTGTAATTGCATTTATTTTGTATTTTTGAGTATTTTGAAATGCTAAATGTTTTTTGGGAAATTGTGGTTTACTTTTTTGGATAGTCTCCATCCCTCAGAAAAATTCCCCATATTCTAGTACATTTTCTATTGACTGAATCACCAACCTTTAAAAGGCACAAAGGAAGTCAAATCCATAGTAAATCATGTCATAATGTTTAACATTATGTTAAAGTCACTGAACCTGCTTCTTTGAGAACTTAAAGTATGTACCTGGTAGTTTGAAATAAAATTCAATTAATCTTAATATGCGGAGCACAGACAGAAGAACTCAACACTGCCACTTTTCACTGATAGATTCGTGGATTAAGGCTGTGGTTGACGAAAGGAGTCATGTCTTCATGCTTGAACTGGGTTCTGTGGTTTTACTGGTATTTACTGGATTAGAGTACCTGTTTCCTGTCATGTCAGAGTTCAGTGTTAGGACCTCGGCCCCCAGTTCTCCCCTCACACTCTCCATGGAAGTCGCAGCCATCCAGCAGGTGGCGGTATGTGGCCCGGACGTCTCGGTATAGCGGGGCATCTTCTGTCTCAAGTCCTGGGAATCGAACCGGAGATTCATTGATGAGCAGCTGCAGCCGCGGGCCTCGCTGGCAGTCATACAGGACAAAGAGGAGGTTTGCGGCATATGGGACAATCCGACTGGTCTGGAAACTTCTACCTGAGACACGACAGGTAGCAGAAAAATACTAAGAGAGAAATTCTGTTTTTATCTCAAACAAACCAACATAGTCCGTCACAATTTAAGGCATTGAACCGACGACATTTTAACCCTGGTGAAATGTCAGGATCTGGTCTGTCATAGTTATGGACATTGAGCAAGACAAAGAAATGTAATATGATGTAATTCAGTCCCAGGAGATCATTGGTTCTTTAAAAAAAAGAAAAAATCATCCAATTGCTACAATCCAATGTCTGGTGTTTTCTGTTTCAATCTGATATGACTACAGGTAACACTAGCACTAAAAATACTTCTGTTGTTAACACTACTCAGTCCTGTTTTTCAAATAACTCATCAAAAATTCTAAACAGGAAATAAATAATGTCTACATTTCCATCTAATTTTATTATTACTGTTGATAGGTGAAAAAAATTATGCATGGTTCTGCTTTTACACCACATCCTTGTTTCTGATTGGCTGCCAGGGTAGAAGTGGAGCTTCATACCATGCTGTGATTGGTAATTGTTAGCAGTGGGTGGGGTCTTGTCCTTGTGGAGTCCCAGCAGTGAGAGGAGGGGGAGGAGGGTCTCAGCATGACCCACCAAGATGGAGGCAGGCTCCGGGGATGCCTCAGTGGACCTGATGGAAATCATAGTCACCCAGATAAACATTATTAAAAAGTACTTCTGTTGTCCTGATGACTCACCAGCAGTTTACAGAGAGCTATGTTAATCTGAAAAACTCAATTCACACAAGCACTAAATCAAATACAGGACACCAACAGGGGTTTACAGATGTTACAGTTAAACCATTTCTGATTGGATGCCGCACAAACTTTTACGTTTCCGTGTCACCAACCTGCGGGGGCGTCCTGCTTTGTCGAGCGTCCTGAATACGTGATGAAAAAGTGGACAGCTGGATAGGCTGCTGATGGCATAACCGTAAGAACGCTTCCAGTACTGCTTCAGGTCTGACTTGTACTCCAACACCTGCAGACAGGAACAGCAGAACAAAGTTCATCTCTGATACACAAATGATAGGAACCTAACTCTATAATCTAAACCAGCATATTCTTCACTTGAAACTACTTTATATGCTTAAATCAAACTTTAACATGATAAAATATTAACATGTCTAAAATGTACTGTAACATAAAGTGTAATATCCATAAAATATTAGTTTGAATTATAATAAATCTTGCAACATACAACTTAATGTACACGAACGTAAATAAACAGTCAAAATATGTCATATGTACACTCACTGGCCACTTTATTAGGTACAACCGTACAATCTACGCAATCCATTACAGCAAGTTTGCCATGAATTCTGCTTTTTCACTATGACCTCAATAATAAACAGAAAGTAGAATTATCATATCAGTTTCAACTTAAAAACAGAGAAGGAGGAATACATTGTAAAAGTATTATTCATGGGAGAGTTGCTGTAATGGATCACAATAGATTTTACAGGTGTACCTAATAAAGTGGCGAGTGAGTGTATATTAATGGCACAGTAAGGCAGACAGACCTTAGCGTCGCTCTCGTTAAACAAGAAACACCACGGAGAGTGAAGTGATTTGATGGACAGCTCGTAGGAACACAAGAAGAACGCTGCTTCGACCAGATCTGCAGGAGACAGATAGGGACAAACTGCACTATAGAACATTACTGTACTAAAAATGGCTTAAGAGCATCAAGGCTGCAGTGAGGGAGAATTTAATCAAAAATATAAAATATGTTTTAATCAAAGAACCATCTGTTCCTTACGTGAAGACAGGAGCACAGGCTTGTTTTACTGTGTTTCTGAGGACCGTTCTGAAAAGTCCTTTTAGTCTAAAGTTCAACACTTTTGCATCGAAACATCTAAATCATTTGCAGCCCCACCTCCAGACTAACTCATTTCTAATGGTGCATTTTATTTTTACTTGTAAGTCAAAATTTCCAAGTTCCTAGTTGCAAATTGTAAACAGGACGTCTCCTGAAGTCAAGTCCAAAACTCAAATATAGCTGCTCCGTTCATAAGCAGAGTGAAAATTGTCTAATACAGCATTGTTAACATGTTGTCTTATTTGTGTCTCATTAACTCAGTTGTAAACATAGTACTGTCCCACTTTTATCTGTGCAGATGCTCCTACAGCATTTTTACGCACAAAATACCAGCTAGTGTGTTTTTGTGAACTGCTGTTACTAACCTGGCTAGAACTGGAATGTGGTCAACTCATTTGTGATGTCTTTCTGAGTTCCAACTTCCCCAGGTAAATGGAACGCACCATTACACCCTGAGATGTTACAGTCTTTACAGTTGTTTGTCGGTTTGTGTGTCTCACCTGGTGTGAGGCGGTGCTGAGGAAGGCCCAGTCTCTCAGCCATCCTCCTCCTCACTGCCTCCATCTCCTCCCCTCGTTTGAACTTTTCTACCTCCAGCAGCGCCGTGCGGTTGTTCTCCACTCCCTCCATGTAACCACGGCAATGCTCAAAGAAACGCATCAGCTTATCATCCACAGCGTGGCTGTAATAAAACTCTGCGCAGAGACACATAATTTGACTGACTGCATCTCCCAATACGCTCTGCCTCCACATGGACCAGAGGCTAAAACTTAACAGTTGTTCTGTTGATTTGAATGCTATTTTCATAAATTCACCGTATTGTTGGTTGAACGTCACAAATTAGAGAAAATGCCTGTCAATTTCACAAGTTGAGGTGTTAAACTGTCTTTAGTCCAACCACGAGTCCAGAACCTGTAGCTTTCATGTACACGTCAGAGTCTAGAGGATGCTCAGTCTCACCGTGCTGTCCCCAATGCTGCTGCAGACCCTCCTGAAAGGCCTCAATACTGCTCACACAGCGATGCTTAGAGCTGGTCAGGAAACTGATCCTTCTCATCTTCACGTTCTCCTCTGAAAGCAGAGAGGGAAACAGGGTGGCCAGACGCCAAGCCAGCTGACGCAGGTCCTCCCTGCCCTTTGCCACCAGCTGACCTGAGCACCACAGATACATGATTAATGAAAGAAAAGTAATCTTTAACAGTTAGATTGTCAGGAATTTCTAGACAAATACAGTTTCACAAGAAAATGTTTCAGAGCTTTTACAGAGTTGATTAACTGTAGTATTTTCAGGAATATTTCAACAGTTTATTCAGATTTTGACATTTATCACAGCGTGTTTTGCAAGAATATTTCTAGAAATATTTTCAAATGTATGAAAATATTGTAACAGATTTTTTTTTTTTTTTTTTTTTTTAGGAGTAGTACTGTGATTTTAAAATAACAGTTTCAATAAAAAGTTTGTGGTTTAGCTGAATAATTTTTCAGTAAAATCTCAGAAGCCCAAGAGGAATTTTTGGAGCAGCATTTAAGAACCTTTAACTGAACCATTTTCCAAAATACTACAGCAATTTCAAAAATCGTTTAACACAAATACTCTAAACTCTTTTACAGAAACGTCCCAGGTGTTTTACTGAAATGCTACGTGCTGTGTTAAGTCAGATGCTGTATGAATAAAGGAGACGTGCTGTCCCACTAACGTTTACTGGAAATATCTAAAGAAATACTGCAGTACTTTTACAGAAACATTATAGTCACTTCAGTAACACTGTGGTTTCAGAAAAACCTCCTTCTCATCTGTTGATGGACTTTTACTGATAAGTCTAGACTGAGAAGTTTAGACTTGTCCACTGGTTTCCTGGGATCCTAATGTGTGGAGGTCTACAGTTAGGCCACTGGACCTCATGTTTGGTTTTTGTCCTGACATTTGCTGTGAACAGGTGCGTGTCTTGAAACACGTTAATTTAACACTGCTCGACTCCAGTTCCGAAGTCAAGGAAAGTTAAAGTACAATAAATAAACCAGAAATTCCATTTTTGATTTTGTTTTGTGGATTTTTTTGAAACACTGCTCCTCTACAAGAAATATTATTTGTCTAAGTCATTTTTACTGTGTTTTCTCACCGTCCATGTCTTCTGTGTACCACATCTGCCATCGGCTCTGGATGTCCCGCAGCCAGCCCTCAGAGCCTCTGGAAGCTTCTCTGCGGACCAGCTCGCTTAGTTTCTGGATCCTGCGGATGTTCTTAACGGTCGGGTATCGGCTGCCGTGCCTGATGACGGCGGTCAGGTGGACCAGGGAGCAGCGCTCGGTGGGCGGAGGTTTTAGAACGGAGGTGTTCACGGATAAAGCGTCGCGTAGCAGGTGCGAATTCACCTCCTCGTACCGGGTCTTGGTTCCAAAATAAACGGCAATGTGCGGGATGTCCGGGACTGACAGGGAGGAGCAGGAGATGCGGATCAGCAGCAGGCTCAGAGCCGCTACCAGAAAGCTGTTTGTGGGCAAAGAAACGGGGAACATTTCAGCAAGAATCAGGACGACTAGACACCCGCCGCCTCTGTTCGCTTTGTTGATGTTCCGGGTTCAATGACGCTCCGACACGGCCGATCAAGAAGGTTCCGGGAGTTTTTTAATCGACGGTTTTTAATAAAAGTACAACAAAAAATCATATAATTTTCAAAATTCAAACATGAAAGCAGGTACAGTAGTACTATGAGTTTGTTATAAATCCGTAACTTTACTACATTTCGCCTTAAATCGCTCACGTCATGATCCGTCATATATACAACAGTTTCCGCTCATGTAAAGCAAAATAACAGCTGAAATGAAACAAAAGTTCCCGTTTTTACTTTCAAAATAAGATTAAACAAGGCTTTAGCTCACATTCATATCTAATCCAGACACATCTTGCCATTTTATTGTAGATTAAAGAGCAATCAATCAAACGTTATTTATAAAACACATTTCACACAGATCAATGCCATTCAAAACGCTTTACACATGGTTTAAAGGTCTATGAAAAGGCAGACAAGTGCAATAAAACATGAAAACAGTCAAAACAGTGATAATTCAGCAGAACGAATGTTAAAGAAAGAAGTTGACTGGGTAGGACAATAAGAACAATGCCTAGAATTAAAACAGTGTATTAGTCAAATTATAATCAGGTGGCTCAGTGCTACAGCATTGGGTTGGGATGTAGAAAGCTGCAGGTTTGAATCCCTCCCCACCAGGTCTGGTTCCAAGCCTAGATATAAATAAAAATGGAGGGTTGCAGCAGGCAGGGCATCCAGCATTAAAGCTGACATTAACTTTGTGTGTTTTCTCCCACAGTTGTCTTTCTCCTTCTCTGTCCCCCTCTCTCTGTCCCTTTCTGCAGGTGTCCCCAACTTTGAAGCTGTGTGTCTTCCAGTGTGCAGCTACTGGTCCTACCAACCTGCCCGATGTTTTGTTGTTTCTTTTTGTTGCTCTTTTCTTTTCTCTCTCCACTTTCCACTCACCCCAAACGGTCAAGGCAGATGGCTGCCCACTCTGAACCTGGTTCTGCTGGAGGTTTCTTCCGTTGAAGGGAGTTTATCCTCTCCACTGTTGCCTATGTCACACACACACAGTTTACATAAACGTTTGATTAATAATTAACTATGCGTTTGTTTAGTACTACAGATTTTATGAAATTACAGGATAGAAGAGAAAGAAAAATCATGGTAACAAAACTGAACTTTTTAACTTAATTAATCGAAGACGTCAAGTGAAAATAATGTGAACCAATGTGAACCAACCGGGAAAAGAACAGTGACAGTGTAATTTAATGCTACAAAAACTGAATAAATAAATATTGTTTTAAGTTAGATGTTTCTATATGAGACACTTCACCAATTCCAACCTGCTTGCAAATGCCTCTGGGTAAAGGGTAAATGGCTCCTTATATAGTGCTTTTATCCAAAGTACTTTACAGCTTTATACACAGATGGTGGTGGCCATCATGCAGGATGCTCACCTGACCCACCAGGAGCAACTTGGGGCCTATTACCCGAGAGCACTTCAACACATAGCCAGAGCTGACGACTACCTTAACAACTTAGCTACAGCCGCTCGTGCCTCTTCACCTCTTTTCCACACTCTCCATGGCTGTGGACTGTTGACCCCAAGGTGCAGGACTTTAAGTACTTAAGGTCAACGCTTCAGACCAACGGAGAGTGTGAAAAAGAGGCGAGTGAAAGCAGGTTGGAACGGGTGGAGATAAGTGCCGCGTGTGTTGTGTGATAAAAGAGTATCAGCGAGAATGAAAGGAAAGGTGTTCAAGAAGGTGGTGAGACCAGAGATGTTGTTCGGCTTAGAGACAGAGGCACTGAAGAAAAGACAGGAGGCAGAGCTGGAGGTAGCAGAGCCTAAGATGTTGAGGTTCTCTTTGGGAGTGACAGGATGGACAGGATCAGGAAAAAGGACATCAGAGGGACAGCTCATGTTATATATTGTTACTGCTGTAACAAATGCACTAAAGAAACTAGTTTACACTGCATCTAAAATCACTGGTTATTTACTATCATCACTCTCTTCAATTTATAAAGTTCGGCTTCAACAAAAAGCCTTGAACATTAATAGACATGACTCCGACCCAGCAGCACCCCACTTTTCGATGCCCTGTGGCAGCTTTAAATATGAGTCATTTAATAGAAGGGCAATTCCTGATCTATCAGACAGTAAACCGCTGACACCTTAAGCACTCTTGGTTTTTAATTAGTTTTTATTGGTTGGTCTTAATACATAATGTTTTTATTATGTGTTTTTAAATGTGTCTATGTATATATATAATTATAGTTGGGTGCGGTTTACATCCCCTAATTATGAAATTGCACATACTGTACATAACATAATACTAGTGCACATTGACTGGGTACAAATCATCTTTCATCATTTTAAGTAACAAAGGAAGTAATGGATCCAACGGATGGATAAGAAAATTAATGTAAAATAAAGTGAAGATTATAAATTCTTTTGTGTAAATATTTGCATTCCCCTTAATAATTATTAAAACATTTAGAAGTAGTTGAGTTTTGGCTTCAGTACAGAGCCCAGAGAGACAATCAGTGTTATTTTTTATACACTTTTTCGTAGCGCAGCAAAATGACCCTTTTTTTAAAGCTCTTCGACGTAAGTCAAGATCTAAATCTTGGACCAAACCACTGATCTCAGGTACACTTCAGTCAGTTCGTGTCTCAGTTCCCCGGTGCATCTACCATGAGGTCACACCATACATGGGGAAGGAGGGAAAGCACATCACTGACATGTACTGTGTTTCTGTTCCTGAGCCTGTTTCTGGGTTGGCAGATGCTCCTCTTGTTCCTGAGCCTCGGTCAACTCCAATTTCGCCTGTCTCAGAGTGATCCACCTGCCTACCTGTTCCTGTTCCTGCGCTGGGGTCAGCTGGCACAGTGGGTCTTACTGCCAACCATTTGACAGATTCTGTTCCTGTGCCTGAGCTGGCCCCCCCTCCGATCTGCTCCTGCTCCTTGGCACCACGACAATCTGGCTTCACCACCTACACCTGCATCAGCTCCTGCCTCACTCTTAGTTCCTGTCTCGGCTCCCAAAGACTCCATCAACAAAGCCAAAGTCTCAACACAACAACCTACTCCTGAAGTGTCCTGAAGCCCCTGTTCCTCAGGTAGCTCTGGGGCCGGCTAACATTCTGCCTGACCTGTCTAGGAATCGGCTACCCAGTCAGCCCCTGAGCCACAGCTACCTAACACCACTGGACTTAGGAAACGGCCAGTCAGACATAGATCCTGCCCAGCTCCCCCATACCTTCCAGCCATGAACCTCTCTCTGGTATAGCCAACGCCTGTCCTGGCCCAGCCCCCAGAGGGAAAAGAGAATCCAGACAGGAAGACAGAGTTTGTGCTCAGTTTGTTGTTTATTTTCAGTGCACAGCAGATTAAGATTAAAAGCTTCAATAAAACCAGTGAGTGTGACTTTAAAGCTAAGTGTGTTTTTAGCTGCAGCAGCTGACTGAAGGGACCATCTTAATTTGCACAGCAGAGACATCTGGTGGTGGGATGTCTTGATTTCAAGCTGGTGTTGTTTCTAATGCAAGTCAACTCCATCTGTCATTGAGTTCCTTATCACTTCACTGATTGAATCAGAGAATTCTGATGTATCAGATCTGGATTTGAAGTCAGCAGACTTCACAGTCTACATTGTACTTTAGCTACAATAAAAATAATTACTTGTACTATTGATTTTAGTTTATAGAAGTTAACATGTTTAAACTATGTGTCTGTTTCTTTCTACAGATAATATGAGATTACAGGACAGACAAGAGAAAGAAGAGAGAGATAAATTTAATACTCTGCTGTATGTTTGTGCTTGAGATTTACTTCACAGGACGGATCTTCATGCTGATGGCCTTCAGCGAGTAGGTGGTACCTTTCCAAGTGTACCACTCCACCCCGATATAATAGTGACTGCTATCAGGGCCCCAGCGATAAACCCCATTGGGATTTGCATAGAGACTGTTGTAGTACCAGAACGCCCCCACATGTAGAACGGCCATATTGCTTCCACTTGCATCCTGGTCTTTGTCAAAGGTGGAGAACTTCTGTCCATTGTGAAGACTCAGGGAGTCTCCTGCAGAAATGCAAATATATAGTCAGGACTTTACTAACAATTATACTAATCATATTTATAGTATTTTATTAGCTATTTATATTGCTACAGCTCAAACTGATGGCTTTTCATGTGCCCATGGTTGATGTGCCTTCATGAGATTTAACAGGGCTCTACGCTCTGTGTTATGGGGTTCGATCAGGTGGGTTTGGTAAATGGGCATAATTGTAAATATTAAGAAGAGACAACATGAATCATGTTTTTTCTTTAGTCTATTCCTAAGTTCTATTAAAAATGAAAATGATGAGCCTGAAGTGTCTGATTCATAGTTCCTGCTGGTCTACAATTATTGAATTACTGGAGGTAATAATTTTACCTGTTTAGCTTCCTCTTCTAACTCACCTGCTCCTCCATCAATGAATCCAGACACTTTCAGTTTGTATCCGTCACATTCATCACTGATGGAGAACGTGGAGAACCGAGCGTATACTTTCTTCTCGTCAAAGTCCTCCATGTCCACCAGCAGCTCGTACTTTCTCTTGTTTGTCATGAAGTAGACATTGTCAAGACCTGAACACACACACATAAATATGAGATTTTGTTCAAACTTTCTCATAAGTGTCATATGACAACCAGTTCTTTAGACATGTTAGTGTTAGACAATGAACGATACGAGAAAAGTATTGCAATACCCTGCCATTAAAAACTGCACTAAACCACATTTTATTTGGATCAGTAGAGTTTCATGTTTGTTAGTGTTTGTTTCTCACCGAGCCAGTACTCTCCAAAAGTGTTACCAAAGCCTTTCTTGTACTGATCCCAGGGCCTGTAGAAGTTCAGGGAGCCGTCCATCCTCCTCTGGAACACCTGTGGGATGGGATTCCACACAGCAGGGGTTTTACTGGTGTTTGATTTATTGTGACAGTCCAGCAGAAAATGCTCATACTGAAGGCTACTCGACCAGAACTCCAAGCTGAGTAAAAATACTCACGGTCCACCCTCCTCCCAATGAGTCCATGTCACAGTACACCTGTAAGAAGACAGATTGATAAATGCGGTAAAACTGCATCCAAAAGTACTACAGTCTGTAAACGTTGTATCAGTTTTTTTAACTGGGCTTCTGTAAAAGGCCTCCTTACTGTCTTCACATGAAGTGTACCTGCAAAGGAATCCCATCCCCAGCACGGTAGATGACATACACTCCACTGGACTGGGTCTTGTTTTGTTGATGGATCTCACTGCAGTCCACCGGTCTGATGGTGCTGGAGCTGATCAGCACAGGAGCCAGGAGGAGGAGGACAACTGGTATCAGCTGCAACAGACATGGATTAACATTTGAATATGTGGCAGAGTTGACATCTGTTTACATAGGTGAGGTAGGTGGTGTGGTGCAGGAAAAACTGGCACTTATATAACACTTTTCTACCTATTGGTACTCGAAAGAGTCTACATTCTGTATGAAACATGGAAGGACAGTTCTACTGTAAATACAGTGTAATGGTTTTTCAGTTTTCTCTCTTTACATCACTTACTGCCATAACTCTGATTCCTGCCTCTGAGATACACAGACATGATTGACTCATTTTTGTTGCTACATGTTTGTTCTTGTATTCTTTAATTCATTTCTCCCCCTCAACATGGTGTTATACACATATAAGCCACAACATTAATACCACCTGGTGGTTTTAAGATAAAATATAACGAACTAATAAATATGCAAGTATTACTAAAGCACTAAACCAAAGTGGTAAAAATCAGATCCACTGTTATCAACAGTGACCTTTGACTTGTTTATTTAATTACTACTATATATATTTACCATTTAACAATTGACCACATGTTTTACATTAATTACCTTAATCCATATTGTTTAAACTACGTTTTTTCTTAGTGGAGTACTTTAACTTTTGTACTTGATTTGAAGTAGTACTTCATGACATTAAGACCAGTAGTACTAAAGATGTGGCTGATTGTTGTGTGTGTGTACTCACAGTCACACACACGTCAGACTCATTCAGGCATTCAAATTACTACGGGAAATGAAACAAACCAAAACAAAAATCATGATAAACAGTACTGTTGACCCAGCAGACCTGACCGTGCTCAGCCACATCCCCGATGAGGTGTTTCACTTTACTGCTGTTGGCTCATGGTGGTTATGCTACCAACGCCCTTCCCAACTCTATTGTTGATACTATTATGATTTTGTTTTGTTTAGTTTTTTAGTAATAAAATTATTATTACTGTCATTAATGGCAGCAATAATGACGATAATGGCTCACAGTGATGATAATACTGAGAACTATTTATTTACTTGTCTTTTTTTATATTATTTGGGTTTGTTTTGATTTGTTTGTCACCCTGTTCATTCTGCTCAGTTTGCTAACCCCCCTTTCCTCTTTACCTTAGACCTGTCATAGACCTTAACCCTTACCTGCACTCTTTCTGTTGTAAAGAAATACATATTTTTATTTGTCCTCCATGCTCTTGATCTTTGTGAACATAAGCAGTTATTTCAGTGAGCAGCTGTGAGTGTTGGCGAAGGTCCAATCAGTGTTTTCACTAATTAAAATATTGTCCCACCCTCTTCTACTGACAGCAGCAGCTGTTCCTTTAGCTTGTAGCTAGAGATTGTAGACAGTAAAGTGCACGAAGTAACCAGGCCCCTCTGTCAGTAACACTTAGTGGTGATATTGTGAAGCTGTGCTGACAGCAGTGCTTCAATAATCACTTCATCCTTCTAACCAATCAGAGAATTTAGAGCATTTCTACTTTAATTGTAAGTTCTGCAGCTTCTTATTTACTGTAATCTCATGAGGAAGATGACCTGAAGTGCTGTGCAAAGTGTAGTTTAGACAGCAGAATAGCAGAGTAGCAGGAAGGGTTGATTCTGAGGCTCGTGATAGTAATGATCAGGTAAAGTTGACTTATTCAGGTTTCATAAACTTACCATCTTCATGTCAGATTTCTGGATGAATAATCGATCTCCCGCTGCGAGTCTGTCTGAATGCTCTAAAAACACAATAAAATAAGAAAAGAACATTTTGTCCTAACAGATCACACCAACAGATGATATCTGCTCTTGAGACTTAAATGTTTCTGGACCTCACAGTGTCTCACTGTGCCAATCACTGCTTTTTGTACAAACATAATTCAGTCTGGGAAGTTTTTTATGAGCCAAAGTCAAATAAACTTTATTATCGATCTAACAAACTGTTAGATATACAATATACAACAACCCCACTGTGATAAATGTCATTCGCTTTGAGTTCAGACAGAAATAGTCGCAAATGTAAATTTGACAGTTTTTTAATAAACTTGATGAGAATAACTTCATTTTTGTTTAGCCAAAACCTCCTGTGTACAGACATAACGCACCTGATACTAAAGCTGCACACACTCCATCTCTCAGCCATGTGTGATGTCTCCAGGTTGGACTTCCACCTGTGTGAACTCACCTGCAGCTGAAACTGAAGAGACTTGTATCTGCACCAAACTGTTGCTTCTCCTTCAGCCAGTCCCACTCTCACAGCTTCATTACTTTTATCTGCAGGAGACACTGAGACGTCACAGAGGGTCACACAATTGGAGAAAAAAACACCTTCAGGATCATTGCATCCTATAAAATGTGTTAATAAACAGCTCAACATCAGAGCAGGTGATTAGCATTTATTACCACTGTCTGTGACAGATACACCCAGAGATTGAATGGTCTCTCGTCCCTAAGTGGATCCTGTTAGTCTTCCTGTTCAAACGATAAACTGGGGTTTATTTTCTTCTTTGGCTCTATTCTAAGTTAATATTGACTATAACACAGGAACAGACAGGTGATAAGTCTGTCAGGTGCTGGGACACCACATGCTGACAGAACAGCTTTGATCCACCTATGCATTGATCGTCCAAGCCTCTGGAACATTTTTCCAAACGGTACTTTCTTGTTGTTTTATCTACTGTCCTCAGCATGGAAATGTTTTACCTCAGGATTAAAATGGTCACCAAGGACATTTGTATTTTTTTCCCAGGGGCCTGTTCCTCTAGAGCAGAGACAAACTGAACCAACGTTGATCAACTCTGCATCTTAATACCTGCTGTACAGCATGATAGGGTGTTATCTGCTCAGTTGTAGAATGGAGAGCAGCTGAGTGGAACATCTGCATTTGTTCCGTTTCTCCATTTATTTCTTCAAGTTTATCTTTTCACCATCTAGAGTTTTAACACACAGATTGCCTGGAGAAGATCAATGCAGACACTGGTGATGGAACTGGTGATATTAGATATCACCAACAGGACCCAGATCATTTTGTCTAAAACTTTGATTTAGGACAAAAGACCTGCAGACCTGATGCTATTTCCACCGGCTTTAGCTGGACTCTGTGTTTAGTGATAATTAGCAAAGTGTAACATGCTACTAACTGAGATTATGAATGCAGTAAAAATCAATTCTGACTGGGGCCAATGACACACAGAGTGTTTAATGTTACAGGATGAAGTCATTAACTGAACAGGAAGTGCAGCAGGTGTTGGACTGAAAGACAAACACTCATCAGTCAATAGCTAACATATGTTACACCTGAGCAAATGTGTATTTGTGTGTAAGATGATCCCACCTTTACATAAATGTTTGAACCATCAGCAGCTGCTTTCTGCAATGTGACTTGTTGTTGAAAAAGGTTCCAGCTGGATGTAAGAGCTAAATGCTTTAGAAAGGCTGTGCAGGCAAACGCTGAGCAGTTATAAGTGCAGAACCACTGTCCTCAGCATGAGTTCATCAGGATTGAAAACAGAGGACAAAAGCAGTACGCCGAACGTCCACAGACTATGCTCTGCTACATGAACATCATCACAAAGAGTAACAACCAACCAACACTGGAGCAGACGGAGCAGAAATTTCATGTAAACTTTACATTGACTGCAGTCCCAACCTCAACGGGGGACATCATAAGAGGGAAACAGACCTTAACCCAACAGAACATTGATTTGACCTAATCAGGTCAAACAATCACACTCTCCCTAACCAGGGAGAGTGTGATTGTTATGTATAAATGCTGATTCTTTTCTCTGAACTCGTCTGTCTCCCGTCTTCCAGGTCCTGTCTGCAGTGTGTATGTGGTGGATTTTGGTGCTCGGCTCGTCACTATCTTCAGCGGATTGATGGTGGTGGGGGGGTTTATTCTCAGTGCCTTCACTCCCAACATCCCAGTCCTCATCCTCTCTTATGGCATCATTGTTGCTTTTCCTGGTCTCACCCCCTTACTGTAACTCACAAATCGGTACTGTAGATAACAAGTATGGCCTGATTCAAAATAATCAGATTTCCCTAAATGACATTAGCTCAGAAAGGAAATGACCTGTAGCAGAGATCACACGTGGCTGCTATGATTATGATAAAAGCTCCAAACATCAGGGAAACCCAAACTGGACATCACAGCTGCCATGTCCTGCTGTTCAGGTACTTTTTGTGTATTTATTGCCACTCGTGTAACGAGTCAGTGCTCTGCCAGCTGAGAATGACCACATGTGTGTGTGTGTGTTGCTCAGGGGTGGGCGTCGGCCTTGTGTACTCGTTGTCACCATCACCTGTCTGTACTTTGACAAGAGGAGAGGTCTGGCTCTGGGAATAGTGACCACAGGTAGGTCTGTCATATGTCACCACATCACTTCCTGTGTGCAGCCAGTGATGTGGTCATTTTGTCTTTGTGGGACCTGTTGATGCTCTGAGAATGGCACGGTGGAACATGTATGGACCTCTAGACACTGGGCACAGGTCCAGGCCAGGGGGCCCATTTTAACTTACAAAGTCAAAATAACGATATAGTAAAAGTATTTGTCAAAAAACACTACAACACCACACAGATACTGACGACTAGAAACAAACTCCACAATAAATAAATAAGTTTAATTTTCATTGTTCACTTTATCATGTTTTGAATCTTTTCCTGTTTTACGTCAAAGTTCTGCAGAAACAAAGAAAATTTTAAAGGGTTCACAAACTTTAAAGCACCACTGTATGTCTTTCTGATTCACTTCCATATTTCTTCCATATTACATATTTCCATATAAGCTAAAGTTAGAAAACCACAAATTCAGATGCTTTATTTAATCTGACTGTCTTAAAAGAACGCTTTCACTGATATTTAACTTGCTCCTTTCGGTTCTAGTTTGAGTGGTGCATGTAAATAAATGGCATTAAATTTCCCTCATCTGAACTCCTAAATAAAAGCTCGTCCAGGTGATGTCATCTGGAGGAGTTTTTCAGCTAGAAGCAGAGAAATATTTTAATACAGCGAAGTCAGAGGGAAGTTTAAAAGCTTTAATTTACATTTATTACCTAAACAAAAGACATAAAAAGCAATTAAAAAATGGTGTTAAATTCAGTAAAAATTCAGATTTAGGAGGCTTTAGACACACAGTAATTATAGTATAGGTAAAGTTATTTAAAGAACTGAAATAATCCTATTAAAGTCTATCAGTTTGGATGAATCTAAATACATCTTGGCTCGTTCATCTCTCACCTGTCCTCAGGCACGAGTGTGGGTGGTTTCCTGTACTCCACGCTGCAGAGTGAGCTGATTGAGCTGCTGGGTCTGGACGGATGTCTGCTCATTGTCGGTGCATTGGCGCTAAACGTAGTGGCATGTGCCGGCCCCATGCGACCTTTATCCCCACCTGGATATTACCTCAAGCCACGAGGCACCATCTTAGAGCACCAGCTGCAGGAGGAGTCCTTGTCCAAAGAGAAACCTGGAACCAAACATGTGATTATCAACACAGAAACTAAGGATCAGCTGGTCAGGAGGATGAGTCTGTTCAGCTGCTTGGCCTTCGCTAAGATTAGGATCAAAATGAGACAGTACACCCAGTGAGTGTAACACACATGCACACACCTGTTTGTCTACCTGTTGGGATCCTCAGTGACATCATTCTTCATCAATCTTTCCTCAAAATGAACCTGATTCAAATTTTATTCCTAAGATGGTTCTTTGAAGCAGAGACTTAACCAAATGTCATTTTGTTAAAGTGAAAATAATATTTACAAAAAAATGATTCCCTCTTGGTCACATTTTTCATAAATGTCATTCACTTTCACTGTTATGTTACCCAGCTCTACATCTCCACCAAACCTAATTTCACCCTCCCCCCCTCTTCCCTCACTGACTGCCTCCTTGATATAAAATCCTGGCTAACATGCAACTTCCTCAAATTAAATGATGTTAAAACAGAAATGTTACTTATTGGCACTAAATCTACTTAAACTAAATCTAACATCTTTAAAATTTCTATTGACAGTTCCTCTCTATCTCCCTCCCCTCAAGTTAAAAGTCTGGGTGTCCTCCTCGACAGCACACTCTCCTTAACTTCCCACATTAATAACATCACATGGTCAACGTACTTCCACCTTCGCAGCATCAACCGCCTACGTCCCTCCCTCACACCTCATCCCGCTGCCATACTGGTTCACAGTCTTGTCACTTCTCGGCTTGACTCTGCAGCTCACTTCTGTTTAGTCTTCACCAAAAAACCCTTCACAAACTCCAACTTGTACAGATTTTGCAATGCGCATTATCACAAGAACTCAACCTTTTGCAGCAACTTCACCTGCTTTAACTGACTATGGAATTCCCTCCCCCCTGATCTTTGTAATATCAATCCAGTTCCAAAACTTCTAATCCCAGCTCCAAACGTATCTGTTCAGACTTTCATACTCTATGTGTGGCTGGCTTGCACAGATGTCTGTACACATGACATTGACGGTTGATGCTGCGACAGTTGTCCATGATTAATTTTTTTTTATTGTATTTGATTATATTTTATTTTACTTTTATCTGCATGGCAAACTTAAATGTCTTGAAAGGCAGATATAAATAAAATGTATTATTATTATTGACAATAAAATGACATACATGCTGTGGAGCTAAGTATGCAGATGTTACAGGTTACAACACGAACAGGTAAATACAGTGAGTGCTATTTTTCTTTTTTATGTCCAGGACACTTTTTAAAGACAGTAAATGTAGAGAGAGCCAGTAAATGTCTGTCTACTTAGGTGTTTGTCCTCCATCTTGTTTGTCCTGAAGGACAGAGTCTTCATGGCACTGTGCACATCTCTCTTCTTCTTTAGTCTTAGTCAGCTTCTTTACCTTTTTTCCATAATTAATAACAAGTTTTGGTTGTGGGTTTAGTTTCATGTATAAAGTCTTGTTTTCTGTATCTGAACAGTTTGTTTTCTTTCTCCTGGTGTTTGGTATGTCTCTCTAAAACAAAACACCATAAAGACGAGTAGGAATGAATCCCAGTCATCCTTCATGTACCTACTCATCTGTACCTCCCCCCTGCAGATAACTTCCCCCCTCAGCTCAGTGTGAATATATGTGTGAATTACAAGGCTGCTCACACTTTTCCACACTGATCACATATGTATAGGTTGTTCCCTGTTTGAACTCTCTGATGAATCTTTAAATATTTAAATGTTGTAAAGGACTTGTCACAGTGCTGACCAGTGATTGAGCCCAATTACTTCCCGTAAAAAGAGAAATGAAAGTAAACAGGCACACTTAAAATAAAGCGTCCTCTGTAGAAAGTTCTAAAGTCAAGCATTTGGTGGGGGAGCTATAACGCCACCGGCAGTGAAACTGTAGCAGCTGTAATTTATTCATCTGTTCATCTAAACACTGTTAGAGGTACAAATACAGACAAAGGTCTTACATTTAAATCCTTGTTTATTGTGTAATGATAGATTTTCTCTCCGTACTTCTCAATGTAGGAATACGTTCAAATAACAATTTGGTGAATATTATTAATCATTATTAAACATAAGTTCGATCATCTTGCCCACTGGTATGGCTTGATATTGTCAACACAAAGATTCCTCTTTGTTGCTGAGAGAATGTCAATTTATCTGCAATGTATATGTGTAACAAGCCCTGGAATTTTTTTCCCTCTTTCACCGCACACTTTGCAGCAACATGAACACACACACAAAAGGTAGCTGGAATCTATGAAATACATCCAAAATAATAAAAAAATCAATCACTTGTTTGCTGCATCTATACATACATTTCCAGTAAGACATATTAAGTTCATGTAAACTCTGTTCTGATTACCAGATAAAGCTACTTTATGAGTAAACTGGTCACTCAAGGACAGCTCTTATAGATGATTAAAGAGAATCAGGACAAATTAAAGCTGACGCAGAAGATAACGGGGGTCCTCAGATCAGAAGTACTGTGTGGGATTGCTCTTGTCACACATCTGGACATGGACATGTGATGTGATTCCTGGGTACACGCTCTGCATGGGCATCATGGTGCCAATCCTCTCCCCTTTCCTCACTGACCCAGAGGTCCGGTCCGGATTCACGTAGAACAGCTTGAAACATAGACCTGCAGATCACAGGACCCAGCAACCTCAGTAAATCAGTCAGAATGTCATTGAGGTGGTGTTTGTGTGATGGACCAACCTTGTCCCTGCAGGTTGATGCCACTGTTGATGGCGGACTTGGCAGGGTCGGTGTAGACAGTGACCTTCCCATTGAGGGTTACATCAAAAGGAGCATAGACGGCTGATCCATCTTTGCACACGATATCGAGACCCAGGTGCTTCCTGGTTCCTCTGAAACACAACAGAATTCCAGATGTTAACACCTGCTGCAGAGTTGCTGATGTTTGAGGATTTGCCTTAAAAAAAACTGGAATAAGCGTTGCATTTGGACTTAGACAACAAAAATAACACAATTTACTGTGGTTATGGAGTACTTCATCAACAAAATGATTTCAAGTTAATCCCCACCCCCCCTTCTTCGCTCTTTTCTGATGTGTGAAGTAAGAGCGCTTCTTGTGTCAGTTAGCTGTGATTATCTGGTGCTCAGATCAGCTGTACCATAGAGGAAAATGTACTTTACACTGTACTGCATGAACCTGAGATACAACGACAATTCCAAAAAAGTAGGGAAGATGTGAAAACATAAATAAAACTGAATGCAATGGTTTGCTAATCTCATCAACCCATATATTATTCACAATAGAACATGAACAACATATCAGATGTTGAAAATGAGACATTTTACTTTTTTGTAGAATTTATGAACTCATTTTAAATTTGATGGCAGCAACAGATCTCAAAAAAGTTGGAACAGGGGTGTAACAAAAGGCTGGAAAAGTAAAAAATGGAGGAGCATTTGAATGGTCAGTTAACAGGTCAGTAACATGACTGGGTATAAAAGGAGCATTTCAGAGAGGCAGAGCTTCTCGAATGTAAAGATGGTCAGAGTTTCACCAGTCTGTGGCAAACTCTGTCTAAAGATTGTGGAACAATTTTAGGAGAATAAAGAGGAGAGGGACCATCCAACTTGTTATCAGTGGACATCTCAAAAGCCTGCATCACTGATGGTATGTGCCCATGTGCCTCACACATCTAGAAAGGTACCATCAATGCTGAAAAATATATAGAGGTTTTAGAGCAACATATGCTCCCATACAGACAACGTCTCTTTCAGGGAAGGTCTTGCAAGACAAGGCTAGACCACAAACTGCATCCATCACAACACATTGATGGGGAGCTGCTATGCAGCTGGCAAACACTCACTGGAAGCAACTAAGTTGGGGTTTAGTGTCTCGCTCAAGGACACTTTGACATGGGAATCGAACCTGGCATTGGCGGATGACTACTCTACTTCCTGCACCACAGTTGCCCCAGAAGCTACATTTTTAAGTCAGCGTCACTCAAAAAAAAATCAGTAAATCACTTTATTTGCCCTGCAATTACTTCCACCTTTATAAAAAAAACTAGTAAAAAGGGAATTTTGTTGAAAACTGAGTTTAACTAGATTAACTAAAGATTAACTAAATAATGTAAATTAGGACAGCTACTGGATTTGACAGTGTGTTGTTGAGTTACCGTGGGGCTCCGTAGGATCCCTTTCCCCAGTTGTCCGACGTCCTCTTGGTGTTTGCAGGGTTTCCACTGCAGAGCTGACCAAACCTAACGGCATCACACACACACAGCACAGCTGGAAGCAGACACCCACACACACACATCCAGCCCAAACCTTACTACAAATCCAAATAATGCCATTCACTAATAAGCTAGTTGGATATACAATGGGGCTAAAAAGTATTTAGTCAGCCACCGATTGTGCAAGTTCTCCCACTTAAAATGATGACAGAGGTCTGTAATTTTTATCATAGGTAAACTTCAACTGTGAGAGACAGAATGTGGAAAAAAATCCAGGAAATCACATTGTAGGATTTTTAAAGAATTTATTTATAAATTCCTGCATAAAATAAGTATTAGGTCAATAACAAAAGTTCAACTCAATACTGTAATATAACCTTTGTTGACAATGACAGAGCTCAAACGTTTCCTGTAGGTCTTCACCAGGTTTGCACACACTGTAGCTGGTATAATGGCCCATTCTTCAAGGGCTTTCAACTCCCTCCACAGATTTTCTATAGGGTTGACATCTGGAGACCGGCTAGGCCACTTCGTTGCCTGGGTGGTGTGTTTGGTATCATTGTCATGCTGTAAGACCCAGACATGTCTCATCTTCAATGCTCTCGCTGATGGAAGGAGGTTTTTGCTCAAAATCTCAAAATACATGGCCCCATTCATTCTGTCCTTAACATGGATCAGTCGTTCTGTCCCCTTTGCAGAAAAACAGCCACAAAGCATGATGTTTCCACTCCCATGCTTCACAGTGGTTATGGAGTTAACATTTATCTCCCCACAAGGATATTATGGATCTCGGTGGACACATCATTGCCCCCTTCTCTTAAGGGACACACCAGCTTTGTCCTCCTTTTGCATGTTTGTTTAGTTTAACGTCTTCTTCTTCTTCTTCTTCTTCTTTTTATTAATATATTCATATATTATTCATATTACTGGAGTTGTTTGTGGAATATTTTTCAAGTGGGGATCAGAAACCGCTCTGATCCTCCGGGCCCCAGAGAAAACTTTAGAAAATCAAATATTTTATGTGGCTGTTTTCTTAGTGCAATTCTTTCTACTGACAGTAACCAGGATTCAGCAGCAGGTCAGTGACTAGAGAACATTAAATCAAATGTACTGAGCTGTTTTTCTAACTGCTGATCAACAAAACGGTTTTAAATGCTGACTATAATAATAAAAAAAGGTTATATAAAGTCACAGAGGATTTAAGGACACATGCATCAGAAACAGATCAGATTAATTTGCAGGAAATCAGCAGTAAGTAGTTTTAGATTCTCACCAAGAAAAACTGCGATGACAAAATGTCTCATTTTCAGACCTCAGCTTTGGATCCAGCTGAAGTTTCTTGTGTTCACTCTCTGGTTTTATAGAGACTCCACAGACTGTTTCATCAAAACGAAAAGTCCACAGAATGAAGGTCAACAAGCTGTGAATTCTCTGTTATCAGGAGTTTTCATGATTTCCCAATGATGAGGACGTCCTGCTGAGAGGGGAGGGTACATGAAGTCGATACACAACAACACACACACATTTATACTTAACACTGAGAAACTGATACAACACGATGATGGTGTTGGAAGAAAGAACATCTTTAAAGATGGTCTGGACAACTGTGCATAGTAATAAAGTACATTTAATTAAGTAGAATTTTGAAGTACTTCTACTTTACTTGAGAATTTCCAGTATTTCTGCTACCCTATAGTTTGACTTCACTACATTTCAGAGGCAAATATCATAGTTTTACTACACTACATTTATTTAATTAATACAGTTACTTTTCAGGGTGAGATTACTAAACAAAATGCAGTACAATCACCAGATATTTATTTATAATAATTGTTAAATTCACCAGTTTGTGAAGTATTTCATATTGATATTATTAGATTCAAAACATACAATCATCAAAACAGTGGACAAGTTTGTTGAAATCCACTGCAACATTAAAGTTATGAACATATTAATGATTATCATCCAATAATATCATATTAACTGATGAGAAATTAGGCATTCTGCATGAAGGGTACTTTTACTGTTGGTACTTAGTATTTTTGGAGCTGAGTACTTCTCAAACCTCCTTTTTTGGACTTTCTGAATCTAAAATCGTATTTACTTTTCTTTTACATACAATATGTATATATTTGTGTGTGTTTGTATACATAGTGTGTACATAGTGTGTACATGATATAGAATATATGTATATATTAAAACTGTGCTGCCTCTGAACACAACCACTGCAACATCTGATCCTTGTACCCCTTACTCGTTTGTATCATGGATGTGATGATGATGCTCAAAGCATCACAGAAAGAACCACAGTGTGATGATCTGATCTCTGTGGACCAACACTGGAACTTCCCACCCCAGGATCAGTCAGTCCAGGGTCACAACACTGCCAGGGTACTTCATATTGAAATGACAGGTGATTAACCCATGAAGACGAATTGCTGCAATCTGTCAACATTGCTGTCGTATTGGATAGGTCAACTCTGGCCTGTAGATGGATAAAAAAAATTTTAAGATTTATATTTGTCAACTGATGTCAATGAAACCTTTTATAAGAAAACCAGTTGATGATCTAAGTGTTGTACAAAATAGTTTTTGCTGAGAATCTCAAATGTTAAGCTGCTGGACACTAAGTGAGGTGCATCAACCCAGGATCACATGACATGAATTTGTTCCAGCATTTTTGGTGACATGGGAACCAGCTTGTGCTGCTCTGCTCTTTCCCGGAATGTAGTGTGGTAATTTCCTGCTGGTTTCGCTGTAGGATCTATTTTGATGCATGTTTTAATACATTTTTGAGATCATTTCTGGGGCCATGAATCAGTAGTACTTGAAAAAAAAAAATTAATGCTCATCTCACCTGGTTTATTCTAATGTGTGAATGTTTTTATGTTCGAATACTTGCATCAGACCCGTGGCACAATATGAACACCGTCTGCTCATTGGACTGAAAGTTTGAAAGAGAAAATTAAAAGTGTGTAAAGTACTTCTTACTGGCCATCACAGCCGGTATCAGGAAAAGTGCCACATGCATGGTCACTTTGAGCGTTGGTCCTGTGGCAAGTTGATGTTCACTTGAGTCCACTATCTGGTTTCAGATTTTTTTATTGCCTGTAAGCGCTGGTGTTTGTACATGTTGTTCACTCAGAGCTGGACTTTCGTGTTGATTTTGGCTTTAATTAATAGGGGCAACACAAACAGGAGATTCCAAAGTACCAGTATTAATATTTGAGTTTGTGTGCCCGCACAAAAACAGAGGCCCTGAAGTTGGTGTTTCTGTTCTTGGCATATACTCCTAAAACTTTATCGTGACTGATGGATCATATAGTTTCTGAAGTTGCACTAAATGTTGCCTAAACTGGTGATGACGATACCTGTTAAAGATCCTTTTTGGCAAATGGATTAGAGGATGAAAATAATCAACATACACTGAAATTCTGCAGTTGTGCATAGCTCATTGTCTTTAAAAAGTTGATACTAACATTCCTCAGAAGTAACAAATCTTACCCAGTTATAATACACGCTCAAGATAAAGGCTGATGAAACAGGTTCAAATCAGTGTGGATGAATGGTAAATATTTCAAACCATCACACTTTACCTCAATGAAAAGCACAACCTAATTTCTGCTGCACTCAGTTCAAAGGTCATTGGATCATCTCACAGTGTAAAAACTACTGATAAACACGTAAAAATGAAAAAAAAAAGGTTTATTTGTAGATTGCAGGTGTAAATCAGGAAATCAGTACCAGTTATTTATCAGTTACTCTTCATTCATTTCATTAAAAAAAACACAGAATATTTAGAAGATATTTGTTCTGTTATTGTTTCTTTATTTAAACAATAACCAAACATATTGTATCTGTCGTGATTCTTTTCCCTGAGTTCAAACAACATGCTGATAAATCCAAACTTTATATCACAGTGGCACTGCTGTTTTAAATCACATCTGCAAATAATCTATACAATTTTCTAGACAAACTCTTGGTGAAATCATCACTTTCACAATAAATACATCCACTTATTACACAAATTCAGAAATCTTTAAAAATTGCAGTTTGATCTGAAATGTGAGCAGGATTATCTAAACAGAGTTTTATAAAGCTACTCTCCAGCAGATGGAGCTGTTCTTACTTTTGTTAATCTACATTTTCGTTTCCACCTGGAATTCTGATTATTTGGTCCAATCCAAAAAGAACAATTAGTTTTTTTTTTCACACTGACATTTACAAATAGATCAAGAGGAGTAAACATTAGGCTACATTACTGATTGGTACCTCTCTGACTGACATCTTGTCAGTTGAGTGTCATTCCCTCGCTGACTGGCATGTTGATGTGGGCAGTCAGCAGTGGGGAGCTCTTCCCCTCATGTAGGATGAACACCTTGATTATATCAGATATGCCCTTGTCACTGGTGCACTCCACAAATGTCTCGAAGGGGTAGATCAGCCCGGGAACCAGCAGGGGGATCCTCATGTACGGGCTCCTCATTCTGTATAGGCTCTCGTCGTACAGAAAGCTGATGGCCAGGTTCATGACAGGCCGGCAGGCCGCCGTGTTCTGGACATTCAGGGTCAGTTTGAAGGATGGGCCGAGACCCTGGACCACAGCATTCATCTTGAGGGGCTCAGTGAGGCTGGAGGACATTGGCGTCAGGCTGGACTCCAGAGCTTTGACGTAAGCTTTGGCAGCAGCCAGTCGCAGGTGGCTAAGGTCCATCTGGAAGGCGCGGTGCATGGCCAGGCCATTCTCCCGCTCCCTCAGTGTCTGGTCCACATAAAGCTTTGTCTTCTTGGGGACATTGAGGCGAACGCTCTGGGCCAGCGGTGGCCCAGGTGTGCTGTCCCTGTCATCAAACTCTGCCGTCCTCTTCAGTATCTTCACCATTAAACCCCCTCCCTTCGTAGTCATGATGAGGGTCCCATCCTCACGCCCGTATCGGCCAAAGCAGATGCTGGTGACCACGTCAGGTGTCTTGATGGTGCTCAATAGGTTCTTGTCCCGGTACAGCTGGACTTCACAATTAGCCAGGCCAACCAAAACTGCCTGGAAGCCCCTGGTGGGGAGGTTCATGGCAGCCATAGTTATGATGGGTGCAGATAGGACAGTTCTCCACAGCTTCTTCCCCTAAAAATACACAATGAGGACATTAGTCCTCCACTTTGCTTCACAGCAGAATACCCCAACAGCTACTGCAGCTTTGTGACAAAATGTGGTTTTAATTTGTCCAATGCTATGTTTAACTAACAAATATCTTTAAAACTAATTACATCCCATTAGCCTCAGCTGGGCTTTGTGTTTACATACATACTGCTCAGCACGTAACAACAGAGAGCAAGGGCTGGTACCAGTAGCATCGCATCCGAGTCCACCCTTATGTACCTTCTGTGTGAAGCCCTGCAGGCTCTCGTCAGTGCAGCCGACCACCACATTCTTCCCAACTCTGACAAGACCGACTGGGTGAGACGACAGCTCAATGCAGTATTTTGGTTTATCTGATTCTCTGAAGAGCAGCAACACAATCATCTGTCAGCACTGAATCCTTCAAACTAATCAGTTTCATTAAACACATTTATCATCAGGTCTGAGGCATCAAATAAGTTTCATGAACTAACAAGTTTGTACAAGTGAATTTTCTCTTCAGCAACTTGCTCCTCACCTGCGCAGGATGTAGATGTTTCCATTGCGACAGGACACAGTGATACGAAACTCAACGTCAAACTGACCTGTCACGTCCATTGAGGTGGGAGCAGCCGGCAGCGACATCTTCAACACAGAGAAGTAATTATGGAGGTTAGAATTATGGGAACAGAAGAGTCAGCCTAGGTATGGTTATTGTCCTTATTGTCCTGTTGAAAGGGGCCGAGTACTGATCCTTGTGCAACTCCACAGGTCCTGCCGACCTGGTTAAAATTAAATCATGAAATGAAATATAATATGTCTTGTCCTTAACCTATGTCAGACGATTTTGCAGTTTTCCAGTCTGTCCCAATGTAGTACTGATGAGAGAATACCTTGGAAAGGATGATGAAAGCTTCAGGGTCGAGAATGTAGACATCGCTGCTCTCTGTGCCAATCACTAGGCAGCTGACGCCATCCTCATCAGCTGTGCTCTTTTTCAGCGTCCCAATGCAGGTGATTACCGTCTAAAAGTAAGACAGGATGCACTATTTTTTCAGTTAGAGGTTCAGATACAGTTTTAACACACATCAACATTATGCTAGGTAACAATGCAAAAATTAGTGTAATTGATAAAATATTGACAGTTTTTTTTTAACATTGCCACCACAGACAAACTTAGTTAAAGCCATCAAGAAAATTGATAAATGCATCAGGTTATAATGAATGATCCAATGAGATATTACCTGCCGTCTAATTGGCTGCTGTTTGTGCAGCTGCACAAACTCATCCATGTCACTGCCATCCAGAGAGAGGAACCTGAGCGAGCGGACAGATAGCGGGACGTCGGCCTGCTTCCTGATGCTCTCCAACATCTCCTTCAGGGTCAAAGGGTCAATCTGCCCCTCCCTCACCTGCTGCCACACATCCTGACCAATCACAGCATGCCCATAGTCAGATATATTGACATCATAGGTGAGTCACACATCTGAACGTGGTGTACATTAAAGGACCATTCCTGAAAATAATTTTCCCCATCATCAGATTTACTTTTGTCCAGACAGACAACCGTGTCACTTTATTTCTATAAAATCAACCATTTATCGTGTGCCGTTTCAGTTACAATAGATAGAGAATAGATCACATATTAAATGAATTAAAAGTCAGCAAATAACACAGAAGTTGTGCTTTGTGGATTTCAAATTCGTATATCACCTTTTAATTTGACAATTGAAGTAATATTTATAATGTATGTTATGTATATTAACTAATTTTTACCACACCATTTTCAAACCTCAACTGAGTTTCTGTACCTGTTCCCCTAATTTGACGGAACCTCTAACGTTTCGTGTGACAAACCATCCTGCACTCCCCCCAGTGTGATGTCCTAACCTGCTCCAGCATGTTAACCTCCAGACCGGGCAGGGTGAACTTGAAGTAGGGTCTCAGGTTTTTGTAGACATAGATGCAGGGTCCGGAGGCAACAGCCACGGCTGGGATACGTGGCTCATGCAGGTCCATGAAGAAGGCAACGAGGCCGGCAGGTAGGTCCAGCAGGATGCTCTCGCTCATTAGCGCCGTGCCTCGGTACACCTTTAGTTTCATCCCGGATGAGCCAGAGCCAAGGTCCCCCACCACCAGCCGGCTTTCCCCATCCCCACTCAGGTCTGCCAGGTCCATGCAGGATGAGAAGGTGTATAGACCAGCCACCGGGTCATAGTGAGCATCCAGCCACTTTCCTCCATCACTGCCTGAGTCAGACATGATGGCCAGAAGAGAGGAGGGGGCTGTAAGCTCTAGCTTTATTTACAAAGCAAGCCTGAGAGAGCACCTGTTGGACAAGTGAGACCTAAACAAACACATTTAAAAACCAATAAATACACTGGCAATAACACCAAAATTATTTGTTTAATTATTGTATTCACTTATTTTTATGGATTTTACAATATTGTACATTAGGGATAATGTTTATCAGTTGTTAGGACTAGGAGTCAGAACAATATATATTCTATAAAATATATAGTAATTGACACAGAGTTTGGTAAATGGTCAGCACTTATGTAGCACTTTTCAACCTATTGGTACTTTACACTGCTTCTTTTTCACCCATTCGCACTCACAATCACACATACTGATGAGGGAGCTGGCCAAAAACCTCTTCCTCAGGGAAACTTTGACATGTGACTGGAGGAGCCGGGGATCGAACCAGCAACTGGGGGGGGGGGAATTAATGGACGACCGCTCTACCTCCTGTGCCACAGTCGCCCAAGACAGAATTTTGACAGAATAGGTTAGATAGGTAAGAATTGTTTGTGATTCAGGATTTTTGGGCAGCTCCATCACGAACAGCACATGCAAATAAAACCGTGGTCATTGCAACATTTTTGTTTTTATTCAAACTTTAACTTATTAACCCGAAAAATTTTCCATAGCATGAAACCAGAGATACAATTATGCAAATCTCTGGTTTAACTGCTGCTGTTGGAGTCATCTATGGGACACACAGACTGTAAATATGTGTAATAATTATCGTTAACATTATTGAGGTAGCCTAGCTCATTAGCATACAGCAGCTGTTACCTGACCTGCCGTTGCCAAGGTAACCGTGTTGATGCTGCGTGTCGGATAATGCCAACGTCCTCCGCTTTTTTCTTCGAATATTATGAAGCCGTACTGCGTCTGTTTATTAAACAGTTAGAAAGTTGTTTTACTAATTCAGGTTTGATCCAGATCAACTATTACAGTCGCAGCTAGCTGCTGTCTTTAAGGCGCTAATACACAAAATCCGCTTTATCCTTCTTCGTCTTACGCCGTCCACCTCTGATGACGTCAATTACGGCCACCAGTGTGTACGTCAGGATCAGTTAAGAAATTCACGACATCAACTACTGAGGTCGTTTTTTTTAAACTACTGAGGACTGTCGGTAAAATATATTTGTTTGACCGTCTGTGTATGTTTTTTCTTTGTTAGTATTTTTATCTTTCCCCATTATTGTCATTATCAATGTGTCTCTTTATAGACGTATAAATCAGTGTTTGGTGGAAGTCCTGGAAAAATGTACAATTCATCTCATCTGATCTACTCTTTAATAAAACTATTAATTGAGAACTATACAATTCTAGGGTATATGTGAAATTTTCAACAAACCTGAAGAATTAAAAAGTTACATGAACTATCTCTTTTAGATACTGTAAATATAATGATGGCAAAAGTAGGTGTGCCTCCTAAATGTAGTACAGTAGACATGTAAAGTATGAAAAAATAAAAATACTCAAGTGGAATACAATAACCTAAAAATTTTACTTATGTATAGTACTAGAGTAAATTTAATTAGTTCCTTTCACTACTGAAATTGTATAATTTAGTGATGTACAAAATGTAAACAAAATTGAAAATTGAAATACAAGTGCTTGATATATGTACTTACATGAATTTCTACTACTGAAAATAAAAAAAATACGAGTTGTATAAATGACCCAATAAAAACAAATAATTTTTTATATTTGTCAATGTAAAATATTTTTTTTATTTTAAAAATATGTATAATTGGGGTTGTTTTTTTGTTTTTGTTTATTTGACTGAAGGTCAACATCAAATACTGTCATTATTCATGTTATTCAAATTTAAAAAATATTACAATCTGGTGGTGAAGTCTTTTCGTTTGTAGGAAAGTAGTTAGTCTCGCGCGATTGTAATAGACAATGCGAACTACGCTTGTGACGTCTTGCATGCCATTTATCTGATTGGTCCTCATGTCCATGTTTAAAGTGTAAACCGCTGAGAGGGAAGAAGCATCCGAAGTTGTTAGCCATTCTTTTTCGATGGTTTTTGTTTTGATTCAGGGTTGGGCGAATAAAGCGCGTCCACAGTGAGTTTTTTTTTTTTGTTAAAGCATGTATTGAAATTGTGTTCTTTTAGGTTGACTGTGTGTTTGTTGTATCTGACGTTAAAACAAAACAAGTGCACGCGGGTAAAGTGTATAAAGGGGTTAGCTACTCTTTGCTAATGCTAACAACAAAGTAATAGGATAAATTCTTTTTAACATGCCTGCGTTTTATCTTTTTGTTTGAGTCTGATGTTTATAGCTGAGCTAACATAGTCAGATATAAGACACAAGTCCTCGTGAACGCCGTTCACATTCAACGCTCTCCTGATTGTCCATCCAGATTGTTATAATGTGCATTTTAGAATCCAATCACCAGTATCAACCGGTAATATCAACTGTGTTATTTGAAAGACGTCTTCAAAATATTTCCATGATCCAGGGCAGCTGAACAAGCTGATGTGGGAGGGACTTTGTTATTTAAGAATTTTAGATGGTGCTGTTAAAGAAAAACAGATAATGCCAAATGTTGAGGCGTGCAGATGTTTAAAGCTGTGATCTGTGTATGTGTTGTCAAAGATGATGGAGACTTGTTTAGCTGGAAAGCCAGAGAGAGTTGGACCAGTGGAGGTGGATGACATAAAGAAGGATCTGCTTGGTGAATTCTCTGCTCTACCAACAGAGGTGGGTATACCTGTCTGCAGCTGGACTGTTCATGGTGTTTCTGGAGGTTTTTGATGGTGATTTTTTGTTTTTCTCTCATTAGGACAGTGTTCAGTCACAGTCGGAGAACCTGCAGGTCTACCTAAGGGTTCGACCATTCACTGCAGCCGAGAGCAACAATGCAGAGTCACGGGTAACGCACAGAGCTTTGCACTGGCTGAAATTAATCTGTATTTATTATAGATACAAATATCAAACAGTGAAAAGCCAGGCTGCACCATTATATAAAATTTATTCTTCAAAAAGACTGTTTTACAGTGGCTTTAAAAAGTATTTAAAATGCTTAAATTAACTTTCTGTACTTTTTGGTTTCAGTTTTTGGTTTAAAAAAATCTAACTAAATCTAAATTTGCATAGTTTCCAAAAACATGTTCACACACTGTCATTATGTATTATTGAGTGTAGACTTGGGGGAATGGCAAATTTCTCAATTTATAATCAAATCAATAGCAATAGCAGCAATAAAAATAAATAAACATTGTTATCATGCAACTGTGAATCAGTTAAAAAAAAACTTAAAACTGGTGTAGTATTGAATTCTTTAGTTTTCATCTGGCATTTATAACATTTTCATTCATAAGTGCAAAAATAAATCTGTGTTTTCTCCTCTTCAGGACTGTGTGGTGATTGAGGGCCCAGACACTGTGGTCCTGAAGGCTCCCAGGAGCTGTCAGTCAGCACGACAGAGTGAGAGGTCCCTCCCACAGACGGCACAGAGGTTTACCTTCACAAAGGTGAGTCTGACATCACCTGTCTGTCATCACTGCTACACTGTAGATTTGTCCTGTACAATTACACCAGAGGTTTGTAGTTTTCCAAATCAATAAACTTAATTTTGTGCTGTCAGGTATTTGGCCCAGAGGCCAGTCAGCGGGTGGTGTTTGATGGTTCAGTTCGAGATTTGGTCCAAGATGTACTGGAAGGAGGAAACTGTTTGGTGTTCACATATGGAGTTACCAACGCTGGAAAAACCTTCACCTTCCTCGGTCAGAACTACAACTTTTAGAAGCAGTGTGGTAGTTTAGAAGTAAAATACATTAGTTGCTGGATAAAAAATCAACAAGCAACTATAAAATAATCGATTCAGATTCCAGCTCCTATGTGCCCTGTATGATGACAAGATAAGAAGAAATGTTGGCTTTTGGACTGTTGGCTTTACAAAACCCTACATTTAGGGGTGCCATATTGGGATTCCGCATTTTCAAATGTGTGAATAAAACATGCGAAAAGTAAAGAAATGTGACCTGACTGTAAAGTTGGAAATCATTAGATTGTGATAATAAAAACAAAAGTCCACTGGATTTTCCCTCATACAGTTATAGGATTGTCTTCAGTGTAGTTTAAATGAGTTAAACTTGTAAATTACATATTTTTCTGTTTAGGCTTTTTAGACAAGTTACCAATGGAAAATGCAGTCCACAGTTTTCCACAGTCCAAGGCGTTTGGCCATCTATCCAAACTCACATGTTCAGTTTATTATCAGAGAAAACAAAGAAGTGAAAGAAATGAACACCTTTAAACTGTTTTGTTAGATAACTGAACAAACTAATTTTCTTTCATTAGAGGTTCTGGTGCTTCTCTGACTGTGAGTTTCTGTCTCAGGTCCAGATCATGACTCAGGTCTGCTGCCCAGGTCTCTGTCAGTCATCTTTAACAGCATTGAAGGTCGTTTGTACAGTCGCGCTGACCTGAAGCCTCAGCGCTGCAGAGACTTCAGCAGATTGACTCAAGACCAACAGGCAGCAGAAGCCAGTAATAAGAAGAACCTGCTGAGGTTGCTCAAAGAGGTCTGACACAAATTACAGGTTAAAACTAGTGACTGCACAGAGTGTGGTTGTGGTCTTAAAGGGAATAGTTGGGATTTTGTTTTTTACCTGTTCTTAATTTTAAAATTCAGTACTATTTATGCATATGGAACCGATTGCTGGGCAGTTTTCCTGCTAAATTTTCCTGCTTTCCACGATGTCCGTGAATGTTGTATCTAGAACATGATTGTTAAGACAGGTTGAAAAAACCCAAACTATTCCTTTAATTTGAGTGCGTCTTTGCTTTGTCTCTGCAGAGCGACAAAAGTGTGACATCAAAATCTACTTTTCTTGAAGGTCAGTGACTCTGATTTTATTCTCACAAGATTTGAGCGAAAAGATTTGAGTGATAAGACTAATGTAAAATTAACAATGTTCAGATGTTTTTATGTAAAAGTCCTAATTTATGAATTTCATGTTTAAAACTTAAGGCCTAACTTGTCTTAAGTCAGATTTCTTTCTACCAGATACTGTTACTTGTGTGTCATACAATACTTTGGTCAACATCTGCTGCTTTCAAATGTCTTTACAAATAAATTGGCTTTACCTTGTATGTGTTTTGTTCAGGTTCGTCTCTCACCTCCGACAGCAGTGTGAACAGTGTCTCTGAAGACAGTTTCTGCCTGGATGTCAGTTTAAATGTCAGATTTTCTGTCTGGGTTTCATTCTGTGAGATTTACAACGACAACATCCACGACCTGCTGGAACAGGTGACGTAGCATGTTGTTACTTCTAAATTTGTGGGGACTGTTAATCCAGTCCAGTTGCTCCAAGGGGGCTTTCAACAGACAGCATTTCCATTATGTACCGCAAATATAGGTGTGATTACACCAAATCAAAGACATCAGTTCAAGTTCAAGTCATCAATTCAAGTTTATTTATATAGCGCCAATTCATAACAAAGTCATCTCAATGCACTTTACAGAATAAAGTCAAGACTATAAAGAAAGACGAGGTTGATAGCTAAAGGCTCTGCCTCTCATTCTACCTTTGGAAATTCTGGGAACCAAAAGTAGGCCTGTGTTCTGAAATCGAAGTCGTCTACTGAGATGATATGATGGTATGAGGTCTTCTATATATGATGATCCTGCACATTAACTACATGTTTCAGCACCCTGCCTCAACCAATTTGGTTGAGCAGGTAGGTAAAGATGTAAGAACATCTGTGGTTTTGAGCTGTTTCGGGATAAGTGACGATGAGAAAATCATAAGAGAAACGAGATGACATCATCAGAGTTGAAGGTTCCTTTCAAGTGATGTCATCTGGAGGCATTATTCAACTAGAAGTAGAGATACAGTATTTAGGTAAAGGGAAGTCAAGGGGAAGTTTCATTGCATTTATTTACATGCACTACCCAACATAGAACCAAAAGAAGTTCAAAATCAGTGAAGGTGTCCTTTTTAAGATCCAGTTTCTAACCGCCATTTGCATAAAGATTTTTATGCTTTGTATTTGCAGGTTTTTATTGATTTTTGGGCTAAGGGTTGGTACATGGCAGTATTGGAAAACAATTATGGAGAGACACTGTTAAAAGTAGACCAAGATGTGGCCGGAGATGTTCCATTAAATTTCATATAATTCTAGAAGAGGTCCCAGGTGGAGATTTTGTCACCTGTACTGCCTTTTTAATTTGCTTATCATGGAATCATAAGAATCCTTAAAGATTTATCTCCCTGTAAACACCAGGCAGGGTTCAAAGCAATTGTTGATTTAGATTAACCAGCGACTCAGGTTTTCCAGAACTTTGATCGAGAATGGTCTCACTAATGTGCATTCCCATATGCAGTGTGAGAATGTCCCTTTTTAATTTTTACACTTCCAGCACAAATTATCTTGTGACAGGGTGATAATGTCGGTGTAAAATGTAGTATTTAACTAATATTTATTAGTTAATTTTCCCTGCCTTACAAACTTTTCACAGTCTCTTAGAATATTTACCCACGCCTCTTATGCAAAATCTCTTCTTAAATCTCTTTCCCATAGCAGTTTCAGACTGTGTAAGTCTTTACCTGTCAATTTATTTGATATTGTATAAAACTGGGAGGCTGTACGGCACCCCTGAGGCAGCCTCAAAAAAATTCACCAATGGATCTTCCAGTGTCTTGTTAATTCTTGGGATCTTCTTCCTTTTAGGCCAAACTTTTGGCCTAAAAAGAAGAAGCCTGGTGAAAAGCCAGGAAGAAGCCTGGCTTTTCACATAGACTATAATTTTGCCGTTTTATATAGGTCTCCAATAGTATGTATGCCACAGGAGTACCACTGTTTATTTGAAACGTGTTAAAAATTTACGACCGCGACAACCGAGGTAAAGCTTTAGTAACTACAGCTTTACCTGAAGGTCACTTCAAGTTATTTTAATGCCATATTCTTATTTATTTATTCATTTATTGTTAAAATAATGCCATTTCAGTCTTCAGTAAAAGTTGCTTCAGTTTTAAGATATTGTTAGCTGCCATATTTGTTTAAGCAGAAAAACATGCATGATAAAATACTTTCATACCAATCGTGCTGTATGAATATGTTTTATTATATCTCACAGGATTTGCAGATTTGGCTACTTCAGAACTTTCATACTGATATCCAAAGGTTGAATCATGTAATCTAGATACTAGATACATAGTTACTAGAGAACTGTGATGGTTGCAGGTTTAAGCGTAAACTGTCCAGACTTTGAAAGTCTTAATCTTCAAGTGTGTCCCCACCTCTATACTGACCAGCCATTTCTGCCAGTATCTCTCATCAACTTACCTGTGCAGATTTTACTGTCCAGTAAGTCGCACTAGAAACAGTTTATTACTCATATTGCTACATGATAAATAATCAAATGTACTCATACTCAGTCTGGAAATTGTGGTATGGGGACATCATATATGCTAGTTAGTGTGTAGTGGTGGTGACTATGGAAAATGATCACTACTCCTGATGTAAGAACCTAAACTGTCCTAACAACAAGACAATTGGTTGAGCGACTGATCTGATTGATCTGTGATGTTCAGGTCTCCAACGGACACCATAGGAGGACGGTGCTGCGTTTGTCTCAGGACGTTAAAGGAAACTCTTTCATTAAAGGTAACACTTAGACAGATGTTATTGGCTGTAGTAATGTGTTAGTGAGGATCTGGTTTAGCTTCACTGTGTTAATGTTTCAGACCTCCGCTGGGTCCAGGTGAACAGCTCTGAGGAGGCCTATAGAGTGATGAAGATCGGGAAGAAAAACCAGAGCTTTTCCTCAACAAGATTGAACCAGCTGTCCAGCAGGAGGTCAGCTCACACTTTTTTTCTTTCCGTCTGAAGCACTTTTTATACAATTAGTCTGAGGTCTTTAGCTTTGGAACATGGTTTGATACTCTACAGATACTGTCCTGCATTGTTTATGGTAATAAATGTATGTTGCCTGTCTCTAACAGCATAGTGGACATCACATTAGACCACTTTACGGAAGAGAGAAGAAAGCAGACAAAGTCAAACATGGCAGTTCAGTCTTAAAACTTTTACAATTTCAGTTCTACAGCACATGTGCTGAATATGATCTCTCTTGCTAATTCCAGTCCATTTCAATTTTTTAAGACCGGTAAGGTAATGGAGGCTTGAGGGTCTGCATAGGCAGGAACTGTATTTACAGAGTTTTGCCTCAGGTGCCTCCACAGTGCTAGTATTGATTGTGGGGTGGGGCAAGTGAGAGGAGATCAGTAACAAGGGGTTTCACTCTGTCTCTGCAGCCACAGCATCTTCTCTATTAGGATCCTCAGAGTGGATGATGTCGGAGTTCCCAGAATCCTCGGCATCAGCGAGTAAGTTTTACTTTTCATCTTCTAGTAAGTGAGTTTACAGTCTGCCATGTTTAATGTACTGTAAATGATGGTTTGTGTGTTCAGGCTGTCTCTATGTGACCTGGCTGGCTCGGAGCGTTGTTCTCGCACCCACAACACTGGAGAGAGGCTGAAGGAGGCGGGAAACATCAACAGCTCTCTGCTAACACTCGGGAAGTGCATCAATGCCATGAGATTGAACCAACACGCCAAGTATGATTGCACTGACTGTAATTGGTGAAATACAGTACTCACCACTGATGTAAGCACTGTGATGATTGTGATGACCAATGTCTGTATCTGTTTTCTCTGCAGAATTCAGCACCACATCCCCTTCAGGGAGTCTAAACTGACTCATTTTCTGCAGTTCTTCTTCTGTGGTGCGGGCCGGGTCTCCATGGTCGTCAACATCAACCAGAACGCGTCCTGCTTCGATGAGACGCTAAATGTCCTCAAGTTCTCTGCCCTTGCACAAAAGGTTCTCACACACATCTGAACAGAAACATTTTGGAAAGTGACACATTATACTGTTAGGGCCATAAGTATTTGGACAGCAGCACAGTTTTCTTCCTGTTGGACCTGAAACGACTGTTTGATTTAAGGCTTTGGTCAAATATACTGAATGTTATGTGGAGAAATTACAATAATTTTTATTCATAGATCCATCCATTTGCTCAGAAGTATTTGGGCTTAGGAATTGTTTTATAATAAATATTTTATTGAAAATGTAACTATTATCAAAGCAACAAGAATGCATTCTTGAACTAAATTCAACTGAGCTTATATAGGTTATAACAAAAAAACAAAATAGAACAAAAATTTAAAATGCCCAGGAATTGAATTTATTGATCTATACCCAACAAAACAAAATCACAACTGACTTCTAAGTTGGAGACCACTAAGAATATTTTTACTTGTTCAGGTGGTGGTGTTGAACTCGAGGCCTGTGGTCCTGCACGATGCCACCCATAGCTCAGCCATGGACTTGTCAGTCATAATTGATGAGGCCGACCGGCGCAGGAACGTGTCGGGACGTGGCAGGAAGAGTTCGCTGGTGGCCTGGGAGACAACACTGGAGGATGTGCTAGAGGATGAGGATGAGGAAGAAGAGGAGGAGGAGAGTGCAATGGAGGGAACGGTGCTGGAGGCATGTGGTGAGGAAGAAGAGGACATGACCATGGAGGAAGAAGAGAAGGTATCAGTAAAGTTTAACATTACACGTAGGGTTCCAGGCTCTGCAAGTTTTCCCCAAATAAATATTCTATTAAACAAAAGATTAATACAAATTGGTAAAATAAAAAACTTTGGAGCACTATCTTACTGCTGTGATACACCAAACTGATGCTAGAACAATTCAGTTAATTTCAACTTTATTTATATAGCGCTAGTTCACAGTAAAGTTAACTCAAGGCACTTTATACAATAAATTCAAGACTATACAAGTTTGTAAAGGAAACCCAACAGATCCTTGAGCAAGCCCTAGGCAAGGGTAAGAAGATTTCTTACCTGGGGGTAACCATGCTCAGGGTGGGCAGCTACCTGTGTGAGTAGAAAGTGAAAAAACACCAAGATAAGTGCCTAGAAGCCTAAAAGCATGTAGCAGTGCACTCACTTGTTTCAGTGAGATGGGGAGAAAGAGGAGGACCACGGATATGCAAACTGTAAATAAAGCAGACTTAGCTTACCATTTTCACACCACTCTCATTAACCACAGGTGGTTTATATCTACCTCTAATTGAGGCTGTGTCTAGTAACAGCAGTACCAGTTGTACTGGCATTATTAACACTATAGTATCTTCTGGTGCATTAATTTGCTAAGCTGAACAGCCAATCAGAATGATCTCACTTAAAGATGGGCAGATCCCGACCAACACTAATGCAACATGTCAAATTGACCAAAAAGAAAAGTTGCAGCTCAAATTACAAGAACCAAGAATCTTCATGTCCTCCATAATGTGTTACTAAAGAAGTGTGTGTGTGCGTGTGTCTGTCTGTGCACAAGCAGTCGGACAGGGAAGCAGCACTGCGTTTGGTTCTGGAAGCTCAGATCAGAGAAGAAGTCAGTTCTGAGTTCATGGAACTTTTCAACAAGATGGAGAAAGATTACAGGTAACACTCCTGGCCATCAGGTGACCACATTTACCAGTTTAGTTATTTTAATATTGTATCTAATCGCTTTGCTTGGTTATTTAGTTAATGAAATGTTTATACATGAACAATGGTTCACCTGGTAGCTCTGGAAGCTGGAACAGGATAATTTGAATATTAAAATTACTTGCAAAATAAGACATTTGAGGATGTTTTGGATTCTTATAATATAAATAATATTTCAGAGATGAACAAATCTGAAATTTATTGTTCAACCTCTGATGGAGGTCTGGATAATAATTACCCCTGTGTTTGCGTCTGTGTCAGTGAACGTCTGGAGAAGGAGAGGGAGATCCTGGAGGAACGAGCTGAGAAAAGAATAGAGATCCTCAAAAACCTTGTCAGCAGGACTGTGGACATGTCTGCTGTCAACACTGACAACAGCAGGGTGATAAAAACATTTAGCTAAATTTAAGGCTACAGCCTTGTGCAGTGAGTGGTTGTGTTGATTATATATAATTCGAAATTCCTAACCAGTGATGATTGATCTCTAGGAGGAGCAGGCAGCTCAGCTGGCAGAGATCATTAGCTCAATGACTGAAGACCTAGAGAAGATCAAAGCAGACGCTCAGAGTGTTCACCACTGTCTGACTGATCACACACATAATGCAGGTATACACACACCTACTGCAGCCATATACACACAGGTGCTCTTGTTAACAATTTTGTGGCCTAATAGTAATTTTGGTGGTATGAATTATCAGTAAACACTGCACTTGAGGACTAATTTTCCTGCTACACCTGTGCTTATTTGCTTTCTTTTTTTTTTTTTTAATGTCACACAGTACTTGTCAGTCATGTTGATTCAATTGCTTAAATTGATGACAGGGCAAATCAAATGCGGTGTTGATGTGTTTGCTCTTTGCACGTTGGTGGCACAGTCTGTGCCAAAGATTGTTTATATAAGTTACGAAGTATCACCGTGCAACAATTCAACTTTATCTGTATAGAGCCAATATCAAGGCTCTTTACATAATAAAGGCAAGACTATAAAAGTATTTATAGGAAACCCAACAAATTCCCTTTGAGCAACCCTCAGCAACAGTGGAGAGCACAAAACTCCCTTGAACAGAAGAAACTTCTATTTTCTTTAGAAATGCAAATAATAAAACATTGCTTTACTATGTCTTTGGGCCTCCAAATGCAAAAGGTTGAGCAGGAATAGTGTAAACATGTATGTAAATAGATGCTATCCAACACATGGACTGTGCTTACATGCACTTAAGAAACCTGGTTACTTAAGTCCATGTAAAGACGCTGCTGCAGGTGTTCCAACTATCTTTAGCATATTCACTTTGAGCAAAGATGCCAGAAACTGCTCACTAACTTTAACTCCTAGCTAGCGTTATCTCCTCACTAGGGACAGACAGAGTAACGTTTATTCAACACACTGTTAATTCTAATTCTATCAATTCACTTCTCAGTGAGCTGACCAATCTGAGTCACGACAGTCCTGTAAACCGCAGAGGGTCCATGTAGACAACCATTCACGTCACAGTTTCTGCCACTGACTCAAAGACAGTTAATGTTTTGTAATAACTAATTAATTTAATAATTAACACACTGTGCATCCATAACTGAACCACATACAACAAGTAACTGTGTAAACGTAATATTCAGTCGTAGCACGTTTATTGTTTAAAAAAATAGGCACAGCAAAGATCAGTCGATGGATTTTATATATCATATATTATAATTTATTTTATATAATTTTTCTAAAGAGAATTGCAATTAATTAGAAAATGGTATATTTTTTCCAGCCTCACAAGTACATATATGTTCTTGCATTGACCTTTGACCTCTCTCTGTGTTGTCCTGTACCTACAGAGCTTGAGGCACTGCGATTGGAGAAGCAGCAGTCACATGACCAACTGCAGGAAGCACAGGAGGTAAATTCACTGACTCCGATGACCGAACTTAATGTTTAAATAAAGACTATTTAATGCCACTGTCTGTCCTGCGTCTTGTTCTTCAGACTCTGGAGCAGCAGCGGCAGAAGTTGTCAGAACTGATAGAGATCTGTCAGCAGAAAGACCAAATGATCAACAAACTCCAGGCAACCATGGACAGCACTGTGGAGGACGCCACTAGAGATGTAAACATACACTCTTTAACTATTTTCACAATTAACTAAAAATACAAAATGGTCTCCAATCTAAACTCTTTATTTTTATGATTCCGAAATTGTGTGACCTGTATGATGGATTATCAATAATGTTTGGGTCTTTGAAGTGTCTGTTACACAAAATGAGGCACATGGAGTTGTAAACTTGGTCTTTATCAGTTTACAAAGCAAACACTAGAACAACAGGGTTTATTTATTTAGTTATTACAGATTCCTCCATGAGTTTTCAGTGGCTTTAATTCAGGCAGACCAGTGTGAAGTAAAGTCTTATTTTATCTCAGAGAGCTCTTGTGGAGTCAATCAAGTCGGAGCTACAGAAACTTCAGCAGTCCTGCCACTGTCTAAAGAAGTCAGGTGAAGAGGAAGAGCAGAGCAGGAAACGCCATCATAGTGATCTGCAGGAAGAGGAGAAACGACCAGCCAAGAAGAGAAGTGAGAGGAGGAGATGGAAAGATGGAGTTTTTTTTGTCTGAAACCTTAGTTCTTATTTTACATATTATTATTTATTTTTATTTTTTTTATCGCAGTGGTTCTTGAGGAGGAGATCTGGAGGCTCCATGAGGAAAATGACAAGAAGGAGGAGAGCATCCAGCAACTGATGGAGAGCAGGAGGGAGCTAGAGGAGGAGCTGAGAAAGAGAGAGGCAGAGGTGGAGGAGGAGAGTTCAAGGTTGCGCGATGAACTAAGGACACAAGAGGAGGAGGTGGAGGAGCTGAAGAAGGAGCGGGTTTTGCTGGAGCAGAAGGTGCAAATGCTCACAGGTAGAAGGGGACATTTCTTCCTTTGCACAGTTTAAAAAAATAAATAAAATGATTGCAAAACTCAGATAAATTATGACAAATTCTTACTCAATGTGGTATTTATACAAAAAAATTATTGTGTGGCTTCACAAAATATCTGTAATTGCTGTTCATTTGCACAGATCAGATAGATACTTCATTAATAACTTTATTAATTTGCATTGCAGTATAATATGTATAATACAGTATATATAAAAAGTGTATTTTTAAGCAAAAAACAATACACTGTACATTGTGCAATTTAGTGAAGTGAGCAGTCCTAAAAGCCAGAGACATTGGCTGTACTCATGTGCATATGTAGAAACATTGGTTGTATGTTACAGTTATTGTAGTTATTTTGTGGTGAAATGCTGAAGGTCTGTCTCCTGACACCACAGAGTCATTGTACAGACTAATGGCTGTTTGCAGAAATGACCTCCTCTACAGTTCTTTGTCACAGCGGATTTAAAGAAGCCTCCTGCTGAAGCTGCTCCGCTGTTTGAACTGAGGAAGAGGAACTGAGCTTCCTCAGGAAGTCTGCTCTGAGCCTTTTTGTAGACAGCTGCTATGTTGCATGTCCAGTTATTGAATTGACTTTGCAACTCGTCCTCCTTTAGATCAGAATCTAAAATTCAATCTCACCATAATCCCTTAGATTAAATCATAGTGGGTTTTTCAGTTCTGCTCATTTTCAGCTCATTGAGTTTAGTCCAAATTAAATTAAGATTTCATAAAATGAAACACACTTTTGTTTTCCTCCTCCCTCATGCTCTAGACCTGGACCGCTGTGTGAACTGTGAGTCTGTGTTGGCATCTCTGGAGTCAGAGCAGAGGGAAAATTCCAGACTGACGAAGGAGAACAAAGCTCTGGTTAATGGCATCTTCCAGCTGCAGACAGAGGTCTGGAATCAGTCTCCACTTTATTAGGGATACCTGTACAATGTAATGCAGTCCAAGCATAAACTGTAAAAAGATGTATATAGTGAGTCCACAGTTTTAGTGTATAAATGATTGTTTTATAACTTTTCCCTGCTTTGTAGAAGACCAGTCTTCAGGGGCAGCTCAGAGAGCAGACTGACAAGTCTGACAGCCTATTACAGCAGCTCATTACCAAAAAAACCCACCTCCAAGACCTGGAAAACCAATCAGAGGAGAAGAAAAAAACGATTGATAGTCTGACACGGGAGATGGAGCGTCTGAGAAAGGAAGTCAAGGTTCTTCGTTTTGTTTTTTAACTGTTATCAGTCTGTGCTGATTTTTAGCTTTTAGTGATCCGGATTATAGATCAGTGAACGGCTGTTACAGCTTTATCAGTTAATTTATTACCTGATCTCAGATGACTGATTATATAATTGATTTTTCAGGAGCAGGAGGAGCAGAGCAGCAGCAGTAGTTTCCATGCTGCCTTAGAGGAGCTGAAGAGGGAGAGTCAGGCAGCACTGCAGAGGTCAGCTCAGAAGTCCCAAGAGATCCAGGATCTGCAGAGAAACCAGAGCCGGCTGCAGGAGACTCTGACACAGAGGTAGCTGATCCGTAATCAGTAACAATATCGATCAAGTACTATTATTTTAATATAGAATAGAAACAACAGGTGTTCAAGTCCTAACAGTAAAACTGTTAACGTTTTAATTTTGTCTTTTTTTTATTATACTCTTTTCTCTGCTTGTCTTTTTGTTTAAATTTGTATTCGAGTCATCTTTTTTGTTGTTACTCTGCAAATCTCTACTTTGTCTCCTCTGTCCGTGTCTCTCCTCGCCTTGTCCTTTTTTTGCTTCCATTTCTGTCGATGTGTCCTCTCTCTTTTCTCTTTGAAGTGAGACCAGGTGCTCCCAGCTCACAGAAGAGTTAACCAATCGAAAAGCAGAGTTCTGCCTTCAGCTCCAAAGCTTGAATGATAAGATGGAGAGATTGGAGGAAAAGACGAGAAGAGAGAAACAAGGTAGAATCAACCTGAGTCACAAATTAAGTATTGGTGGTACTTGTTTTACCTGAGTACTGACTTTGTGTACTTCTTCCTGTGGTCAGAACTGCAGCAAATGTTAATTGGGATGGAGAATGATCTTAAGGAGAGTCACAGACAGGCAGAGACTCTGAGAGGAGGTGATTGCAATGATAACAGAACAGAAACAGTCGAGAACATTTGGTGAATATGGAGTCTGACCTGTCTCTTGTCTGTTTTCTCTGTCAGAGCTGCGGCTTCTGAAGGAAGAAGAGGAGAAGGAGAACAGGAATGAGGTGGTGGAGAGGAAGGTGTCTGTGGTGCAGGAACTGACGGAGGTGATCCAAAGTCTGGAGGAGAGAAGGGGAAGGAGAAAAGATATCAAGGCAGGGGAGAGACCAAGGGAGGAGAAAGAGGACAAATCACAGGTCTGATTGTCTTAACAACTCAAGCACATTAACTGATTTATTCTGCTGTTTTTCACCTCCATTTTGTTCTGTGTGCAGAGTCGAGCTGTGAGCCTCCTTCCTCTAGAGGAGAAGCTGCATCCTTCTCCTCTACAGTCCATCATGGCTGCAAAGAAGAAAACCCCCAAAACTGTTGGGAGGAAGAGGAAGAGCTGGGAGTTGGAGGTGTGTTGTTAAAGCCCAAAGACAGACCTGCACACTTCTGCTGTGGGGAGTCAGTCCTCAGAGCTTTAAATGTCTGTTTGAAGTTCAAGTTATAATCCAGTGTAGGTTAGGTTTGGTGTTGGCGAGTCCTCAAAGATGGATATTAAATAAGCTGTGTGTGCGTTTCAGGACTTGGTTTTCAACGAGAACAAGAGAAACAAAGGGAGAGGAAACGGTCGGAACAAACGGGTGAGAATTAAAACACAATGCGAAGAAAAACGCATTTTAAACGTGTGTTTTTTTTCCAGTTTCCTTCTGTGGTCAAATAACTTCTCTGTGCTTAAATATCTGCATGTCTCTGCAGTCTTCTTCTGTAGTAAAGAACAAGAGAGATGAGACACTGGAAAAGCTTCAGGAGTTGATCCACAGTTCACCTGCCATCCTCAGCAGGAAAGGTCAGTGAATCAGCGATGAACAGCTTCATCTTGGTCACATGTTGAATGACAACAATGCAGCGCCATTTGTGGACAGTAAGACAGATGAAGGATGTCTGCTCTTCATTCTCTTAAGCCTTGCCTCAACAAATGATAAAGAATAGGAAAAGAGTTTCTGTCCAACCTCCACATTCTGTATGTGAAAATACTGCAGCAGTAGTAAAAGCTGATTCATAATTATTTATTTATTTATTTTTCAGATCCAAGATTGTCACTTTAGTCCCCCGGTCAAATCTTAATCTAAAGCAGTCCAGTAGGGCTCCACCATCCACTGTGACATTGATGATAAACACAGTAAAATTATCACCTTTCTAACAGTTTCCACTTAAAACCTGAGAAAGCTTGTAAAAGTAGAATTCATGGCAGAGCTACTGTACCTAATAAAGTGGCCAATTAGCGTATAAACCCCCTTAAAATTCCCACGTGAGCTCATGTGACCGCCTCTGCTTTAAATTAGAATTGAAACCTTTATCGGTCATCATTAAGCACATTATTTATGGTACACACGCAAGATGGAATGAAATTCTTCTGTATTTGTGTGACAGTCTGTTTGTCTGTCTTCACTGTGTGGAGGTAGAAAAACTGTCAGAACAAGTTTGTACACAGCTCTGATGCTTAACACATAACCCTTTTTTTTTTTTTTTTTTTAATTTAAAATTTTTTGAAAGTAAAAATTGAAAAGTTCCTGGTTGAAAATGTCACCCCCTGTTTCACATTCAACCTGGATCCATCTGCTATTTTTGATTTGGCATCAAACAGCAGAGGATGCTGCTGCTCACAGTCTGACAGCAGCACATTAAATCTCAGTGTGTGTGAAGTTTCTTTTATTAATTGTAATTTCTTCTTCTCAAATCAAACCCATCGGTGTTGAGTTTTTCATATTGGTGTCCTATGTGTGTCTGAAGCTAAAAACGTCATCGGTCTGGTTAATGGACAATACGCTGAGGAGGCAGTTTCTACAGTAGCCAGACCCCGACGAGGACGAAAGAACCTTTATAAGACGGTCGCTTCTTCTCTGATGCTCGACTCTCCAAACACGGTGAGATAAAGTGTCTGTATTTCTATCTCTGTGAGGACCAGAGCTTAGGCAGGTTGGCTACAGGTCCTAAAAGGCCTTAGACTTTTACTAATATAGTCCTTAAAAAGTGTCTTAAATGTTCTCATGTCATTAAGAATTAGTCTAGTCTATCACACTCTAAAGAACAGTCATTGTTTGACTGTTGCTAGCTGTTACTAGCCAGCCTGCTAGTTAGTTTAACCACAAATAATTTGACAATGAGGATTACTACTGAAAAAGGAAACTACACCGTGTTTTAAACCCGGTTTAGAGCGCTGGATAACACATTCAGCTGGTTACTGTCATTTTACCTTTTAGTGCTCGCTTTGAACGTGCGTTTGCATAAGAATAGAAAATCTTAAGTTTTGGTCTGTGTTTCCACCACAAGCTTGCTCTTACATTTCATTTACAGTGTTTTTTTAAAAGGTTTTAGTCTTGTTTATACTTGTGGACACCCTGAGGGGGAGGCTTTAAACTGTTTAGATAAAAGCACTGTATAAACAGTCCATTTAAAGTACTTTACAGTATTTCTTCTCATTCACCCGTTTTACCACACCCACTCTTTTTCTCTCTCTCTCTCTCTCTCTCTCTCTCACACACTCACACACACACACACAAACACACACACACACACACACACACACACACACACACACTGATGACAGGGCTGCCATGCACTCACCAGGAGCTACTTGGGGTTCAGTTACTTGAGGAAATTGGGAAAAGTTTCATACTGAAGACATTTCAAGACATTAGTAGAAAGTGAAATAAAGTGTTGCTTTTGTTTTAGGTGTCAGGAGGAGCACAGGAAGAGAAGGAGAGCGATCACCTCATCATCAAGAGACAGCTGCGCTCTAAAACCTGCAGGAAGTGATGTCCTCCTGTGATCACACTGTAAAACAGGTCTTCAGTTGGTTTCTTCCCAGGACTCTGAGGATTTAACTTTCATTTCAGTAATTTAAAAACTAAACTAGTTTATGTTGGCTGATTGTGATTTTTAGCTTCCTAATTTTGGGAGATTATTGTTGATGGGAGAATGATTCAGCCACCTTTGTCAGTTTATTAAAAAAAAAATTAAAATGATCACTCACGACTCCTCTACTTCAGCTTTCTGCTGTTGAAACGTCTAAGATGACTGAAATCTGAAAAACAATAAACTGCTGGTGGAGGAACTAAACTCAATAGAAGCCCTAATTCCAAATTAAAACTGAAAAAAAGGGAAACTCTCAATGCTGATGTTAACAAGGTTAAGAGGCCTTTGCACTCAGCTGAATTTTTTTTTTGATTTCTTTAATTTTTTTTTCTCTACACTTGGAGAAAACTTTGTGTCGATACAGCTGCTAAGTGCAGTTTCTCATTAGAGTATTGTGTAATTCATAACCTGGTCTTGTATGTTGCAGAGGTGGTGTGTGTGCTAAAACAGATTCACCTGTAAACAATCAGTACCAGCAGCGGCTTCACAACTCAGGGGTAAAGATGTGTAAATAGAGACTGTTGTCACATTGTTGATGCATATTTTCTGGTTTCTATTGTTTGTATATTAGAAATCTGTTTATTAATGGTAAATAATAAAATCTGAATTTATTATATTGAAAAAAAACATTTAGGAAACAGCTTCAGGTGGCAAAGTCGTGTTTTAATTTACCAACAACTATCTCTTTCTAAAATGCAGGATGTCTGTAACCGTTCTAGGATAACAGTTACATTTGGTTTTCTGTGAGGGTTCTAATGTAGAACAGCAGCTTAAATCAGATTTGCTGCAGTGACAGGTGCATTTTATCACTGAACTGCTGTTCTTTGGATTTTGTGATGGAGGGTTTAAAACCTAAGCCTTGACTCTTTTCAACAACAGCATGGCTATTATTTTGACATTAACAGGAAGCTTAAAACCAACCTAAATGTCACTGACATTTCTGTGACGTCTATACACTTCTATTCCTATAAACAAATCTTTGACCCATTGTGGTGACTTTTTTGTTTTTTTTCAATATTTATTAAACATCCTCCAGAGAATGTTTAGACCTGAGTGAAAAAGCTGAAGATGTGTTCGTTCCTTTGACATTCACTAAAAACAACTTTCTTTTCAACTTCCAACAGCGGAGTGGAGTTAAAAACTGATATCAGGAACTGCCTGAGAGCAATGGCTTCATGATTCTTTTTCCAAACATCCTAAAAACCAGAGTAGTGCATTCAGGCTCAAATTATAAACCAAGACATCTTATAGAAAACTGCCCTGTACATAAAACAATTTCCTGTATTGAACGGAATATTTAAATGCTTTAACATAAACAAACGAGGACATTACAAATTAAGTTCTTTTTTTTTACATATTAAAGTGAAGTAGTAGTTTCAAACGTCAGAGCACGACTATCAAACAGAAGTAATTTGTGCGTTTTGGTACTTTGTAGACATTCCTGAGGTGGCACCTTAACTCCTTTCAGACACAGATCCCAGTATTTTTTTAATTAACTTGAATCTTTAAGGGGCTTTGCCTATGTAGACTAAAGCCAACAAAGCAGCAGAACTAAACCATTTCTTGTTACACTGAGATCAGAGCAGAAGAGGTGCAATGTTTAACTTGACTATAACACCTGAAATGCAAAGCACTCCTGTGATTCCTTCACAACAAATATCACAGGAGTTTTACTCATGCTTCAAATATATGACGATTCTGTTTGACGACTATTATGTGCTGCACCTAAGCCTTCCTATTGTAGGGAGAACCCTTTTGTACAGAACAATGTGGCAGTAACGTGCTGCCCTAATCTGTCCTTCAGACAGCAAGTGGAAGAGGTGCTGTTGTCGGTGCTTTCATTATGTCCAGAAAAAAAAATAGCAGTCCATTTGCCCTATGACTGCAAAAGACATTAAAATGCAGGTCACAATACAACTGCCATGATTTCACATTGAATTATTTGAGACTTTCTGAGTCTATGAAGAGGCAAAAGCTTGTTGTGCAATGGTTTTTCGCTTAAATCAAACTCTTTGTGGATAGATTCCGGGAATCACTGTGACTCAGTGTATCTGATGTTCATTCGTTTGTGCTGACCTTTGAATAACTCAAACAAATACAGTTATTGTGTTCAGCAGAGAGCAGGCAAGCCCAGATTCAACATGCTGAAGTTCATTAATTAGTTTTTAAGCATTTAAGAGCATGAGCAGCAGCCTCTTAGTTGGACAGTCTGTGTGACTGTCTTTGTTTCATCTTTGTTCTGATAATCCTGTTTGATCTGGAGGTTTGTCCAGGCTTTCTGCATCATGGTCATGTGAATGAGCTGAGAACAAAGGATGTGAGGCACTTAGATCATAAACCATCATAAACTAAAATCTAAAGTCCCATTGTTCTAATTTCAACATTAAAAAAAATAAAAATAAATAAACTTTGACTGGCCATCGATTTATGGACCTTTTTGTGGATAAAAAGGTTGGTTGTTGACTATGAGTCGACAGCCTGACAATCTTCCTTGTTGAAGGTGATAAAGCAATCTGATTGGTTGGGCAGGCTAAGGGGGAGGGACTGCTTAGCATCCTTGGTGACCGGGAGTGTCTGATAGTGGCAGCGGCGAATCCCAGTAACTGTTGAGAGCACCAGCGTGCTAGCCAGCAGGGCAGCACCACTGAGGAAGAAGGTGGCTGTGTAACTTCCTGTGATGTCAACTAGCCAACCTGCAGTCAGGACAAGAAAGTGTGTTACAGATGAATAGATCAGAATCAACCTGCAGTCGATGCATTTTATGTGGTTTGTGTCCCTTTTGGTTCTGACTCACTCTGACATCAGGGAAACATCAATGACAATACAAACACATCAATGCTGCATAAGCATGGCAGAGGTATCTACAGTGGTGCTTGACTGTAGGAAAGCTAAACTTTCTATTTTGGACAATTTGGCAGCAGAAGGTTAAAAAGGACATGATAATTCTTGTGGTGTTGCTTCCTTACCTCCAATGGGAGGACTGATGAGGTAGGGAATGGCATGGAGGAAGTACACCACACCCAGTGCTGACGACAGGTACGGAGCCCCCACCACATCTGACGTTACCACTGGGATCAGAGCCACATAGGCACCATCAAAGTAACCGTAGAGAACGGCGAAGGGAATGAGGAGAGGGAAGGAATGGAGCAATGGAGTGAGGAGGCAGCATAAACCCTCCATCCCCACAGAGAAGATGTAGCATGCCAGACGGTATGGCTTCACACACCTGGAACAGAGAGAAAACCACATCTGTATTTACAGTACGGGGGGCGGCACAGCAGCATTCACATGTAGAGAGACTGTGATTGTGTTTGGGGTGAACTAACACTTTAATATACAGATTTTCAGCACTATCTTGTAACAGTTTTCTCAATTTATTTTTTCTTTATAAACTGGGACTAAGTTGACATCAGGGTTGGTATGTTTGACTGTGTTTTGTAAGTCTGCAGATTGTGGGTCAATGTTTTTTGTACAGATGACAAAACTGCTTTTTTTTGTAGACATTAAGGAAGAGTTACATTTTCCATCTGATTTCCAACCAGGGTTCAGGTTCCTGTTACAAACTTGGCACAAGTGCTCAGTGCTGGAGTCAGGGAAACTCTTGAGATAACAAATATTACAATTATTACATAATATTTATTTCAACATTGTGGTTACATGAACTAATGCTCTGTTAGCAGGATACTATGGCTTCACAAACAGGATAGATTATCTGCTGTTAAAGAGAGAGTTTTGCAGTACTGGCCAAAACTGCTACTTTTGTGTTTTGTGCCACAAATCTCATCCCCCAGAAAGCCCTTTTCTGAGCAACAAAAACCCGACATTTTTATGATCAGAGTCAGATCTGTTCTGTCCAGTGTCACGAGGAAAGTCAACAAGATCTGTAAGAGAATTTTATTTAATGCTCAATGTGTTTACGGAGCCAGGATGTTTTTTTTGTTTTTTTGGTTTTTTTTTAATGGCCTAAAGGAGCATGAAGATCTTTTTTTAACACCTCACTGAGTAATTTAACACTAAACTCTTGCCTCTAGTTCTCGCTAGCGCAGACTTGTCCTCAAACCACTCTAGTTAAATCATTTAAATCAATGGTCCACAAGTAGTTTTCTATGGGTGCTAGATATTAAGGGTGGGGTGGGTGGAGGAGTTGGGTGCACTGTGTTTTTAATGACTGGATCAGACCTGTCTGGTTTTAGGGCCAAGTAAAAAATGTGAGGGAGGCAAACGGTTACGGTCATATACATTTGTTTTTCTTAATGGATTTATGTGCACGGTGCTGGAGTGGTTAGTGCTGCTGTCTCAAAGCCAGAAGGAATCTGTTCCAATCTCAGCTGTCTGCAGCCTTTCTGTGAGGAGTTTGCATGTTCTCCCTGTGCTTTTGTGGGTTTCCTTCCACAGTCCAAAGACATGCAAGCTAGGTTAATTTGTGTGAATGACTGTCTGTCTTTTTATGCCTCTCTGTGTTGGCCTTGAGACAGACTGGAGATCTATCCAGGATGAACCCCGCCGGTTGCCCAATAATGGCTTGGATAGGCTCCAGCCCCCCACAACCCTACACCCGGTAAGTGGGCAAAGATGATGACCGTTTATAAGAGACCTTAATTCCTGAAAAGACACTGAATCACCATCACCAGGATTAAAATATAAAGGCAGAATATTGTGCCTTTTATATTTTTGACACTGATGCTTCTCAGATAATAAACCAGTTAAATTTTGGACATAATGTCTCCCACATATGTGAATTAAGACTTTGTGGCTCTTTTTCACAGTTCATAGAATAACAACAGTTAGCTCAAACGTCATACCATTGGTCTGTCAGCCAGCCAAAGGTGATGTTCCCCACAATGTCAATGACGCCCAGGATGGACATGAGGAAAGCGGCGTGCTGGTGGCTGACGCCAGCACTGAGAGCATAGGGCACCAGGTAGACAAAGGGGAGGCTGCAGCCACTGGCCAGGAACAAGAAGGACACAGCCAGGCCCAGAAAGTCTGGCAGCAGCAAGAAACTGTACTCCTTACTGGACAGGAAGTTGGAAGGGAAGCACAGCCTCCTCTTCAGGTGAGGGAGGAGTGTTCTTGATCGCTGGGGCAGAGGCACTGATGGCAACTTGGCAGACGATAAAAGTCCGTCTTCAGATTCTTTGGGCAGCATGATACCTGTGTGAGGAGACAGTAGAGTTAAGCTTTTTTTGGTTGGGACACTTTTTGCTTCTGTTCAGGTCAAGTTGGTCCATAGCACAAATGGAGAGCTGTGATTGGTCAGCATGTGGTTTGTTGTATTTGTCTGTCATAGCAAGAATCTATGGGTAAACCTGTTGAATTTAACACAATGACTAAAAAATAGTGTGTAGTCTAAAGTGTTTAAGCAGTTCAATTCTAAGGCGTTGCTAAGTGGTTGCTATGGTATAAACAGGTGGAGAATATGTTTTTCAAGACTTGCTATGACACCTCTTCATAGTGGTAAGGCTTTAGTCTGATGCTGGGACACCATGAGGATGTTGCAGTTGGTGGCTGTAGTGTAATGCTTGGTTGCCGTTGCGATTCTTGGTGTTTGGCTAGTGTGAGGCTGCCATCTGACAGTGACAGTGCTCAGTAGTTAACTGCTCCTCACCAACAGATTCCCTCTCCTCCACCGTCGCCTCTTTGTTGTCGCACTCTGTGATTGGTCGGAGCAGTGCCCCACAGACACACAGGTTGCCAACAAAGGCGCTGAGCACCATCATTGCCCCCCTCCATGAGTACAGCTCGATGAGCTCTTGCACGGCTGGAGCCAACACAAAAGTTCCAATCCCGCTGCCGGACATGGCGATACCGTATGCTAATGCCTTCCTCCGCTGGAAGTAACAGCCGACCATTGCGATGGCTGGGGTGTAACTGAGAGCGAAACCTAGTCCTGGAGAAAAGACAGGGACAAGGACATTAGACAAAGTGAAACATACTGAGAAATTTAAGATTTGTTTTTTACATTTACATTTTTACAAAAAGACTAAGATACTGGGCAAAATGAGGGCAATTTAAAAACTGTTAATTTTTTGGGAAACTTTTCAAAGTTGGGCGTGTTTTAGGTTAGTGAGCACATTTTTAGAATGAGATGTCTTTGGAAAATTAGGAAAAGTAATGACATATTTAAAAAACTTTTTTTTTTTTTTTTTTTTTAATAGGCTTTAACTCAGTTGGTAGAGCAGTCATTCATGAACCACAGAGTCAGTGGTTCAACTGCTGGTCCTCCAGGCTACATGCTGAAGTTTCCCTGGGCAAAACATTGAACCTCGAAGTTGTCTTTCGTGTCCGCTGCTTGGTTAAATGTCACTTTGGACAAAAGCATCCGCTGCATGATTAGTAGGTAAAAGGTGGTAAAAAGTGCTGAAACTTTTAGAAAGTGAGAAAGTGGAAAACATTTTTGGAAATAAAATTTTTTGAGGAAAACTAAAACTTTAAAATGATTTTAGAACTTTTATAGAAAGGGATATTTTTGGAAAAGTGTCTGCATTTTTATAAAGTGACAATATTTTTAAAATTTTTAAGAAGGTGAAGACATTTTTTTTTTAAAACACATATTTAGAAAAACTCTGTCTTTTGAAAAAATAAGACATTTAAAGAGAGTAAAAAAAATGTTTTTGTAATTGTGGAAATGATTAATATTGATAGGAAATGGTTTGAGTGCTGACCTGTGAGGATTCCCATGCTGAAGTAAAGGAGCTCCAGGCTGGTGGTGAAGGAACTGAGAAGGAGGCCACAGGAGGACAGGACTCCACCCCACATCACGGCCACCCTGCAGGACCAGCGATTGCCAACCAGGCTGCCAACGGGAGCTGCAGAAACGCAACAATAAGGTACAAAGTACCGTTAGTGCCCCCTAGAGGCTGCTGCGGTCGTAACAAACAACTTTCTGCTAGTGAGTTTCTGTGGAGCTGAACGTCTATTTCCAGCTGAGAAACAAAAATCTGAACTAACGTGTTTAGGACGAGTTTGCTGTCGGTGAACAAGTTAGTTAATAGTTCAAATACACTGTTCCAGAGTATTCCAGAGTATTTTTGCTGCCTTGTACCTCACTTGAAAGTCCCTGTGGATAAAAGCGTCTGCTAAATGACTAAAAGTAAATGTAATATGTAAATGTAATTCCCATTAGTTATGACAAGTACCGCAAAGTATGGCCACACATGGTTGATGTACCTATTACTACTACCACATCCATTACTACTGCAATACTATTACTGTTACTACTACTACTACTACTGCTACTACTTACTATTACTATAAAATTTGTACTACTACTAATTTAAGTGAACACCTACTACTGACGGCATTTCCAGAACTACTGCGGTTTTACTTCAATAAATGCAAAAACTTCCAAGACTAATTCTAATTTTTGTAATATTACTACTGCAAATTATAACTAAAGTAATTTTAGTTCTACCTTGGTAGAATCCTATTAATTCCGCTTCTAATGCAGTACTACTGCTACAAATTTCGCTTCTACATTCCGTGTTACTTCTAGTATTACTGCTCTACTACCTCTAGTAATACTGAATTACGCAACAAGATAACAAGCTAATTCTATTAGCAGTAAGTACTGCATCTACATCTACTGTTTTATATTGCTGCTGAATTATTTCTACTATTACGTTTTGTAGTGCCACTGAAGTAATACTTCTAACCACCTCAACTAATCCTAATACTATGATAAGTTTCTCAGGAGACTAATCAGCAGCCTAAAAGAAGCATGAATGACCTGTAAGTGGGACTAAATGACCAATCACTGACTTCATGCTTTATGCAGGGAGATGTGTTGATCAGAGGAGTTTCAGTTAATAGGAAAATAATTTGACTATGTTCAGAAGTAAAATAACTTGGATGCTGTTTAACACAGTAGTCTACTAATAACTTTAGTTGATTTCCAAGATTAGTTAATTAGATTATTTACTTAATTTGAAAAGCCTGGCAGAGGTAAATATATTTCTAAAAATATTTCTGTTATAGTACCACAGAGAATCTGAGACTTGAGCTTACTAGTACTGACCAAAGACCACGGTGTTAGTATTACTGTGGTATTAGTATTAGTAGTACTAACCACAGAGCATGGTGGTGCAGTCCACCAGGCTGTGGATCCAGGCAGTAGCAGCATAGTCTGCTCCAAAATGAGCCTGAAACTCCATGAAGAAGATGGAGATGCACCTGCAGACACACAAGAGGTAACAAACCAATCGATTATTGAGGAGTGATCATTGATTAGTCATTAGTAATCAGTTACTGGTGATCAGCGATTAGAACCCAGGCTTCCCTCAGGGGGAACAGTGAGTCCAACACTGCAGGTTAGAATAAGGTCAGGTGTGTACACGTGTGCGTGCGTCATACTGAGTTATGTTATGCAATGTGTGACAGTCACATGGTACGGACAAACAGACCAGTTTCAGCTGATTTCTGGAGCTGTTAGGTAACTGTGAACTCAGTCCACCTGGCAGCAAACCAGGAACAAAATATGTCAGTTTGTGCAGACATTATTGCAATAATAAATCTTTGGCTTTTTTATGCCGGTTGGTCTGAGTCAGATTCATTCAAATGTTATAAATGACTAATTTGTGAACACTACCTTTGACCCTTGAGTGAAGTTTGATCCAATTTCTTATGTTATCGGAGCGGATTATGTTACCTGTTCTGCCTTGCTTGCGTGCAAGTTAAGGTCATAAAGTTTTTTAACGCAGAGTAACAAGGAAACTCTTTGGACCTCAAACTGACCCGTAGAAGGGCATGACTTAGTTTTAAAAAACAGACCTCCATGTGAATGGGACCTGAGACCAACCAGGCCTGACCAAAACAAAACATGTCCAACACGAAGAGAAAGAGAATGTGGAATCACAATGCTTCATATAAAGCAATCACATGTTGTGTTGAGACACTGCAACTAACCTGTTAGTTATAAATATCTGTTAGTTATTCAAATATCTGTGAATCCAATTAATTATTTTAACAACACAAATTCTTTAGGGGCATATTACAGAAGTGAATACTACAGCAGTGCAACGCTATACATGTGATGTATTGGAGTGGCAGAGTCCAGACCTTAAGAGGGGGCTTTTTGCACTTTTTTCCAATAGTTACTGTGGCATGTGAACATACTTTTGCCCTACACAGATAATTAAAATTGGATAATTTTCCACAATAAATAAATGATGATCATATTTCACAAACTTTGTCACCACACTAAACTGCCTACAGAAAAGCATTATAACATTTTGAAACATATTCCCAATATTGGGTCTCACAGCCTGCGATTGAAACCCATTGAAGTCAGGCCTAGAAGGATTCCCGTGTAGACTGGAGACTGTTTGCCTGTTTTTATTTGTAGAATTGTTTGTCAAATCTCAAGGTGAGCAAAAATGGGCTGATCCATCCAGACTGTCAGCCATTCACCTTCCTGTTTTTAAACCACTGTGTTGTTTTTCTGCCCGTGTGATTGGCTCGTTGCTGGAAGGTTGACTGCCTGCGTGTCTCCCCCTCCCCAACACTAACCACAGCTGGGTGGTCTCTGGGCTCTGATTAGGTAACACGTGGACACCGTCAGCAGATCGTCTGTGTGACATAAGAGGGAGAAACTGTTTGTTCAGATGTCAGAGTCTCAAAGTGAGACCTTCAGGGGTTCCTTTAATGTAGCGCTGCAGGTCAGTCAACACACACACACTGTGGGAGGGCAGCAAGTTCAATGCGCTGTTCCTGGAGGACCATCCTGTTTGTGTGGACTGTCCCTTTACAGGAGACATCCACAGGATCAACTCTCATTCACTTATTCACAAATCTCCACTGAGATTTCCAGCTCTTAACAGTAGTTTGTACTACTACTAATTTAAGTGAACACCTACTACTGACGGCATTTCCAGAACTACTGCGGTTTTACTTCAATAAATGCAAAAACTTCCAAGACTAATTCTAATTTTTGTAATATTACTACTGCAAATTATAACTAAAGTAATTTTAGTTCTACCTTGGTAGAATCCTATTAATTCCGCTTCTAATGCAGTACTACTGCTATATCTCCACTGAGATTTCCAGCTCTTAACAGTAGTTTGTCTTTTCTCTCTCTCTCTCTCTCTCTCACAGATTTTGTCATATATATATATATATATATATATATATATATATATATATATATATATATATATATATATATATATATATATATATATATATATATATATATATATATATATATATATATATATATATATATATATATATATATATATATATATATATATATATATATATATATATATATATATATATATATATATATATATATAGTGGACAGATTTACACATTCAACATTCAGACACAGTATACAGAGAGTTTGGGGGGGATTTCATTAACATGTACAGAGCGGGAGTCAGCATAAACACAGGGACGAAATTGGGTCAGTCCAAATGTAACAGAACCCAACGCTCCAAACCAATTTATATGTCAGATCCAGTCTGTTTATGTTGGAAGTTCACGGTCGTGTCTGTAAGTGACATGAATACAGATCTAGTGAGAACAGTTTCCATCTTAAACTGACACAATTGCTCACATTTAACTGAAATATGACGACAACAAAAACAATGTGAGTTAAAATGGTTTTCTCCGGGGTTTGTTACAGGACTGTGAGATGTCGACACTGACAGATGACAACAGACAAGTATAAACAAGTGCAGAGAGGTGAGATGCTAAAAACAACACACAAATTCCAGTCAGAACGCCTTGACAGCGTTCGCTCTGTCCAACATTGTGAAGAAATCTAGAAATCTGATCTGAGTCACACTGGCCCAAAAAGGTCAGATTAAAAGCCCCTTCAGCTGTGATGTGTAGCAAAATAAAAGACCACAAAGAGAAGTTAACAATGAGCAGAAATCTGTCAGAATGACAGATTTGGCGTAAAGGTGTCATCGGTATATTCAGCTAATTACCAAAAAATAATAATAAAAAAAAAAACAATAAAAATAAATCCCATTTATGAGTGAGTTACCAAATGTACTTAAACAATGTGAGTCCATGCAAGAATTGTGTCTTTGACTTTTAACTAAAGGACGCAGCCAAACGTCGGCCGCCGACCAGCGTGGGGCCATCGTCCGAAAGACCACTCTGATTGGCTGTTCGACTTAGCGAATCAGTGCACTACAAGAGGTCTCAGTATGAACAACAGCAGTAAATTTGTAACTTATTAAAAGTAGTTATATCTGAGAGTGGTGTGAAAATGGTAAGCTAAAACCGCTTGGTTCATGGCGTGTGTGTGTGCGTACATGCGCGTGTGTGATCTGGTTTCTCTTCCCCCTCATCTAGACCAGAATGTACAGGCTACATGCTAAGTCTGGCTGCAGACTATAGAGGACAGTAGGAGTAAACATGTTGATTACCACTGGCTGTCAGACCACGTGTGTGTCCTGACAGGAGCAGATGCTCACTCTCATCCTGAGGAAAACTTTACCCCCCCTCTCTCTCACTCACACACACACACAGTAAGACTGGAGCTGCACCTTCAGCTTAAGATGTGGTGTAATTAAAGTTGCACATCAGTCATTATGGAGGAATGTGGTCCTGCAGCTTTTCAATCCCTCAGTGTCAACTGAGTAACTGACACACACACAATACAGCTGCAACTAGTAATCAGTGTTTGGTCTAAGAAAACCATAGAAACATTAGAGTCTGGAAGCAGTTTGTGTTAAAAATATGAGATTTTGTTTGTCCACTGTGTGTTTGTAGTTATTTCTGTGGTCATGTCAAACAGACGCCGCTAATTAAAAATACACATGCCCTTAGTTGTTTACTGAAGAACTTGTTCCTCGGCTCCCAGGCTCTGCAAGAGTTGAAAGGATTCACAGGAGCCACCAACTCATCCAATTCATGATGCATCATCCACATTCTGAAAACCTGCATCTTTCATAGAAGCAATTATTTGGGAGAAAAACTATACTAAATTATATATGAAATTGTATGAAATTTTAAAGCAGATTGTCATTACAGTTGCACTCAGTGGCCACTTTATTAGGTACACAGTTTCCATGTGGAGTCAGAAATATGTGAATTCATCTCTGTTGTATTGCATCATACTGAAATCTTTGTCCCAAATATTCACATGCAGGATGTGGTCAAAGTTTAGGCAACACTTCTGAACATTATGCAGGCCAATAACAAAAATTCAACACTACTTGAATTTTGTCATATGTGAGTTGGGGCGGCACTGTGCGTGTTTTCCTAATAATGTGGTTTGTCTGTATTACCTGGTCACTGCTCGCGTGCAGACAGTCACCATGAAGCAGCAGCCAACGATCACCCAGCCCCAGCCGCCGTCAGGTGGAGACACCCTACCAAGGTTCTGGTTCACAACAACCATCGCTGCAGCTGCCGACTGGACTGGATTCTGTAAGACAGTTTCAGGTCCTGGTCCTGGTCTTAGTTCTGAGGTGGTCTGATCCCAGAAAATAAACCAGTTACCGAATCACTGAACAATGGATCAGTCCACATCTGCTTCTCTGGATCTGACTGCAGGTAAAACTCAGGGTTTGTCAGGACTTGGTTCATTTAAGGTGTGGTGGATCTGACTGAAGGTTCTTTGTCCCTGCAGGCCGACACTACCACATCAGATATGCAAGTAGAGACAGGAGCCACTCCTCTGCTGAGAGGAGGCACCAACCAGGTGGAGCTGAGGAGAGAAGAAAAGTCAAAGGTGAGTTAAAGCATGTGGAACTGAGAAAGTTTCAGTGCAAAAGAAAGAAACAGAGTAGAGTGTTTAAAAACATCCTCCATGTCCTCCCCTGTCCTCCCAGCAGCTCCGTGGACTGACATAAGACTCACTGTCAGTTCATCAGTCAATAAGTCACCAGCTGACCCCCAATCATTAACCCACCTCTCAGTGTGAACTCCAGAGGTGATGAGACATTAACCAAGAGGCCTCCAAACCACAGAATCTCTCTGACTGACCTATTTACGGTGTTGGTGTCTGCACAACAACATGTGGCTTTGACAGGGAGCACTGCATTTGTGGAGGGGAGAGACATCATCAGGTGTCAGGTGTCAGAAAAGAATTGCACCCAGACAGACAAGTCCAACGGGACACCAGTTCTCTCCCACAGCTCCCATTGCTGAAGGTGATGTCATGTTTACAGCAGCAGACTCCAGAGGGGGGTTGCACAAAACCAACATACGCTGTTTGCGTTTTTTTTTAATCCTGGCTGAATTCAGTATTAACTCAGTTGCTTGTTCATGTTGTTGTCAGCCAAGCCAACTATATATATATATATATATATATATAATATATATATATATATAATATATATATAATATATATATATATATATATATATATATATATATATATATATATATATATATATATATATATATATATATATATATATATATATATATATATATATATATATATATATATATATATATATATATATATATATTACTTAATTAATTAATTAAGATATATATATATATATATATATATATATATATATATATATATATATATATATATATATATATATTACTTAATTAATTAATTAAGATATATATATATATATAGAGAGAGAGAGAGAGAGAGAGAGAGAGACCAAAATATAAAAGAATTTAAGTAATAAAATGCAATAAAATGGTACAATACAAATACTCATACTGGGTCAAAAGCCAGGGAGAAAAACTGACTTTTCAGCTCTTATTTAAAAATAGACGGTGAGGAGGCCTGTCCTAATTGCAAAGGCAGTGCATTCCACAAATTAGGGCCTGCAACAGCAAATGCCCTATCTCCCCTGAGCTTCTGCCGTGTCCTCGACACGTCCAAGATCAGCTGGTCAGATGACCTGAGCGGGAGTGCACATAAAGCAGCTCAGAGAGGTAGGATGAGGCGAGACCATTTATGCAATTAAAAACAAAGAATTTTAAAATGAACTCTAAGATGGACAGGCAGCCAGTGCTGCGATGCTAAAACCCAGGTGCTGTGCTCTCTCTTCCGTGTTCCAGTAAACAAATTTGCAGCTGCATTTTGTACCAGCTGAAGATGGGACAGGGACAAGTGAGAAACCAAAATACAGAGAATTACAGTAATCCAGCCGAGTTGTGACAAAATGATTACTGTGTCAAAGTGCGTTTTGTGACAAATATGATTTAACTTTTGCCAATTGTCTTAAACGAAAGAAGCTGGATTTCAACACTGCACTAACCTGCCTGTCCAAGCTCAAACCACTGTCCACCTTGACACCAAAAAAAGAGCCACCCAGGCTCTTAATAAAATACAAATAAAAAAGTTGGGCTTTCCAAGAATAAGTCTTTCCCCAAGAATTGAGCCCTGCTGGACCCCATACAAGAAAATGTTCTCTCTGCCAAGTATGACCTGAACCACTCCAGAGCCATTTGGTGTAATCTAGAATTCAAAATGTAGTGATCCACTGTGTCAAAGGCAGCAGTTAGATCCAGTAGCGCCAAGACCACTGGTACCCAGAATTTACAACTAGGAAGATTTTAAAAACCCTCAGCTGTGCCGATTCAGTGCTGTGAAGAGGCTTAAAGCCAGTCTGGAAAACCTCAAGAAAGGTGTTTTCTTCTAGAATATGCTTCAATTGGACATATATAACTTTCTACAAAATGTTTGAGAGATAGGGAACTTTGAAAATGCGCCTAAAATTGGACAACACAGACGGATTCAGGCATGTTTACAGTTTCTTGGGAAGACACCGGAGGCAAGGCTGCTGTTAATAACACCAAGAACAGAATGTCCCAGAGTAGTGATAACCTCTTTTAAAAAAATCCAGGTGGAACAGCATCAGTGGGAGAACCTGAGAGCTTCACATGTCTCCGAGTCTCACATAAAAAGACAAAGTCACAGGTTTAAACTGGTAAAAAGTTACAGGGCAGACCAGAAAGGAAGGGATCAAAGCAGGTTGGTGATATGAGTGCCCTCATATTAGTCGCCTTACTTACCAAAAACTCAAAGTTTTCACATGCTTCCAGAAAAGTTAAGAACAACATCTGTATTGTTAAACAGAAAACGAGGCTTGTGACAGTTTGACAGGACAATATTGGACAGGTTTTCCTTTTTTGCCTCTTTTACAACAGCCTGTATCAGAACACATAGGAGTGAAAATGCCGTAATGGAAAAAAAGCTGTGAATTAACCAACAAAAGAAGGGTTAATAATTCAGACTCACTGAGCAGGAGCCCAGGGCTTAAAAGTGTTACAGGGCAGGGTAATGTCAAATAATACAGGGATATGATCAGAAAACACTTCGTCACAAATCCTCCACTTAGAAACAGACTGTGCTGAAGAAAATTAAATGTCAACAAGGCTTAAAAAGTCATTAGACGTTGTTTTGTTTGGACAGCACACATGTACATTAAAATCTCCAACAAAAGGGATTCGATCATACTTTGGTTGGTTGAATTTCAGCCAACAATTCAGAAAATGTACTAAGAAAGTCCTGATTGTTTTTGGTTGGATGAAAGATAACTGCGCACATGGGCTGAGAGTGACCCACCTCAAATATATCAAGTTCAAAGCTGGTAAAGCTTTGTTGCACCTGATGATGGAGCATTTATACTCAGGTGAGCGTTTGGCCATGAGACCCTTCCGGGACAGCCTGGACCCCTTGGCCTTTGCGGATGAATATCTGGCTCAGAGGTACAGATTGTGAGGCGATGGCATCTGATATTTATGTGGGTTACTGATGGGAGCCCCCACCCTTAGTGTCCCTTAGATTACCTGTGGTACACTGTGGTACCTTTATTCTATTTGAGATGCTGAGAATCTCAATAAAGCCACAGTTTTGTCTATGATAAGAAATGTTAACATTGAAATCACACAATGATCATCTTCTCTGGCCACAGATGACCCTCCACATCAAGGAGGAGTTCTAGATAAAAAAGATGAAATCAATAAGATAAAATAACCTAGATAAGAGTAGAAAAATAGATGAGGGTTTTGGATGAGGCAAAGTGTAGAACACAACATCATGAACTTTGATTTTGTATTTTTCTCTGCACAAATCAAAGTCAACACGTTTTGGAATGACAGATGAAAGATGGTGTAACTCTAGTCACATCTCTCTGCATAAGGATGCATGAGATCCTTTAATCTGCAGAGGGAGTTCTCGCATTTTATCGCAGCAGCTGCGTATGGATTATGCCGGTGATTATGCTGGTAAAAAACAGCAGACTTGGAGTCCAAATGTCCTCTTCCACAACTCTGGTAACTTTTAATCATGCCCCCCTCTTCCACTCTGCCCACACTCACCCAATACCTCTCATACCATATCAGGAACAATAAAACAACCAAAAAGGCCTACAGCACATCAGCCCTACCTCCTCCAGGTAGATTGGAACACAGCTTGGTTCAGTTCCTACCAGAGTACAAACCTTATATATGCAGGCAACCAGCTGTCTGCTGCACAGTGTAACAAAGGTCACATGAGACAGAGGAGGCTCTGAGAGACTGTTTTGAATTAACTGTGTGGAAATAACTGTGGGTCCACATTGGGAGGATACTGATAGGTTAACATACTGCACAACAGACTATCAGTTTGTGGATTACACTGTACCCAGAAAAACTTTAATTCAGGACGTAAGGAGTAGCCTTAGTAGTGACATCTGTGCAGAGGGACATGAGAGGGAAGCTCAGGGAAGGGAATGGATGATGGAGGACCAGCTGCAGCAGAACAATGTTGGTCTGGAAGAACTCAAAACCATCTCTGGCTAGAGAGAACCCAGTTCACAGGCCGTGGGAAAATGATCCACATCTGTTGTTCAATAGAAATGATCAGTTTTTATCTTTATTCCCACCCATTCACCATTGCTGCAACCTCCCTCTACTGCACCTAAAGCAAACTGTACCCCACCCTTTCTCCACAGTTATCAGCTTATGGCCACCCCACGTGGTTTTTTTAAAAAAATAGCCAAACCCCCCTCCCCATTCCCTCCAGCTCTAACAGAAATCTAGGTGGGAAATGAACTTCGGAAGATCAAGATAAGGAAACCTGTTGGTCCAGAAGGCGTCAGCTATGGGCTACACTTGTCCCATCCAAACCAGTTGTATTACATAATTTTTGGATTAATCATGAAGCTGGAGGAGGGGCGCCACAACTGTAGAAAACATCCTGCATAGTACCCCGCTACCAAGATTCCTTACAGGGGGAGGACCACCACCTTTCATTCTGGATGATCGACCACCTCACCATCTGACCATAGTATGATGGTCTGCAACACATGAGCCCTGCAGTTTTAGTGCCTCTTCACCCACTACACTGTAGACTTCATGTACAACTTATTGACCGGTCACCCACAAAAGTTCTCTGATGACTCTGCAGTCGTTGGACAGACCACAGAGGACAATGACAAAGAACTGATTCAGGACTTTGTGGCCTGGTGTTGAATAGCTGAACTGCCTCCAGATCAATGCAGGGAAGATAAATGAGGCTGTGGTGGATTTCCACAACTGCACTCTTACAAATACCTGCTTCCACCTGAACAAAAAATGAACTGGTCTGAGAACACCAGTGCACTTCACAGGGAAGGTCAGAACAAACTCTTCCAATTGAGCAGACTAGGGTCTTTTAAAGTACAGGGAGCACTCCTAAAGAGCTTTTTTGACTCTGTGGAGAGTCATTGGCTATGTTTAAAGAAGGGTTTGCTGGTGCAGTATCATCTACCATGGCAGACAGAGACTTGAAAAACTGATTAAGAAGACCAGCTGATGGTGGGAGAAAGAAGGGTAAATAATCAACCCTGCTGCAAAATAACTCCCCCTCCGTGCATAAAACTCTGATTGTAGCTCCTTCAGTGACCGACTGATTCATCGTGTGTCTGAAAATCATAGGTTGTTCCTCCAAAGTACTGTACTGTACCAGAAATGCTGCCAGTGGAAGCAACAAACCACTATTCTACAGTTTCTAGTAAGTAATTTCTATTATTGTTGTATTTCCTGCGGCTCTAATGCTGCAAATTTCCCATTGTGGGCTGAATAAAGGTTTGTCTTAACTAGGGCTGCACCTAACGATTATTTTTTTTTGTTGATTAATCTGTCGATTATATTTCCATTAAGCTCTTTTCTATTTTTCAATTAATATATAATAATATGACAATATAACATAGTATAATTTACTTAAAATAAAATTGTAAATTTATTAATCATTTATATTTCAATATAATAATCCAAAATATAGACAGCAGGGCACTATTCCTCCTCCCAAAAATAGGCCGGTCTTTACTGATTTGTGTTTTACAGACTAATATGAAGTCTCTCCACATTCATTCAAGTTTCCTCAGTAAACAGTTCAGTTACTTTAGTTTAAATACTGTAACAGAATAGAAGAATGAACATGAAATCAGTCCCTATCACTGACCCCTGTCCTCATCTGTCTGCTGCTGATGGGGACTCTCTGCTGACAGCTACACGGTCCTGTTTGGTTTGGGACTGTGAACGTCTCAGTGTCCACCAGAACCTGTGGCACATTAGGTTGAACAGTTAGTGCATTAAGTGCAGAACATCAAGCTTTTTATGACTTCCAGCTTTAAGTTGATGTAAACTAACGTATTCATGGCAGTTAGCGATTAGCCAACAGACATTGTTATGGTGAACACATGACGGTTGATGGGGAATTGTGGGAACAGCTGAAATTATTGCTTTTCTGCACTTTCTGATCCTTTAACGAGTCTGATCATTTCCTCTTATAGATCGTTAATTTGCTGACTTTACCTGAGCTGTCTGCTTCCTCTCTGCTGCAGACAGGGACACTTGGCTGAGCTCCTTCCTCGCTCAGACTGAGAGAGAAAAAGCTGCTCCACAATTTCGTTTTCTTATTCACTAATCTCATTGGTGTCTTGAGGAATTCAAATCCGGTGATTTCACAACACAAATATTTATTTTTTTGTGATCTAGTTCACCTTTTACAACAAAATCTGTGAACTGTGAGGTAATTTCTTTATTGTCCCAAAATTGTCCCAGGTACCGAATCCTAGTGTATTGTTAATTTGTAGCCCAACGTGGAACGCATGTTTTGTAAATCAACGTATGTTTTTAATAGATTATGTCGACACGGTGCCCCACCCCTAGTCTTAAGTAACTCTTTGAATTGTACTTATCTCAGTGGAGCACTGGTTATTAACTGTACATTTTCATTTTCAGGCTTTTTCTCCTTGTTTATTATATCCATTTCCCCCCTTTTTCATTATGTTTCACCTTTTTATGTTTCCATGAGAAGATTGTTGCATGAGTCTTATGCATGTTTGCATCAGTAATTCTCTGACTGATCATGTGGTCTGTTTAAGAAGACACACTTATTCCAGCTTTTTACACCTGGCCTGACATAGCTGCACCTCCTCATCCTGACTCAGCAAACGGGCAGCAGATTAAACTGGGTCAAGCTTTGCTATTGTAGTTATCTTGCGTATCTTAATTGTGGAACTTTTGTGGAACACCCCACAGGATAAGAATCAGTTGCTCGTACGTGGATCACCAACTGATGATCCACATCAGATTGTTGATGATTTATTGGTTGTTCTGCACCTGTTTTTAACTGGATCAGAACCAGGACATGAGCTTTAGTTCCTGAAGTTGGTCTGTTGATGTGGTGATGTTCTCATCATAGTTTCATCACATAAAATCTGAAAATAAAAGGTGGAAAATAAAGGATTCAGGTTTGAAGCCACTGAGGACAAAGACAAACTTAACTAAAAGATTCTGATCCAATGAAACCAAACGTGTAGTTTGAACTGAAACATACAAGCTGTTGAGGCAGAACTCAGGGTCCATGTCTTCCTGTTTTCTCTAAGCACAAACTTGTTCAACAACACAAACCTCAAACATCTTTTAATAAACCAGTGAAAATGAAGAGGATTAGTTCAGCCTGATGTGTAAACATGTTGGCTTGGGTTATTTAAACCACTTCTGTTATTACTGACGCTGTTGACTCAGCAAACAGCTCAGACTGCAAACGTTACATTTCAACACACATGCAATAATCAGCCACAACATTAAAACCACCATATTACAGGCAGATTAGACAGTTAAAAGTATCTGGACTTTCTTATATGGAAGCATATTAAGACTCTGACTTATGTAAACCACCATGACATCTACATAGATGGATACTATAGTCCTCCCAACCGGAAATTCACAATGATGGAATTGTGCCTACAAACACACACACACACCTGTCTCACACACTCTCGTGTAAATCAGTCTTATTCACACAGCCTGATCTCTAAACCACAAATTTGCTTCAGTGCTGTTACACACGGATGGATTAACGAACCCGGTCTGAGGGGTTAGGTGCCCAACGTTCAGAGCCTTTCACGACCACAGAAAATGCAAAAGTGAGAGAAAACAGACCTCAGAAGACCAAAACCAGCCATGTGACCTATAGACCCAGCAAAATCCTGAGGAGAAAGACCCCAGACTCAGAACTGTGACCCCCATGGAATTAAAAACCCTTTAAGAGGAGAAACCACCTGCTCCCTCTGACAAACTCCTGAAAACACGTTTCTGACTAATCAGTAATACAAAAGTCAGTGAAGTTCCAGTAAAAGTCCAATAAATGGATGGTCTAACCGATGCGTGCAGTTTTCAGAGATAATTTGTTCTAATGATGAACTGCTAAACGCTTTTCCGTCTTCTCTTGGGTTCACTGATCAGTTATTGATCGGTACTGATCGATCTCTTACCGTGCAGTTGCAGACAGACTTTGCCGTTTTCCGTTTCATATGGTCTGAACCCGTTTTTCCGGAGCTTGGAGCGCAGACCGGGAGCAGCTCCTCCCTCCCCGCATCACTTATCGATCCGCTCATCGGTTATCGGCACCATCACGTGCCTGTCTGCGGTTTTCATCTCCAGAGAAACACGAGGCTCAACCCGCGTGGAGCTCTATACTACAACCCCCCGTCCCCCCGTCTGAGTCCCTCCCCCTTGTTTTTCACCCTCTCTAACTGTACACTTTGTTTTTGAGGAACACTGCGACTACATGTACCAATGCTGATGCTGCTGATAACATGAATTAACATGTGCCGTCCAGATGTGTTGTCCACATGTGGACCTTTCTTATTGTGCTGACTTTCAATTATTTGAAGGACCTCCTATCCTAAAAAGTACTCAAAAACTGTAAAGTACAAATACACAAGCACAAATGTAAAAGTAGAAGTAGAAATTTCTACATTCTGATTAAGTGAAAGTAAGTAGGTACATGATTTATATTTTACTTTGAGCATTAAAACTAATAGTATATATTAGAATTATACAGACGGAAATAGATCCATTAACAAGGAGGAAACATGATTGTGAAGCTCTTTGCTTCTCTTTGAGTTTTAGTTTGTAGGACCTAGTTTGTAGGAAAGCCAAGAACTGGCTTTGCTCTGCTCTGAAGGAGAGGGAGGTAACGCCAAGTTCACGTTCAGGAGACGTTGTTTGATGGACTTTGACATGAAAGAGTGAATGTGACATTCAATGATCCTCATTTGAAGATTTGACCTTGAATTCAGCAGCTTTATGTCTGAATGTGGACCATTAGTCTGGGGACTTTAGCTGTGTGAATGCAGATCTCTGTAGGCAGAACAGAGTATAATTACTGCATACCGGCTCACCTGAAATACATCTTTTAAGGAACTGACACTATGTCTGATCCTGGTTTAGTGAAGAGTTTCATGTCTCACTAGTGAAAAGGTCACGTGATTGTAACGTGTAACGCAGATTTGATTAGAAATGTAGTGGAGTGTAAAGTGGAGATATTTGCTCTTAGATGTAGGGGAGGAAAAGTCAAAGAAGTCATAATTAAATCCACTTTAAGGACATTTTCGCGTATCTTAACTTTAGTATAGTAACTGAGTACTTGTACCTCGTTACTTTCCACCATTGGTTCCAGTAAATGGCAGTTTGAGCAGGATCTGGTTTTTAATCTGTATGAATAGTATTGATTTCAGTTATTGACTCTGACATTCATCTGTTATTTTCTCTGTAAAATTAAACTGGACCAAGGTGCTATCACAGTGGAGGCAGCAGTCTTAAGCATTGACACAGAGCGGAGACGTGTCCCTTACAGAGCAGACCACGTTCTGTCAGCCAGTGGTCCCGCATTTCTCCTTCATCTGGATCATCTAAAATCTAGCAGTGAGATGATCAAATGTCCACACTGTCGTTACTGTAGTAAAAAATCATTTTACTGAAGTAACCAATGATTCTGTCCCCTTTCTCAGGTTCGAAGGTGTATTTGTGTCTTCCTGCTCAGCTCTTGTTTCAAGTGTCCTTTGCTTCAGAACCATGAAGGATACAACAGTTTAATGTTTCTGTGGACTGTGTCTGTGTAGACACAAACAGGATCTACTTCAGGTTTGGGACTGAAGATGACCTTGGACCAGCTCTTTGGGCCATCGTAGTCACAGTTTACATTACGTATGAATTAGATTAATATGAGCCGCTGCAGGAATATTTGTTTTATACAAGTTACAGTTGTTCATGTTAGTAACTGCTTGACCTGCTGTGATGTCTGTGTCTGCTGCAGATATAAGCAATGAAGCTGTGACGCAGGGACAGACTAAAGGAGAAGCAGCAGTTTGGTTGATGAACACTGTCGGCTCACAGAGACGTGTTGTACCTGACATGCAGTTTGGGAACAATGATTTAAACTCAGCTCAGTTTATCAGAAACACCAGACTATAACTAAATTAGTAAATTGGGACAAAAACGACTGTATGATGGTTTATTGTAGCTTCATGTGGGACTCTGTCTCTCCCTTGTTTTATAACAGCTTCACCTCTGGGGCATTGGTTGGCTTCCTGCACATTAGCCCTTGTTGTATTTCTATCACGCTGGCTCAGTCCTTGGACAAGAGAAACATTCAACAAACATTTTCTATGTCCAGAATTGTCCCCCTGCAGCCTCAGAACCAGTCTGTCTGAGGCTGCAGGGGGACATCCAGGAGTCTCTCTTATCCTCCTCATCACATTGACTATCAGACTCTAAATTGATAAAAGCCAATATCCTCCAATTCAGAATAGTCATCAGTTTCCAAAGTAGACTTTCACTCAAAATGCGTTTGCCTGGTGTCCAAAACCAGGTCTGTGGGTTCCTGAACATTCAATCTCTTTTTCGTGCCTCCTGCCGTACAGATCTGAAGTGATAGGGAGCAACGCTGTGAAAAGGCCTTTTGTACAAGTTCCTGTGGGACAAAGGAATTAAATACTCTGGGAACATAAGCAGCCAAAGAGGTCATCACGCCTGATTGTTGCCACCTGTTTCCTCAACACTGAATGTGTGTATAAGTGTACGACGGCGAGACAGTTGTCCTGGCAAGATATTGTCTTGGTGCAGAGGTTGTGGGGGTGACATGCAACAAAAAAACTCTATATAATCTCTTTATTAATCTGTGTATATACTCATACATTACTCCTTTTCTACACATAGTGTCCTCTCTCACCATGTTTAGCTCTAGTTTTCCCACAATTATTGTCTTGGGGTTAGTGACACCCTGCACAGTGTATGGGACAGTGTACATATGTTACATGTTCTGCGCTTATATAGCGCTTTTCTACCTATTGGCACTCACAGCGATTTACACTGCTTCTTATTCACCCATTCACACTCACAATAACACACACACTCATACACCGATGGTGTATGAGTGTGCGCAGGAAGCCAACCAATGCCCCAGAGCGGAAGCTGTTCTGTAGGAAGGACTGGACTGAAATCCTCCAGGCTCCAGCATTTTACTGAATACTAAAAACGAGTCTCACAGATGCACTTTCAGGACCTAGAGACACTAACCAGGGAAGATAAGCCAGCTAGACGGGTATTTACTATGGAGGGCAAACCAGGAACAGACTATGGAGCAGGAGAGATGTTGATCCAGGGTTTAAATCAGAAGTGGTCTCTGAAGCTGAAATAGACCATAGACTCTGATTTAGAAACAAACACCACAATGAGGGGTGTTTGTTGACTGGGGAGGTTGACTCAGGAACGGGCTTTGGAGCAGAGGAGGCTTCAACACAGATAAAGACTATTGAGGATAAATACCCAGGATCCCCAAAACAGTCTGAACAGAACTGAAGAATGTTTGTGGATGAGATGTCTTTGTGTTTAGGTTGGCATCTGCTGGAAATGAACCAGTGTATCCGGTGATGAAGCCTAAAGCGATGGATGAGGTGTGATAATCATCTGACCTATCGTACCTGTGTCCACTTATAGTTTGATTAAACGCAGTGACAGTCTTGGATTTTCCACACATCATCACACTGCCAGGACACAAGACCTCTACATGGTCAAAAATTACTTGAAGTCAAAAATCTACTGTTCCAGATAATACCAGTCCTCCTCCTCCTGATTTCAAGGGGGTCAACCTACCAGTGGACTGCAGTGACATCCGTCTTCAGGGAAAGGGTCAACTCAGTGGAGTGTACACCATCTATCCACTCAGAGCAAGGTCTGCTGTCAATGTACCTCTCATTCTGGTTCAAAGATGAGAACAGTGAGATCATCTATGATGCAGAGATGGTTACGGATACCACTAATTTTAGTTTGGTTAGCAGAAGTAGTAGTACTGGTTGTTTTAGCAAACGGTTCCCATTTATGAATTGGTTTCTGGGTGCAGGTGTACTGTGACATGAGTTCAGCAGGAGGAGGGTGGACGATGAGTATTTTAACTTCCTGATGACTTCCTGTTACACTTTCACATCAAATGCGACACCAGTAAACATTTTACTGCACGTGTCCCCCAGGTGTTCCAGAGGAGGCAGGATGGCACCCTGAACTTCTATAGGCCCTGGGATCAGTATTTTTTTGGTTTTGGAAACCCTGTCCAGTCTTTGTTCCTTTGTCAAATTGCCAAAGATTATTTTGCTGAAGTGTGTGTGTGTGTGTGTGTGTGTGTGTGTGTGTGTGTGTGTGTGTGTGTGTGTGTGTGTGTGTGTGTGTGTGTGTGTGTGTGTGTGTGTGTGTGTGTGTGTGTGTGTGTGTGTGTGTGTGTGTGTGTGTGTGTGTGTGTGTGTGTGTGTGTGTGTGTGTGTGTGTGTGTGTGTGTGTGTGTGTGTGTGTGTGTGTGTGTGTGTGTGTGTGTGTGTGTGTGTACAGGTCTTGATAACCTCTACCAACTGACGAGCTGTGGAGTTGATAGTAGACAAGTGTTTGCTCAGTACTCATCATTCTCCGTCAGTGGAGAGTGTGATGGATACAGACTGAATGTGTCTGGATTCATTAATGGAGGAGCAGGTGAGTATATTAAGCTAGTAGCAGAGATATGTGTGTACTTCATGGTCACGCAACATACTGTAATAGTAGAAGCTAGTACAGTAATAATGGAAGCAGTAGTATTTTATAATTTTCATTCATGGCAGCAGTAAGGAGTTTGCACAGTGCTTTAGAGACTAAGTAGTAGTCTCAGTGATTGTCCATTTGTTTCTGTAGGAGACGGCCTGGCTTATCACAATGGGCAGAGGTTTCCACCTTTGACAAAGACCAGGTCTCTGCAAGTGGCAACTGTGCCTGATTATCGCTGGGGGCATTCTGGTACAAAAACTGTCACCGGGGAATCGTAGGGTATGTAGGGTTTATCGCTGGGGGGCTGATGCCACTATCAAATATGTTGGAGTGGAGTGGTACCAGTGGAAGGGCTACAAATACTCCCTGAAAACCCTCGTAATGAAGATCTGTCCTCTGCAGTAAATCGCCAGGACAAACAGCCAACAGAATCTCACTTGATTTATTTATCTTTCTTTTTTCTTGTAATCTTATAAAATCTTTAACAATATTTCTGTCATACCTGAAGTCTGGTGTAAGCTGTGTGTATGTAAAGTCTGTTGTCAACAGTTTAATCTCTGCTGAAATGAAGACGTCCCACCACCAGATGTCTCTGCTGTCCAAATAAAGATGGTCCTTTCATTCTGCTGCTGCAGCTCATCTTTAAAGTCAGACCACTGGTTTTATTGAAGCTTTGAATCTGTTTCTGCTGTACAGTGACAAGCTGGGAACAAACTCTGACTTCTAAAGCTTTTTGTCTGGATTCTCTCTGGTCTCTTTTCCTTCCTAATCATCTAACTGTGTATAAACTGTCAAAAAGGTTAAACAAAAAGCTTTTGCATTAAAAAAAGAATTAGAATTCTTGCTGCTTCTGTTAAATGGACATAATGTATCTACTAACAATAACCAGATTTTGTTTGGTTCTTTTCACTTGTTGAAATGCAAAGAGTTGTTTTTCCACTTGTTCAACCTGTTATAACTGAGCTCTCTCCGTCTCTTTCTTATGATTTTTACAGTCCTTACCACAGCATCACCCACACACTGCTTAGTTCTTTGAAAATCAGGGAGACTCCATGAACCATGCAGTGTGTCCAGACTATCCGTGGTGCCTAAACAACCCAGTGTGTCTCCCAAGGTTCCCATCAGCAGCTTCAGATGTTTATCCAGTGCTGAAGCTGCATTTTCTGCTTTAAATGACAAATGTGTCCAGCAGCAGCTTTTTCCATCTTCACTAACAAACATTAGATTCCTGTGTATCTCACTATTTTATTTTTGTCTTCAGACAGTATCGGTCACGACCGTAACAAAGTTTACTCTGTAATAGCACTGTACAAGTGTTCTGCTTGTTTAGTAATGACCGGTCATAAACTGCTTCCAGGTTGATTCCTAGAATGGATAAAAGTGAATTTTCCCTGACAAGTGTGTCTGGACAGGAAGTAGAGGATGAGAGGCTGAAGGGTTAAACAATGACTGCTTCAGAAGGACCTGAGAGGCAGCTGCTGCCCATCCTTTTTAACTGCCATGTCTGCATGTGGTGCCTGAACCCACTGCAATACAAACATTGGTTGATGCATGGAATCCCACTTGAATAACCAGTAACGCCCTTCAGATCAAAATCTAACCAATGATGTGCTTGGAAATGTGTCTAATCACTTCTCCTTTGTCTATCTAGACAAAATCTTTATATCCCATGCCGGTCCCTAGATTATCACGGTCAGCTATTTTGTTTGATTTCATAACTGGCTTTACTGTCCTATCTCCAGCAAAACAGTGACCCTTAGTAGTCGACCATTTCCTCCAAATTGTGGGACCCATCTCACTGGCAAGTTGTGTTTTTAGTTCAGTCAGCCTGTCCTCTGGATGATAATAATATGAATAATAATAGTAATAATATTAAAAACAATAATCCTCTTGTTTTCAATGGCGGCTATTCCCTTTCAGGAGTCACAACAGCAAATCCTCTGCATCCTCTTCTCTCACACCAACTAACCTCATGTCCTCTCTTAGTAGTTAAAAGGTGTCCCTATGTGTCTGCAGATTACAACAATGTACTACACCGCCTGACCTGAATAAACTGGAAATTTTTTTGTGTAGCAGCTGTTGAACTGAAGAAGGAGTAAGACATGAGCAAAAAAGATCCATAAAACATGAAAGTAATGCGTTGTATAAAGACATGTTTGCTGTTTGCCTGGTTCGGTTTTATGAGTTTCCACCATTGACATCAGTCTGCATTCTGATACTCGTGCCTGCTCGACTGCTCTGAATTCGCCTCATGCTCTTATCACGGTTTCATCACATATAATGTTTGTAAGTCTTTTCTTTAGTGATGACACAGCACACAGGGTTCAACTCACGTTTTAGCTTTATTGATTATGTCGAATAGGAGTTAGAACTAATACAAAGACAAAGCTGATGATAGAAACATAACAACCAGAGTGTAATTTCCAGATTTGCTTGCTTTTCTAGCTTCTTGGTTGCCTCCTTAGTTTGTCCAAGATAACATTTTTAACATCCAAATTCAAAAGTAATGCACATAAAGGCCATAACTGCAAGGCGACCTCCTCCTCCAACAAATTGTCATTTAAAGAGTAATAACTGTTTACAGTATACACAGCAAATGTAGTACAGTAGAATTTTATAATGACCTTTGGTTCTTACACAGAAGACAGCACAAAGATGTGGGTCAGTGTCTGAGTTGTCTAAAAACACAACGGGACCAGCGGAAGTTTCCTGAGTGGTACATTGACTTAAAGGACAAATATCACATAGAATGGGCTCCAGTTATTTCCATGGGTAAGGTAAGTTAAAAAAAATTTTCAATTCAACTTTATTTATATAGTAAAGTCAAGACTATAAAGATGTATAGAGAGAACCCAACAATTCCCCCTGGAGCAAGTCATAGGCAACAGTGGAGAGGAAAAACTCCCTTTAACGGAAGAAACCTCCAGCAGAACCAGGCTCAGGGTGGGGTGAGTGGAAAGTGAAGAGAGAAAAGAAAAAGAGCAACAAAAAGCAACAACAAAACATCAGCAGGTTGGTAGGACCAGTAGCTGTACGCTGGAAGCCGCACAGCTTCAAAGCCGGGGACACCTGCAGAAAGGGACTTAGAGAGGGGGACAGAGAAGGACAAAGACAACTACGGGAGAAAACTCAAAGAGTTAATGTCATACAGTGGTGACAATTGCGGGGTGAGAGGAGAGACAGTTAAGAGGAGAAAAGGAGCTCAGTTTATCGGGGGGGACCCACCCCCCCAGTAGTCTAAGCCTATAGCAGCATAATTATAACTAACTATATGCTTTATTAAAGAGGAAGCCTAGACTTAAAAGTAGAGAGGGTGTCTGCTTCCCGAATCTGAACTGGGAGCTGGTTCCACAGAAGAGGAGCTTGATAGCTAAAGGCTCTACCTTTTTTAAAACATTGAAACATCACGAGCTAGTGTAGTGCGCAGGGAGTCCTAGTGCAAGTGCAAAGAGTAAGTGTAAGACAAGTGATATGCAAAACCTAATCAGAATCAGTCTATTCTTTAAAACCTGATAATGATGACACAATGTTCTATCGTGCAGCTATTACAAAGACATAAACTTGCAAACAAGAATTAACCATATTCACAGCCAACTATCGTTTGAGGGACATTTACTGTAATATTAACACAGCACAGCTGTTTTATTCTGTTCAGCAGCAAAATCATGTTTTTACTGAAGCTGACACAGAGCAGCGTAGTTGTTTGTGTTGTAAATGTAGAACCCTGGGTAAAGGGGCTCAGTGAACTGGGTATTGAAGGTGTAGAGGTGGCTCAGCGTGTTAGAAGACACCCTGTAGAAGGACAGGGAGCCAGCAGTCCAATCTAGGAACACAGCAACTCGTTTGGATCCAGCAGAGGGAAGTGGGCTATTCCACACCTCACCGTCATGCCATGCAGAGAACCCATGCTTCACACCAAAATACCAGGATATGGTGTTGGTTCCAAGCCCAGTCTCTGGACCTTGTCCACTCCTAACAATTCCACTGTATGTAACAGCTACACCGACATCATTACCAGCACCCTCACTCCATTCTACCTCCCAGTAATGACGCCCAGTAAGCCCCTCTAAACACAGAACCTGAGGACGTTGGTCAAACCTCTCATGGTGATCAGGGTAGGACTGCCATGAACCACATAGTGCCTTCTTGTTTTCATCAGACAGAGTCAGGTAATAGTTTGCTGTATTTGGGTCCAGGGTGAGATCAGTGGCATCTGATGGATACAACAACACAAAGTTACCAATCTTTTCAGTGACTCCATTGATTAACTAGCGGCAGATAATTTTGTACAAATCTGTCCTCAACACATCTCTGTACAAACTGACTGGATTTGACTGGAAACTGTGGAGGCAAACTGACTTACACCAGATCAGGACTCTCCTGTCTTTGATACTCTCCACAGGAGGAAGACGGGGCCTTGAAAAGTCCTCAGTGACCAGGCTGCCATCCATATAGTGGTAGATCGTCGCTCCTTTGTAGTTCTTGTTTGGCATTGCTGCTATGAGAAACCGGAATCTCCTGCTGTTCATCAGGCCTTTGGCAAGCTGATTGAACTCTTTGGCCTTCTGTCTCATTTTAGAGACCACTTCTGCTGAAATGTACCACTGTTCTTTTGTAGGTGGAGTGACACTTGCATCCTTTTGCTCATGTGAATGCAGGTAACTTGCCATCTGGTCCAGGTAGGCGTCAGTAGTTTCCATGGAGGTGAAGACGAAGCAGAGAACATCCTCCACCCCTGGAGCAAGAACCTCTCTGTCCACGTTTGCCTGTTTCTGGACGATCTTTGTTCCCTCCATCAAATCCACACAGGATCTGATGATGTTTATCTCTCTCTCTTCATTATCTAACCACTTCTTTAAGTTGTCATGGCTGAATGGTGAACTTTCTTTCTGATCAAACAGCTTTTCTACTGAACTCACATCTTTTTCTCCAGCACGAATGGCTGGAAACTTCTCCTCCATGCTGTGTTTCAGTGTGGTTGTGTAATCACGACAGTGTTTTTGGAAATGGCTCAGCTTTTTGAAAATGGGCTGAAGACCTTTTACCATTTTTTCTTCCAGAGAATCATTGCATCTCATTTCTACTTCCTTCATCATTTCAAGAACATTCTCAGCTTTTCTAACTAGACCCACACAGATCTCCCTCTTCAGCTCAGCAGCTGTAGGATCCAGATTCTTCAGTGGTGTCAGCCAGACCTTGACAGGAACACTCCTTTCTCCATGTTCTCCCAGCTGCTTTGGAAGTTGTGTGTAGGTCTTCACCGCGTCTTCGAATGTTGCAGGGTTGCTTTCAAGGATAAAGTCACCGTAATATTTGCAGGAGAATTTCTGAGTCAGGGCTTTTTCTTCATTACTCAGTTTAATACCCATTTTTCCCTCAATTTCCAGAGATGGGATCTTCTTGATCACCGATTCCATGCTGCCCTGGATGTTCTGAACACAGCTGGAATCCAGCTTCTCACTGTCAAACACAAAGAAGGCATTTGCCCCATAAAGGATGCCGGTGACCACATGTGTGGCAGAGGACTTCTCAATAGCTTCTCTTATTTTCATGTTCTTAGCTTCAAGATGAGTCATTGCCAGCTGTTCATAAATGGTGGTTGCTTTGTATGAAAACGTCACTCTGCTCTGGTTCTTGAATTTCTTGTTATCATTCAGATAACTAGCGGATCCTCCAACTTCAACCAGACCACTCAGGAAACTGGCTTTCAGAGAGGCATTAATATCCAGCAGAGTGGACTTTGAGTCGATGGAGTCTGATACAGTGGAATGATGGAAGCTGCTATAATGAGAGCGCTTTTCACTGCTTTCTTGAAGAGTTTTTTTATCCCACAGTATGAAAGCTGAAGGAAATAAAAGCAAAATATAAATCTATTAGTTATCATAGTATTCATCATTTGATTTAACATTTCATATTTTTAGGGTCAAAGGACGTCCACGACGAGCTAGAAACACAATGTCTGACACATGACCACCTTTACACAATGAGCTTTGGCACCATCTTGGTTGCTGCAATCTTACTGTGCTACTTTGTACTCTCTCCTTCCTGTTTCCTGGGCTTAGTGCTGCTGAACGTCTCATGCTGGTCTGAAGGTTGAAGTAGCAGAGCACATTCCCACTCCCTGTTTCAACCCTCCAGCCCCCTGTCCAACACCAACACCTCAATCAACCACAAATTTAATTCATCACTTCTCACCAATGGCTCTCGTGTTCTTGATCATGAGGTGTAGGTAATTTGTGCCTTCGTAATTACATTAGTGATTTTCAAATAGCATCTGGTGCACATCACAGTTCAGCCACTTATAGCACTTTTACCACACAATGACAAAGGCATAAAAATAAGGAAATTAGAGGCACGCAATGCAACGATTAGAGGCAGCAATCGCTTGATAAACTCAGAATAGTATGCAACAAATTAACAATCCATGTAGATGCTAATATAAACTATATCATTCTCTGTGTGCCTAAGCCAGGGCAGATTTAAGAATGTGTTATTGGGGTGGCCCAACTGGTGCAAATGCTTAAAATAGGGTGACATGTTTGAAAAATTATTTAACCAGTTTCAAGCTCAAAAACCTTTTGGGATATAATAAACTATGTATTAATATTGTTTATATCATGTCAGAAATGCCAGGTGCCTTATGTATTTTATGTCATGTTCATATAGTCATAAAAATAACAATAATCAGTAAGAAAAAGGTAAAAACCTATCCCTCAAAGGGATAATCTGCATGACTGAAACTGCTACAAAATTCTAATTTAATAAAATATTTGAAAACACCTTAAAAGTGCATAATGATGAAATCATCTATTTTTAGTTCGGTATAATTATAGTGTTTTTATTCAACTTCAGATTTGGTCAGTTGTCCTTGTGTTTAAAATACAGGTACACTATATTGGCAAAAGTATTCGCTCACCCATCCAAATAAATGAATTCAGGTGCACAAAGCAAGGTCCATAAAGACATGGATGAGTGAGTTTGGTGTGGAAGAACTTGACTGGCCTGCACAGAGTCCTGACCTCAACCCATGGGATGAATTAGAGTGAAGACTGCGAGCACTGTGTATTATGTATTTCATAAACACACTTCCCAGAAGAGTTGAAGCTGTTATAGCTGCAAAGGGTGGGCCGACGTCCTATTACACCCTATGGATTAAGAATGGGATGTCACTAAAGTTCATATGGGTCTAAAGGCAGGTGAACGAATACTTTTGGCAATATAGTGTACCTACATTACCACCATTTCCCTCTGGCAGGGGTAGCACCACCGGTGGCCAAACAGATTTTGTAAGTGCTCAGTGCCACCTCTGGCCACCCATCTGGCCCTGCCCCTCTGCCTGACCAACAACTGTACTTTGATGGATCTGTTGACAACAGATGCCAAAGATTTTTAATCAATATGCAAATTCTTGAGAATCAGTTAATTTAAGGGAAACATGCAGAGATGGTTTTACATTTGCATGTCTGTGCTGGCAGTATTAACTGTGTAATGTTTTTTATAATTTGCCAAGTACACAAAATTATTACAAAGTGCAAGGCAGAGAATCCGTGTACACTCAGTGTGAGGACAGAGGAGACAATTTTAGGTAATGTGAGGGAAAAATTCTATGCACATGAGTTTTTATCTTCCAATTCAAATAACCAGAGGAACAGGCACCAATATTAAGAGTAAAACTTCTGTTAGTAAGAAATTACATGAACCAAAAAAGAACAGCACCTATAAGTCCCACACACTGCTCCAAACAGGACAAGTGGACTTCATGATCCAGTGTAACGAAGGCAGCAATAAGATCTAAAAGCACCGACATATCTGGCAATTGGTCTTTATATACCCATTTATATACAGTCCTGAAATTAGAAAACAATGAGGCGTCTAGATTTGGCTGCACCACAGCATGTTTAAAAGCTGACCCTGCACTTAGGCAGGAAATTATAAGAGCCAGAAAACTCTGCCCAAACGTATCAAAAACATCTTTAAACATATTAAGTTTATGTTGGCGTAAAATACTGGGAACAATGAGACGTTTGCATGTGGTAAAGCCACCTCTGATAATATAGATGAATACAGGCTCAGTCTGATCAAAGACAGCTGAGCACAAAGCAATAACAGTTGGATCAGAGGTAAAAGCAGCAGAACACCCGGATGCTGGTGATGTCATCAGAGAAACAGTAAAAAAGTCCTCATCTTTCTACAGACGCCTCAGTGCACGTGTTGACAACACAGCTTATTAAAATGAACAGCACCTGAGGCTTATGTTGGATTTGTCAGTTTTTACTGCTCTCTCTTATGAAGAGAAACATGAACTTTGTCTGAGTGCCTGAGTTGAGTCGTTTAGCCAGGACGACATGATGCAACAGCCGAATTTACTATAAAAATAAAAAGGTACGATTATTTAACGTTCAGCTAGCTCTGAGCTACTTTGGCATTTTATTGCGCTCATTCATGGTGATTACACAGAAAGTACTTGGTGTATTTACAGGTAGTTACTGAAGTTCTTGGTGTTTAGTTTATTACCATGTGGTTATGTACTTCTATTACCTACATACATCCATTGATGTATCCAGGATGTATTACCTGGTCATCATTTAGTAATACTACAATGGTGCTTTATCTTTTTAATTATTGGCATAATAACCCTGTAACATTGTTACAGAAATATTATCCCCTCTCACCTTGTAATTACTAAATGACATTTAATCAGTTCTGATAAATCTGCTTCACTTCATGGGCCCATAATGTGCACTGTCATGTTAATAACTGCTGTAACTCAAATGAGGATAATAATGATATTAACAACATCATGTTTCGGATAAAAGACAAAACATACATTGTTACATCTCAGTTTCTTGTTTCCAGAATTATTTTTATAACATTTGTGTTTTCTTTGTATCCTCAGTGTGAATCATATTTTACCTGTGTCCAATTTGTCTCTGTGAGCATCATACAGCATCCCTAAGGCAAAGGGCCGACCCAGAGCAGCCACCTCGATTTGGTCTGAGGCCATGTTTCCAACCTGAGGGAAAACGTCCAACAGCATGTGTCACATCTGTCCTCTCCCACAGACAAAGGGAACAGAGACAGGGGGACAGATAGAAAGGCAAATTGTTTCTTACCTTTGAAGTAGTGTAGATGAGCAAAGATGTGAGTCTGACTGATGCTCCCCAATGCTGCACAGGTTTATCTATACGCTGGTAAATGACTCCTCCCCAACTCACATCAGTTTGTTTTATATTCATTTATCGTTTTATTCTGTTCCTGTTCTTGTATATGTCCTTATCCTTATGTGTGGGAGGAGTGAGATAGACTATCATCGCCTGTCATAATCCGCTCCTTATCCAAATCATCTGAGGGGGTGTGACAGCTACATGTTAAAAGGGATGTATGTGCAACCAGACATTATATCAGCCTGTTGTAAACACAGTAGACATTTATCAGCCAGATACAGCCTGTAACATGCAAAGGAAAAGCTAATATTCAGTTTTTTCTACCTCACTTTCTAAATTTTCCCTTTAAAATGAGCACATTTTTATTTCCGTAAGTTGTTTATTCCAAAGTATTAATTACTAAAACTGTTGCATTGAATGTTGATGTGAGGGTATTTACAGCTTCAGATATTCTTCTCTGTTCAACAGCACAGTTGTTTGTGGTGGCACATGAACACTGCCATCTCATAGTGAATAGAAAAACATATACATTTGATTTAAATTGTAATATCTGTGGTTTCCTGCTTAATAACTCTGTTACAAAAAGTATGATCGAACTGCAATGTAGCTGTTAAAATGTAATTTAGCTGTTTGCCTTGTGTACGAGGGCCAAGGTTTTCTGCCTCCTGATGTGTGTCCTGATTCTTGCTGTTTTTAACCTAATTACATATGAAAGTTTACCAGATCTTTAACTTTATGTTTAAGTCTTCATCAAACCAAGATTTCTGACCTGGATTTCGGTTTCGGTGAGATGAGGCCTTACACTGACCCCCTTTAAATGATCAACATTTAAGTTTTGTCTGTTTTTAGCTAGAGAATGTTCAGGTACATTAAACCATTTCTGTTCCCGTGCAGAGAGAATCTATAGGACTGTGGTCATGGCTGCATAATTTTCATATGTATTATTAATGTTTATATTATTGTTTTAATTAGGTCTGATGGAAGCATGTACATGTTAAGACAACCAGGAAGTTGGCCTTGGGGGAGCCCCACACAGCATGTGGATCCATTCAGATGGACTGTAACTGCTTGTCCTGTGCTGTAGTCTGTTACCATGTGGTTATGTACAAGTCCAAGCTGTCATTGAGTGACCCTGGTCAGGTCTCCAGTATGTTACAGAGAGACACACACATTCAAACTCACATCTACAGGCAATTTAGAGTCACCAATTAGTCACGTATGTCTTTGGACTGTGGGAGGAAACTAACCAGAGGCCTTTTAGCTGTGAGCCAGCAGGACTAGTTTTAAAATATGTCTTGCAAACACCTGAGACCCCCACCCAGTTTCACAGTCTGTCCAGTAGGTCTATATGGAAGCACCAGTAGACTAGAACTGAGATCTTACTGGATCAGTTTCCAACCAGCTGGTACTACAGTACTGTTTTAAGAGACAAAATACAGGTCAGTTACTGGGAAACTCCCCTCACAAGGCACCTGTTGGACCACCAGGACATGGACTGTTTAGGCCAGTTACCAGTGCTCAAAGAGCAGACATGGGGACATGGGCCTGTTGATCTCTGAGCAGACTCTGTGTCCTGGTGGTCATCATTTTCTCTACCAGAAGTGTTTAGTGTCAGAAAAACATTGTGGGAGGAAAGTAAAATCAGCTGAAACACTGACACACTGTTGGCCACTTTGCATATCTATGCAGAACAGACATCCCTGTCTGAGTCTTTATGCTCCACAGCACTTCATAAAGTTACTCATTAACTGTATCAGGACACAGTTAGAACTTTACATACACTTGTTATGGACACATCTGTCATGTCACAGTGCTGTCAGTGCTTCAAATGATCTCTTTCAACATTTCAAATAGGGCTGCCAAAACATTACAATGACCTGTTAATTTAATTCACTCCACTACAACTCCACCACCACTTGTGAGCTCAATAATAAAAGAACAGAATTATCACCTTTCTGACACTTTCAACCTCAAAACTGGGAAATTAGAACCTTGCAAAAGATTGGATTGCACTGAAGTGGCTGATCAGTGTGTGTAGATGCAGTTCACTCCAAAAATATTAGAAAAAATGAGATGTGTTTATTTTTGTTAAGACATTTGGGCCTGTGATTAAAAACCCTTTAAAATTTCAGTTTTACTTTAATTGATGCATTAAACAGTTCATATAATGTCATCTGGAGAAGCAGGTTGACCATGATTACAAACTCCATAGTGTGAACAGTGAATTAACATAATCTGAACTGAAGATTCCTCCAAGTGATGTCACCTGGAGGCATTTTTCAGCTAGAGGTATAGAGATACTTTTATATATCGAATTCAATGGGAAGTTTATTAACAATGTACATTTACTACCAAAACTGGAACTGAAGACGTCGTTTAAACTGCATCCAGATACATGAGAAGTCTGGGTCTGTTCATGCTGCGTTTGTTTGATTCATGACATGGTATCATGGTCTGCTGATGTGTTAGTTTGTTGTGTGATCAGAAACTGTTCACGTGGTCCTCCCCTGACTATTGTCTGGGAAACTAACTAAACTGTGTTGTTTGAACTGCACTGTCAGACTGTGTCTTTGCATTTACTGGTGGTGGGAGGGTTGTTGAGGTTGGACAGTTAGAGTACGTCTTCATCTATTGTACTGCATCCTATGGCTCCAGCTGGAAATGTATTTGTATATTAATAGTATTAAATTCCCCTTCGTCCTTTTGTGTATGAAAATACTGCTCTACTTTTTGTGGAAAAACTCCTCTAGATGATGACGTCTGGAAGAGGTTTTTGGTTATGTCATCTGGTTGTCCTGCTTTACCAGGATTACTTCAGATGACATTATCTAAACCGAAAAAGTCCTGATTACAGATGATGTAATTAAAGAAATATTTCAGCTAGAAGAAGGAGAGACCTTTTAATACAGGGAAGTTTAACACTGTTTATATACAGTGATACGGTGATTTACAAATCAGTGAAGTTGCCCAGATGTTGGTCATGTGTTGCTTTTGCAGATTAGGAAATTCCTGATCCCCATTACATGAATTTTGCACCTCCTCACATGAGGTTAGACCAGTTCCTGCCCCCCCAAGGTAGTTCAAAGTCCTGAATTCTCCCACACACTATTTACTTTGGCTGCTGTTCTGCCTCTTTGCTATTTGCTAGGAAGCATTATCCTGCAGTACCTGATGGGGCTGCGTACTGTTTCTTTAAGGTGATATCATCACATGGAGTCCAGAAGGTGCAATTAGTCACATGGTTTTCCTCATAAGTTTCTGAGGATTCTCGTTCCGGCCTTTGAGAAGATTGTTGGTGAGTTAATTTATTTTTCATTGATCGTATTTGTGAAATCCAGTGGTTTTTGTTTGGTTCATCACAAGCAAATATGTACAGTACTGTAAGAGCTGATTTCAGCTCAGAACTCAAAGTGAGCCTCGTTAGCATCACTGTTTGTTTAAAGCTCAGATTTCCTGGAGTTTTCTCCACTGAAAGTCACATTCAGGTGAATCTCGCGTGGATTTGATCACCAGCAGCTTCTTTCTTTAAATCAACCTGCACATTAGAAATATGGCTGTGACTCGGGTTTCATGAGGGAAATGTAATGTTGGTATTGCAAGCAAAGAAGAGCTCTGTCAGAGTCCTGTCATAGCTGGACTGAAGGATTTTAACATATCTTGTGTGACAGCCTGACTGACTCCCACTAATTATAACATTTATAGATACAAAGACACAAAATGTATAAATTATTCTCAAAAATATTTAAAAACAAGTAATAAACCAAATAGAAACTATTTAAATATAAATAAAAAGTGACTTATATTCTTACAGTTGTGCCCTGTTGTTTTAGAAATGGAGTCACAAAATGGAGTTTTGTGGACAAGTGGACAACTACCTTCAAAAACCAGAATTTCTCACCTCTGATTATTATATTTACATTTTAAATTATTCTTACATATTTTTCCAAGAACCAGAAAAAAATGCAACAGTGTCTGTGAAACTTTGTATATATGGACTGGAAACTTCTTCTCACTTGGTCAGGGGGAACCTTTTACTATCTGACAATTTCATTGTTTAAAAAAAGTAAAAACGGTGTCACAAAATCCTTTAGACCAAAGCAAAAAGCTGCAGAAGTGTGGCTTCCAACAATATGATGCAATCCAGGGATTCACACACTCGTGTTTACCATGGGAACCAGCAGCTGGTTAGTAATTTATTGATCTGTGGAGCATAAAAACCACAGAGATGTCGGAGCATCCAGACTGACATCAGGATTTTCCTCACTTCTCTTCAGATAAACTCCCAGAATGAAGGTGAGTTAGTTAGAACTGAAGAAGCATTTCAGAGGATAGCTGTAATGTCAAGACTACATAGTTTATATAATGTCTCCTGTTCCAGTTGGGATCTGTCCTCCTCCTCCTTGTCCTGGCTCCAGTGTTTAGCAGTTGTCTGCTCGTCCTCCCTCTGGACTGCACTGAGCTCTATAACCAGGACAATAATCGACCCAGTGGAATCTACACCATCTTTCCCATTGGAGCCACGTCTGCCGTCCAGGTACACGTCACCTGAGACACAGGTTGATGTTGTAGATGATTAAAGACCGATCATCTCTTGTGTCAACAAAGGTTCTACTTGATGCTTGTTGTATCAGCACTAATGCTGGTTAAATCCCATGTGGGTATGTTGAATATTTGCAGAGCGATTGTATTAACGTGTATGTTTGTGTGTAGGTTTACTGTGAAATGAACTCAGAGGAACAGTGGACGGTGAGGAAACGGTTTGTGTTAATATCATTAAAAAAAAAAACTTCATATCTGGAGAAATCTGATTGTGGTCCCCCCAGGTGTTTCAGAGGAGGATGGATGGCTCGATGAACTTCTACAGACCCTGGGATCAGTACAAGATGGGCTTTGGTAACGCTGCAGGAGAGTACTGGCTCGGTGAGCAATGAAACTGTTCAGAAAACAGTGAGGAGACTTCGTGAACCAAGGGTTACTAGCTCTTGGCACTGTAAAAAACAACAGTTTCTACATGTTCCCATTTGTGTGTCAGGTCTTGAGAATCTGTTCTACATGACTCTGAGGAAACATTACGAGCTGCTGGTCGACATGGAGGACTTCAGTGGAAACAAGGCCTTCGCTCGTTACAGCTCGTTCTCTATTGACTCTGAGTTTGACGGATACAAACTGAACGTCTCTGGATTCACCGATGGAGGAGCAGGTGAGTGAGCTTCATCCAAAGTGCAGTGTGTAGAAAGAAAACATAGTTCTTAAATACAGAACCAGACTGTGGGTTTAGTCTGATCAGGACTCTGTGAGAAGCAAATCACCTGTTGCAGGACACCTTTTCCATATCTTTTTTTGAGTTTACGCTTTTGTGTCTTTAGGAGACTCCCTTACTTATCACAGTGGACAAAAGTTCTCCACCTTGGACAAAGACCAGGACTCTGCAAGAGGTAACTGTGCCAGATCATACCTGGGAGCGTTCTGGTACAAAGAGTGTCACTATGCAAACCCTAACGGGGTTTATCGCTGGGGGGCTGATGGCACCATCTATGCTGTCGGAGTGATATGGAGACATTGGAAGGGCTATGATTACTCCCTTAAGAGCATAAGTATGAAGATCCATCCTGTGCAGTAAATCTCCAGGACAACCATAAAGTTCACAGATTCTTTAAGACTCCTGCCTACAGACAATGTCATCACAAATAGTCGAAAGGATGCAGTCAGTGTAGGATATTAATTTACATTTATTACAGTCCCTGTCAATGAGAGCATTGTCAGTAAGTTACTTTATGTCAAAAGTTCAACAGCTTTCAGCTGAATCCCTGGATTGCATCATTTTGTTTGAAGCCACACTGACGCAACCCTACCATTTTATCCACACTGGAATGGGTGGGATTCAAACCGGCGACCTTCTGCATCCCAATCCAATGCTCTACCACTGAGCCACCGGGCACTCATGTTTTGTGACTGTATGTACTGTACCTTATTTGTTTAAAGTTTTTTTAGTTTGGTTCAGGCCTTCATGTTTATCATTGCAAATACACACATATACTAATGCATCGCATTATGTGGTCTTTTTTTGTAGCCATTTGTTATTTACCTGCTGACCATTTCTTGGTGTTGTTTGTGGTTTAACCCAACATCCAGTTCACACAATGTAATCTGTCAACTCATGCAAAGTAGAGGTTTATTTTTAATAGACAAATGTTGGGGCAAAGTGTTAAGTTAGATGTAATGATGTGTCGTAAGTGATGATGAGAGACTGGGTAAAAGTAGGTTACTGCTGTCATACATTATAGCTGTAAGTACATAAAATGTTTAATAATATTCGTCTGATTTCAAAAATTCATCCACTGCCATCAGAAAGGAATTTTTTGTTTGTTCCCAATAAATAGGCTATTCTCCACCTGTAAAAAATCCTAAAAGAAATTTTACAGTATGTTCCATTGACCTCTTCCTCATACTGAATTTAGTTGACTGGCAGCCTCTTCTTTCCATTTGGCTTTAGCAAAGACCTCAGCATAAAAGAAAAACATTACATGTCACAAATGTCCAATCCATCTACAGTTCTAGGGATACTTCTTGTTGGTCATGTTTCACATCATTAAAAATTGTATTCCTAGTTGGGGGATGTAACGAGATTAAAATGTTTACCTTAAGCATTACGAATATTACATTCACATTTACATTTACATTTAGTCATTTAGCAGACACTTTTATCAAAAGCAACTTACAAGTGAGGTACAAAGCAGCAAAAATCATGTAGAAAAAATCAAAGCAAAGTCCTATCAGAAAGGTGTTCAACTTTAACGAGATGCAAGTGCGAGAAAGAGCAGAAAGGAAGTTTTTTTAAAAAAATAGATTTAAGTGCATAGGAAGATGCGGAAGACTTCTGTTTTCAGCATTTTTTTGAATATTGAGAGAGTCTGCTGAGTGTGCAGAGTTTGGTAGCTCGTAGCTAGGACGGGAAGGGTTGTAGACCTGAATGAGTGAGTTGAGGTAAACAGGAGCTTCCGAGGTAACCACCCTGTAAGCAAGAGACAGAGCTTTGAACCTGATGCGAGCAGCTACAGGAAGCTAGTTCGGAGATCTAAAAAGTCGTGTGACATGGGTCTTTTTTGGATGATTAAAAATGAGGCGAGCTGCTGCATTTTGGATCATCTGCAATGGTTTGATGGTGGATATCGGTAACCCCTTCAACAAAGCGTTGCAGTAATCAAGACGAGATGTGACCAGCGCATGTACAATGAGTTGGGTTGTATATTCCGTGATGTAGGGTCTGATCTTCCTGATGTTGTAGAGGGCAAATCTGCTGCTCTAGAGACTAAGGAGATGTGGTCCTTAAAGCTCAGTTGGTCGTCGATGATGACCCCCAGATTTTTGGCTGACTTAGTGGGGACAATCACTGTAGATCCAATGTTGATGCTGATGTTTTGATGCATTGAAGGTCTGCGTGGGAAGACAAGGACTTCGGTCTTAGAGAGGATGAGTCTAAGATGTTTCTCTCTCATCCAGGCTGAGATGTCTTAGAGACAGGCAGAAATGCATGATGACACAGGCAGAAATGCGTGATGAGACAGTGGAGTCGTCTGGTGGAAAGGACAGGAAGAGCTGTGTGTCATCAGCGTAGCAGTGATAGGAAAGACCATCTGAGTGAATGATGGAACCCAGGGATGTAGTATAGATGGAAAAAAAAAGTAGAGGACCAAGAACTGAGCCCTGCGGCACACTGGTAGAGAGGCTATGAGAGTGAGAAAGATGCCCCAGCAAGGATATCTTGAAGGTTCGTCCTGATAGGTAAGAACGAAGCCAGTCTAGAGCTGATCCAGAGATGCCTAAGTTAGAGAGTGTGGATAAGAGGATCTAATGGTTCACAGTGTCAAAGGCTGATGATAGATCAAGTAGAATTAAGACAGATGATTGACTTGTGGCTTTTACAGCTAGAAGATATTCCACAACAGTCAGGAGTACGGTTTCTGTGGAATGACCCCTCTTGAAGCCAGACTGGTTGACATCGAGGAGGTTGTTCTTGGAAAGGAAGTCTGAGAGTTGATTGAAGACTGCTCATTCCATTGTCTTGACCAGAAAATGAAAGAGGGAGAAAGGTCGGTAGTTCTCCACTACAGAGGGATCAAGGGAAGGCTTCTTGAGCAGTGGGGTAATCTGGGCCTGCTTGAAAGAGGCTGGAAAAGTCCCTGTTGTGAGACATGTGTTGATGATTTGTGTAATAGCTGGCATTAGAGCGGGAGCAGCTGCTTGAAGAAGAGTGGAAGGGATTTGATAGAGAGGAGGAAGGTGGATACGTCGTCCTCAGTCAGAATTGCAAATGATGAGAGCAATGCAGTGTTGGAAGACGTTAGCAGGATGTCATCATCTGGAGGAGAGAACTGTGAGCTGATGGCTGCCACCTTTTTGGTAAAGAAGTTGGCAAAGTCATCAGCAGTTAGAGAGGTAGATAGCAGAGGTGAAGGTAGGTAGATGAGTGATTTGAAAGTGGAGAACAGCTTTCTGGTGTCCGACGTGTTGTTGAGCTTCTAAAAGTAGTAATCGATCTTTGCCCTGGTGACACTGTGAGAAAAAGATCCAAGCAGATCCTGATACTCAGCAAGGGCAGATGGAGTCTTGGATTTATGCCACTTCCTCTCAGCACTCCTGAGCGTTGTGTGTTGTTCACAGATCCAGTCAGTGAGCCACGGATTAGAAACTGAGCATTGACCACTAAGAACAAAAAGGAACCGATATTGAGCTTTATCTATGCAATTATTGAGATCATGTTTGTAAAAGTTTTTAATTTAGGAATAATTTGGATGAAGACTTTCAGTCAGGATTTTTAGTTCATCATATTACAGAAACAGCACTGGTAAAAGTCACCAACGACCTTCTCATGGCTTCAGATAATAATCTCTATACTTGTTCTCTTAGATCTTAGTGCTGCATTCGATACCATTGATCATAACATTTTATTACAGAGACTGGAACATGAAATTGGGATTACAGGAACTGCACTAGGTTGGTTTATATCTTATCTATCTGATAGATTACAATTTGTTCATGTTAATAATGAATCCTCCATGCACACAAATGTTAGCTATGGAGTTCCACAAGGTTCTGTGTTAGGACCAATACTTTTTACTTTATATATGTCTCCTAAAGGGAACATTATTAGAAAACACTCCAGTAAATTTCCCTTGTTATGCTGATGATACCCGGCTATATTTATCTATGGAACCAGATGAAAAAAAAAAATCAGTTAATCAAGCTTCAAGCCTACAAGACATAAAGGCCTGGATGTCCCATAATATTTTACTTCTAAAATCTGAAAACAAAAAACAAACAAAAAACTGAAGTCATAGTAATTGGGCCCAAAAATCTCTCCTTGGAGAATCATCTAAATCACCTTGAAGTTATCTTTGATCAGGATTTGTCCGTTAACTCACATATAAAATAAATCTCTAGAACAGCCTTCTTCCACCTACGGAACGTTGTCAAAATTAAGAGCATCCTGTCTCAAAGTGATGCCGAAAAACTAGTCCATGCATTTGTCACTTCTGGGTTGAACTACTGTAATACCCTACTTTCAGGATGCCCCAGTAACTCCCTGGAATTAATCAAAAATGCTGCAGCAAGAGTGCTGACTGGAACTAGCAAGAGAGATCATATTTCACCTTCACTAGCTTCTCTCCATTGGCTTCCTATTAAATGTAGAATACAATTTAAAACCAAGCTTCTTACATATAAAGCTCTGAATGGTCAGGCTCCATCATATATAGAAGACCTCATAGCACCATATCATCCCAGTAAACCACTTCGATCTCAGAATGCAGGCCTACTTGTGGTTCCCAGAATTTCCAATGCTAGAATGGGAGAATAAGCCTTTAGCTATCAAGCTCCTCTCCTGTGGAATCAGCTCCCAGTTCAGATTCGGGAAGCAGACACCCTCTCTACTTTTAAGTCTAGGCTTAAAACCTTCCTCTCTTTAATAAAGCATATAGTTTATTATAGTTATGCTGCTATAGGCTCAGACTGCTGGGGAACCCATCTCCTCCTGTCACTCTCTCCTCTCCTCTCACTTCAAAATTGTAACTACTGTATAACATTAACTGTGTTTTCTCCTGTAGTTGTCTTTGTCCTTCTCTGTCTCCCTCTCTCTGTCCCTATCTGCATGTGTACCCGGCTTTGAAGCTGTGTGTTTTCCAGTGTGCAGCTACTGGTCCTACAAACCTGCCTGATGTTTTGTTGTTGCTTTTATTGCTCTTTTTCTTTTCTCTCTCCCCTTTCCACTCACCCCAAATGGTCAAGGCAGATGGCTGCCCACCCTGAGCCGGGTTCTGCTGGAGGTTCTTCAGTTAAAGGGAGTTCTCAGTGTTGTGGTAACCTTAATTCTACCCCAACCACAGAAGCACTATTAAAAAACATAAGACATTTGAACACAACGCCTGGAAACTGATTGACTAAAGTGTTGTGAAACAGCAGTTGTTCATTTATTGACCTTTGAAATATAAAAACAGAGACATCAGAGCATCCAAACTGACTGACAGCTGGACGTTCATCACATCATTTCATCTGAAATCTGACAATGAAGGTCAGTTTGTAACTTTATGTGTCTGACTAATTATTTATCAGTAGTTTTATAACCCATTACCCAGTGTTTCTTATAACACATCATGACAACATGTCTCCTATTCCAGCTGGCATCTGTCGCTGTCCTCCTTGTCCTGCTTCCAGTGTTGAGTAGCTGTCTGCTCGTCCTCCCTCTGGACTGCACTGAGCTCTATAACCAGGACAAGAGTCGACCCAGTGGAGTCTACACCATCTTTCCCATCGGAGCCACATCTGCTGTCCAGGTACACGTTACCTGTCTGGGTTAATCGAAAGCAATGAAGATATCTGGGTTTCCTGATTGATTGTTTCTTGCTGGTCCAACAACCAGAAAGAACTGATTTTACTGGACGGTCACATTTCATTAACAGTCTAAGTTAAAAAAACAAACATAATGTCCACACTGATAAAGATGTCAAATCAGTTGGACTATTGATTGAATAACGTTGCAAAGCAAACTATTCGGGGAAACCTCAAAATTAGTTGTCAAAATGTAGGCTACTATGAAACAGCTGTAACATCTGTAGCCAGTTTTAAATAAATCTAGAGCTCCATGTGGCTTCACATGTAACCACCAGATAACATTTTAGTTTGTTTTTTCACTGAGACAGAATCCTGTGCTGCTGACTTGGCTGCCATGCTAATTTAATTCAGAAGAGACAATCCCTTCTTTGCCACAGCGGGTGGGTGTTTGTGAAGGGGTGTTTTCTTATGTATCATTGAGATATTGAAATATGACTTTTGCAGTTCAGTCAGGGAGATGGAGCTTTATAACACAAAACAGTGGTTTGTAAGACTCTAAAAAGTTATCCTGACTGCAGCTGACTGCATTTGATTTTCTCCCAAACTCATTTGTAGGAAAACTATAATAAAGTATATTATATAATATATTATATATTATAGCAGCAAACCAGCCATCAACATGAACTCTTACCTGAAATCAGGTGATTTTTTTTAATTTTTATCTTCATCTATGTAAAAAGCATCCACGTGATGGAATCCCACACTGGATGTTTCTTTGTCCTGTTTCTCTGGGCAACTTAAAAACTTACAAACTAATGCTGTGATATGTAGTTTTATAGTCCACTACTTTAAAAGCAACTGGACAAGATAAAAAATATAGGTTGATTTGATAAAATTACCTTGAAGCTAATGGGTTCATCTTCATGTACTACCAGCACATCTAGCTGCTGAAAGACCCACAGAGAACTCAAACTTAAACCATGACCCTTTTTTAATGTCATTTTTTAAATTATTACAATATAAGTATTACTTATTAAAGACATCAGGTGGCTTTTGTTGTAAAGCAGCAATGGAAAATCTAATCTCTGTTTTTTGGAGAAAATACTCAACGTATTGTAAACTTGTTTTAAAGTTGTGTCAGTTTTATTGATCAGAGGGAGGGATGTGTGTTTTTAAAAATAAAATTACCAGGCAGGACCTGGTAATTACAGAATCTCTGTTATGAATTTGTTGCTCATTTTCTAAATGACTATATTTGTAATGAGTATGTGTTTGTGTGTAGGTGTACTGTGACATGACTTCAGTGGGAGGACAGTGGACGGTGAGGTTTTTACTGACATTACTTCTCAGTATGAACAATTCCCGATATACTGTCAATATAGATATAAATCACCTGAAAGCCTGTTCTGGAAACATGACCTGTCCCCCCAGGTGTTCCAGAGGAGGATGGATGGCTCGGTGAATTTCTACAGACCATGGGATCAGTACAAGATAGGCTTCGGTAACGCTGCAGGAGAGTACTGGCTCGGTGAGGAATGAAACACTGTTCAGAAAGTAGAAACAAAAAAGTGTGGAGACATCATGAACAGAGGATTATTAGCTCTTGGTTATTGTAAACTGTACATAAATAGAGATAATAGAGATTCTACATGTTCCTGTTTGTGTGTTCAGGTCTAGAGAGTCTGTTCTACATGACCCTGAGGAAGCAGTATGAGCTGCTGGTCGACATGGAGGACTTCAATGGAAACAAGGCGTTCGCTCGTTACTCTTCATTTTCTATCGACTCTGAGTTTGACGGATACAAACTGAACGTCTCTGGATTCACTGATGGAGGAGCAGGTGAGGTTCAACTACACTCATATGAATTCTAAACATCCAATCTGCAATAAAGAAAGAAAACTCTAAAACAGCCCCAGACTCCAGAATTTGGCAGGTAGGTTTGAACACCTGCCAAAGTTCTTCCATTACTCCATTCCATTACTTAGTCTGTCTCAGTGTGTCTGTCCCAGACAGACTCCATGATGTTGAGGTCAGGGGTCTGTCAAAGAACACCTTGTTCTTCCCTGAAAATACTGCATTTCTTTATGCCTGGCTACAAAGTACTAAATTATGGTTCTTAAAACATTTTTAAATTAAAGGATTTTTGAATATATTTCTTAAAACATATTAAACAAGTTTGATATTAAGGGTTATTAAGTATTGATTGGCAATTTATCAATGCATTCAGTAGTAACATTTACCTGTGGAAGCAACAAAGTTCACTTAGCCTGTAGTCACATAGACAAATGTCAGTGGGAATTTATTAAAGTGGTAGCATAGTAATCAGTAGTACCAATAGTAACTCCACTACTAAAAGTAGTAATAGTATCATTTGTAATTATGTTACACACTGTAGGAGACTCCCTGACAACTCACAATGGACAGAAGTTCACTACCTTGGACAAAGACCAGGACTTATCAGGGGGTAACTGTGCCAGAATATTCCTGGGGGCATTCTGGTTCAACAGCTGTCACACTGCAAACCCCAATGGGATTTATCGCTGGGGGGCTGATGGCACCATCTATGCTGTTGGAGTGGAGTGGGGAACCTGGAAGGGCAATGACTACTCTCTGAAGAGCATCAGCATGAAGATCCGACCTGTGCAGTAAATCTCCAGGACAAACATGCAGCAGAATATCAGATGTTGATCTCGGTCATGTTTCCTTTAATCTCAAATCATCTAATGCTAATAACTATGCTAAATGAGACTTGAAAATAAATCCATAAGACGCCAGTTGTCTCTCAAACTGAGTCTATATCTGATTTGAGTAGGATGAAACCTCCATGAAGCCTGACACTGTCACATGATGCTACTGTTAATTGAGCATCATAAAGAGTTTTGGTTTAGATGTAGTTTTCTATTAGACTATTAGTATTTCTGTGGCTTGGAAGGTAGAGTGGGTTCTCCACAAACACAAGGTTAGCAGTTCAATACCAGCTCCTCATTTCTCTCTTTAGATTAATGCATCTGTCCATCAAATAGGAGGTCAGTGCCCCGACCTCCATTATTGTCACCAAATCCCGACAGAAAGACTTCACACAGACCCACAAAATACTGCACAAGAGCAGCTTGTGAGCTGCGATAAAGAAAAATACAGCTTTTCACTTTTTTTTCCCTCTGGAAGCTTCAGCTCAGAAGTTCAATTCAATTCAACTTTATTTATATAGCGCCAATTCACAACAAAGTCATCTCAGGGCACTTTACAGAATAAAGTCAAGACTATAAAGACGTATAGAGAGAACCCAACAATTCCCCCTGGAGCAAGCCATAGGCAACAGTGGAGAGGAAATCATTGGGGGGGGGTCGTCCCCCAGCAGTCTAAGCCTATAGCAGCATGACTATAACTAAGTATAAGCTTTATCAAAGAGGAAGGTTTTAAGCCTAGACTTGAAAGTAGAGAGGGTGTCTGCTTCCTGAATCTGAACTGGGAGTTGGGAGTTTTATATGTGAGGTAAAGGACAAATCCCTGTCAAAAATAACTCCAAGGTTCCTTGCAGTAGTACTGGAGGCCAGACTTCTGCCATCTAGAGTAACAATATGGTTGAACAGCATAGTTCTGAGATTTTTTGGCCCAAATACTATGACTTCAGTTTTGTCTGAGTTTAGAAGTAAAAAACTGTGGGACATCCAGTCCTTTATGTCTTGTAGGCTTGAAGCTGTATTAACTGATTTGAGTATTGGTCCTAACACAGAGCCTTGTGGAACTCCATAGCTAACCTTTGTGTGCATTGAGGATTCATTATTAACATGAACAAATTGAAATCTATCAGAAAGATAAGATTTAAACCAACCTAGTGCAGTTCCTGTAATTCCAATTTCATGTTCCAGTCAATGGTATCGAATGCAGCACTAAGATCTAACAGAACAAGTATAGAGACTAGTCCATTATCTGATGTTTCTGTACTATGATGAACTCTAAATCCGAATTGAAAGACTTCATACAAATTATTCCTGTACAGCTGGTCACATAATTGCTTTGCAACTACTTTTTTAAGGATTTTAGAAAAAAAGGGGAGATTAGCTGTGGGTCTGTAAAGCTTTCTTGGGCAGTCTAGTTGGAATAGGGTCTAGCAGACAGGTTGTTGGTTTAGATGAGGTAATAATTGAAGTTAGCTCTGAGATCTATGGCTAAAAAGCACTCTAAGAGGGATTGTGGCCTTAATGATGATTCTAGCACTGTTGTACATGAAGGTCTGTCTTTAATATTTGAGGGGAGGATCTGGTGAATTCTTTCTCTAATAGCTACAATTTTATTCATAAAGAAAGTGATGAAGTCATTGCTGCTCAGAGTTAAGGGAAAACTAGGCTCGCACTTGCATCTCGTGAAAGTTGAACACTTTTCTGATAGGACTTTGCTTTGATGTTTTCTCCTTGACTTAGATGTTTGCTGCCTTGTACCTCACTTGTAAGTCGCTTTGGATAAAAGTGTCTGCTAAATGACTAAATGTAAATGTAAATGTGCTTCTAGGAACATGATAATTAATATGGCTTAGTGGGGTTGACTCATTTAGACTGATGTATTTTTCCTGCTGCAACCAAATTTCAGTAAGACAGAATAAATCGAATTGATGATCATTTACTAAGTCATTTACTAACAGATATTTACTTTGTAGAAGAGAGAGATCTAGATTTAATCCTAAATTTATGTTGCAGTCTTTGTAATTAAATATTGTGGTCAATAGTGTCAATTAAAAACACATCACTTACACACAGCACTCCACTGGGGGACATATACACTGATCAGCCACAAAATTATGACCAACTGTACACTCTTACAAGGTCATAATTTCTAATTTTTTACGTTGAAACAGTCAAAAAAGGGGATAATTCTACTATGTGTTTATTATATAGGTCAGAGTGTTAGTCTTTTTTTTTTTTTTGTCCTTTCGGCTTATCCCATGAGTTCAGGGTCGCTGGAATGCATTATTAGAGAGACGGTTCTAATGTTTTGGCCATTTATTTTAAATAGGGGTGCAAATGTGTCTGGACATGGCCAGGTCTTGTTGTAACCAGCTCACACACAACCATTGCTTTGTGCCTCTCATATTTAAATTCTGTAGCTGGAATCAAGGCTTAAACTAGCTCCTCTTAACATTGCAGCCAGGGGACTTGAAATAAAGAAAGACCAGTTCACCTGGGGCTTCTAAAAGCAGTCCAACCAGCAAGCACCAAAACAAAGCTAGGTAAAGTCTCAGGTGCCATACTTTGGGGATGTTTTTTTAGCCGAGAGTGTTTTCAGTGAAACTCAGCCCAACCTGTCAGTGAGAGACTTCCTCATACCATAGCAACAAGGAAACGTCAAACCCACATGCAAACCTTACCAAAAATGATGTGTGACGTTTGATGCTTAAAGATTAGAACTAAATTGCAGAGGCTACACTGACGTTAATGGTAATCAGCAACTTTCACTGAACAAACATGAGATGAGTAGTTACATTTAGAGTGACACAAGGAGGGAGCAGGAAGTGTCTGCAATAACAGTGATAACATGTTATAGAGGGTAGTTTTACACAGTTGTCAGTAAAAAGTGTGCCTTGGCATTTTGTCTTGCTCTTAGAAAACCACTGCTCGGAATCAATTTGGTGAATTAAAAAGAACAAGTAATGGTTTTGTACTGTTCCATGGATTCTCCTATCATTCTGTATCTAGCTATCAGTAACCCCTGCATCCCACACGGACACAACCATTACTGAGTGTGTGTATGTTGCTGCTTGGTGTCAGTATAAAGATATGTCCTGTGCACTAAATCACCTGCAGCGTGTTGATCGCTCTCTTTAACTCAATCAAGCAATCAATACTCTAATCTCTGTATGTTAAAAAATGACACACAGGTTCTTAAACAAATCCTTGTGCTGGTATTTCTTCATTGTGATGTATTTAATGTTCAGCAATGTTATAATGTATTTGGAGGTATGTCCTGTAAAAATAATTCATCTGAAGTATTTTATTTTGAAAGGAGTTGAATGAATGAGTCAACTCATTGAATTAAGTTGAAAAATTAAACTAGCATATTATTTGACTTCTAAGAGTTTAAAGAAAATATTTGTGGTGAAATCTTACTGTCTGTTGTTAAATGAAATCATGGTTGTGTAAAAAGACTTTTTTTTATCAATGATGGGAGCAGCTTCACATAATAAATTTACTCTAGTACAATGTAGTTTATCATAGTAGCTGTTAAATTTGTGTACTGTGAACAACCCAGAATGACCTGGTTTTTCTGCATTAATTGCCCATAAATGTTATTGAGTCAAAAGTATAGACAAACACAATGACACTAATAACACACAAAGGTAATTTATTTTTAAATGTACCTGAAGGAAAGAAAAAAACACACTCCTCAAACATCTCTACTCTGAAGTAAAGTTGCAGCAATCGTGGGCAGGCTTCACAGCACAGTGGCATTTGATATTTAGGTCTCCCCAGTGTTAAGCAATCCATGAGTCCACAGAGTCTAGGACAAGGTCTCCCCATTTGCCAAACAGCAGCTGCTCAGTCATTTATTGATCTCCGGAACATGAAAACAGCTCATAGACGTCAAAGTTTCCCAAGTGACCAACATCAGCAGAAGTCAGACAATGAAGGTAAGTTTGTACTTAAGTTTTTAGTAGCAGTTTTAAAATATTGTCACGTTTCAATCGGTTTGAAATTAAATGTGTCAGTGTTGCTCTACTTTGTCTGTAGCACTTTAAAAATAGAGTAAAGTTGTTCATGTAAACTCGTCAGAATTGTTGTGGTCATAGCACTAACTAGCTTGCTGACGGTGAAGAGCATGTTACCACTATAGTTTAAGCAAAAGGACCAGCGGGTCCCTCAGCAATGTCTGACTTTTTAATTTGTGTACAAGTAGAGAAGATTCAAACAGTTCCAGATACTGTCTATTTGATGGATCCACTGTGAGGCATCAAAGTGCACAGTGTTCCCAGTGGTTTTAATAACAACATGACAACTTGTCTCCTGTTCCAGCCAGTATCTGTCCTCCTCCTCGTCCTTGCTCCAGTGTTGAGCAGCTGTCTGCTCGTCCTCCCTCAGGACTGCTCTGAGCTCTATAACCAGGATAAAAGCCGACCCAGTGGAGTCTACACCATCTATCCCATTGGACCCACGTCCGCGGCCCAGGTACGCTTCTTCTGGGACATAGACTGAGCTTAAACTTACCCATGTTATTAAAAACAGAGATCATCTTTAACAAAAACAGTAAAAAGTTCTGCCTGATGCTTCTTTTACCACAGGTACAAATAGCTGTAGTTGTGGTTCTACCAGTGTGTGGACAGGTTTAATTTTTGTGTGTTTGTGTGCAGGTGTTCTGTGACATGAGCTCAGAAGGAGGACAGTGGACGGTGAGTATGCCATCGTCTGGAATCACGACTTGTCAAATGTCTTGTGTATTTAGCTAGATAACACCCCTCCACCCTGTCCTCCCCCAGGTGTTACAGAGGAGAATGGATGGCTCAGTGAATTTCTACAGACCCTGGGATCAGTACAGGATGGGCTTTGGTAACGCTGAAGGAGAGTACTGGCTCGGTGAGCAATGAATCTCTGTGTTCAGAAAGTAGAAACATAGAGTAGAGATGTGATCAACAAAGTTGAACCAGCACAGCTCCTGGTTCTGGTGCACTGAACATTCCACTTCTGTTTCAGGCTCATATACCTGTTCCATAACAGTACATTTCTTTTTTTTTTTATCATTGTTGGGAAAGTGTCACCTTGGGAAACATTAGATCTGTAGTCATTATTGGTAACAGTATTCAGCACATAGTGTTTGATCTATCAATCAATCCCTGTGGGATGTCATGGGCCAGTCTTTAGTGTTCCCGTCCAAAATGTCGGCTTTAAGGACAACCTTTCTTTGTTGCACTGTTTTAATGACGTTTTAAATTTCAAAGTCACTTAGAATTCGCCATGGAATAGTTGAATAATTGCAGATCTAGCAAGATCTGCCAGATATATTCTTAAGTTTATTTATAAAACAAATAAACCAAGAAAAACAAAACCATAGTCTTACAAAAAATAAAGTTTCTTCCTCTTTTGTCTTTTCAAATTATTTGGTCAAGACACGATTCCCCCAAATGCTCTAAATCACTAACAGTGTTCAGTGGTCTGAAATCGGCAACAGTCTCCAACACTCTCCATGGTTCTTCATTTAAAATGAGTCAGCCAGTGATCTTTCTAGTAAGTTTTAGTTTTTATGAAGGGGGGCTACAGCACAGATGTACAAGCTGATCCAGGCAGCAGACTGAGACACTAAACAGGAGTACATTCATTCATTGGTGTTGGGATTGTTAAAATACGATTGGTTTAGGAAATTAGCAAAAGTCCCATCTGGTGTTAGGAAATGGTATGTTGAGTGGTGCATCTCTGGAAAATATCATATTTTACTAGAACAGAAGAGGCATGTAATGAATGACTTTTTGATCTTGGCACTACTGCTTGACCACATATTGAAGCATAATGTTCTGATGTGTGTTCAGGTCTTGAGAATCTCTTCTACATGACTCAGAGGAAAAAGTATGAGCTTCTGGTCGACATGGATGACTTCAGCGGAAACAAAACCTTCGCTCGTTACTCCCTGTTCTTCATCGACTCTGAGTTTGACGGGTACAAACTGCATGTGACTGGATTCACTGATGGAGGAGCAGGTCAGTGTTTACACAGAAGAGGAAAAAACAAAACTCTTGTGCTATGACACTTTGTTTATTGGTGGGATTGTTGTCATCATGTTATTCTCAGGCTAAAAATAATTTATTATTTATTATTCCTCCAACATGTTTTTGGCAGCTTTCTAGTTTCACACCATTTCATCATAGAAACATCATTCAAAATACCCCAGATTCAGCTCGATGAGCACACGGACAGGGGTTTTTAACATCATCTGTGATATTTAATATGTTGTTAGGAATTTTCCCCTTTAAAACAAAAACATAATGTTCAAACACATTTTTACAACATTTCGTGCATCTTTCAATTACTGATTCATATTTTCAGAAACAATTTCATAGAAACCTCATTCAGTGTTTAAATAAGGTACCTTTATTACTTGTATTTAACTTTTAAATCTCATTTGTACTTTTCAAAATTAAGTTTGGTAAAAAAAGGTAGAAGTAGGGAGATGTAGAATATATTAATCTCTGTGGAACAGAATAAGCAGACGCAGAGTGGAGAGAAACAGTTCAACCTTCATAAACATTTCTCTTTAACTGTCCTCATAACCACCATCTAATCAATTCCACGGATGAACTGATTAGGTTTTGATGGTCAAAGGTTGAAGGTTAAAGTCCCTGTGAACTCATGTCAAATTGCTGTCAATGTTATATCTCTGAAATGAGGAAATTTATTGCATGTGACAGACAGAGCACATGGAGGGACATGGGGTGGAGGAAATGTGTCAGGTGACAGAAACAGGTAGTTTGATTCCGATTTGGCTGCTTATGAACATGGTCAGTAGCTGCAGCAGTAACAGTACCACCTACAGTAGACCACTTTAAAACACTTCCATTGCTGCAGTGAGTGAGTCAGAATCTGACTCATCTTAGCACAGTGGAGATAATGTTTTAAATTCAGCGTGATAGTTCCTGATTGTGTCATAATTTCTGACGTCCATCCCAAATAAAGATTCATTAATCGGCTTGGAAACTACAGGAAGTGCAGAGGTTACCTGAGAAGAGTTGGTTTTCTTTTGTATCACATCAATATAGTGATACATAAACTGCAATCGGGAAACTCCACGTCTTTTCCCATGATGTAAACACATGTGGTTAAAAATACCTACAGTCTTTGATTGGATTGGTCACCACAGTCCTCTCCTGCTCTGTGGAGTTGTATTGTTTCCTATTTGTCACAGCCCAGTGTTTTTACGGGTCCTCTGAGAACCATCAGTTCACATGGTGATCGTGGTGAGCAGTAACAGTGCTGTGTTTCTGTAGGAGACTCCCTGAAGAGTCACAATGGACAAAAGTTCTCCACCTTTGACAAAGACCAGGACGCCTCAGAGATCAGCTGTGCCAAAAAATACCTGGGGGCCTTCTGGTATGCTGCCTGTCATCACACTAACCCCAACGGGGTTTATCGTTGGGGGGCTGACAGCACTCTCTTTGCTGTGGGAGTGGCTTGGTACCACTGGCAGGGCTATGACTACTCTCTGAAGAGCATCAGCATGAAGATCCGTCCTGTGCAGTGAATCTCCAGGACAAACATACAACAGCAGTGATGTCTCGAAGGAGCTGCCCACTACAAGCACAGGTCAGACTGTGGTTGTAGTGGGCAGCTTCCAGGTGTGAATGTGTGCGACGCTCAGTTAAACGACCCTGAATAAATCAAGGTTAGAGTAAAAAATACACATAGTGACACGGGTGCTAATAACATGTTCAATGTTTTGTAACAAAGAAGGAAGAAAATATTTCAAACAGAACATTTTAAAGTTTAAATTAAAAACAAAGAACACGTCAGCATGTGACATGAACGGGAAAAGTTCACTGTAACATTTCCAGCCTAAATAAACCAGAAGCTGAACACAAACTGTGTCTAATGTTTGGAGGCTGGTCACTTTCCTTTACCCCACATTTATTTACATCTTTTTTACGTTGCCTGTGATTTACAGAGACCACGGTATCCACATGTAGTCAACTCTCTGTCTCTAAGAAGCTTTCTATCTTTCTTCTCTTTCTGAGTCTACATTAGCACAACACTGTCACACCCAGATTCCCAACCCAATGTCCCAAAGTCTCTGAGACAGAAAAGTGACTGTTAAAGTTTCTTTAAGCTTCATCTCTTTCAAACATAGACAAATGGGAGTTCTTCATCTTATTTCACATATTTTAATGATAAAAAGAGGTGAATGTTCTTTAATTTACATTTGTTTCACAGACCAACCTGAGATTCAAAGTGTTCCTCATGCAGCCACATATAGAGAGAAAAACATTTTTGACGTTTGGACTTTTCTAGTTCAACAGGAAACAGTAACGCTAAAAGATTTGAACACAATTTTTTTTGAACAGCAGCAGTAACACACTAAGTCTTCCAAGAAGAAGGAAAGTTACTTATTAAGTTACTTATTATACTTATTAAGAGACGCACAACCACCGCAAAAAATATTTCAGCAATTTTTGCTTATTAGCAGCAACAAGTAATAAGTTAGTTAAGACGGATGCAAAATAAAGCTTTAGTCTCTTGACTGAGCTGAATTTAGGACTTTACACTTACATTAACAATTACAAATTAATACTTAACCAAATCAAGCTTAAAATAAGACAGAATCTCAGCTCATTAGATATGATTTTAAGGATTTATAATTTTGGTTAAATTTTGCTTAAATATGAAAATAGTTCTAAATATATTTTTTTTTTACGCTTTAGAAATAATACGTAACCTCTTTTCAATCTCAGTATAGTCAGGGTTGACCCATAGTAACCCCACAGCACAGCACATTCACTTAATTTGTGTCTAAACAAACCCACCGCTCCCTTCATTCAGAATTATTTAACCACATTCTCCAGTCTCCAACCAGAGTTTAATGTTGGAACTTCTTTTTTTATATATGAGTGTTTTACGTGGCCCTTTTGGTATTTTACCAATGTGCTGTTGAACAGGGTTGATCGGTGGCCTGTGCAGGTTTGTGATCAAACCTAATTTGCTGATGAAGCTCAAGTAATATGGTTAAAAGCAGTTATACTGCAGTGACCTTGGTGTAATAGACTGTTTTTTGTAACATTGAAGTGTGGCTCAAACGCTAAACACCAGTTTGATTGTATTTATTGAGACTTTATTACCTACAAAATTACTTTTATCTGTAAGCACTGATCAGAATCTACTTGTCCATATTGTGCAGACCTTTGGAGCATAGACCTGCAGGCTCTCTTCTCTGCACTGGTTATCAGTCTGATAACAGCTGAATCTGAGCTGTAAAACACACCTGAGATCTGTCCCCACACACTTTCACTCCAGGCATCTACACTTTGTGGCTGTCAACAAGCTCTGAATGTGAGTATGATCGTATCTTTGTGGATTCTGTCTGAGCTCAGGTCTGTTAACTTCAAAGTTTTTTTTTTCACCGTTCAGTCAGAAAAGTGACGGGTATACTCGATTTTCTCCAAATGTAGCTGAAATCTCAACGCTAAACAGCAGGTGGATTGAAAATCATATGTTTCTTTAAGCTTCATCTCTTTCAAACACAGACAAATGGGAGTTCTTCATCTTATTTCACAATAGCAGAATTAAATGATAAAAAGAGGTGAATGCATATCAACTTCATGTCAACAGGTCTCACTTTGCTATATTTGTTTTATAGCTGATAAACCCTCATTTCCTCACATGCGCTGTCAATTTTTCACCATCAGCTCAGTTGTAACCAGTATAAACAAGTGGCAACACTTTACACATGTATCAATGTTTTGAGGTAAATATTAGAAATATGATACATGACTGTAAAACTTAAATAAGTAATAAATAAGCCTGTTTTTAAGTAAAGTCATTATTATTCTTGTTCTTCATCAGAGCTTTAACGTTTAGCATCGACAGAGAGAATGGCCAGAAGGAAGTCGGTGTGTTGCGGTCTTTCAGCTCTGGAGTTCACACTCGCTGTCCTCTTCATCCTCATGACTGCTGTGTGTGTGACGCTGGTCACACTGATGGTTACCCGGAAAACACACACAGGTGAGAGAACACACACTCAGCAGACATAAACCAAGTACACAACTTAGTAATTCACTGTGATACGGTCTGACCGTTCCTTAGTTTCAGTGAATACACCTGAGCCGTATCACCTCATCAGAGCTGTAAATGTGGTTTAATCCACCTCTACAAATAGTCCCTGCATGTCATTCTTAGTTCAACAGTTTGAGACTTTATTTAGCTTATTTGTATTTTTATTTGTAAGATGATTTATATAAATTGTTTATATAAATACTAAATGATAACGTCTTTGACCGAGAATCTTTTCCTAGTTTTCCAGATTTACATTTCCAGCCACAGAAAGGTCTTGAGTTTGGGTCTGTATATGGGGTTTGATGACAACCCTGCACTTTTATGTGTCAAGTTAATTTAACGGTGCACAATCAGTAGTTTGTGATGAGTGGCTGAGAAACTGCACCATTTTTCTCTTAACTAAGATGACCACATATAAACTATGGGAAAAGCTATTCTTACCCAGGATGTGAAAAGTACAGCTTTGTGAGCTTGTACAACATTTACAAGCAGTGGTATCGTCTGTTAAAATTTACCATCTGTTCTGTCAGATCCAGAACCAACCCTTCCTCAGCACGAACCGTACCTGATCGGAGTGGGCCGAGCCGACTGCACGGGGCCACCAGCTGAAATCCCTCTGGTCAGTACCAAACACACACTGATGCTGCATTCAAGGCCTACTGCTTTTATGAGGCTTAACCACTGCTGTAAATCAGTAATCATGGCAAACTCAATCGGGGGGGGGGGGGGGGGGGGGGGTCTCACATGTGTTAACGGTGGGGGGTGGGGGGCACTAGTTCATCTGGACCTGATCTGATCTGAGGCATGAGAAAACACGTAAAAGTAATTTAATGTAGGGTTCTTCATTTTTTCCCAGGTAAAAAGAAGGACTGCACTTAATTTTTCCATGGGCATAAAAAAAATGCAGCATTGTTCCATATCAGTATTCATGGCAGTTTTATAGGAGGTGGTTCCCTTTTCTCTCGCCACTCTCTTCTTACCCCAACCCACCCTGAGCCTGGTTTTCTCCTCTCTTGCCTCAGTGCTTGTTCAGGAGGCTTTGTTAGCTTTTCTCTGGTGAATTGTTGTTACAGTTATAAATCAAATGAAATTGATTCTAATTAGTTTTGGATGTTTGGAGTTTTCATGTGCAAAATGACTAAATGTAAATGGAACACACACACACACCTTTAATCTGCAGGAAAACAAACTTCAAAGTCTAAGGGTGTGTTTGCTCTGATAATGTTTACAGTTTCCCAGCTGATATATAAGTTTTTAAAACCACATCAGGCTGCAGGTTGACCTGGATGAATGTTTCAGAATGGGAACAAATATTTGTATATATTAAAAAAAACAGGTTTAAGTTCTTGCCATGTTATAAACAGGAAAATGTCTTTTGAGACGGCTCGCTAAGTTGTATACCTGTCTGTACTCATGTGTTCAGATGGGTTACGCAAACCCTCAGCAGACTGCTGCAGGCATACACACTCGCCTGTACAGCAGAGCCTTCATCATCGATGATGGGAAGAAGAGGGTCGTGTTCATCACTGCGGACGTAGGAATGATCTCACAGAGGCTACGACTCGAGGTTGACGCACACAAACACACACGTTTGTACAGCCAATCAGTCAATCACATTTCCTAATCGTAACTCAAACCACCCCGAATGAATCCTAACCCTACTGTAAACCTATGTCCAACCGTGACCCTAAAACAAAGTCATGGGTAGAAAATTCTAACCGGTCCTGACTGTTTAACACAAAGAAACACACACAAAACTAGAACAACCTGTAAACCGGACTGATGGAGACGGATTGTGCGTGTGTGTGTGTGCAGGTTCTGCAGGCACTGCAGGTGAAGTACGGGGATCTGTACCGACAGGATAACGTGGTTCTGAGCGGGACTCACACTCACTGTGGACTGGGTGGATATTTTCAGTACACGTTGTTCATGATCACCAGTAAAGGTTACATCAAGGCTTCCATCCAGCCGCTGGTCAATGGCATCGTTAAGGTGTGTGTGAGTGTGACATTTATTGAAGTACAAGGTACCATCACCAAGTGAAGCTGCTTTAAACTGGTCATAGATGTATTCCAACATGACATAAAAGTGCTTAATAAAATAAATTGTTTGCTTCCAGAGTATAGACATAGCCCATCGGAACATGAAGCCAGGTAGGATTTACAAGAACAGAGGGAATCTGGAGGACAGCAGCCTGAACAGGAGTCCTCATTCTTACCTGAACAATCCGGAGGACGAGAGACACAGGTACAGAGAAGGGTGGGGGGTCTATTAATGACAAATGTAGGAATGTTTTTCACTGTATGTGCAGTAACTCATATTTATATCTTGTATCTTTCTAATCATTTATCCTCAGGTCAATAACAATTTGCTTTATTTATATTTGATTATTTCCTGTGAGAACCGTGTGTACACATTTCTTTTCCTTTATAAAAACAATATAAATGTTCCATCTCCTCAGGTATAAGTGGAACACAGATAAACAGGTGGTGGTGCTGAAGTTCACTGATCTTGACGGAGATGGAATTGGTATGCTCAGGTAAAAACTCACCAAAACATTCTTCGATAATATTTGTAGACCTGTGTATTTTTGATTGTTTGAAGCTTCCTGTATGATGCTATAGGTTACACTATGCCACCTTTTTACTGAGCCACTCTCTCCATCCTCTTTGACAGCTGGTTTGCCGTCCATGCTGTCAGCATGAACTTCACCAACCAGATGGTGAGCAGTGATAACATGGGCTACGCCTCCTACCTGATGGAGCAGGACAAGAACCCTGGAGAACTACCTGGACAGGTGACAGGATCCTGCTCCCCCCTGCCTTTGTAATACAGATAAAATTGGGTCATTCTGTACTAGTTCCCAAGCCACAGGGTTTGATGCAGATATTTAAACTGATGGTGTTGCTTTTTTTTTTCCTCAAACATAACCTCTAATCCACACATTGACTGGGATTTACTACATTTGTCTTTTTAAACACAGAGCTGTACTGAAATACAGAGAGCTGTTAAGCTTTTCTAACAGATTGAAAACACTTTCTTTAACTGGGTGGCAAAGTTCAATACACACTGAAGCAAAAAAACACATTAAAGATTAATAACTAATATTTGAAGAGCAGACATCCTGCAACAGCACTAACTCAGGTCACAAAAGGTGTTGTTAAATCAGAACATGTAAACAGTTCTAATGATATGAGTAACAGCCTTTGTATTTAAGAATTTGTATTTATGTGTGCTCTGTCTCAGGGAGGTTTCGTCGCTGGTTTCTCCTCTAGTAACCTTGGCGACGTCAGCCCGAACACCAGAGGACCTCACTGTGTGAACACTGGACTGCCCTGCAACTACCTCAACAGCTCCTGTCCTATAGGAGGGGTAAGTCGTTGAAAATTCTCAGTCATCCAGGTTTGGTTATCCGAAAATTGAATGGTGTCAGCTGGACTTTTCTTCTTGGATAGAGAAGAACCAATGTCCAGATGTCCAGTTGACACGATTCAGTCTTCTGATAGGAGGGGTAAGTACAGACACACACAAACATTCATACAGTTCAATCATCAGACAGTAAACAGTGCGTTTCTTACAGACTAGGTTTTGTCTGTCATCCGGACCTGGAGATGACATGTTTGAGAGCACGAGGATCATTGGACATAACATCTACGAGAAGGCCAAGGTACCTGTTTGTTTGTCTGAAGACAGTAAAGATACAGTAATGTAGCAGAGTAATGAAACGCAGCAGAGTTTCGTAAAGAAATGTTATTGCCCCCTGTAGGAGCTGTATACAACTGCAGTGGAGGAGGTGATCGGTTCCCTTCACTCTGCTCATCAATGGGTCAACATGACGGATGTTACCATTCAGATCAACAACACACACACAGTCAGTAACAGACACATGTGGATTGTGGAAAATGGAGTTTATTCAAGGCTTTAAAATAATGCAGTTAAAAATGTGTTTACAATTACCTTTTGTATCTAAACAAAGTGAGATCTAGTGTAGTCTTTCTTTAACAGTGTCCATGAAGTCAGTGTTTGGTTTTAATGTGTGTGTGTGTGTGTGTGTGTGTGTGTGTGTCAGGTCAGTACTTGTAAACCAGCTCTGGGTCACAGTTTTGCAGCAGGAACAACAGATGGAGGAGGAGACCTCAACTTTACTCAGGGTGATTCTACTTTTCTCTGTCTACTGTTACTCTGCTGTTTCTGACTTGACACAAAATTCTGAGTGTGTGTGTGTGTGTGTGAGAGTGAAGGTGCTGTGGAAGGTGACCCGTTCTGGGACGGGATCAGAGACGCCGTCCTTGGCAAGCCATCAAATCAGACGCAGGAATGCCATCATCCCAAACCGATCCTGTTCAGCACTGGTGAGGTGAGGCTCTAACAATCAACACAGCCATAAAAGGCTTGTGGCTCTGATTCTTCCCCCATTTAACAAGATAAAATAAAACATTCATCTCTAACCTAAAATACTGGTTGTAAATAACATGCGGTGTTTTACTGTGCATTAATATGAAGCTGGTGTGTGTGCGCAGATGAACTGGCCTCTGCCGTGGCATCCTGAGATTGTAGATGTTCAGATCATCACCATCGGATCTGTGGCTGTCGCAGCCGTCCCCGGAGAGATGACGTAACAACCTTTTTTCTAATACTGCTAGTGATAATAGTACTACAACCTGTCAGCAAACACAGTACTACTAATGGTTGATACTACTAGTTTGGATACTACTATTTAAACTTTTCCTACTACTGCTGCTAATTGCACTGTTCGTACTACTAGTGATACTGCTAATGCTGCTGCTGCTGCTGATGTTACTACAGTTATTAATGCAGCATTTAGCAATATATGGAAAAGCATGACAGTGCTTATACTACCATATTCCTGATAGTACATGACTCACCCTGACCTGGCCATAGTGCTCTGTGTACTGTGCAGTACATGAACGTATGTGTATGCATGTTTCAGGACCATGTCAGGCAGGAGGTTAAGAGAAACTGTCAAACAGGTGAGAAACAACACCTGCACACATGAGGTGATGCTGTGTGACAGTACTGTGCTTACGTGTTGGTGTTATTGTTAGGAGCTGGAGTCAGAGGGCACATTCAGGGACACTGAGGTGGTGATCGCTGGTCTGAGTAACGTGTACACGCACTACATCACCACCTATGAAGAGTACCAGGTAAGTTATATATATATATATATATACCAGGTCTATAAGGCATATGAATAATTAATTATTAATAGGAGGTGCGAGCATTTAGCAGCAGGAAACTGTGGGCCCTTTCTTTACTGGCAGACATTTGTGATCTGTGTGTTTCAGGTGCAGCGCTATGAAGGAGCCTCCACTATCTATGGTCCACACACACTCAGTGCCTACCTGCAGAAGTACAGAGGTCTGGCCAAAGCCATCGCACAGGTGAGATTGGAGGGAATACATTGTTGTCTGTGGAGTTGGAAAATGCATACCAATCTTCTGGAAACATGGAGGATCCTGTTCTTCTATGCTTGTGCTCCTTCCGTTAGTTGACAGATACAAAGGTGAAAGCACATTAAACTTAAGTGTTACCATGTCCATGAGGAAGCACTATACTTACAATGTCTCACTACAAAACACACTACTGTAGTGAAGTTTAAATGGCTAAATCATAAAGTAGGTTTTACAGAATGTATTGCTACATTTTGCTTTTATGAAAGACGTCCTTGCACATGAAAGCATGAAATAACAAACTGACAAAACGTGCTTAATGAAGGAGGTAGATTCCTAAACCTTAGGTACCAAAATCACAAGTAGCAATTGCGATATGATAAAAAAAGAAAGACAAATTGCTGGCGTTTAGAAAAAAACCCTGTAATGACTGTTTCCCATTTAAATCTGAACAGACAGGCATGAAAGATAATTAGATTCAGTGAGATTTGCAGTCTCGGAGAATACCATTATCTCCTCGTTCACAATCACAGGAAAAAAGTGACAAAAATCTACCAGGTGTTTCACCATCATCATAAATCTGACAGTACTTAGTTTCAAAATGTCTCATCGCCATAGTTCTTTTCTTACTGAAACACTAACAGTAACATTGTGTTATTGTGCCTTTAGGACAGAGTATCAGAGCTGCCACTCGGCCCTGACCCTCCTTTCTTCAAGAAGAACCTCTTCAGTCTTCTGCCTTTGGCACCTATTGATAAAAAACCAGAGAACACCAGCTTTGGTGATGTCCTCCAGCAGGTTTACCCAGTCTATAGACCGGTAGGAGAGTAATTGTATGTCTTTGTTTGCTCACTGTCTGCTCTGTGGTGTCCCTCAGGGATTACTACATGGTCCAGTTTGGCTTTAACCGAAGATGCTGTCTTTTGGACCTTTTTAAAATCAGTTTAAACTTGTCTTTCTGCCATTGGTATTCTGATAAAACATTTGGGTTCAACAGTACTTTATCAAATCTGAAGCTAGAGTTAAATCCACTCTTTTAAACCCAAATATATTTGTATCTTGTGTTTAACTCACTGGCTGGACGCTACAAAGGGAGAGTCTAGTCCAGTGCAGCTTACAGAAGGCACATTAGCCAATAGACTAAACTTTGTCTGGAGCTGTTACACAATTAACATGAATTATCTGCAGCTGTCATCCCTCATTTTAACAAGAGAAACTAAAGGTCAGCACTGGCCACAAATGAGTAGTTGCTGTTTCCTGTTTAACATTCCTCTTCGCTTAATGAATCTGGTAGTTTAGTTCACAACGGCTTCCACGAAGAAACCAAACACTATGTTGATGACACCCTACTGTTTTTGTGTGAACTACAATTCACATAACTTAAATGTTTTGTTTTTTCAGGGTGATGTTGTCTCTGTCACATTCGTAGCAGGGAATCCCAGACATTCTGGAGATATTGTAAGACCCCCAACCTGGTACTTTGTCTCATTTGTTTCTCTGTTCTTGAGTTTTGTTGTGGTTTTGTTACATTATGTTATTTACATTTAATCCTATCTAACCTGTCTTGTTTTTGCAGAGAGATAAAACTTTTGTTACTGTGGAGATTTATGACAACAGAACAGATACCTGGGATGTTATCCACACTGATGCATCATGGGAGACAAGGTAGGTTAGTGTGTACTCTATGTGAAGGTCAGTGGTGGCAAAAGTATCGAGACAAAGCAGTAAAGGTCAATTCCATTATTCCTATTAACATATGGGTTTGACATCAAAAGATGAATATGAGATAAGAGATTTTTAAAGAAATATTGAGTCTTATTCACTTAACTAATCTGTTTGAAGATTTAAGTGAAATGTCTCTTCGAGACCCGCTCGTACCTCAGCTTCTGATTCGTGACCAACGCACCACGCTCAGGAGTCTTGAGAGGAAGTGGCGCAAATCCAAGACTCCATCTGCCCTTACTGAGTATCAGGATCTGCTTGGATCTTTTTCTCAGAGTGTCACCAGGGCAAAGATCGATTACTACTTTTAGACGCTCAGCAACACCTCGGACACCAGAAAGCTGTTCTCCACTTTCAAATCACTCATCTACCCACCTTCATCTCCGCCATCTACCTCTCCCACTGCTAACGACTTTGCCGACTTCTTTACCAACAAGGTGGCAGCCATCAGCTCACAGTTCTCTCCTCCAGATGATGACATCCGTCTAACTTCTTCCAACACTGCATTGCTCTCATCATTTGCAATTCTGACTGAGGACGACGTATCCACCCTCCTCCTCTCGAACCATCCGACCACCTGCTCTCTGGATCCAATCCCTTCCACTCTTTTCAAGCAGTTGCACCCGTTCTAATGCCAGCTATTACACAAGTCATCAACACGTCTCACAACAGGGACTTTTCCAACCTCTTTCAAGCAGGCCTTGATTACCCCACTGCTCAAGAAGCCTTCTCTTGATCCCTCTGAAGTGGAGAATTACCGACCTGTCTACATCCTTCCTTTTCCAAGACAATGGAACGAGCAGTGTTCAATCAACTCTCAGGCTTTCTTTCCAAGAACAACTTCCTCGATGGCTTCAAGAGGGGTCACTCCACAGAAACAGCACTCCTGACTGTCGTGGAATATCTTCGAGCTGCAAAAGCCACAGGTCAGTCTTCTGTCTTAATTCTGCTGGATCTATCTTCAGCCTTTGACACTGTGAACCATCAGATCCTCTTGTCCACACTCTCTGACTTAGGCATCTCTGGATAAACTCTAGACTGGCTTCGTTCTTACCTATAGGGACGAACCTGCAAGGTATTCTGGCGGGACCATATTTCCCACTCTCATAGCCTCTCTACCGGTGTGCCGCAGGGCTCAGTTCTTGGTCCTCTTCTTTTTTCTATATACACTACATCCCTGGGTTCCACAATTCACTCACATGGCCTTTCCTATCTCTGCTACGGTGATGACACAAAGCTTTTCCTGTTGTTTCCACTGGACGACTCCACTGTCTCATCACGCATTTCTGCCTGTCTCTCAGACATCTCTGCCTGGATGAGAGAGAGACATCTTCAACTCAACCTCTCTAAGACCGAAGTCCTTGTCTTCTCAGCCAGACCTTTGACACAACATCAGCATCAACATTGGATCTACAATGATTGTCCCCACTAAATCAGCCAAAAATCTGGGGTCATCATCGACGACCAACTGAGCTTTAAGGACCACATCTCCTCAGTCTCTAGAGCAGCAGATATACCCTCTACAACATCAGGAAGATCAGACCCTACATCACGGAATATACAACCGTACTCAATTTACAGGCACTGGTCATATCTCTTCTCGATCACTGCAACGATTTGTTGATGGGGTTACCGGTATCCACCATCAACCCTTGCAGAAAACGCAGCAGCTCGCATAATTTTTAATCAGCCAAAAAAGGACCCATGTCACACCACTCTTTAGATCTCTGCTCGCATCAGGTTCAAAGCGCTGGCTCTTGCTTAGAGGGTGGTTAACTCAACAGCTCCTGCTTACCTCAACTTCTCAATCTTTTCTGTTTCTGCACTTTCCTATGTATTTTAATCTATATAAAAAAGTAAAATAAAAAAACCCTTTCTGCTTTTTCTCGCACTTGCATCCTCTGAACTGTGAACACTTTTCTGATAGGACTTTGCTTTGATGTTCTCTCTTTGACTTAGATTTTTGCTGCCTTGTACCTCACTTGTAAGTTGCTCCTAAATGACTAAATTTAAATGAAGTCTCCAATACTTTTGCTCACATCAAAAATGGGTGAGTATTGATCCAGATGTAAATACCTGGAAATAAAAGCTGTTGATCTCCTCTCATATTCATAAAAAAATAAAAGAATTCACCTCATTGTTCCAATACTTTTAGAGGAAAGTGCTTATTAGAAAGCATATTGATATTTGTTTTCTATGCAAAAATTCTAATTTGTATTAAGTACAATATTTAGCTCTGAACTTTAGTGGTTATGGATAAATATGGGTTACAACTAGTTATGGAGGCAAATTTAAATACTAAACGCGATAAATGCTTTGTGTGAAGTGACCAGGCTTTAAGCCTAAAACTAAACTCAAAACCCTAAGACCAACCTCAAATGACACCTCTTGCTGCAGGTTTCACTGGCTGAAGGGTTCAAACCGGCAGAGTAACGCCACAATCGAGTGGCACATTCCCGCCTTCGCCCCCAGTGGATCATACAGGATCAGACACTTTGGACACTTCAAACAGCTGAAAGGCATTTCTCCATATGAAGGCACGTCCAGCACCTTCAGAGTCACCCCCAACTTTTACTATCAGTGACATCAGCCGTCCAAAGTCACAACTCCTAGAACAAAAAGCCAAAGACCATTAACTAAAAGGCTTTACAACTTGTACTGGACTTGTGGTGACCAGTTTTACAAACATTAAGTTAGGGGCAGCGAACTTAGGTGCAATAATGTTAATAACAACACAGTGCATTCTATGAACTAATACCTAATAAACAACTTACAAAACTTAATATTAGAATATTGTATTTCTTTGTTTTTTGGCCGATTTGAATCTTCAAGGTGAAACTAACACAAAATAATTACAAGTTTCTTAATAGAAAAAATATTTATTTTAAACTTTACTATATAGAAATTTGTTGATCAAACAAGAGTTGCACAATACAGGGACATTTTTAATCCAGTGCACGTTTAAATATCAAGCAAGAATAATTAGAAAACACTGAGAGGCAGCATTCAACAGTTCAGGGCAGACTTTTAGCTTCAGTCACTTTGATACTTAGACACATTGACACATTTTACAATGGACGGCAGGAGCACGTGAAACATTTCTCCTCATATTTCCTGTTGCTCTGTTTGAGTTCTGGGATGCTCACCACCTAGAGCTCCCGGTTTTATAGTATAATATTTAAAGTCGTTATGTTATAATGGAAAACATCATCGCTGGCTGGATTATGTTCATGTTATATTAAAGTTTACATTGAGGAAACTGCACCAACACATGCTTTTACTTGGGTTAGAATGTGTAAAATGAACCACTTGTTATTTTTGAAAATGTCTCTGTAATAAAACTTCCTGTTGAATCTGATTTATGTTGCTCTGTTCTGATAACACAGTACAAAGACATACAGGTCTGTTAAACTACTGTTTTATAGAATACTGAGAGTACAGCACATTCATTTTTAGATTTCATGCATGTTAGTTTTCTGTTTGGTTACTGAGCCCTGCAGATTGAAGCCCTTTCCTATCAGCAAGATTCAGTAGAGACACAGTAAAGGTTTTCTAATATCTCCACAAATTGTTAAAGTGCTGCTTGTGATCTGAAAAATACACACCAGCAGTGATCTATCCCTATTGCATATCAATGTTAGACTTTGGATAAAAATTAATTCCCTTTATCAACATAAAGTGCTATGGAATGGATGCAGATGCATCTCTTTATATTTGACAAATTATACTCACATTTTTCTGGAAATTTCAAGACACTGAACCTCACTGGTTCTTTCATAGATAAACAACCCCAGCTCACAGCGCTAATTCTCAAGTTGACCTTGTTTTTAACGCTTGTCCAAATTTCAAAAGTTGGACTCTGTGGATTAAAAATTACAACATTTTATTCCGACTAAAGGAAATTACATTTTGACAGTTGAGTGCACCGCTGCTAAAACTAATTATTTGTGTTCTAGAGTTCTTTGAAGGAATAAATTAATAAAAGGATAATATTGGCTGGATTAAAATATAGATACCTAGAAAGACTAATTTAGTTTTGTTTTTTACCTGAGAAGTGATAGGATATTTCTTTCACTAGTTTATGAAGTATTATGAAGGTGTGGATCCCATAAAGTTGATGCAGATCCTAATAAACAAAGCATCTTTTCAATCTCCAGTATCTATAAACACATCACATGATTTCTGCAGTTCCATAGAGCCTGAGCTAACTCAACAAATGCATTAGTGCTCATACAGTTTAATGTGGGTTTTTTCCTGGGTTTTAGTTTTAGGTTAAACTTCCACATGAATAAAAAAGGTTTAGTGTCTTGATTCCTGACGTCATCATTAAGCCTCCTACTATCCTGTTACAAAAAGCCATGCATAGATCAGCCCCATCTCTGTCCTCCACAGCCCCGCTGACTGATTAAAGTGCTTTCTGTTGGACACATGATATTTTGTTCTATATAAAACATGATTTTGTCCATTAAATCAAACGTTTGGATTTTTTCCTCCAGTATGAAAAAAAAAAAAAAAAATCATCTAAACTTGAAGATGCAGGTAAACACACACTGCAGAACGCTGGTATATAATGGCAGATGAGAGATCTGTTCTCTTTTTAGACGTTGAAAAACTCTGCTGGAGAATTTACAGTTTTTACAAATGTTCCATCTGGAGTGAAATACTGTCAGAATAATGCACCAAAACTCCAAAGTGTAAAGGTTTCTACTGACTGACTGAGCATGTTACATTATAAACACATGTTAAAGAGTAAAAACAGTTTTATGATGTTAAGAGATTTTTGAGGAGTCCGTTCTCTCTCACGTGGTTTTGGTGACGTCCTGTTTGCTGAGGAGGACTTCCAGGAGCCGGAGTTTAGCTTTGAGCTGTTTGTACTCCTGGTATTCTTCTTTCATGAGGGTACGATCCTCTTTCTGGCAGACTCTGACACAAAATACAAGCGCATATATTAGTGCATATCAGGTGTTAACAAATCAGAATTCAAGAATATAAAACAATTCCTGAACAAGCTCAACTATAAAATCCTGTATTTAGACCTTGATCCTGATCTGGGTTTTATGTTATTAAGTTTAGATTCTGACAGACAGATGTTAATGTTAATGCAGTCTCCATTAGGACATGTGTGCCTCTCACCTTCCAGTCTGACGGTAAAATTCGTCTTCAAACTCTCTCAGAGCTTTACGTCTCGTCTTCTTCTCTGCTCTCGTCTCCCGCAGACACTGCAGCAGCTGAGACCTGGTTGGGTTGAAGCACAAACACATCTGTTAGAAACTAAAGCAATGTTCACTAACTTTAAAAGAAACCATCGAACTCGTGAAAGCACAAACAGAATGTAACATGACATCAAGTCAGTGGTCAGCTGCAAATACCGTGGGCTGGTGTTTTTAAGTCTGTGTAACATTGTATACGTGGTTTTCCATTTGTTGGTATTTTACACTGTGTGGAAAATACTGTAGTGGACAGAAAACTAACTGGGGAACAAATCAAGTTGAACTTGAGAGAACTGTAACAGGTCAAACACCTGGAGGCTGCGTGCAGGTTGGCCATGGTGAGAGCGGGTGGTTGACGGACGGCCTTTACTTCATCTAAAGGGGACACAAACGCCGGATCGCTGTCCCTGTCGCTGTCTTCCTCGCCCATTGCTGGTCGGGTCAGTTCATACAGAGGCAGGGTGGGAAGTTCGTTGACTGTCAAGCTCAAGCTATTCGAGTCTTCATCTGAATCATCCTCTTCCTCCTGAGAAACACAAATGGTCACACAACAATTAAACTCTACAGGTTTGGTTTCAGTCAAATCAGATTCCTCAAAAATGGGAATTTTCTTTATTTAATTTCACTAATCATGTAATGTTACATTAACAGTTCTTGGGGATTTTCCCCCAAAAGTATGTTTTGTGCCCTGTCTAGTCTCTCTTAGGCTGCACCAACATGCTCCAATTTAGCCAGAGAGGCAATCACTGACTGCTTTTCTCAGATCAAAATACTGAAATTAAAACATGCTTCACTGGACTGGACTGGACTGGACTGGACTGGTCTGGTCTCTGAGCTGCTTGCTAGCAATTCATCTTGATGGAGTAGTACAAATAACTATGAGTTTCTTACGATGGTTGTGAACGTGGGGCTCGCACACAGTAAACGTTTGATCATCTGGTATCTGTGATACAGAGGCTTCACCACGTTCCTCTCCTGTTTACTTCTCTGAAACACAAGCAGAGGGACAGTAACAGGATTAAAATATACTGTGAACAACAAAAGTAAAAATACTTATGCTGAATAATTGCTGTGAATAATTACTGTTGATTCATTAATGAGTTTATAACGTTGCAGCTGAGTATGAGGAAGACTTCTGCATATCTTCAGCTCTGATATTACATTTTTTAATTTATTTTTTTATTAAGAAATGATTATTGTTCTGAATCGTCTAGTTTACACCCGTTTCCACAAGAGTAAGGATAATGAACAAGGACAGCTCAGTTTAAAAGCAGATTTACAAGTGCGGTGCCACCGCAGCCATTTATAACCTGGATTCATCCGTAGGGCCACAGTTTTGTCCTCATCACCTCTTTAACAATTGACTGTTCTTTAACAACAGCTGTGAAAATCAGTAACTATTTTCTTCCTCGTCCCCCCTGCAGTCTCTGTACTGTGTCCAATAATTTAAGGACTCACCGGTCGGCCATGCAAACTCTCAAAGTAGAGCAGACACTTCTGTAGAGTAATCTTCTCCAGCACCATCTGAGCCTGAGTCATCTCCTGTGTGTGAACACACGCACACACACGTAAAAATGCCTGTCCTGGGCAATTCTAGTCGTGCTAGTGTTATTCTTACATAAGGTTTATCCACTGCATTAGTTTAAGACATTTATTTATCTATTTGGCAGGTTCCTATGCACAAAGCTGCTCAATATAAAAATAAAAATAACCAGAGGAGGTGATGAATGTGAACAAACATCAGGTACAACAATGGTCAGTAGTAAGATCACAAACTTGCTTAAATATTGACACAACAACTGTTATTGAGTGGAGACCAACAGCAACATAAAATAAGAGGAATAGAAGGAAGACAAAAGTCTGTTGAAAATGCAGAAGTGCGGTTTTACACTGTGTGGCGTAGCCGAACTCACCTTCATGTTTTCGGGCAAACCCAGAGCTTGTCTCTTCTCTCTCAGTCGTTTCAGCAGAGACTCCACAGTTTCCTCCAGAGTAGGTTTGTGTTCTGTCGCCCCCTGCTGCCCAGAGCTAAACCTAATGAATTATTAAAATGAGCTTTTTGTCACCTTATACAGAACAGTGGAGCCCTGTGAGGAAATCTGTGGAGGTCTTACCCATGAGTTTTTTCTGCTCCATCCTGCTCCTTCAACTCAAACACCGACTGTCTGAGTCTCAGTTCTGCATCAAACACACAGTTTGACATGAGAGACATGGGAATTACACATCATACTGCACACATACAGTACATCTGCCAAAGCTGCATGATCACAAGAGATTAGTTGAGACCAGTCAGGATTTAAATCCTGCAGTCATGTTTTTATTCTTAAAATATTTCTCTTATATTTACTGTGATGTGTTAAGACTTGACAGTTTATTGACTTGTCATTTCGTCATTGGTGGAGGAAGTATTGAGATCTTTTTCTCAATTAGAAGTCTTGCATTGACTATTTTACAGCAGTAAAAGTACATAAGTACATCACAGTATCCAAATATACTTATATTACCAAAAATAGTAAAAAGTACTTATTATGTGGCATGACACATTTCAGAATCAAATGTTTAGAGAAGGGCAAATTAAGGTTCACCTGTAAAGGTTATAGTGCATGTTGAGTGCATTCTGAAATCTCACCCAAAAGTCGAAAATATCCCTAACTTTTGTGAGCAGTGTAGTGGCTGCTAAATATGTGTCAAATAATTGTTGCGTTGTAAAAACGTACAGTAGTTTACTGAAATGTAGTGACTGCAGTAAACGACATAAAAAACTATACTTTATTACATTCCAGAAGTGGTCTTTGCTAAACCTGATGAGAACAAGGTTTTCTGTTAGTGAACTGATCCAGAACCACTGATCAATATGATGTTTTACCTTTGAGCTGTTTACGAGCTTTTGCCAGTTCGCTCATCACTCTGACCATCTCAGGGTTGGAATATTTATCGTTGTGGGATGGCTGAGACAGAAAGACACAAACACATCAACACCAGCTCTGCAGAACAATCCAAGAAACAAGTACTATAATCATATGTTTATAATCCTATTACAATCAAACAGTTTTCCATTAACTCAAACTCAAGCAGAGTACACACTCAATGTTCTAGTAGAAGGGCAAATATTTGCCTAAAAAGTACTACATGTTAAAGTAGCACTTCAAATACTATAATCGAGTTGAAGCACTGAGCCAATGCTCTAAAATGTCTTTAAACACAAAAGTAGTAGTACTGCAGTAAGAAAGTGATTTCTTGGAACTTCAATGCAACTGAGTAACTCATAAAAGAAGGAAAGTTAATAAAGAAAACGTTTTTAGATTTTCACCTGGACTTAATTTGACCTTTCTCAGACCTGCTCTTGGTCTAGATCTGGTTCTTGATTTGATTGTGGACTGGAGCCATTGTCAATGCAGTGTTTACCTTGTAGTTCAGTTCCTGTTCAAACTGATCCTCAAACCTGCGGACCCTCTTCTTCAGAGCCTGAATCTGTCTAGTGAGGAACGGGATGTAGGAGAGGCAGTCATCTTCTGATCCTTCCATCCTGCCCCCTCGACAGTGAGACCTGGATAAAGACACAGATAAAAGGTGTAAAAATTCATTGCAGTGCACTTTCAGCCAAAGAGAAAATACTGTCTCTGTTCTTTTCCTCTGACATTTCAAAAATGATCGTGACCAGGGGATAACTGAGTCCAAAAGTTGCTGAGGGGAAGGCCCTGGCTGTTGTTTGTGCTTATGCACCAACCAGCAGTTTAGAATATCTGGCTTTCTTGGTGACCTTGGTGAGGTCCTTGAGAGAGTACCACCTGAGGATTCCACAGTTCTACTGGGGGACTTTAATGCCCACAAGGGGGAAACCTGGAGAGGATTGATTGGAAAGAACACCCTTACTGATCTTAACCCGAATGGTTCTAATGGTGTTTGACTTCTGTGCTATTCGTGGTTTAATGTACGTACATAACGTACACCATGTTTGAGCAAAGAGTTGTTGTTCCGTGTACCTGGTAACAGAACACCTTAGACCTCAGGGCAAAGCTTGACTTTGTGGTCGTATTATCAAATATGAGGCCTTAAGTCTTGTACACTTGGGTAAAGCGAGGAGCAGAGTTGTCAACTGATCACTGTTTAAAGCCTCCTTTGTAGAAGCGGTCCCTCTGAGTTGTGGCCATAAGGTAGTTATGCCTGTCGTGTTGGCAACCTGAAGAGTCGCTGGTGGACACTGACGGGTAAAGGAGGAGGCTGAAGAAAGGGTGTTTCTAGGCCTAAAGGGCTGCAGCTCAGGTAGTTGCAAACATAAAAACTCGGGTGTGGGAGAAGTTTGGATAGGCTATCGAGAAGGACTTTCAGTTAGCCTTGGATTGCAAGTTGTAAAAAGTGAAACATAATCCCAGTTAGTGTTTGCCTCAGTCAGCGTTACCCTTTGTCACTGATCCTGTTTGTGAATTTTATGGACAGGATTTCTAGGAGCCACCGGGCAGAGAAGAGTATCCTGTCTGGGGACCTTAGAATATCGTCTCTGCTTTTTGCAGATCACATGGTTCACTTGGCTTCATCAGACCATGACCTTCAGCATGCAGTGGGATGCAGGTCAGAGGTCATGGTTCTCTCCCAGAATACGGTGTATTTCCTCCTTCAGGTTAGAAATGAGTCACTACCCCAAGCGAAAGCAGTTTAAGTTGGGGTAAAATGGATCATGAGATTGACAGGCAAATTGGTGCAGCATCAGCAGTAATGTGAATATTTTATTAAACTGTTATTAACCTGCAAGGCAAAGCTCTCAATTTAGCAATCAATCTATGTTCGAACCCTCACCTATGGTCATAGATGGTCATAGAGCCCATGGTGGCTGGGCTCTACACATCTGGGCTCTGACTTCTGACAATCGAAAGGAGCTCAGAGTACAGTCACTGCTCCTTCGTGTTAAAAAGGTGTCAGTTGAGGTGGTTTGGGGATTTAATAAGAATGCATCCTAGAATACCTCCCACTGTACGTGAACTGTAGAATTACTCTTTTATTAGATAAGTTGAGAAACATGGAATTCAACTAATGTTTAGTGTTCGTCATACAGCGATCTCTGGAGGGGATAATTGTTGGATCACCAGATATGAATACGATCGCCTCTAGATGTTTTGAGAGATCTACAACCATAGTAAAACTTCAGTTGGGGTGGAATTTCGGAGTCGGAATATGAAATTTGATATAAATGAAAGAATAATATACACAAATTAAAATAAATGAAAAATCACCTGATAACTATAATTTTGGTTGATTAAGTTATCTTCTTTGGACACCCCGTCCAAGCTCAGCAATTAGACACTACATTTTCTATGTTGAAGAAATCACATAAGTTTGAGGTTGAATTATCTCCCCAGGTGTTTAAAAATGTCTCTCCTTCAGTCAGACAACATTTTTTTACATTGGTGACAGGTAGACAGGTGAGACTTACAGTATGTACTGCTGACTGCAGGGTGGTGATGGTGCAGTGTCGGGGTCTGAGTTAAACCTCAGGCTGTGGCTGAGACATCGGGGGGAGGGGAGGGGGCTGGGCCCGCCCGACAGCAGCTGGAGGAGAGCTCCACCTCCTCCTTCTCCTACTCCCCCGCCTTCCCCTCCTGGGCTGCTCCTCTGCTGGGAGTACGGGGAATGGTGAGGGCTAGAGGGCAGGCCTCCATCAGGAGTGAGGGGGTGCTGGCTGGGGCGGATGGAGGCTAATGGCTGGTGTCTGGGGGACTGTGGGCTTTTGGGCAGGACCATCAGCAGCTCTGAAAAAACAAAGCATAGTCCCGTTAAAGGCTGGATAAATATTAATTTCTTCACAATAAAATGCAGCACCAAAAAGCTGCAGGTGTGTATATTTAAGAACATTAATCTAAATTACAAAAATCATCTGACTTTCTGAGCAATAGAGTCCAGACACAGAATGCTGTGCACACAATGACTTGGATTGGAACTTTACAAAAAACAAAATAATGATATTGAACTACCAGAGCCAAATAGAATGCATCTGCAACCACATAAAGGACTACTAGAACCTTCTTCAAGATCAGTAGAACCATCTGAAAGACCACTAGTCCTCCTCAGTGTCCATTACAACCTCCCGAGTGACCTCTAGCATCACCTTTTCACCTTTAAAATGCTTTTACTGTCCACACTAGAAGAAGCTCTAAGAAAGCTTTCAAACCTCTTCAGGTCTAAGCAGTAGTACCTGAAGGATGTTAAAAATAATTACCAGAACTAACAAAAGCTCTTCAGAAACCTCTGATCCTTCATAACCACTCACACTAAGAAGCTGATTTGATGCTTTGCTCTTAAAAAATGTATCTATTGAATACTTTTATTTCAATTGAATTTTATAGTGCAAATTCAGAATATATATATATATACATATACATATACATATATATATATATATACATATATATATATATATATATATATATATATATATATATATATATATATATATATATATATATATATATATATATATATATATATATATATACACATACACACACACATATACACACACACACGTATGTGTAAAGGCAGATTTGGATGCAGTGGAGTCCCACAGTCAGTCTCACGTGCTGCAGGCTTTTACTTTAGCTGTTCTATAAATAGCAGCTCAGGGAAACAACTAGGTGGCCTGCTGAGAATAATAAGCAGACTCCCCACAAAGAGCGGTGGTTCAGAAAACAACACACTGGTGAATAAATGAAGCCACTGTACCATATGAGCTACAGTCATATTTACTCTGCATGTTAGTGAGAACAACAACATGAGAACAGTGAAATCTGTGTGCCTGGATATATTGTAAGCAGGTAGACGAGGTCAGGCAGACAGACAGAAACAGGCAGACAGCTGTGGATGGACAGGCAGGTAGCTGTAGGCAGACACACAGACAGGCAGGCAGACAGACAAACAGGTGTGCATACCTGGCGGACTGTTCTCATCATTGGGGACACTGTGGCAGAGCGCCAGCGTCTTTCCCTCCTTCCCTCCTCTAAGCTCAGATGGTCCACAGGGACTCTTCTGGTCCTTGCTGCCCAAGGCAGGGGGGCTCTCCTCTGGTGATGGACCCAGTGAGGAGCCCCCGTCCACCTCCAGTGTCTGGAGCTTCAGCAGGGAACTGTGCAGGCAGAAGCAGAACATGCCAGATACACTGATCCAGAGATTATCTTCGTCCCAGGAGGAGGCTGTATGTATTAAGGGAAACTGTCCAATTACTGGGATATAGAGGGCAGTGAGGTAAAGATATTAGCCAGGTCCCAGCCTCTGCAACACCACATGTGGAGGCGTGGCAGTTTTATTTCAGGTTGTTCAGGAAATCTTCTGTGTCACAATCCAAATATTGACTCCGTCAGCCACTAATGAACAGATCAGGTACCGTCCAGTGAAGCCATGTTGTCTCCCTCTTGTTCAGATATTCCAGAGATTAGTCTGTTACGCTCTCCTTGCAAGTACACAATCAGAACCTGTGTTATGTTGTCAGCGAGCAAATCTTCAGGAATTAGCCTGCTCCGTTGAGACTGGGCTCAGCAGTGAAGGAGGAGCTGAATCATTTTGAATAGTCATCCTCTTGTTCTGCACGTTCACTGATGATGATGATGCTGGTATCCTCACTCCCCCCCAGTCACTCTTTCCTATTGGCTCTCCACCTTTCTTGCACTCCCTCCCCCGCTGGATTACTCATCCTCTTGCTCACGAAGAGAGAAGGGATGGTGAAGCTTTAGTGAGAGGAGGGGAGGTGGTGCTGCTTCCCAATCTCTCCCTCTTTGAGATGTGTGGGAGACAGTGAAAGACGTGGGATACGTTGGGACCTCTCTCTCTCTCTCTCTCTCTGATCGTGAGGTTTTTCCCCGCATCAGTGGGGGATGGGCTTGTTGCTGACGTCGCTCTGCGTGTGCTTTTATGTTTCATTCATAAAAAAGTGAGGAGGAGGAGAAGGAGGAGAACTAGGTGGAGCTCTGTGTCTCCTCACACATCAACATCCAATGTCTCCTTTAAGCAGCTTCCTCTCCTGTTACAGAGGAAAAAATACATTTATCACATTACAGTTTAAACTGAACTACACTTTTAAACAAACTTATTGACTCAACATTTGGATGTTATTTTTTGAGTTACATACAAATGTCTGCGCAAATGTGCACAACCCCACTGCAGTCAGGACAAACGGGTTGAGAGACCTGAGGTTACGGTGGAATGTTACAAATGGGGCGGGAGAATGCGAAGGTCTAGGGATGAAGATGTTGTCTTTGGTGCAGTTCTGGTTGAGAATGAAGCCCAGGTTGTTGCCAGCTTTGTAAGTCAGAGGAATGGACACCAGTCTCAGGTCAAATGTGTTTAGAAGAGCAAACACGTCAGCTGCCTGAGGTTTGTCCAGGTGGATGTTCAGGTCACCCAAGAAGATGAGAGAAGTGCCATCTTCAGGGAAGTGGGACATCCACATAGAACAGAAATCAGCTTTCTCAACATGTGAAGCTCTGCGATGAGCTTCACATGTTGAGAAAAATGATTTCTCTGCCATGTTTAGGTTTCTAAGCAGGTTTCTAACCAGCTTTTTACATCATGTGCAGGAAAAAAGTCTGCAGACAGGGAACGTAGTGGAGTGTATTTTACCACCTACTCAAGTCAAACAGAACAGAGTCTCCGGGTGATGAAAAAATAGTCAAGAGCTTAAAGAGGCATCTGTCCGTGATGCACGACATGGATATGAAGCCACAAATGGTTGGATATGAAATGATTAGTATCATACAGCCGTGTATAAAAAGTAACAAAAAAAAGCATCTGCTGCAACTGTTACATTAAAATCTGTGACTCATGCTTCTAAAATAAATAAAGGAGAAATCAGATTACTGATTTGCCGCATGTACAGAGCTCTGGCATCCCTTAGAGAGCTGGACTAACAGGAGGAATGTCTACAGGAAGTAAAGCTCATTTAAGTGTTCACATAATCACCTGACAGACATGAAAAATTGTAGCCAATGCTCAGACACTGAGGATAAGGAACTGTACTATTTAAAAAGAAATGGTTTAGCCACGGAGGAGTGCATGAGAACGTGAAGACAAATGTCCTTAGATGCATTGGTTACACTACAATATTGAATATAATATATGATATGCATTTTGTTGTTGGGTATTAGCAAGATATAAAACAGTATAAGCTTTTATGTTGTTTAGTGTTCCAAACAAAACCCCACCAAACCTTTCATAGATTCTTCTCCAATTAGAATAATGGCTTTAGTTCACGTGGAGAAGATTTCAGTGACACTGATGAATTGTCAAAGATTTTGATTACACAGTATTTTATTATCTTCCAGTTTCTTGCAGCTTTTTGTATCAGCAAATATTAACCTAGTGAATAAATATTAACCATTGTGAAATACTTCATTTAATGTTGCTGGGAAAAAAACAATGCACTAAACCCAAAAACTTGAGCAGGACAGAGCGATAAATCAAAATGACTCACTGCATTTTTTCACTGGGAATTTCAGTTGGCTCGTGATTTTTTTCATGTTTTCAGAGGAGATTTACCGCATCAGCATCAGGAGAAATTTTGCTTTGCTCTACCGTTGTGCAAAGGGGAGAATTCTTTCAGGAGGTGCTAGGCCCCATTTCACCTTTAATGGCCAAGAAGCACCGCAGGAAAGAAATGGTAAATACAAAACACAAACCTGCTCTTCAGGAGAAAAGGGATGACCTCGTGTTAAATAAGGCATGTATAAGTGAGAACAACCACGTCCAGAATCTTACAAAAGAAATCACCTATGAAACCGCCAAGTAGAAATTGTCCTGGAGTCCGGCAGCCAACAATGACCTCTCAGGCACAGGAACAAACTAACGCTACACCTGCACTGTAACACAGGCAGCTGAGGACACCTCACCAAAGCCTTGCATCCCTGCTAGTCAAGGCAGCATAATAAATTATGTCGATACCATTAGTTTAATCCCATGTCGTCATCAGTCCGTGACACTCCGGAGTCCTCCTAGGTCAAGGCTAACGCTAGCTAGCATTAGCCGTTAGCATGTGATAAACTCACAAAAAGACAACTTAGATAAGGTTTCAATTACCTTTTTAATTATCGCGTTACTTAACATTAAAATAAATCCCATTTACCTGTTAACACTTTCCATCTTCTAGGGTTTAAATGACCACAACTGACTTTTTCTTGTCAACGGACATGACTCAGCTAATGTTACGTTGACCGCAAACGCGCTCGTACGTTTGGTTACCATAGCAACCTTCGTGACGCATGACGTTCCCACCCCCAAAAACCTGTTAGCGGTCTCATTAGCTGTGAAATAAATAAATTACACTAAACCAAATTATATAATTATCTCATTCATATCACAGTGTGTACAGAATCCTGCAGGTAAAGTGTGGAGTCAACTGAAACTGCCAAGGACACATGCAGCTGCTGCACGTTTTCATGTGACTATTTCCACTGTTCAAATAACCACCAGGCTCTATATAAAATATTAGAAATAATTGAATGAAAGTGAATTTCCGTTTTTGATGAATAAAATATCTATCTATCTATCTATCTATCTATCTATCTATCTATCTATCTATCTATATGACACGCATTTTAACAGAATTTACTACATTTACCCATTTTAAGTTTCTGCTTAACAGCTGGGGGCTTTGGAACCAAAGCTGAACAGAAAATATGAAAAACTTCAAGTGGCAGTTAATGTAAACCGAATGTCAATATAAAATCCTTAGAGAATGATGTCATATATGATATTAGTAAAATGGTAGTTTGAAAATCAAAACAATTTTAAATGGACAGATTTTAAAGTAAAACTCATCTGATGATACAACTGCACGGTTTACTCACACAAACAAAAGTTGATAATAATTAACGTAGTTTATTAGATTGCATTCACTGCACTGATAGTTTGGTGAAAAGCTCGCCCCATTCCGTGCAGAAATAGTGAATTCAGTAACTTTTTATGTCTTTATGTAAAGGAGACAGGTAGGAGGGTACTCAATGTGTCATCTGGAAAGAGGAAAGTGAACAAGGAGACTTGGTGATGGAACAACAGTTTAGAAGTGTATACAGAGAAAGAGGTTAGGTAAGAAGAAGTGGGACACTGAGAGGACTGAAGAGAGTAGACAGGAGTTCAGGCTACAGGCAAGTATGCGCTGTTGGCTGATGTTGGGTGAAGAAAGTCGATGGTTTCAGCCTAAGATGACCACCCTTGTAATTGACTGTCAATAAGTATTTGTTTGATATTTTAAGAGGACTTTACCGTATGTATGTAATGTTTACATAATTATCCTTTCTTAAATGTGCATGGGTTAGAGCATGGAATATTAAAATACAGGAAAGCAGAAAATGTATAAGGGATAAAAATATCATTAGGTCCACCGTGACCCACTACAACATTAAAACACCTTCAACGTGTTAGAAATAATGAGCCAGTAATTCCTTATCACAGGGAACCATTCTGCATCACATGTTGTTCCACATTTAACATCTCAAGTACATAATGCTTATGATACTTACTCGTACTTGTAGTCTTGACACAAATACTTTCTCCACCTCTGTCTATAGCAAAGTAGTGGAAAAAACAGGACATTCAATTAAAGTTTTATCTCAGTTTTATATGTTACACTATAAATACTTCTGTACTTGAATCAGACCTACTCTTGTAATGGGTAAATCAATCAAAAAAATCTAATAACTCAGAAGAACTGAACATTTTTCATTTGTGTGGCATCATATTTAAAGTAAAATAGTCAACAATATTTGAAAATGCATAACTGTGCGTAACATAACAATGAAATCTCAATGCAAAGCTTTTAATATAGTTCCATTAACTTGGCATAATTATAGTGAATGTCAATTCTTTTTATTTTTAGTTAACAACCTCATAATAATTTTCATGTAACTCTTTTGAGTACAATATCTTTACCTGTTAGTCGTTGTACATTGATGTGTGTAGAATAAGGAGCAAAGCTCTTTTTTTCATAGCTTTGATCTATTTATTTTAAACAGATTAAACGGCTTTGGCAAAATAGTTTTAGTTTCATTTTTAACAGTCATGCCCATAAAGCTCTGTGAACTGAAACAGAAGAGAATAGTCAAAGTTTCTTCAGCTACCATGGCGGCCACTCCAGTAAACAATAACAATAATAATAATAAGGAAACGGCTGAAACATCATAATGCATTATACTCCCACATATACATATAAATCAGTATCACATCATCACACAAATTCATGAGCACAAAATATTTTTGAGCTGATATGAGTATTTCTCCTTCTGGTCCAAACACATCTTTATAAAGGACTTTATGAACTGCAATTTAGATTTTCACTGTCAGAGCTGAATGTCTCTTCCTGCCTGTCTCAACTCAACCAGGCAGATTGGATTGAGTTTATATTGAAGAAGCCCAGCACTGCCGGGTTTTTTTTTTTACTGCTATCTGCTGGTGAAAACCGAACATGCTGTTACTGATAAATTCATGCAGCACTCACAGATGTCACATCGCTGATCATTGTACAAAAAGATCACCGCAAAGTCAGACAAATACAAAGGCTTTGTACCAAAGTGAGACGACAACCAGCAGCTTTTACAAAAGGCCACGAAACGGCTCATCAATACAAATGAAGAAACAGATTTTTAAACTAGTTTGTGAAAGCAGCAATACAAATCCGACTGCATGTCTACATAACCTCAACGCTTCTAAACGTTCGATTCCTCATGTAGCTCGCTGTAAGCATGAGAAACCAACGATAACCTTTGGAGTATCTGGTTCTCCTGTATGGGCTTTTAAAATTGTTCAGAATGTTCTGTGTGTATGTTGCAATTGATTTCAAGGGTACAGACGAGGATTTTCTGTACTTTTGTTCTTGTAAAAGATCTGATAAATACTCAAATCAACAAAAACTGTGTGTACTAACCATAACATGATCCACACCCTGATTTATTTGGGATCTGTAACAAGGTGATGCTGTTGTTCTTCGTCCTGCCCCTGACTCTTTTGTTGTCACCAACGAGTCCAACACCAGTCACTGTAACTTCTGGAACTGGGTCACTGATAGGTGAGTACATCATGAGCCTAAGAAATCTCAGTACTCCTTAAACAAAAAGTTTCTCATGCAACAATCCTGAAACCTGCATTGAAAGGACTTTAATTAAGTACCAGATGTGTGTATGTGTGTGTATGTGTGTGTGTGTGTGTGTGTGTGTGTGTGTGTGTGTACAAAATATCAGTTCTCATGCTTCTACTAAAAGATTCACAACATGAAGAACGAAACAGCTCTTGTCCTCATTTGGAGCAGAACTAACTTTTTTGTCTTTGGATAAGAAATTTCATGGAGCTCCGGGACATGCGATGAGAAGCAAAGGCATCAGGGTGATCTCGAGTTTGTTGCTTCAGTCTGGAGTTAATTTCTCAGAGAGGTTCAGGCCAAAACATGGTTTTGCATTGGGGGGATCTGTTGGTGTAAGAGAATCTGGAGACTTCCAGAACTCCATCTACAAAACATTAACTCCAGATGTCACAACACAGGCAGTAGAAGTAGTAAAACCATCTCCCTCCAAGGGGGAATAAGGTCAAGTGTCAGCCAGAGATCAAGGACACTTGACAGGAGCAGAGGCTTTCGATATGCTGCAGGAACAGGGTCATGGTGTCTGTGATGTCCTTACATTCAAAAGCTGATAAAACAGGTACCACCACAACCACACCTACTCTGCTGACCAGCTGCCAGTCCTCTGCTCTCCTCTCTGTTGAGATTTGCACCATGTTAGCAACAAAAACATGAAAATTTTATGTATAAAAACTACATTTTGAAACAGGATAAAGTAGAAATGCAGGAGGATCCTGTGTAGCATTTGGGTTCCCAGCCCAGTTTCCTTCTCTGCAAACTTTATGACAATTCAGGCTTGTCCATTGCTCTGGTAAGGACTTGGTAAACTTTCACCTCCACATATACTGGCTTCAGCTTAAGGTAGAAACAGCAGATTGGTGCTTGACATCACCGACTAACAACAAACCTCCCGCTAAGTCCTGCAGGATGATACGATTGTGTTTCATAGTTCGGATAGTCTGAAGGTGATGGATGTCCCCGATAGGCTGTAGTGATCATGCTGGTACCCTTTGATTCAGAAAGACTTTTGGCACTGATGTCCTGCTCTGCAGTTTTATACTATAAATATGAGGACCAACAGCTATAGGTTGAGGATTGCCAAAGTTCTGCAGCAAACTAGCAAAAATTAAAAACAGGCTTTTTCTACACTACTGCCACTTTTTTGTGGAAGGAGCAAGAGTTCGTGGAGGTCTTTAAAATGTAGAGGAGCTAGGATGACACTTCCAAATTGTTTTGATAAGTCCTTATACTGGGTGACTTGTGGACCACATGTCCCTAGTCTTGGGTACAGGGACAAACTGTTAATATAAACAGGAAGTTTGTTTAATTCTTCAACTGCTTCATCATCAAGATGTTATGGAAGTTCCTTCAGTTACAGTAGAGGGCACACACTAGACCACTTTGACCAGTGAGAGGCTGACAGTCCTTTTCCACCAACCCCACATGAAACGTGTGAAACAGTTCATGTTAGATCAGCCTGATGAAACAACCTCTTCTTCCCAGAGATGGATCTTGGTTCTCATTGTAGAGTGAAGGGCTGTGTGTTTGTATGTGAGGTGGAGGTCGGGGCTTAAAAGTCGTAGTCCCATCCAGAGTTGTCGTCTGGTGGCGGCTCATCTGTGTCCTCAGGGAAACTGTCGAAGTTACCGGTGTCAGTTGGAGAGGAAACCTGCACAAAAGCAAAAATCAATCCTTCAACAACTGAGGCAAGTTCAGATCACTAGCACTAGTTAATGTCTGGAGATGTCAGATGATCTTGGCAGCGTTATTAGCAATGTCTGATATGGATTCTGAACCATTTCGAGGTATTTCATTCCTGTTAGATGTAGCTGTAGGGACATGACAGGAGAGGAAAAATGCCTCCAACACGATGAACTGTATTTATGACCATTAAAGACATTTATTTATATCAATGATGTAAATTGAGTTCTGTATTCTGTATGAAGACAAATGTCTTCTTCTACTCACATCAGGTATGATGGGCGGTGTCAGAGTTCCTTTCCTCAGACCCTCCCAGTTAAAACCTTCGAACCACCTGAACACAGAGAGAAGTTGTTTAGTCTTATCTTGTCCTGGGATGAACAAACTAAGGGACTTTAAGGTCAAAATTATGCAGACAGCTCTGTTCACAGCTCACTCACTTGTGCTTCTGAATGTCTTTGACTCCATTTTTCAAGTTTCCAAGTCTCTCTGAGGGATTATCTCTGTCAACACAAACAGGTTTATTTTGGAGATAAAATAAAGAATTTTGACTCTCGTCAACCAGATATCCAGCGCCCCCTACCTGCAGAGCTTTTTAATGAGGTTGGCTGCGTTCTTTGTGATCTTCTTAGGGAACTCGATCATGTCGATGCCTCTTAATATGATGTTGTAGGTTTTCATTGGATCTGGACCTGAGAATGGAGGACTGCAGACAAAGAGTGACACTGTAGGACACTGAGCATTGGCAGCATGACTGCATGACTCTGCTGAACTCTACTGCTTCTCCTCGGTATGTCCTCACCTGCCAGTCAGCAGCTCGTACATCAGGATGCCCAGAGACCAGTAGTCTGCAGAGACGTCGTGACCCTTGTTTAGGATAATCTCAGGAGCAACGTACTCTGGTGTCCCACAGAACGTCCATGTTTTCTTACAGAAACCAATTTTTTTTGCAAAACCAAAGTCAACCTAGGAAAGAGGAGATACGGTAGCTCATCTGATCACATTGATTTCTAAACTGACAAATAAATCTGACTGAAAATGGTGGAAGCATTGAGCAATGATTGTGTCTACCAGCTTAGCGTATCCTCGGCTGTCCAGTATGAGATTTTCAGGTTTCAGGTCTCTGTATATGATGCCTTTGGCGTGCAGGTAGGCGAAGGCTTCGACCACACAGGCTGTGTAGAATCTTGTGGTGGAATCTTCAAACGAGCCCCTGAAACACAGAGTTTAAAAGCAGGCGCTGTCAGGCATCTCCCTTTCACTTTCTGTTCAGCAGTTAACCTGTTGCACATTTTTACCTGTTCATTTCAGGTAAAACACAGAGTGACAGAAAACGATGCTTCTCATAGATTTCACAGGTGCAACTAACTTTTTTAATTAGTATTAATATTTTTTTATTAATACTTTATGTACTGAGGAAATAGATATAATTTAGTTGATTTTTGTCAATCTAAAACCCAATGTGGTGTCTTAAAGCGTCTTGTTTTGTATAATGAACTGCCTCATTTCTATTTCTGAAGGATTTGATTGAGAACCTCTGACTCCTCTAATCACAGTCAGCTCAGCTTCTACGTCTACACCTCAAAGACGTGGCTTTTCCTGGTAGTTCTGGCTTCAAACTAGAGACGGATACTGTATTTATAATACAAAAACCTGTGAATATGGGTAGAGGGTCGGTTCACTGTGTGAAGTTTGTACCTGTCTCTCAGGATGGTCCACAGTTCACCTCCCAGACAGGCCTCCATCAGCATGTACAGGTATTTACTGTCTTTAAACGTTCGGTACAGCCTGAAAACAAATAACACAGCTTCATCAAAACCTGAGACATGTAAACTGAAAGCAAAATATAGCATCCACCACTCTGTCTGAGAAAGTTCACTTTTTTGCATTCATTTGTAACTTTTTTTATGAATATTTTCACCAGTGTGTTGCTGTGTGATGACAATGTGTTACCCTGTGTGGTAAACATCTCAACAAAGAAATGAAAAAAATATATGTTTTACTTTTTTTAATTTTGCATTTTTGTTTTTACAATTTTTTCTGGTGGTTTTATTTTGAAAGCACACACTTAACATAAATGACATTTCAGTGAAGCTTTACTTACAAAAGGAATAACTAACAACAAAAAAGATTTTTCAGTTAGACTTTTAATTTAATTTACCTTTCTGACAGACTTTCCTGGTTTCTATCACAAGTTTTTAAAATTTCCTTTGTCGTGTGTTCAGGTTTAGGTTTGACTGGTTTAGGTTTATCTTTGAAACTAGTCTTCTCACATATCATGCTTATATCCTTAAAAACAAAAGCTGTCGAAGAATCTCCTGGGCTGATTTTATTTTTTACTCTTCCGCTGACCTGACAATGAAGTCCGAGTGTGCCTCAGTCATGATGTGTTTCTCAGAGCGGATGTGTTCCTGTTGTCTTGTGTCGACGATGTGACGTTTCTTCAGGATCTTCATAGCAAACGTTTTTGCCTCCTCATTCTTCAGCTGCACCTGGAGAAAAACATTTATTAGCTTAAAAATAATTAGTATCTCCTTTTCCTTCATTATTCTGACCAAACTGCGGTTTGTTTTGACTCATTCATCATCCTATTGTCACAAGATCACTGAATGTGGATCAGTCCACTAATGAAAATAATCTCATCTAATGTTATTTCTCCTGTTTGAGTAAAAACTACAATGAGAAACCAGTAAATATTAAATATTAAATTAAATAAGACTATACATTAGTGAGATGATTAAATCAGTAGACACTGCTGAGTTGTGTCCAACTATGAGATTTAATGATTGTAAGAAAAATGTGGAATAACACTTTTTAATGCAGTCTCTAAATTAGCAGAAATGGAAATAATGCATATGAAGCAAATGTGGTTTTGAAATGAAAGCACGTTTGTTAAAAGTTGTGTCCAGTGGTTTTGAAGCTGAGAGTAAGTCAGAAATTGAATTAAAAAACAGAAGTTTGAGTCTGATCATGAAATTTCTTTAAATAATACACATACCAACTGACCAACTGATATTTACTTTGGTACATAAAAGCAGTTTCACAGTTTGTATTACTGTGGTTAATCCTCCCTGTCAGACAAGCAGTGTTCAAGTAGTAAACACTTGTTGGAAACACACACACACACATACACACACACACACACACACACACAGGGTGTTGTTCATGGAACATGACACAATCTTCTATTCCTGGACAAGTTCTTGGCGTTATGTTATATGAGCTTTTACTCTGACATGTCAGAGAGGCGACATGTCCCTCATGGATTGCTAATGAACACTTTGTGTGTGTTAGTGTGTTAGTGTGTGTGTGTGTGTGTGTGTGTGTGTGTGTGTGTGTGTGTGTGTGTGTGTGTGTGTGTGTGTGTGTGTGTATTAATGGAAAAACAGCAGCTGCAGCCTCTATAGTACATTCAGCTACAGTAAGTCCAGTGACTCAAAGCAAAGTTAAAGGAAAGATTACAGGTAGGCATAAACCTATACTGTAAGATCTGTCACTAGCTCACTGTTTTGAAAGTAGGTGTGAGGAAACAGTTTCTCATTAAAACTTTTTACCTGAGCTAACGAGTCAATTCAGGCCTAACGAGTAAAAGAAGTCATTCTAAAACCACACGAAAATGACTTTTCAGTGAAGCTTTTACTTTGAAAGCAAATAAATAAAAACAAAAATACTACTTTTTTTAAATTTAATTTTCTAAATTTAAATCTGGGGATGAACGAGGACACACAGATGTTTTTCCTCCCACTTTTTGTCAGAACAACATTAGGACTTTCACTGTGAAGTTTAGGTTTGACCATAGAGATTGTAGTCTTCTCACATATCACACTTATATCCTTTAAAAGTAAAACTTTTGAAGAATCTCATGGGCTGATTTTATTGTATTTAATCTTCCTAAGTCCGAGTGTGCCTTAGTCCAGTTGTATTGGAGTGTACCAATAAAATCCAAATCAGAAGCCTTTTGCTTAAATGTAACTTATCCAGCTGTGCATAAGTAAACCAAATGTGTGCTGGGACATAGTCTGAGGCATCACATGATGGAAAATATCTTAGTGGGTAATCAGAGAGGGTCAGACAGGCAGTCTGGGAGTTGCAGGTCAGTTTTTTCCTTTGAGCAGAGTTACACTGTGACTAACAAACTAAAAATATCCACACAGGAATGATGGGAGACCCAGAGTGGGGATTCCTTCCTGTTTTGGGCAAACTCTCTGCAGGGCTTCCCCTTCAACCTTTTGCACCCTCAGAACCCACCTCTTCCACCACAGAAAACCAAAACCCTGCTGCAATGCACCAATGCCACGTCCCACCTACCTCTGCCCTCCACCCATTTTAAAACTTGTGAGGTTTAAATATTATCAATTACATGAAAACAAGTCCAATCAATGTAGGATGTGAATGAGATGAGGTATTTATGAAACAAAACTGTCATTACTGTGCAGAAAATATTCTTTTCTGTGGGTCATTAATGTTTTACACAGAACCACACTAGAAACTTTTCAAACTAGAGCCCAGTTTTGCCACAGTCTGAATCACATGATGACTGGTTTTCAGTTACCAAAGCTAATACTTTACTGGAAGGTGCTGGAAAAACCCTGAGCAAACACACACACTTTAATTTGTGACCTTTACAAATGTGACAAATGTGAATTTGCCTCGAAACTGTTCTCCACTCATTCCAGGACTGTGTTGTATTACGATGGAAAAACACAACTTTGTGGTAAATTATTGACACCAGTCGATTTATTTATTTTCTGTGACCTGATGTGGTGCAGTGTGATTCAGTCCTACCAGCTCAACTCGTCCAAAGCCGCCAACTCCCAACGTGTCAATGATGTTGAAGTCGTTCAGCTTCAGACTGGAGAAGAAGGCATTTTCTGCTTCGTACCTGTAAGTAAATGAACACAACAGTGGCTTCACTGAAGGTGGTGAAGAATATTTGGACACGAGGACCCACTTCGTACACATATCTCACTTAATCACCACAGCAGGTGTAGGTAAAGCGTTCTAAAATCAACATCCTGTCCTACCTGCAGCATCTGACCACATGGAAGAATGGGAACTTCTTGGAGGTTTGGATGGAGAAGGAGGTGATGGGGAAGGAGGAGGATGAAGGAGCTGGGAGGCTGGTAAGCTGCTGTCTCTGCAGCCGCACTGGGGCAGGAAGCAGCTCCCTCATTTCAGAAACGTATTAAATTCACAAATTCAGAACCAAACTGATCCGAAAAACAACTTGTTTTGTTCTCAGTTGAGAAGCTTTGTTGGTCTCTAGTCCAACGAAGAGAAATGCTCTGATATGTTTAACCTCAGGAATGTAAAACATTTGGAAACTTTCTAAAATAAACTGGAATTCTTTGACGCCTTACATAATCAACACCACTTCCTCAGCTGTGTCCTCAAGAGAATGTTCGGCACAGTGTCTGTAAGAGAGCCGTCTTAAAGGAAGAGCTCCACGTCCACTTCACATGGTAAGGGTAAGGACGATGCAGGTTATCCAGGTACAAGGTTCTGGTCTCGTGGTCCCGGCGGTGCAGTGAAGCTGCCAGATCCCTCAGCTCCTTGTGCATTAAGGATGAGAACAAGGTTTTTCCTGAGTTGGAGCAGTACCCTGCCAGAATCAGAACAGATCTCTTCTGGATCACCACCAAGTAAGAAACGTTCAAGTTCTTTGCAGCCTCGATGGATCTTGGAATATGTTTGACCCTTTTAAACAGACCAAACCCCAGCTCGCGATCTAGACCCGAGCCTGGTGGACGCCTGAATAACTGAGCATGCTCAAAGTGAAACTATGACTGAGGAAAGCTTCTGATACATTTGCTTTTTACCAAACGGGGTCCACATCTGCTGGCGGTAAATCCTGCAGGGTGTAATGCCAACTGTAGGATCTAAGAGGATGACCCACGTGTAAGGACGCTGCTCTTGGTATTTTTAGCATGTGGAAACACTGCCCAGAGGTTCCTCCCAGTAAACACAGAGTTATTACACTGAGTGTATGACGGACAAGAGGCTGCAGGACAAACTGTCCCAACCCCAAAGACAGAGGACACCAGGGCTCCAACTTCACAGCTCAGTAATCTCAGTTGTCTAATATAATGTAGTTTATTTTCTAATTCTGTGTATAAAATCAATTGTAGAATTTTAAAATCCATACTTATTTTCCTCTTTAATTGTGTTTTGTATCTATTTAAAATGTAATAAGTTACTGTATTTAACTGCAGTAGTGTAAAGTTTTACAAGAAGGATTGATTTTAAAATATTTTAGCCCCTTAGGTTTGAAATCACCGTGAGGTGTGATGGGTTGGTGTTTTTGTCCTTATCTAAACATTTCCATAGACCTGACAGAGTGCAGGGTGTGATAATATAATTTATGGAAATTATAAATCTGTCTCTAACCAAACCAAACACAGTCATGACATCCAGCAAAAGGTATTTATGTGAGTATTAGTTCTAAGAAGGCCTCGTCTATTTCCTGGAATCAAATGCGGTGGAATCAGATTTCTGTACAAACAGTAGCTGCTATCGGTCATTCGGTCAGAACAAACAAGCACATGAATACTCTAAAAATAGTTAGTGTTAGTGAGAGAGAGATTAACAGTTAGAGTCCACTGCAGGTCATATCCTTGAACGAGACACTGAGTGTATATGTGAGTGTGTGTGTGTGTGTATATATATATATATATATATATATATATATATATATATATATATATATATATATGCATATAGAGGGTTTGCATATAGAAATGCAAACCCACAAACGCCCTGTTAAAACATCCATACATAGCTCATTACACAAGTCAAAGACAAGTCACACACAATTAGTTGCACAGGACTGGGCTGTTTTGAGGAATTGATATTTCTGTGACCTGCTATCGAGGTTGTTTCACGTTCATTGTACAAATATAACACAAATTAGAGTCATGACCATGATCAGGTAAATGTTAGACACACCTTTGCTTGAGTCTTATACATGCTGGTTGTCCCCCAGGACTCAGTACTTAGTCCTCGTCTCTTCTTTATCACTTCTGTCACCCGATTATATAGCTTTTCCTATCATTGGTATGCTGAAGACATACAGCTCTTCTTATACCTATAATTATTTAATTAAGATGGAAAGTCTAGTTTTACCATGCAGACCGTCCTCATGCAGACACTTTCAGATAATCCAAAATGAAGCAGCACTTCTAATTTTCCATCAACAATCTACAGACCCTCTATCCACATTATCGTTTTCTCTGCTGTGATCTCAACTTTGGCCTCTTGCAGTGTTACTATTGCCTCCATTTATGTTGGAGTTCAAGAAGAGAAATGCTGTTGTCGGTCAGAGATGAAAAGTCCTGAGTCTGCCTCTTTTGGAAAACCTTTTAAATCCTCCAGACAGACACAAACTATGCAAAGATTTATGGGAACAATGACATTGATGAAACTCTGGTTTCTTCCGTGGAGGGTCGGGTCAATCTCAACCCTATATCTCATATCTCAACCCTATCCCTGCACATTATACAGTCTCACTGCCAATATTCAAAAAATCTGTTTGAGACTTTTGCAATTTATTTTGCATAAACAAAACTTTTATTCTTCTTCCAAATTACTTCATGGACTCATAAGTCTAGTCTTATGCCTCAGCTGTTTACAAAGAAGGTGTAGCGTTCCGCAGGCTTTGTTGGCCTTAGTGTAATGAAGAGTCAATTAACTGGGACCTCGGTGTAAACAGGTCTGAGATCTTCAGAGTGAGCAGCTGGTTTTATTAACCAATCTTACATAAACAGCACTGAGGCTCCTGTTACTGCTGTAAACATCCACACACACATACTGTGAACCGGCTGCTACATGTTAAACACATCAGATGGAGGCCTGATTCTCAGAGACCCTGGTTTCACTTAATTTCTATGCAAACACTTTATCTTCAGGAATACACATAGCATTTAAATAAGACTACATTTTCATCATGCATGAATGTGTTGAGTTTGTTTGGGACTCATTGATATGTAGTTTTCCCTAAAATCAGTTAGAAAACACAAAACCTGTGGCACAATTCCCACCAGATATTTAGTTCACCCTGAAGTATGACAGTATTAAAGAAAAGCATGGTATCCCTTATGTTGGTAAAGCTGGAACTTAGCAATATTTGATATTTTTGGCTTCAAAGTGTCAAATGTGTACTCAGTTTTATCAATTAACTTTTTGTTACAACTCTGTTTTTTATCCTATGGTGATCGAGCTGTAAATGAAAACTTACCTACATTAACCTCTTACAAAAGACTTTTTGGTGAAACTGAAATCAAACTGCTGATGACATTAACTGAGTTTATGCTAAGTGCATGAATTCACATTTGAGTTAGATGTGAGCGTTAGGATTTTTGGGTCTCTAACGCATTTAATTACGTTTTTAACATGTATCAAACCTACTTGGCCTTGGCTTCAGCATCCTCGTAGCCTTTATTTGAAACATCGTCTAGCCCACCAATCAGGTGCTTGAATGAGCTGTAGGGGGAAAAGAGACAGCTGCCAATCAGTACAGAGATTACAACAGATTTACTGCATCCCCTTACAGTGAAATAGCCAATAAGGGGATGTAATAATAATAATAATAATAATAAGAAGAAGAAGAAGAAGAAGAAAAAGAAGAACAAGAAGAAGAAGAAGAAGAAGAAGAAAGGAAGAGAAGAGAAGAGAAGAGAAAAGAAGAGAAGAGAACTTTATCATCTAAAGTAACAAATATGTTCAAGTAGTGTATAAAAAAGAATTTAAAAAAAGAATCAAATTCTGAAAAATACATTTGTGCAAAGGATTGCATCCCCCTGATAAATGAATTAAAAATTAAATCTTCATTGATTTCTGGTGATGTACACAAGCTGAATATATTTTCACTCTTTTTTTAAATTTCAAAATGAGGGCATGGAAACTTTTACTGTATTTTCTGGTGTTTGCCAGCAGAATAAACTGATGTCTAATAAATTAAAAACTGTATTAACAATGTTTTTATTTTTGAGTTTTCACCAACAAAAATTTCATCTACAGTTTCTGACACAGCTCCACACAGAATATGTTATGTAATACAGCAGTACACACTAATGCTGAAGCTGCAGTACTGTAAGGTAATTCAACAGTTTGTTTAAGCAGGAGAGACACATGAGTTTACAGTATAATTATTTAAATAAATCTTATTGTTTCCTTACTCGTCAGTTCTATCAACAGTGTGTTGTACTAACTGATGAGAACCAGCAGAGAGCAGCAGCTTCAGAGCTTTGTGCTAAAAAGACTGGACAGAATCAGTGACATCTCCATCTTAAGTGTGGGTGTGTGTATATGTGTGTGTGTCTTACTCTCGGTCGATGACCAGGCAGGTGACAGCCTCTGCAGCTATGACATTGGCGGTTCTGACGTCCTCCCTGTGAACACACACACATACACACATATTTACACACATAACACCCTTCCACTTTAACACGAACTCTAATTCACACACACTGAGTGGAGCAGAGACAGTCACCAGGGATGGGACGCTTTCAACGTAAACCCGACTTACACAAAAGTCTTAATTTTCCCAAAATCTCCATCTTCCAAAACCAAAGTTAAATACTTTGTCAGTTTCCTCACCACACTGACCCATTATCAGTCCATCATGATGGTTCAGTAGGTGACATTCTAGCTACCAGCTGTCTGATAATGAGGTGAGATCTAGGGACAGCTGTAGAAAATATAACAGGGTGGATGGATGGACATCAGAACAGACTTGGAAGTGACCTGTATAATGTGACTGGAAATATTTGTACTTTTTAACTCAAATATTTCCCTAAACCCTAATGTATCTGTGGTTAAATTTAAGAAGGTTGTAGCTCCATGTTTATTACTGAGGATACCACAGAAGATGATAAGAACCTAGAAAAAAGAAAACAGATTTTTCATCAAACGGATACAGTGACACACTCTTCAGATCTATTACCTGCAACTGTGAAAACAGCGGGGACAAACCAGCAGAGACAAACTGTCTCCAGTGTGGCAGGAGCTCATTAGATGAGACAACAGCTCAGCATCTCTGACAGTCATTTACAGTAACAGGTGTCAAGCTGATAAAATCTCACACATGTTGATTTACAGTGAACAGGTTTTTATTGTGTTTGTGTGTATTTGTCTTCACTCAATACGCCAGGAAGAACTTCACACTGTCTCATAAATGGCAGTTGTCCCCAAAAGCTTTACATGGGGTGTTTCAGCTGTGGTGTGGTGTAATTATGGCCCCAGTGACAAAGACACTTTCACAGGCTACAAGAAGCTTGAGGTGCAGGCACAGTTTCATACGCACACGCACGCACGCACGCACGCACACACACACACACACACACACACACACACACACACACACACACACACACACACACACACACACACACACACACACACACACACACACACACACACACAGGTAAGGCTTTCATTAAACCATTTCTTATTCTAGGACACCAAATTAGAAGCTGGAGGGAGAGAAGTGATGCAAATGTGTTGTTGATGCAAGTGGAAAAAGAACAGGAAGTTCAAATGAAGGGATTTCATCTTCTCTGAGCCACATGCACACACACACACAAACACACCAGAGACATATTGACTAATTCAGTGTAAACTGAACTTCCCATGTTCATCAGTAAGCTCTACGTCCACGGCATAATAAATGTACTGAAATGCACTGTACAACCATTTATTATAGGTTTACAGTCTCGATAGAGACGTTGCTAATGGCGTAGATAACACACAGGTCTGACATTTATTCCCCAAATTGTTCAGCTGGTCCTCACACAGGTAAAAGTACATTAAAGCCCTGAAATAAGCTGTCCATCAAACCTGCAATAACCTGCTTGTTAACATCACTTCCTGTCAGACTCTGCTCTGCTGTTCACTGAGACGTGGTGTTACTACGAGCTACATGTGGATATGACCTTCGACCCTTATAAACACACAAACACACACACACACACACACACACACACAGAATACATGTTTTGTCACTCAAGGTCTGAATGAGGTTTTAGCAGATTTGGGTTTGGAAGTCAGTTGGAGGCTCTGGTTTAGTAGTTGGGGGTTCACTTGAATTTAAGGGTCTGGGTTGGAAAGTTCCGATTAGATTTTAAGGGATCTGGTGTCAGGCTTCTAAGTCCCATCAGGACGATCTTACCCCTGCAGTGCTTTCTCCCCAAACCAGTCTCCCCTGGCCAGCTCTCGCAGGTGTACAGAGTGTTGATTGGCCGAGTCCTCCTGGGTCACATTCACCTGACAGGAAGTGAGATTAGCAGTCATCAGAAGCTGATCAGGACAAGTCCGAAGATGGATAAGCTCATTGACAGGCAGGGATGGTGTGTTACCTTTCCCTTACTGATGATGAAGAAGGTGTCTCCTCTGGCTCCCTGTCTGATGATGTACTCTCCATCTTCATAATGAGTCTGAACAGACACACACACAACAGCATCAGATTGGAGGATTCAAACCCCAACTCCATCAGAGAAGAAGACTATGCCTGTTTGTGTTAACCTCAGTGTTGCAGCCTGATCATTTCACTTTACTTAAAGTCTCTGTTTAGTAAAGAGGCAGTTTTTCTTTTTCTTCTATCTTCACTTTTTTCATCTGCTGTTGCTGAAACTCAGTTTAACACCGACACACACACCTGCAGGAATCATTAGATCATAAGTGGTTTGGAGCCAACCATATTCCACTATTTTTAACAAGATAATCCAATATGTTTGGACTGCTGTGCTGAGTTCCACCATCACTAGGATTACTACGTATTAGTACTTTAATCTGAATGTATACATGTAGAGTAGAAATCCCCTTTGTGGGAGGGGGGTCAGTCTCACCTCCTCCATGACGTCAGCCAGTTTGCTGAGAGTTTCCTCTGGAAGGTCCTGGAAGGTGGGGACACTGCAGAGACACACAGAGACATTTGTTTTGTTTCCTGTTATTTTATCACAGACACATTCATCCTTTTACTATTAACACTATTTATTATTAACTCTATACATTCACCTTCAGGGCAAACTGTAACTTCAGAATCAAGTGACTGAATTCTTCACTCATTTATTTCACTTTTCCAGCTGCTGTCATTATTATTATTATTATTATTGTCTCATGTCAGCTTTTAATGAAATGCCAGAATAATTTTTTAAAAAGGTCAGAGAGGGTCTCTGGTGAAGGGAATATCTGTGCTCCAGGAGGTGTCCTCAGCTCCTCTCCACATTCAGATCAATGCAGCATCTTTCTACTAAAACATATGTTTTTAAAAAGTTACTAATGGAGTTTAGGTAAAGTTAATTACTTTCCACCACTGGGTGTCAGCAAGTCTAGCAGGCCTGAACTGTGAGGGAGCTGAGTGTGTCTGCAGGGTTTGGACCTGGACCTGACAGTCAGTTTAGGTGCACTCACCTCTTGAGGAAGTCCATGTATTCGGCGTGTTTGATGAGTCCGGTTCTCATCATGATGGTCTGGAAACACTGCCGGTCGATCGCCCACAGCTTTACATGGGTTAGAGCTGAGATACACACATTTATTATCAGCAGCTGATAATTAGAACAAGCAGCTTCCTGTGGGTCAGAGCTCTGAGGCAAAACGTCATTAATACACTTCAAGTGTCAGAGCTGCACACTAATCCATCAGGGAAATGAGCTGCTGAGGAAACACACGAGGATCTGAAAGTCATTAATAATTAGTACTGTTGCGTGTCTGTTAAGACATGATAGTGTGGGAGTGTGTGTGTGTGTTGGTGTGAGAGGCAGAGAGCAGATGAAAACAAATCAAGATGCTACTGCTGCAAATGTTTGTGTGTGTGCAAATGTGTGCGTACATACAGTACGACTGCGTCGTCATGGCAACATTACACACATCTCTGCGTGTGTGTGATGTTAAACCGGTGAGCGATGGCTGGATGCAAACACAATGTGTCGAAACCAAGACCCCACAGGTTAGATCCTGTGAAGTCGAGTCGCCGGTAAAACTTTACTGAAACCAAACGTGTTGCTCGGTGACATAATGGAAAGTAAAATACTGCTCACTCAGGTTCTTTTTCAAGGTGTTTACAGCTATAATGGTTTTCTCACGTTACACCACATTCAATCAAATCAGTAACATGTTTGTTAAGTCTGTGCTACATGACACATAGAGGCCTGAGACACATGGACAGCTTCCTGCTCGGGTTTTTGGGGGGTGTTCAGTGAACTTGTGTTTGAAAAGTAGATCTGAGCTCAAGCTGGACCAGTAATTGACAGTTTTTTAAAAGAAGACTCTTCCTGTGTTTGTCTCTGATCAGACAAAAGTTAAACTCTGCTATAACCGATCAATTGTAGGACACACTGACTTTAAAATCTGATACTGAGAGATACTGCAAAATGCAGATTTTATAGTGAGCACAAAGTGTAATCCAACTTGAAGTACTTCACATCCTTTTTCATGAGGAAGAACTGCAGAGCCTAAGAAATACATAGATGTGGACATTAGGGGTGGGAAACTGATTTGATGTAATTTGATCACGGTTCTTCAAAAAGGATCTGACTCAGGACTGGTGAAGACGTGAAGTGGGATTATTGATTAAACATGAACAAAAGGCCAAAATGAATAAAACAATAATTTACAACATCAAACCCACCAAGTGCTGTACCCCCTCTGACACGACTAGTTTTCATCATGACAGATGGGGTTTTTCAGATGCAAAAAAATTATTTAAACTTTATTTAATGGTAAATTATCTGCACTTATACACTGCTTCTCATTCACCCCTTCACACCCAAGTGGCTGAGCTACTTGGAAAAAAAGAATGATGCAAAAAAGGTTAAAGGTTAAATGTTTGTTGGTGAAGAGGAGGTTTGTCTGTTTTGAGTCATCACTGGGGGGATTTTATTCAGTGCTCCAATGTCTTCAAATGTCTCAAGCAGCAGGACAAGAACAGGCAGGAAATGTTGAGATGATGCATTCCAGTTCCAATCAATAATCCAACAACCAAACACATAATTTGTTCCCACACCCTCATACGACCCAGAGGATTATTGGTTGTGGCAATTTTTCATTTCAACAGTCAAAAACGCTGCATTAGAACTGTGGAAACAGGTTTAGAATGTGTGTCAGATTAAATCCTCGTGGTCACAGTAACACATGGTTTTTCAGTCGTAATACATTGCTTTCAACTTACAGTATAGAAGCAGGTTTTCCAGTCCTGACCAGTCGCTGTGGAGCAGCTGAAACTGATTTTAGTGTCATGTTATTGTCTGTGGGAGCCAACGTTAAGAGACCGGAAAGGATTAGTTTTCTCTGTGTAAAGCTTCATGTGGAGATGTCGTGTCTTTGGGATGAGGCAGCACAGAGGAGAGGACAGAAACCATAACTCTGTTTATCCCAGCAGGTGGAACGGTTCATTGAAATCAAAGACACCTGCAGTATTTAGCAGTTTGTGACGGCTTCAGAAATCAAGGTAAACCTGCAGAATTGTCTTTACCAGGGAACAAACATCAGTTACAGCTTCTCTGTGTAAAGTCTTAATTGTAAATGAGCAAAGCCGACAACATGACTCCTGACTCACATTTGTCCTGATCTTTCAGCTTAAGAAAAATTGTTTTTATTATTGTCTTTATAAAGCTGGAACTCACACAGCCAAGAGCTTTTTTTTATAGCTCAGCATCTAGTTTCTCTTCAGAAGAACTGCTGTAAAAATGATTAAAGCTGCCGTCAGCAGAAAAACATCAACGTTGTTTAGGTGTTCAGACACCACTTAGTGTGGAGAACTAACATTATGTCTACACCCCTAAAAAAGTGTCTGATTTAGGCTCTTCACATTTTGTTTTCTACATTTAGTCAAAGCCCAGATCAGAGCACAGCTCAAGGTAAAAACAAATGCTCAGAGGTCAAGGAAATCAGGGAAGGAGAAAAGGAAGAAGGAAGCAAAATGGACAAAATAAAATAATTAAAGGATGAAAGAAAGAAGTTAAAATAAAAGATGTACAAATGAAAAACGTTAAAGGAAAAAACAACTAATGAATTGGAAGATGGACGAAGAAAAGGAGAACAAAGGAGAATGAGAAGAAAATCAGCACAAATGAAGGGTGGAAAATAGCCCGAAAGTGAAGGTAAACAAATGACAGGATGAAAACGGTCCTGTAACCTGTGATTAGTGCAGGTTGTACCTGCAGACGCTGCTCAGGGATGGAAAACAAACTGCACATTCCTTCATCTCATCTGTGTTTTTCTGTGACTGAAACAAGTCACCAAGGGTGACTAAAGCCTGAATAAAATTAGAAATAAGATTATTTAGGTCTGTTAACAAAACCATCAATATCACTGAAAAGTGGATAGATTTGAAGGAGGCTGGTGGAGCTGGAACAATGATACCATGAAGAATGAGTTAAATAACCCCTGAAAGGACACAAAGAGGCTGGAGGAGGTTATAAAGGAAAAGAGAGGACACAGAAAGGAGCGACCGTCAAAGCGAACAAACATTTACGAAACACACAAACTTTTACACTGATGGATTATTTTACTATAATTTTCTTCCTAATTCTGTTAGAACCAAACTACATCTTTGTGTCTCTAAGGTCAAACTTATTGGAGACAGACTAGTTTCAATTGTTGGGCCAAAGTTAGATTGTAATTAATTACACCTGTGGTGTGTGTGTGTGTGTGTGTGTGTGTGTGTGTGTGTGTGTGTGTGTGTGTGTGTGTGTGTGTGTGTGTGTGTGTGTGTGTGTGTGTGTGTGTGTGTGTGTGTATGAGCTCAATGATAAATTTGCCACTAATATTTTTGTATTTGTAGCATATTTCAGTGATTCATGCAATGTTTATAACAATTCTAAATTTATAACTAAAGTTTGAATTAATTAATTTTTCATTCTGTTTTTTAAATTCAATTCAACTTCAACCAGAGCAAGCCATAGGCAACAGGGTAAAGGAAAAACTCCCATAATGAAAGAAACCTCCAGCAGAACCAGGCTCAGGGTGGGCGGCCAATGGCCTTGACCGGTTGATGATGATGGATGATCACTTTTTAAGTCATTTACTAACAGATATTTAGAAGACAGAGATCTTATATTTAATAATCCACATTTAATAGTTTTGGGGTTTTGTTCTGTAAGAGGAGTAGTCTTAACTTTTATTAGTTTATCATGATTACCTCCTCTGGGTTGTTTTTTTTATTATGTAATTTAGTTTGTTGGGGAACAGACACAGTCTCTGTAGGTGTGTGGGAGTTGTAGGGGGGTGATGGTTGTAAGGATACTGCAGAGAGGTGTGTAGGACTGGATCACTGCGTGCTAGGCTCAACTCTTGATTGTCATACTTTTGGTTGTCTAATAAAACCAGCCATGTTTCTGGATAAGAAAGCTGCACCAACTAAAGTAGGATGGATGCCATCTCTCCTAATCAGCCCAGGTTTTCCCCAAAATCGTTTCCAATTATCTACATAGCCCACATCATTTGTTGGACACCAGCAAGACAGCCAGCAGTTGAATGACGACATGCAGCGTGTCGTCACTGGTCAGATTTGGCAGTATAGATTCTGCAGCATTTATTGAAAATGTCATGGTGAAATGTTTAACAGTCCAGTAAGCAGCTTAGAAGGTAGCATGAGCCTGAGGTTGGTTGTTGTAGATCTTATAACCAAAGAACAGCCAGACAAACGCACAGACTGTTCTGTGTTTTTAACAAAGCATACAAACGTTCAGCCCATCAGCAGACACCATAAACTGGTCTAAGAGCTTCACTTTCTGCCTGATTATGTTTCCTGCGAAGGTGGGTGGGGATTCCGAGCAGTGAATCAAGGGGTTCGAGGTTAGATTTGACCCTGTGGCACAGCCAAGAAGGCAGAAAATTCACTTTCTGTAGTCACGGCTGGATTCAGCTGATTGGACACAATGTGTGGTGTGGTTTTCACACTGATCTAAGGCTCCTGGTTGCTGCTCTTATCAGTGACGACTGAAGCTTTCCGCACGTGCTGTTCATATATATCCGTCACACCGTTACCTGCTCTGGTTCTTCAGTGATATCAATGTTATTGTTAAAAATAACAAGTAATGCATAACTAATAATGAGCACTTTAATTTTGGTAACGTAGATTTTATTAGTTTGTGTCTCCACACTGGTTCCCAGTTAGCATGGTGACCTCTGTCAGATCAGCTAAAAAACATTTTCACCTGAAAGGCAGATTTCACGCTGAGTGAAAGTTAAGCAGAAGGAAAAGCAATTTCTCCTCTTTCAGAGATCACACAGAAAGTAACAATCAACATGAAAACTACTGAGTGAAGTACCTGTCAGTAGTACACAGTACTACTGAACAGAGCTACTGCAGCATGAAAACTGCTTTGTTTGGTCATTACTTTTTATTTCTTGTTTCCACTGCTTTATGACCTGCTGTCTGTTGCCAAGGAGACACCAAGTGTCTCTGTAACCACGGAAACAACAGGAGACACTCCAGAGCAGCAAACATGATCGAATGTGTGTGTGTGTGTGTGTGTGTGTGTGTGTGTGTGTGTGTGTGTGTCAGTGAGAGGTGACGATTCAATAGTTATTGTTAATGTTCATTAATGACTAACTGACTAAGGTTACAGAGTGTGCGTGTATGTGTGTGTTAAAGGTCAAAGTTCAGCGGGTGCAGCGATCAGATGAGCAAATGCTTTTTAATATCACATTAATATGTAAAAGCAGCTGCTCTCTACGTTTTTCCATCACTTCAGAGGACATAATACTGACTCACCCTAACCCTTAACTTAACCCTTAAAGTGAGTCTTCACATTACCTTTTATTGATTTCATTTAGAGGAACCCGAAAAGGAACCATGAAAAACTGACCACTACTACTAAATGCACTATTATAACGTACTCAGAAAGGCTCCTGAAAAACATTTGATGAAAACATTCAATGTTTAATATGTGTACGAGTCATTCTACCAAAGTGTTACATTAGAAAACATTTGTTTTACATGTTGTTTTATGTCATAAATTGGATAAATGAATGAATGAATGAGTGAATGAGTTTGACTGGGTTCTGTTTATCTGGTTTTAGGAAGGCACTGCTGCAGAACTACTGCTGCATCAGGCAACAGGACTCAGTGAGAAGTGTCTTTACTCCAATGACTTTTGACACATTGCATTACATTCTGCACTTTGCTTCAGTGTTTTTTTTCCCTTTTTATTTGAACATTTTATTTCACAGGTGGAACTGCTGATGATGATTTTGTTCATCTGACTCATTAATAATTCATTTCTGGGGTTTACTCCTGCTGTGAAGCTTCTTTTAGTTGCCGATCTGTTGCCAGTTTGAATTGTTGTTGCAGCAACGTCACTCTTTGTATAATTTGAATTATTCAAATGCAGGTGTGAAGCTGACTTTGACCGCACTGTGTTTAAGAGTAAAAGCAGAGAATTAAAGCAGATCAACACCAGCTGGACCTGTCTGCTAATGTGAAGATAACGAGCAAAAAGCTTCAACAAACGGAAACGAATCCCCTTGAACACAACGCTGTTGCCAAGAGACACTGTTGCCAAAAACTTAGCTCATTGGATGGACCGGATGGTGTTGCCTAGTAACCGCTGCTTAGTGAGCACTCTACCAGGAAGCCTTAACAAAAAGTTGGAGGTCTACACACGCAGAGACACACACAGATATGCACACGCTGCTGTCAGAGTTGTGGCTGATGTTTTATTGGTTATGACTGGAGCCTCGTTACTCCCACTCTTCCTGTCGACTCGTCGCTCGAACTCAGACACCGAACAGTTACTGCCCCTGCGGTGGTTTTCCAGGTTTTAGAGCAGAGGAACAATGTTGTGTGAGTTCACTTTCAGGTTCACAGAACAACACGTGAAGAAGTCTTGTCCTGGTGTTGAATTGGGTTGTTTCTGATCCTCACAGGATGAACCATAAAGTTATTTCAAACAGTTTGAAGCTCATAGGAAATGTAAAACCTCATGTCTAAAACATCAGACACTAGACTAAGGTGGCAAAAACAAAACTCGACTGAGTTACTGCTACATTTTTTGCTTTCTTTTGGTTCTTCTCTTCAGGCTAAACCTTCAGGTTTAACTTCTGATTATTCCTAGGGTAGGAACCACTACTGTTGCAGAGACGCTACAATGTCCATTAAGTACACAGTAAGTGATGTCGGTAACTAGGGAGCTAAACATGCTTCCTGTGGAGAGTCCTGTGTGAGCTCTTCGGAGGAGAAGAGTGAACTATCCTCCACAAACGATGTGTTTAAACTCACTTATGTTTGCGCTGTTGCTCTGTGACTACAGAGGGTGTCGTGGACGGGTCTACAGCAGCACGCAGGAAGCTGCTCGCTGGTTATCTAATTATAGGACAGGATTGTATCTGCCACAGCCAACAACTAAACCTCACTAAGATAACACAACACACACTAGTGCCCATGTGTTTGTGGTTTATATGTGGAACCAAAAGACAAATGAGAAGTGCTGTTCACTGTGCATCTGCTCTTCTGGAGGCCTGACTCAGTCAAGGACTCACCTGCTCAGAGGCAGGTGTTTCCTGATGAGGACTAATGAGAACATTACAAATCCAGCCTTACAGTGAAGCAAGATAAAACCATAATCATCAGTGTGTACTCACTCATGACCGTGGCTGTCCTAGTGCAGTTGTAGAGGATGGCCAGCTCTCCAAACACTTTGCCCGGTCCCATCGTGCACAGCTTCATCCCCTCTTTGGTCACCTCCACCTTCCCCTCTGGCCAAAACACAAACATTTAATTGATTTATTTTTTTTGAAGCTTCAAACACAAAAGCAAAACAATACCATATCATGTTGGATATAAGTCCTGTGACTAAAACAAAGTGCACTAATTTATTTTGATTGTGAAACATAAAATCTAAGCAGCCTCATGTTTCCTCTGAAACATTATCATTCAGTTTAAATGAATTTGCAGCAATTCCATCTAAGTGTGAGGAGCAGAAGTATTAAATCATCAGCAAGAAGAGATCAGCTCACCATCTGATTCTGCTGCTTCACGTCTGTTTTTAGTCAAAAATCTGATTAATCCACGCCTCTACACTGTGTGTGTGTGAGTGTGTGTGTGTGTAATAGGCACAATTGTGTTTTGTCCTGCTGCAGCGACACATTACGAACAATATAAATGTCTCAGCTTTCATTTATTTTGTTTGTCAAGTTGCAATCAGCGTGCACACACACACACACACACACACACACACACACACACCCACGAACCGCCACCTGTCATTTCCCGTTCTTTTGTGTGTGTAAAGAGAAATGAGGGATTTTGCATATCAAAGATGGTCTGTTTTCATTAGTGAGGAGAACAGAACCAGAGAGATGATCGAACAGAATGTGAAGTGTGAGTAAAGCTTTATTAATTGAAAAAGCTCAGGTTGTTCAGTTTTTACATATAATTACTGTGTAACTGTTTCCTTATTTTAAACACACAATAATTGACGTTCTTGTCTACGACCTGGATCACGGCCTAGTAAGTTTCACAGCACGATGATGATTCATGTTGAGTTCTGTTGGAGACCAGCTGACAAATTCCAGTTCTACCTCTTATAGCTCTGTGTCTACCACCTCCAGGGACATACAGAATGTGCTGTATTCCAATAATGTCCTTTATAAAGACCCGAGGACATTGTTCTACAGAAACAAAACGGACCCTTTATTTCATTAATTAAAAAACAACATATGACCAGTGCATCAGAGGTAAACATAACCAGAATAAAAACAAGAAAAACTGTCTCACTAACAGCCATGATATTTAAAAATAATTAATCCTAAGGATGTTAACATGTTTATTTTTGTGATCACTGTAAAGGACTGAATGTGTTAAAACAATGTAAAAGGGAATGAACACAGGACACATCATGCAAAAAACAAAAATAAACAGCAACAAAATGCTGTCAGTAATGCAGAAATATGTCATCTATCAATTTATGGTTCACACCAATAAATAGAATCACACTCACAGTTTGTAGCAGGAGGATGGAACTAGTTTGTATCAGTGTCGCACATGTGACGTCTGTCTGACTTTAGCATTTGAACAAACGCTGACATTTCAAACTCATGTTGATGATCATTGATTTATACGTCAAAAACTGGAAATGTCAGAGTGATCAGTGATACACAGAAATATTACAAACACACTTCACGTAAGAAACAAACACAAATATGAGCCTGTGTCCTTTAACAGGTTTCTCTTAAAACTGAGTAGACTTCTTTGATGATTCATTCAATTTGAGTAGATTCCGTGAATCAGAGACTGTTCTCTGTGCAGCTGAGCAGTTTCACTTATCCTGTTAAGGGTGATGGGGGGGCTGGAGTCTTATTGAGAGGCAGGGTCCACTCTGGACAGGTCTCCAGTCTATCTTAGGGCCAACACAGAGAGTCATACACAGACAGGCAAACGTGCACACTCACGTTCACACCTACAGGCAATTTAGAGTCACCAACGAACCTAACATGCATGTCTTTTATTCATTCACTGAAAAACATCCTGACTTTATCCAACTCTGTCCAACTGAGCCCATTTATACTCTGTGGTCACAGTGACCTGCTGGTTCATTTGGCCTCTCATGCTCAATCTGCCTTGCCTTCCTCTCAGTGTCCTGCAGACACTACGCAGGGAAAACAAAACACACAGGACCTGCTGATGACACTGTAACAGTCACAGCTCTCTGTAGTAACTAGACATTTTCCGTCTCTTTCCATCTCCAGGTAACATCAGCATCAGGAGAAACCTGCCGAGGAGACGGAAAAAATGCAGAGGAGTAAAAGTCACCGCTGTGAATGAGGGTGTAGGAGTTTTTCTACCTTTTATTGTGGTTGTTTTCTTCTGAGGCACCTGTCATATTCAGAGCAATTCTTCTGAATTCCTCAGTACTTTTTTCATTTAAAAGTTTTTCTAAACAATAATTAAATTATTGGATTGTTGCATCATGCAGCAATTTGTGGATTGTTGGTGCAAACAAATGACTTAAACAAATGATAATTGATTTACCAAACAATATTAAATGAATGAGGAAAACCTTATCAGTATTGACAGTACTGATGAACTTCCTGCTGATCGGGGGCTGACGGACTCACTGTGCATCATGTGGTCAGTCCTTGGACCATGTTGTGTTAACATTAAAACTCCAAATAATTATAGACGAGCTGCATACATTTAAGTTATGTAAAATAATCAGGATTATTTTTAGAAATCAACATGTCTGTGCCTGGCAACACACACACAAACATTAATTAACCCCACTGTGCCTCATATGCACACAGTCAACACACTCACACAGCAGATGGTGATCATTATGTTGAATGGCAAGATAAACACACACACACACACACACACACCGTATCTGCCATTGTAATTGGAAATTGTAATGATCATTGGGCTAATATCTCTCACACACACGCATACACACACACAAACACACACACACACAGCTAAAATATCATGTTCAAATAAATGTCAACGTTACAAACACCTCAGAGGCAGCAGAGTCATTAACAGAGTGGTGAAGCCTGAAGCTGTTGTTACTGTCATCTATGTTTGCAGCTCTCCCATCACTAAATTAACTACCAGCAGAGAAACCTGTATCAAACTGTGTCATACACAGCAACACAAACAGCTGAAAACATGATTGAAGCATCATTAATGCTGGTTTCCTTCCTCTTGTTTGGTTCTCGATGAGAAATTATTGTTTTTAAAGACAGAGACAGAGACACTGTCCCCACCTGCAGGACTTAGGCACTAAGGATAGAGGCATAGTATATAATGACATGATGTGCAGCACAACTGGCATTCAAATCTCTCCTCCAACAAATAAGACAAATATCAGGAAGTAGCTGAATGTGTTGCCCACAAATGTAACGATGCCCAAACTAAACATAGATACGTTTGTGTGAATCATCCCTTTTAATAATTCATCATGGATCCTCTCTGCATCTCAACAGCTGTGATTTCGGCTGAATGTCAGAGGAGGAAGTGAGCTCCCAATAAAATCACACCTGGTCCACTCTAATGATGGATGGAAGGTCTACACACAGTCTGATCAGTCCGAACATGTAAAGCCATCAAAAAGATCCAGACAGCAACACTGATGAGTGTGGGGGTTCAATTCTCTCTCTGCTCAGTAACAACCAGCAGTAACTGAACTCTGGTACATCAGGGGACGAATTACAAATAAAACTCTGAAAATGAGGCGGTGGACACAGTGACAGATGTGCGTGGGCGACCGACTACCACAGACAGACAGAGAGAGAGAGAGAATATCACTATAATTAGACAGGTGTGTGTCTCTGAACAAATGCAGTTTGTAAAGACAACACAAATCTTCAGTTACAGCTGGAAATTAATTTCTTCTATTGATGGTTCAGGAGTTAGTCTGAACCAGGAAACTAGATGTGGTCTTAAAAAAGATTCACATTTAAAAACAGATTTGATTCTGTAGTGAAATCACTGCGTGAGCTCAGGAAAGCCTCTAAAAACCACAGTCACAGTTTGTCTCTGCATCCACAAATGTTAAAACTCCACCATGCAAAGAAACAACCAGATACCACCAAGATCCAGAAACTGTGTGTCCTTCTCTGAGGCTGACCTTATTAAAAATGGACTGAGATTTGAGGAGTCAAAATGCACAGTTTATAGGTTTCTGTGATGGGGGTCAAATATAAGATAGGAGGGGCTAAAATTCTATATGAAGGATGAATGGGAAATGATTTGTTGTCCAAATTACTGCTGTTTGTCTCCTCAGTTGCCAAATACAGTGTTGTTAATAGAAGAGGTGATGCAGCGCAGCGGTTAACACGACCCTGTCCCAACTTTTTTGAAATATATGGTTGGCATCTAATGCAAAATTAAACAAATATGAAAATACAGAAAATACCAGAACATCATGGTGGTCGAATGCTTGGTGCTGCTGTCACTGGTTTGAATCCACCTGCTGGCAACGACCTCTCTGTGTGGAGTTTACATGTTCTCCCCGTGCTTGTGTGGGTTTCCTTTGGTTTCCTCCCGCAGTCCAAAGACATGCATGTTAGGTTCACTGGCGACTCCAAATTGCCTGTAGGTGTGAACGTGGGTGCACGTTTGTCTGTGTATGACTCTGTGTGTTGGCCCTAAGATAGACTGGAGACCTGTCCAGAGTGGACCCTGTCTCTCAATCAGTGATAGCTGAGATAGACACCACCCCCCCATGACCCTTAACAGGATAAGACGGTGAAGATGATGATTCTTGTCTTTCTGGTTTATACTATCAAAACATCCCCTATTTGCAAATCTTTGTATTCTCTTATGAACATTTTACACAGTGCCCCAACTTTTGTGGAAATTAGTTGTGCAAAGAAAAGCAGCATAATGTGTCAGACTCTTAGTAATAAAAAAAAAGTTCCTCTGCTGAAGGACGGTGTCTGTAAACAAACTAATGAGTCAGGACACATTTCCAGGTGATCAGTGTCACTGAAGCAGCTTGTAGAGTTCGGAAAGACGCCAGAAACATGATGCGTTTGCTTCGACAGCTGCCTTCAGAACACAGACCAGAGGATCATCAGTGAAAAGAGGAGGGGTGTCGGTAGACGATTAAATTATATAGTCAGAGTTTCTCTGAACGCCACAGCAGGTTTTTGGTTTGTAAGGGTCTGAAGTGGGTCAATTGGAGGTTGTAATAGTGACAAACAGCACAGAGTGAGACCTCCTCCAGTCTTTGTTGATCTTAACTGAGACAAACAAGCACTTAAAAAAAAAAAAAGTAATTTGCATCCACTCGACTGTCTGACGTGGAGGTCTGGGTTTTAAAAACTCATTAAAGCAGCTGGAGAGCTTTAGTTGCCCTGACAGGTCATCAGCAGAGGGAGGAAAACATAAAATACAGCTGAATGAGAAGAACCACTGAAGTCCGCCGTGAATTTATTACAGAGCCGCTTCTCGTTAGTCTGAAAAATCAATTTTTGCCTTTGTTACAGGTAACAGCAGCCATCTGTACCACTCCCACACAGACAGACTTCTTTGTAAGATCAGGACAAAATGAAACAAGTCTGAGCTTTTTACTAAACGCTAGTTAACCTTCAGAGACGCCAACAGCAGCAGATTTAAACAGAGTTTGAAAGGAGTCGGAGGTTAAACTGTTTCTAACTCATGTTCATTTCTGCTCCTGATTTCTTTCTCAGGTCTGCTGTGTACACGAACCTCCATACGGAGCAACTGGGCACTGTTAAGGCCTCACACCACTACAGCCACACTGGAGGGGTTGTTATGTGTTGTTCTCTGTCTCTCTGTGGAAGGTTTGTCTCTTTGACAGCAGTTTGCTTGCCTCTGCAGCCACTTGCACCACCTTCATAAAGATAATATTTAGCAGTCTATTCTGGATCAGGGCCCCTTGACCTCTTTGGCCCCTGGTGTTGTGGCCTGTAGATCTGGTCTGTGATCCATTCATGCTTTCTTTATTGTACGATTTAAATGAGAAGATGTGAGGACCCCACTGAGGGGGAAAAAGTGATGTGGAGCTCCTCAAGGCTCCATTCCTGGTCCTCTTCTGTTCAACAGCTAGCTATTATAGAAATCACCAGTACTACCCAGGAGTACATCAGACAACTGCATGTGAGGGGGGACCAGGAGAGACCGCATCAGACCAGCACTCTGTCAGTGAGCATCCTCACAGCTAAAGAAAGACCAAGCAGAAGTGAGCAGAAATGTTTCAGAAAATACATTGAGTTCAGGAGGTTTTCACCCATCTGTCACTAATACACTGGTTAGTCTGTCTTCTTTCATTCTTTCCTGTGTATCCTGGCCTCCTGTCTCCTTCACATCTCTCTTGCTTCCATCATTTCTTCCCTTCCCTGAGGCCAAATCCCTTTTATCTCCTCCCTCACTTTCACCTATTTATTTATGAGCTTTCTTTCCTTCCTCTTTTTTCTTACTGTTCTTCCTTATCTATTCTTCTGTCCTTTGTCCTCTGTGCATCCTTCCTTGTATCCTTTCCTCATGCTTCTTTCATATCCCTCTTCTTTCCTTTTTCCTTCCTTCACCTACTACTCCAATACTTTTGTCTACATTTCCTTCAGTATTACTTTTGTTTTTCTTTCCTTTTCTCTCCCTACCCCTCCTCCCTTTTCCCAGTCTTTCATCCTTGTCCCATCTCAGTTTCCTCCCTAATCACCTTTTGTCCTCCACTCCCCACTGTCCTTTCATTCTCTGCATGTTTAATACTTTCTGCTGTCATTATAAACTGGGTCCAATTTTCCAAACTGTGAAAACATTTAAAATTCCAAATATGGTCATCCAACAGGTTGCCATGCCAACCCCATCCACCGGAGAGCTGTGTGTGTCTGTGTGTTCTCTCTTTTACATAATGAGACAAAACGACTGCATCTGTTTCTTCCCCCAAACACAGAATTAATGAGCATCTCTCTCTCTCTCTCACACACACACACACACACACACCCCACCCCCACCCCCTAGTTGTGGGGAACCTCACTGATGTAATGCATTCCTCAGCAACTCATCTTCAAACTACAATATGCACCTATTCCTCAGCATTTATTCTGAGATGCAGATCTTATTGTGGAGGGTTTCTGTCAGACCTTCCTGCGATCCAACTTCACTTGTACCAGAGATGTTTGCTGAAACTGCTCCTTCTCACCAGAGAAATTCAGTCGGAGTTGGGAGCTCACGGCTCTCAATCAATTTTTGACCACCCTTTACGCCTTGACCCTGTTCGACTTGAACATCTATATGTACGAGTTAAATTCTTTGAGCAGAGGAAAGGACAGTCCAAAATTTCTCGAGCTGCTTTACCCACAGCTGAACAAGCTCCAGATACTGGCTTTAACTGAGACGAACAAACCCAATAATAAAGAGCAAGACAAGAAAAAAAAAGAAAAGTGTTAGATCTGCAGATGGCAGAGAGAAAAGAAATGTCATCACACTTATGGTATCAATGTAAAAAACAAACACACATACACACTTTTAATTCTGTTTGTGGTCTGTTTTTAGGGATCACTTCTTCTTCCTGCGACAGGACTTTATTTAGCCACCATCTGACCCCCCACACCCCTCCACCCACTCTCTGGATGTTGATCTGATTCTCCGAACATGAATCTGTTTTGTTCTTTTCTACTTTGGGCTTTTTCTCTCTGTCATTTAGACAAAATGTTCGTTCTAAAGACCTGAACTGACTCCATTTCGCTGCCTCCACATGTACCAGTTGTTTGATGAGGACACACTGCCAAAATGTATTCAGTTCAACCAATGGAAATCAAGCAGCTGCAGTTAGAAAAGTTCCACATGACGTTCTCAAGGACTCAAAACAATGAATCACAGTTCAGTCAAGTCATGATATGGAGTTTTTAAAGAATTGAAGCAGTCAGATTTCCCAGCATTCATAGCATTCAGTAAAAACTGAATTCAGTCCCTGATCACTAACATTTAAAGGTCGGTAAACTGACTGTGGAAGTTTGTGTTATCAGCTGGAAGTGAACTGAGAGTCTGTAAAACATTCAGCCAACTTCACTCAGGGCTTGTAACTTCATATCATTTACAATGCTGTGCAAAAGTCTTTGGCCACCTCTGGACCTGCTATCACTGCTTTGATGACCATATATTTTCATTTCAGAGTCTATTTATTAGCACACTGCTAGAAAAGGAAATGGGAATGGATGTAAACTGTAACGATTTGTGTATATAATTTAGGACCCAGGAGAGGTGATGGCAACAGGAGGAGAAATAATCAAAGGGTCTATTGAAATTTTAAAAAGGCCAAAGAGAAAACGCTTCCTTAAGGGAGGACAGAAAATGCACAGTCGCAGAGGAAACAGACTCGGTAAACAGGAAATTGAAGGCAAACACTAAACTAAGAGTGCGCACATACAGGGATTAACTAGAGCAATATAACGGAAACACGTGTAAAGAGGAAAACAGACAAGGAAAAACGAAAACCCTAAACTCAGAAACAGACAGACAGGGATAATTAAAATCTAAACAAAGTTTAGTCCAAGATCATGACAGTAAACTGTATTAAAGTCTGAGCTCCCCTTGCACTTTACATGTCTCTTCTGGGCAACAAAAAGGAGTAAAAGACTGAAAAACTTTCAAAATCTGATGAGAATTTTCTAAGAGTTTATTCTTCGAGAGACCAGAAGATGTCCAACAAGGACCTGGCTCAGCATGCGGCAGCTTCCTCTGGATGTCATGTTGATCCTTCTGCATTCTAAAAAATGTTTGATCAGGACTGGTCTTTGAGGACTTTTTCAGAGGGGAACAGTTAAGACGAAAGGGGAAAAAAGAATTAATGATGAGTATACGTTTGACATTTTTAGGTCCTATCCTTGACAATATGTGAGAAGAAGAGTTGGATATAAGAGATGAAAGAATGAGTATTTGCAACCTTTGGTGGAACATGGGGGGTCTGTCATGGCTGCATTTCTGCTTGTGGTGTTGGTGAAGTCGTTTCAATTAATTGGATCATGAGTGTTGAAAAGTAGACAGGTTTTAATTCATTATATGAGTCCTTCTGGAAAAACTCTGATCGGTTTTATTTTTCAGCTTGATACTGATAACTTAAAAAGACATAAAAGACGGTCTATGTCTAAACAAGTGCTCTGGGAAGTGCTAAGGGAAGTCTGCTACAAAAAAACCAGAAGACTGAACCTGACTGTGCTCTGGTCACACTTAACCTTTAAACAAAACACCATCTATCTCTGACTTGAACTAAAGTGCTTCTCTTGCCTAAAGCAACAGGACTCCGGCGCCGGACTCGATGATTTTGCAAAGTTTTTTCACTTATGTTTTCATGGGGAAAATGGAAACAGGTGGATGAAAACTGTCTCCAGGACCACAGTGGCCATCGGGTCCACAAACCAGGTCTCCCTCTGCAGTCAGGTTTCTGCAGCTCTTCCCAGTGTGAGCTGAACCAGGTGGAAGCTGGGGTGGAGGTGGGGCTTGCAAAAGGCTGGTGGTGCTGGTGGTGAGCGGCAGCATCATCACCTATGAGTGGAGCCACAGGTGTGCAGCAGACAGGTTCGAGTATCGGCCAAATTAAGAGACGTCTTAATTGGTGGACTGGAGATTTGTCAACACAGCAACAAGTAGATTAAAAGGCAGTTCTGGAAAAGAGTTGGTCTGCAGCTCACTGTCCACGCTCACACAGAATTGTTGGTTCAACTCCCCACTATGAAGAAAAGACTGCTTTAAATACATGTTGCATCTGAGTTCAGTAGAGCACTGGAATTAGGACGCCTGCAGATTTACACACACACACACACACACACACACACACACACACACACACACACACACACACACACACACACACACACACACACACACACACACACACACACACAGCATGTCTACCAGCAGGTCTCGTGCTCATTTGCCCACTACAGAGACTGTAATGTTGTATCAGCTATTTTAGGAATGACCCACTTATTCTTAGGTGGACACGCACAAACAAACACGCACGCACACACTAAATCAGTTCTAAAACACAGTGAACAACATGAATCCATCAGCCTGTCTGAACCCTGCCTGCCCACACCAGATGCCATTCAAAAAATACCTATTTTAACACATATCTGCTAATAACATTTAGTCCCTTTTACATAAACTCTAACAAAAGACATCTGTCACATTGTGAGGAGCTGCTCTTAAATTCAGCAGGGCTCTTATCTACCCAGCAGCTTTTACATATATACAGTATAAATGTCATCGGTGGGTTCACACTGCTCTCCACCACCCACCGGCAGGGAGGATTGGCCATCTGGAGGATTGTTGTATCTGTGAGTCCAGAATCAGTAAGACAAAATATTTAGGCTGTGCTGAAAAATACAGTCGTTGGAAGGTCCTTTGTGACATATCATGTGACCCCTGACTGTTAGGAGCCTTTTTTATATTTATTCCAAAAGACTTCAATGCAAGTGAATGAATCCTAAATGTTTTCCTCATTTAAAGGAGGAGTCGAAAAAACACAACCAAACAGATTAAACTGAGTTTTCGGTCCAAAGACACTGACATCAACCTGTGTTTTAAGTGGGAGGATCACGTTACTAAACAGGCTTCTTATATAATGAACCTCAACGCGGCTATAAATATAACAAAGAGCTCAAAGTAAATAGACAGAGAAACGAATGAATGTGTATATGTGAAATGTAACGGCAACACAGGGAAATTATAATGTTTCTCACAGTGACTTTTTGTGCCATCATAATCAAACACCAAATCCTCTTAATCACTGCTTCAAGTCTTTGTCTCATTCTGTTTAGCTCCAGTTTGTGTCTCATTAAGTCTGGATTACAAAGCTGGCAGCTGCTCACACGTCCCCAGAAGATTTACTCCACTTCATCTGGATCTACATATTTTACCTAATGTAACTGCAGCTCTGAAGCAGAGTAAGAACTATGGATGGTCCCTGTCCCCAGTCTGTGCGTCAGGGGCCACAGTGATAAGGTACAAACACAGAAAACAGCAACACGAGTTCCTCACACAAACTTCAATCTTACATTAGATCATTACTTTAAATGTCCTGATATAATTCATCTTTAATTTGATCCTAAACTGGGATGTAGAGTATGTGTCAGCATAAGCTTTATAGGTCCATAAATAGTCTATCAATCAGTGATCCTTACTATAGTAACCAGATGGGTCACGTTGTGTTGCAATCATCATTAAATCACACAACAATGACTGACACAAACAGGTACCTTTAGTATAAGCATGCAATGCAAAGGGACTGGACCAATTGGTGCTTTTTCACACCTCGGGAATGAAAACGTGCTGGTACACTCTCAGTTCTGTCTTCACATTTAAATCTGAAACTTACAAACCAAGAAGCTCTGGGAATTGTCAGTCATGGGCTCTCAAACATTTTAGCCTCGATATACTTCCATGATGTGGACCTGTGGTTACAGCATGTCCAGCCTAAAGTGTTTCTACATCCATTCACTGTGAGTAAGCGGTGTGGAAATTATGTGTTTTAGCCATGAAGCTACAACATAAAACCCATCTGACATCTGGTCTTATGAAATGACTTCTAACATTTGAGCTGTTTTAGTTTCCTTTGACTTCATTTATTTGTGTTTCTTTCCACAGTCCAGAGACATGCAGCTGGATTAATTGATGGTGCAGGACGAGTTGATGATAATGGAAGGACAGACTGTTTAACAGTTTGTGTGTTCACTGATCAACAGACAGAAACATCAACAGTTTAACGTAGAGTTGTATTAGCGCATCAAATAACACCAACTGCGGAAGAAGAGCAGCAGCAGCACCAGAGGGGCCTCTGTGTTCAGCGGTGTTGGAGCAGAGGTGATGTTCAGCAGCCTTCAGGCGTTCTGACACGTTACACTACGCACAGCAAGCTAACGTGTTGCTGGAAGGACCAGCAGCTGAGAAAACACTGTCCTAAAGGTTGAACTGAGCTCCAGGAAAACTTCTGCAGCACCTTCACACAAATGGCACGAACCTCAGAGCCTCTAAAGAACTTTAAGCAGCTTCTCATTAAAAACCTTCAGTTTCCAGGTCACCTGCCCAAATTATTACAACATGGTTTTATTTTAAATGTCATCAGTGTGTGGGAGACAAAACATTCCTTTTTTTTTCCCTCCCTCAACTCAGCTTTTCTCCATCTGCAAGACTGAGAGTGAAACCCCTTAAGACCAGGACAAGATGGATGTTAGAAACTCAACTCAAAGACAACAGACCCTGAAGTCTAAAACAAGTCTGGGTCACAGTAAACCTTTTAACTCAGTCAAAAACTGTTTATCTTTCTAAAAACGTTCCAGCTGAAAATGAGCAACTAAGACAAAATCTACTCAAGACCAAACCTGTGGTAACAGTCAAAACTGTCTGATGACAAACATGATTCAGAAAGAGACGAGTCCGATAGACTGAGACAAGTCTGATGGAGTCATATCCAGTATAACCCCCCTAACAAAGTCCGAAGGCCAGCAGTGACCAAGTCAGAATCCAAAAGCATCTGAACAAAATGAGTCCCAGGTACCTGTGAGAAAAACTGAGATTGGTTTCTGCATTTTCTCTTTCCCTGTGGAACTGCCAGTCTGCAGTGAACAAGGCCGACTTCATTCCAGCTTTTGCTACACACTCAGCTGTTCACCTGCTTGCACTTACAGAAACCTGGATCATGCCACAGAACACAGCCACCCCAGCTGCACTCTCCACCAATTTTTCATTCTCTCACACTCCTCGCTCATCAGGCCGGGGGGGTGGGACTGGACTCCTCATCAATGACACCTGGAAGTTTTCCTCGACAGCACCACTCAGCAATCTGTCTTCTCTGGAATACCATGCCGTTAGGATTACAGCACCGATTGCAGTCATGGTGATTGTGATATATCGACCACCGGGCCAGCTAGGGAACTTCTGTGATGAACTGGACATGTTGCTGTCCCACTTCCCAGAAGATGGCACTCCTCTCATCGTCATGGTAGACCTGAACATTCACCCAGAGAAACCACAGGCGGCTGATGTGTTTGCTCTTGTAAACACATTTGACCTGAGTCTGGTCTCCACTCCTCCGACCCACAAAGCTGGCAACACCCTCAACCTCATCCTCACCCGGAACTGCACCACAGACAACATCTTGGTCACTCCTCTGCATGTATCGGATCATTTCTTCATTCAACTCACAGTCCTTATCCCGAGACCTTCGCAATCTCCTCCCACACTTGTAACATTCCGGAGCAACCTCAGGTCTCTCAACCCGGATCGATTCTCCTCTGCCCCCAACACAGGACCTCTCCATCTGCGATGCAGATGCAGTCACAGACAGTCTTTGCAATACACTTTCATCATGTCTGGATTGTCTCTGTCCTATGTCTTCGAGACCCGCCCGTCTCTCACCTTCTAATCCGTGGCTCACTGATGGGATCCGTGAACAACGCACCACGCTCAGGAGTGCTGAGAGGAAGTGGCGCAAATCCAAGACTCCATCTGCCCTTGCTGAGTATCAGAATCTCCTTGGACCTTTTTCTCACAGTGTCACCAGGGCAAAGATCAACTACTACCAGGAGAAGCTCAGCAACACCACAGACACCAGAAAGCTGTTCTCCACTTTTAAATCACTCATCTACCCACCTTCACCACCGCCATCTACCTCTCTCACTGCTGACAACTTTGCCAACTTTTTTACCAACAAGGTTGCAGCCATCAGCTCACAGTTCTCTCCTCCAGATGATGACATCCATCTAACCTCTTCCAACACTGCATTGCTCTCATCATTTGCAATTCTGAATGAGGATGACGTATCCACCCTCCTCCTCTCTAATCATCCGACTACCTGCACTCTGGATCCAATCCCTTCCACTCTTCTTCAAGCAGTTGCACCTGCACTCATGCCAGCTATTACACAAGTCATCAACACATCTCTCAAAACAGGGACTTTTCCAACCTCTTTCAAGCAGGCCTTAATTACCCCACTGCTCAAGAAGCCTTCTCTTGATCCCTCTGTAGTGGAGAACTACAGACCTGTCTCCCTCCTTCCTTTTCTGGCCAAGACTATGGAACGAGCTGTCTTCAACCAACTCTCAGACTTCCTTTCCAAGAATAACCTCCTCGATGTCAACCAGTCTGGCTTCAAGAGGGGTCATTCCACGGAAACGGCACTCCTGACTGTTGTGGAATATCTTCGAGCTGCAAAAGCCACAGGTCAATCATCTGTCTTAATTCTACTTGATCTATCATCAGCCTTTGACACTGTGAACCATCAGATACTCTTGTCCACACTCTCTGACTTGGGCATCTCTGGATCAGCTCTAGACTGGCTTTGTTCTTACCTATCAGGACGAAGCTTCAAGGTATCCTGGAGGGGGCAGCTTTCTAACTCTCATAGCCTCTCTACCGGTGTGCCGCAGGGCTCAGTTCTTGGTCCTCTCCTCTTTTCTATCTATACTTCATCCCTAGGTGCCATCATTCACTCACATGGTCTTTCCTTTCACTGCTACGCTGATGACACACAGCTCTTCCTGTCCTTTCCACCGGACGACTCCACTGTCTCATCGCGTATTTCTGCCTGTCTCTCAGACATCTCAGCCTGGATGAGTGAGAGACACCTTCAACTCAACCTCTCTAAGACCGAAGTCCTTGTCTTCCCAGCCAGACCTTTGATGCAACACAACATCAGCATCAACATTGGATCTACAGTGATTGTCCCCACTAATTCGGCCAAAAATCTGGGGGTCATCATCGACGACCAACTGAGCTTTAAGGACCACATCTCCTCCCGCTTACCTCAACTCACTCATTCAAGTCTACAATCCTTCTCGCCCGCTGCGGTCTGCCAACGAACGACGTCTGGTGGTCCCAGCACCGCATAGAAGACACCAAGCAAAACTTTTCAGTGCAATGATCCCACGATGGTGGAACGAGCTACCAAACGCTGCACGCTCAGCTGATTCTCTCCTAATATTCAAAAAACTGCTGAAAACTGAACTCTTCCGCATCTTCCTATGCACTTAAATCTTTAATATAAAAAAAAAAAAAAAAAAAAACCTTTCTGCTCTCTTGCACTTGTATCTCGTGAACTGTGAACACTTTTCTGATAGGACTTTTCTTTGACGTTTTCTCCTTGACTTAGATTTTTGCTTGCCTTGTACCTCACTTGTAAGTCGCTGTATGTAAATGTAAATGTAAATGTAAATGTAAATGTAAATATCGCCTCCAAACACAGGGTACAGAACTGCAAAGATGTACCTAGCTGTCTCTCAGAAGACCTGTCCACATGACAATGTCAACAGTATGTTCATTAAATAGCAGTTAGCTTGCACAGCTAAGTTCTAACCTAAAAACACTGTGACCACAGTGAGCGCTCAAACGTGTGGCTTCACTTTGGAAAAGACAGAGACACAGCAGCAAGTCAGTCAGTGTCAGTGTCAGTGTGTGTGTGTGTGTGTGTGTGTGTGTGTGTGTGTGTGTGTGTGTGTGTGTGTGTGTGTGTGTGTGTGTGTGTGTGTGTGTGTGTGTGTGTGTGTGTGTGTGTGTGTGTTTTAATAGATACAAATCCTTAAAAATATTATTAAAACTTTTTTTTAAAAATGTAAATGGAATCAGAGAAGAACATAATTGATTTTCTTAATGAGAGAACATCATAACCGGACTTCTGTCTAGTTCGTCATTTGTGGCCTCACCTTCCATCACAAAGACCAAAGAGCCCACGTCACCCTCTTTGATGATGCAGGCCTCGTTCCCATAGTCCACCGGGTACATGCAGTCCACGATCTCCTGGATCTGAGACATCTCTAGGTTCTTCATGAAGTCATTGTCCAAGATGGCGTTTTTGATCAGCTCCTTCGACCTGGGAGGCAAGAAGAGAGCAGAGGTTACAATATCATCTCCTGGAGGTCAGTGGTGGATGAAGTACTCAAAAACCGTATCTGAGTAAAAGTACAAATAATCAAACAATAATGTACTAAAAAGTATTTGTACCTGCTGAAATTTCTAGTTAAGTAAAAGTAAGAAAATAAAATATAAATCAAGTACTTAAAGTATTAAATTCAAAAGTACTTTCAAAAGTAATTTTTTCCTGTGCTTTTCTGTGGATCAGAGCTGTTTCAGGTTTTTGTGCGTAATTATGAATGAAACACACACTGTGGAGCAAGTGTGTGAGGCCTCATGTGAACATAAACTTACTGTTTTTCTGTGTCATTTATCAATGACTGAACCCTGATTAAACCCTGAGCGTCCACCTGTTCAGCCAGAGTCCAGACGGACAGACACACTTGTGGACAATGGTCGACCAGTGAGTAAGCTGCTGGAGCTCAGGTGAGAGAGAAAGAACCCGACTTTTGTTACCACTATACACAGGTGCACTAACAGGCTCTAATGCAACTGTCAGATCCAAGCGCTCATCCGTGCATCATCCTGTGTTTGTTGTTTGCTGCCGTGTGATCATTTTACGTCTTAGTCTGGTTGATTTCCTCTTTAAGCACCTCGCCGTAAACCTCTGGGGAAAAGCTTCATTAAACATCTCCAGGAACATTTACAACCTTCTTCTTACAGCTTTAGTCAAGCTGTGATCGTCCTTTGTGATCAAACGACACACGAGCCACAGAAATTAAAGTGAACCTGTGGTTTGTCCTGTCACATCCTCTTTGAATAATAACTGTTTCTCTGCTGCTTTCACAGTCTGACTGACTGAATCAGTTAATGTGTGCGATCGATAGCAGCCGAGTGTGAACGTCCAGTTTAATGTCAGGAAAGGACAGAGAGCCAGCACATTATAAACACTCTGCAGCTCTGATTGATTTCACATCGGTTTTTCAGGTCTTAGTCAGAAATGCTGGTCCAGAGGGACAAATGTCCAGACCAAAGTCTATCAAAATCTAATAGACATATTAAGTGGAAATGCACCAACTGCTGCTCCGCAGAGGACGAACGTCTCATTCTCAGAACTGTAACGCTGCTCTTTTTTCTGGAATTTTGTCTGAAAAACTGTTGAAGCTTCATCTTAGAGTTTCGTTTTAGTTTTACAGCACTAAACATGTCAACATAAATGCATCAAATTATTATTGTCTTTTCCAGAGTCACTTGATGTAAATTCCTAATTACGGCATCCTAATCACATTTTCTCAGCATCTGGTGCCACACATGAATGCTCCTGCTGCCAGATCACTGCAGCTTTTTTTAAAGAGAAGAAAAGCGGCTCCTTCCTCCTCGACACCAGGACAAATGAAAAGCAGCATAAAAACCCAACATGAGTCAGCCATGATAGAGTTACAAATGCTCTACACACAGAGAGAAAGTGGGATATTACAGCAGAGCCAAAGGTTTCCTTCCTGTCAATTCAATACAGCACATTTTAATTGAAACGGACTGAAAGAGACAAACAGAGGGAAGGAAAGATGGAGAGAGGAAAACAAATAGGCCAAAAATCCAAACTCGCAGCTGTCGACTGGATCGCAGCTTTGCTTTCGTTCTCGAGTCCAGAAGCTCAGAAGAACACTCTGAGCTGATATTTAACCACTAATCTCCTGAAGGAGCCAGATCTGAAAACAGTTACAGATCAAACTGTTTACGCCTAATTTTTCAAGGTTTTAATGAGGACACAAACACTGATATGTCACTGACTGACATCTTTCACCTCAGCTGCTGAGGTGAAACATGGGTTTTGTGGTTCTGATGGTTCTCTGTGAGGCTTTGCGTGTAACAGATGACCTAAAGATTGAGAGTTTTCTGCTTCTTAAAGGTCATCACTGAAAGCAGAAGCATGATCACTGCAGTACAAATATACAGTAAAAATGTTATGACAACAAGTAGAAAAGAAATAAATCACAGCCAGGAGAAACACAATCACTATGGCTACAAGAAGCAGCAGCTTCACGACAAGTAGAAAAATCCATTTTCCTGCACCAATGTGACTGTTAGCAGCAGAAGCAACAACAGCAGAGTAGAAACATTACTGCTGCTATTAGAAGCAGAAATTCCAGATGCAAATGTTGATATGAGTAAAAAAAATTGTGTATTCGCAGAAATGTACAAAAGTTCCCACTGACCCATTCAGCCCAGTCAGATGAATTCAGCAGAATCTGGACAGTTTTTAAACCTCAGCTGATTCTTTCCTCTGGGAAACTCCTGAGAGTCTGGCGACAGTTTGGCCCAAATGAAATTCAGAGGTGAGATATGAGTTTTGTGCAAATTTCCTGAGCAGAGACGAGCAACAGTTCTTTCGGAGCCTGTGAAGTGCCGTGGGAAACGTTGGCATATTAGAAATAACTCTGTTTTGAAGAGGAGAAAGAGATACCTAAAGGTCTACCTAAGAATAGATGGAGAGTTTTATTTTATCCAGTGGATGAAACAAGCGCAGAGAGGACCCATTGGAGCTGGCTTTTATTTTGGTGAATGTGCAGGGGAAGAAATCCTTCAGCCTGTTTTCAGTATCTGCATGTAAATTGGACTCTGGAGGAAACTGACTTCAATTAAGACACATTGTGAACGGCCTTCGGGAGAAGAGAGAATAGAACAAAATAAAACAGAATAATGAGAAAGAGAAAGGATGAAAGAGGCAGAATTTACAGGTTAGACGGAAGTGCTGAAAGAAAACAGCCATAACATACGGCATAATAACCATATCAAAGATTAACAGGAAGAGAAAAGTAAGATGAGCAGTTACAGGGAAGAAAAAGAGAAAAACTGCTGCAAACACAGGTGAAACTAAACTAAAGAGAAGGCAGGCAGAGCAGTTTACATCCGAACAGGAGAAAACTTGACTGAACTCAGCAGAAATTCCAAAAATGGTGATACAGAAATGTAGGAGGAAGCAGGGGAATGAGAAAAATATCATTACTGCAGGTGAGAGGACCACATCATCACAACCGGACCAAACCCGTTCGCTGCGAAATGGTACACGAGCAGAGGAAATCAAATAATGTTGAGCAGAATAGTCTACGCAGCGACTAGAAAATGATCACAAAAAGACAGATTTATGCCTAAAGTAGCAACTTGAGTAGAAGTAGTCTCAAAGTTAGAGCTGCTAGTAGAAACGTCGTCTGTACAAGATGAAATAGATTTGCTACTTTGCTGAGTAAGAAGCGTTGTCACCTAAAGAAATAAACAGGTAGAAATGTCATCAATATAAGTAAAAAGGAAAAATGTTGTCAATAAAAATACAAACATCATTGTCAAAAGCAGAAACATCATTGGTACAACACTAAAAAAAACAGCATCACTACAAAATAAAATATTGTCACAAGCAGAAACATTGTTTCATAACAAACTGTCCCTAATGTTGAGCTCTCACTGCCAAATATACTGTCAATAAAAGTACAAACAACGTTCTATAAAGTAGAATTATTATTACAAATTGAAACACTGTTTTAAAAACAACAACAACAACAACAACGTTGCAAGTTCAAACGTTGCATGAGGACAAACTGTCCCTAAAATATTGTCACCGAATGTAGAACCATTATGGCTACAAAGAGAAATACTGTCTGCGTTAGTACAGAGGTCTTTGCTAAAAGTAGAAACTGTGGCTATGACACAAATCATCATTATACACTAAAGCTTTGCTGCTACGAGAAGAAACACTGTTACGAGGAGAAGTGTGGACGCAGACAGAAAACAGATAAATCCTCCCTGTGGTTTTCAGTGCAGACACCCTGACAGTTGTCCTAAAGTCCAGAGTCACAGTGTTAGAAAGACAGGGGATACATGCGATTCTGAGCTCAGTATGAAAGCACAGAGTTCTACAGAGGATTTAAATGCGAGGGCACAGATGGCCGTCTCTGTCCTCAACTGATGACAGCTTGATCGCAAAGGCAGAGACATTAGTAAAGACTAATATCCAATCAAGACTTTTAACTTCTGCTGACATAAATTGATGCAGATGAATGCAATGTGGATCCAATAAATGAGGAAATGAAAGGTTGTGTCAGACAGCTGCTCCACGCTCGTCCAGAGAAGATGGACAGAAACTGTGGGTTTGTTAAAGCAAAGCTGGTCACAGCAGGTTAGAGCCTGGCAGAGTTAAAGTCGTCTCAGGTTCGCTCAACTCGACACCCTGACAACTGCAAAGAGACATATCATCTCTGTACAAACACTGAAGCTGCAGTAACAACAAAACACTAATTGTGTCTTCTGCACAGTGGAGCTGAGAGTCACTGTACGATTGATGTTTGTGGATGGACAGACAGGACCTCGTCAAAATAAAAGCCCTCTTTCAGCAACGGATCTGTGACAGCCGAGTCTCAGCTGATCATTAACTCGTCTGCTGTGACAAGCTGAAAATGCTCATGAAGCATTGGTGCAGACATGCAGAGAACTGGTGGGCGTCCACGCCCCCCCCCCCCCCCCCCCCCCCCCACACACACACACACACACACTCTACTGTAATACTTGTGTTTACATCCTAAAATAACACACACACACACACACACACACACACACACACACACGGCCACTGTCAGGGTTTCATTTACCATCCCACCACTTCTCACTGGCAGCCTCTGTGTGTGTGTGCGTAGGAGGACCACGTGCATTAAAACCCATCACTTGCTGCCGTGGACAAAAACACACAATCATACTGAGCTGAGAAATGGATGATTATAAAAGGACTAAAACACATGAGGAAGAATTTCAGTTTTCACTGATTTAAATGAGTAGAAATGTTAACAACACACAAAAAAAACGTCACCACAATTAATCCAAATGTATTAACTATGCTAGAGTCAAATGTACAGTAGATCCGCGGTTTCTGTTTTCATGCATGTAGCAACAAGTAGAAACCTTGTTGCTATGTGTGGAAACAAAATCACTTCCTGCAGAAACTTAATTTTAGGAAATGGAAAATAACCTTTCTAGTGGGCCTAGTGGCTCAGTGGGTAAAGCATCGGGTTGGGATGCAGAAGGCTGCGGGATCTAATCCATTTCGGAAACAAAATTGCTACAAACAGCAACATCACTGCTAACAACTGTTTGCATCATCGCTTTTCATACTGGAAACATCTTCACTACAAGTAGATAAATGACGGTCTGTGACATATTGTGATATTAGCAATTAAGCTTCAACACGAGGAGGAGAAGATGCAGATGAGATTTGAAATTCAGACAAGTTTGATGTCCTACTGTATCTCCCAACGGAAGGAGAAGGAAACACTTGAGCCACAGTTGGTGGCACTGAGGCAAACACATTGCTGAATTCTTATTTCTTATTGCCATAAAGTCATTATGAGCAGACACCACACTGGTCACAAGAAGAGACACAATTAGAAGGACTATAAAGCATCATTTTGACAGGCAAATGTTCTTAAATGTTGTAAGAAGAGACTCGACAGAGACCAGAGGCAGCTCTACCTCTTATCACAGCAGTGTAGCACAGAGCTGCTGGGATCAGATGAGTTGGATGACTGACAGTTACAGGACTGTCCCCCACTGTAACTGTATACAGTATAAAACCTGCAAAGACACGAGACATTCTCAAAGGTTGAGCTGTAATAAAGTCGCCTTAATGTGGACTGACAGAGGTTCGGACCTCGTGTCCAAACCAGCTGAACGCTGTAGTATCCCTGCTGTTTGGCTAATGAGGAAACCCAGAGGGAGGGGGACCACCTGCTGCACAGGTAAACACTGCACAGGTACAGTCATTTTCATATGGACTTAAATACAGATGAGTTTCATCTTCAGCTGACAATGAGGACAATCTGCTTCAAACTCCTGACTGTCTCCACACCGGTTCTGCCTTTAGTCTGTAACTGACAGATACTACAGAGCATGAATGCATCAAAACTTGACATGGGAGTTTATGTCTCACCATTTATTGTGGACTGAAGACTGAGTGGACATTATGCAGTGCTTTACCTCCTGCGGAACATCTGTATCTGCAGGCCATTTTCATTTCGGACTTGACTGTTTGGTTTAGAGCGTCAAAAATCCACAGTCAAGCAGCTAGAACCTTTCTGACAAAGTAAAAATACAAAAATAATAAAATAAAAAAATCACACTGGGCACAAGTGATGCACGACTTACATCAGCTTACTGAGTGTGGACAAGATTCAGGTGTAATGATGCTGCATCAATTTTCACACAGAGTCTAACAATACATTTATTTTAGCTTCAGCTTATAAAAATTAGTTTTCCTTTACTACAGCAGCTACAGCTCCACTGTTTGGACTCTGATGTGTCAGATACGTGAAATTAAACAGGTGCTTTGTATATAGAGGTGCGTTTATGGGACACAACACCACCTGATCACAAACTGCATCAGCATGATGACTAGGGACTGTTCCTGCCATACTACCCCCGCCCCGCATCGGTCCACCTGTGCAGTGTGGACTAATGTTAGCGTTTAGTTCAGCAGGGAAACTTCATCGTTTGGAATTTTCCTTTCTCCCTGGGGACCTGCAGGAGCTCTGCTGGCAGGACACCAGGACCCCCGTTTGCCTCCTTTGAATCACACTTTGTGAAGCCGAATTCTAACAAAATGAGGACCCCACATAGGACCAATGGGACTGACAGAAGACCTTGATCCTGTGTGTGAGCGTTTGTGTGTCGGCTAAACTGTTCAAATCTAAGACTGAAACCTCAAAATCAGGATCAATAAAACCAGATGTGGACCCGACTAGAGGATAACACACACCTACGGTGGACTTACTCTGGGCTCTTTGGGTAGAAAGGTAGGGTGACGTGGCTTAGCTGGCTGATATCGCAGGCCGTGGGTTCGGCAGAGATGGCCTGCCGCTTGCTGCGATGGTGGTCGGGCTGCAGGGCGAGGTTCTGCTGCTGGGCGGTAGCGGGCCGGATCACAGACCTGTATTTGTCCAGCTCATTTTGGAGCCGCTGGATCAGCTCGTCCTTCTGATCCAGCTCTAGCTCCAGCTCATCGATCAGGGCATCACGCTGCCGCAGCTCCTCGATCTTCTCCTGCAGGGCGTACTGCAGGTCCCGCAGGGTGCCCATTGGTCCTATGTGGGGGCTTAGTGCAGCTCAAAGCCTTTTAAGCTTGTTCTGTGGTCCCCAGATTTCTGCTGGGCCTTGAGGGTCCCTATAGGGTTCCTCAAAGAACTTAACTCAAGATTGTCAAATTGATCTTCTGTTCCCAGTTTCTTTGTGTTCCACAAGGTTCCTCAGGACAAGTTGTTGTGTGGATTCTTGAAAGTCTATTTACATTCTCCCACTTAGTCCAAAGCCATGCTGAACACTGGTCAGGGTCTTACAGGCCCTTTTAGAATTCTCTGTGGTGGTTTCAGGGTTTCTGTAGGACTGTTAGTATTTCATAAAACTTATTAATGAGGCTCCAGGGGGAAGATAATTCTTCTGGGGTTAGACGGGCACTTTCCTTCTGGCTACTTGCTGATTCTCAGCAGCCCCAGATTTCCTCAGGGGTCTCTAGGAACTCTTTAGACCTTCTCAGAGAGGCTCATTAGAATTTTTCCTCAAACTGTTTCTCAAAGCTTTTTTGCAAGTCCTAAAAAGGGCTCTTTTAGGTTTCCTTGTATGCTTTTAAGTTCCTCTAAATTCTCAGCCTTTCCTGGGGGGTCCACAAAGGTCCTTCTGTGGCTTCTCTGGCTTGATTTCCACACTCCTCCAAGATTGTTTGTATCCAGCAGTAACCACAGCCAGTTTTTATGATCCAGAAGCTTCTGTGACTACAAAGAAGGGTTTATTGTGTTTATACGTGTTCAACCTTTCCCTGGATGCAAAGAGTGATTTTAAACAACTGAAGAAATAACTGCAATGGGGGAAGCCTGAAAACAAAAAGGGAAATAACTGGTCCCATAGGATCCTCCTTCAGCACAACCAGGGTTTCTTTTGCTCGGATTAACACAAGCAGCTCTTTGCCTCCAGGCGTGGGAGAAAATGTGCAAAGTGATGAAGGAAAAAGTGAGTAATTGTTTAAAGTGAGTCCTCAGAGATTAAATACACATCCACGGGGTCCAAGGTTTTAATTCCATGTCACTGAAAAGAGGAAGTAACGTATTAAAACGGACACCAGAAGTCAAACCTAAGTTTTCTGAGGTTTCGGTGCCTCAGACTGAATTCAAGAATGAAAACCTGTGAAATATTTAAAATCCTAAAAAAACGGGAAGAGTTAAACGCTGGTGGAGCGAATGAACAGAGACCCGCAGAGGAGCGAAGGGAAACCGGAGAAAAACTGACTGACACCAACAAAAAAAAAAAAAAAAAAAACAGTCCACAACAATCACTGCGTCACAGCACGTCTGAACCCGGAGCTGGACCCGGAGCTGGAGAGCAGGAAATCCGTCAGAAAACGAGAAACATCCCAGTCTGAAACGCGTGGAGAGGGAACCGAAATCCAGCTCACGTGTGATTCGTGAGTTGGAGAAAAGAAGCGCAGGAAGGAGAAGCTGCAGATCCTGAGGGGCTGAATTAAATGATCCGGGAGCTCAGGGAGGATGTGGAGCTGCAGATCTGGTCCGGTTTAATCACCTTCATTACTTTAATTAGTTTAATTTGCAGCAGCAGGAGGAGGAGGAGGAGGAGGAGCAGGTCTGACTGAGGAGCGGAACCGTGACTGAAGCGCGACTCTGGCGGCGCGTCCAAAAGTTGCCTGAGCTCCTCCTCCTCCTCTTCATCCTCACGTTTCCTGTCGTTTGAGCCCGTGGATCGTGGATTTACTGACAGGACTCGGTCCTCATCCATTTATCCTTCTTGGTTTCCTCAACAAACTCGTTTCAGGTCCGCGCAGCGGACGGAGGGCGAGAGTGTTACCAGCTGCTCCACAGACCGGTTTCTTTTGCAGCGCGGTGGGGACAAACTTAAAAGACGAAATCCACAGGGACTGCACCTTCAGGTCCGTTTGTCTGTTGAGTCCTCTCTGGTTCGCGTTTTGTAAAGAATCTTTACACCTGTTCTCAGATTCTGCGGGCTGGACGTTATAGTCCTGCACATCACTCGTCTCCGAGCTCATGATCAGACCGGATCAGCGTCTTCAGAGGAACTTTCCTTCATTCAGAGCAGAAAACCGAAGCTGTTGCTCAGTTTGACCGGGATGTGAGGGAGACGAGTTTCCGGACTGTGGATCGTCTCTTTAAACCAGTTTCATCACGTAGATCATGTCATCGTTAATGTTTCCCAAAACTGGACTAATAAACCCTGACACTTTCTGTGCTGGTGGCTCAGGCACTGATGGAAAAGCTCCACAATGGGAAACGCGCTGACGACGTGCTTCTGTCCTGCGGCGCCCCCCCGAGGCTCCGCACGGTCCTCACCACCCGCTGCAGCTCCTGGACAAATTTGGCCAAACTAACGAGCTCTATTTTACTCGCCCCTCCGGCTGCGTTTGTGGGAATTCTTAAAGTTTTCAGTGATTCATTTTCAGTTGCAAAATGGATAAAGACATATTGGAATCAAATCACGTGTGAACTGAATTTATTGAAACTTTTATCTTCACTCACCGCGAAGTTTGACGTATTGAGGACAGCTCCGGAGCCGCAGCGGTGGATGAAGTGTCCAAAAACTGAACACGAGTAATAGTACAAATACACAAACAAAAATCTACTCTGGTAAATACATAATTACCACCCTAACATTTTAATTACAAGTACTAAGTACTTTTATTTTCTGTGGATCAGTGCTGATATTGTGGTTCAAACACAAAAGTAAAGTAAAGTGAAGACGCACAGAATTATAGAGACAAATAAAACTCTTAACAAGGAGGAAACATGACTGTGAAGCTCTTTGCTTCTCCTTGAGCTTCAGTTTGTTCTTTGCTCCTGATTTAATCCAAGTCAACACAGTGGACGGTCACTAGTGAATGTGCCTGCTTCCTTCAGAAGGACACGAGGACAAAATATGTCCATCAGATGAATGTGTGAATCAGCAGACAGCACCTCTGTCCCAGTTCTCGGAGCAGCAACACCAAGAACTGGCTTTGCTCTGCTCAGAAGGAGAGGGAGGTAACGCCAAGTTCACGTTCAGGAGACGTTGTTTGATGGACTTTGACATGAAAGAGTGAATGTGACATTCAATGATCCTCATTTGAAGATTTGACCTTGAATTCAGCAGCTTTATGTCTGAATGTGGACCATTAGTCTGGGGACTTTAGCTGTGTGAATGCAGATCTCTGTAGGCAGAACAGAGTATAATTACTGCATACCGGCTCACCTGAAATACATCTTTAAATAAGACCATGGAAGGAGGAACTGACACTATGTCTGATCCTGGTTTAGTGAAGAGTTTCATGTCTCACTAGTGAAAAGGTCACGTGATTGTAACGTGTAACGCAGATTTGATTAGAAATGTAGTGGAGTGTAAAGTGGAGATATTTGCTCTTAGATGTAGGGGAGGAAAAGTCAAAGAAGTCATAATTAAATCCACTTTAAGGACATTTTCGCGTATCTTAACTTTAGCATAGTAACTGAGTACTTGTACCTCGTTACTTTCCACCAGTGCAAACCTGCTGACAAACACCAGCCTGTCCGCCTGTGTTGACTGGGTCTCTGTGGTGTCATCACTCGGTCCGCAGGTCTCGTATGTTTGTGTGTGTGTGTCTCCTCACCTGTGTGTTTTGAAGAACCTCCGCAGCTCCATCTCTTCCACGGGCTCCGCGGACACCCCTGCCGCCCGCCGGGTCCGCCTGCTGTCCGGCCAGCAGTCCAGGGTGCAGAGGCCATGGCCCCGCAACACAGACTGACACTTGTGCAGCCTCCTCCGCAACTCAGCCGCCTCTTCCTCTTTCTCCCGCAGCCTCCGCTCCATCAACCCGATCCGCTCGTCCTTCAGCCGCAGCAGCCGGACAACGTCCGCCTCCAGCGCGCTCATCCTCCGCTGCTCCGGTTGCCGGTGAGGGTGCGCAGAGAAAAACCTGAGAACAAAGTCCCTCAAATGTTCCGAATGTCGCTCTGTGTAAAGAGAAAGACTGCTCTGTTCCGGAATCAAACTAATGGGTTTCTGTTTCTGACCGGATCATCATAGTTCTTCCTCCATCAGCGCCCTGTTCTGTCTCAGGAGCAGACTGAGAACCAAACTGTCAGACTGAATCCAAATAGAATCCGACAAACACAAAAGTCCTGAATTGTGAGAGGGACCGATAAACCAGCGTGAAAAGGTGACTTATCAAATGCTCTGCACCGAGTGTGGTCCTGGTACGGAATGTAGAACCCCCTTGAGCCCCAACCCAACAAATGCAGCTGTGTCCCACATCCAGAGAGGCGTAAGCCCAGCTGCACTACTTTCATCAGCCGTTTTAAACTTCCTCTGTGTCACTGTGACTACGGAGAAACAAGAAGCTGAATCAGAATCACTTTTGTCTCTTTGCAGTAATAAGCTCTGTATTATTACTTCAAGCATGTATTTTAAATTTAAGGCAACAATTCAAGCTGACTCAATAATGAATTGATATTATTCTGTATTATGAATACATGTAGTGTATTTTATTCCTTATACTCTATAGTTTTATGTAAGTAAATCGTTTATCAGCATTTCAGTCAGATTGAGAGAACTTTCTTAGCAAAGTAGTAAAGTCCGTTTTACTGCATGTCCTTCAACTAGGGTAAACAATTTAAAAATATTCTGTTTCCTTTTGTCCGAATGATTAAAAGAAACCACAAAGTTGACACATTTTTAATGTAATGACTGAAAATATTTGTTTCTTTTTATCATGTGCAGTAATTCGTGGTTTAAAAAATCTACGTTTACACTGAAGTGAAGAGCTCTGTGTGTGGTTGTCCTTCGTCATCTGACTGAACTGACACACACACACACACACACACACACACACACACACACACACACACACACACACACACACACACACACACACACACACACACACACACACACACACACACACACACACACACACACACACAGAGAGAGCTCTGTACAGTGGTAAAACATGCAGGAAATTTCCAGAGAGCATCAGTCAATATTTACTAGACTACCCTGAGGATAAATCCCTCTCTGTGTGCTTCTGCATGATTGACAGTTTGGCTGCTGCATGTTGATTTTTCTTCCCAGCAGGTAAAAGCATCTGTTCACACAAAGACACATCTGAAATGTTTAGTTGGAACTGAAGGAAAATCTGAACCCAGACTTTTAGTCTCTAACCAACAAAGGACAAGTCTGAAAAGTTCCATTGTTGAATGCAGTAAATGTTGAGACTAATGATTATTAGTGACGTCAGACTCTTCTGTGAATCACACAGACATCAAACAGGAGCATTAATTCATCAGCCCTGCATGTCCACGTAAAGTACATTACTGTCATACATGCACAGGGATTAATGTTAATAGCAGCAGTAAACACGCACGCATTGCCCTGCGTTTTTCCTGACAGGCACAGAGTGTGAGGGGTGTATGGCAGAGGGAAAACTTAGTTCCCAAATCACAGGAGCAGATTAGTGTTATGGTGAAGGGTTGGTTCAGATTAATGTAAAAGGAAACAAATTGTAACGCTGACTAGACAGGCAGCCTGGCAGGGAGCCTGCAGACCTCACTCAGGGCTTAAAAAGAGTGTGCCTGCAGTCAGAGCTTCATCATGTCTCTTGTGTTGTTGTTTATGAGTCACATTAAAGGCAGAACATAAGCAGCAGAAGAGGACAGATCCTGGCTTTAGGACAGGCTGAGAAATGAGGCAGGCAGTGGAACAGACAGGTCAGAAAGAGGCAAAAACACAACACCAGGGGTACAGACCTAAAACATAGTCCAAAAACGGGACCAGAGGGCCAGAACCAGGCAGGTAGAACAAGTCCAGGTTCAAAGGGATCAGCGAAAAGAGACTGTAGCAAACACAGAGGAGCTGATGAGGGAAACCGAAGAAGGTGTTGAGACCGTAGGAGTCGGGGCCTAAGACTTGTGGCTCCTAAAAACACTGAGCAGAGACAGAGTTGATCAGATAATTTCATGGAGCTTTAAATGCAGCTCTTCAGGTTTTTTTTTTGATGAGTCACTTTTATTTAATACCAGAAGCTGATAGAGGAACAGCTGCCTCGTTTTCCTGAGTGTGTGCTGGCAGGTGACGAGACCTCTGCAGAGCTCCCTCATACAGATAGTGGCTGACGGTCAAAGGCCTTCTGACACACACATGCAAATACACAGTGACCCAGCAGCTCTGTGTGTGTGTGTGTGTGTGTCCACAGATAGCAGCAGGTTAAACATTAACATCCGCTGGCTCGTAAAGCTAACACCAAGACAGTGAACCTTTGGAGTTTGATATGATGTGATCACACACACACACACACACATACACACACACACACACACACACACACGCTTTCTGTGTTCAGAATGACACAGCTCTGATCGGAGGGAGGTGATCTCTGAAATTGCTCAGGTGAGTTTGTCTGTTTTTCATTCATAGAAACAAAGTTTTAGGGAGATTATTATTCTAAAGACACAAAGAGACAAAGACAGAGAGAAAGTATGTAAAGTAGGTGTCATTTGACGGCTCTTCTTCGCTGGAGTGTGATGAACAGTTAGAAAAGGTTCAACGTGGCTCAATGAACAAACAGGCCGGGCAGGATTCATGTAGACAGAATGAGAGAATGTAAAGTAAGTGTCACTCGACAAAAAATGTCCATAAAACTGATGCTGATGTTTAAATTCTGTTTTACTTTAAAGACAACAATAACAGTTGTTTCAGAAATATTCAGTACTTAAGGAAAATACCTGTAATCCTGCATTTGTAGTGTTACTGTAGTAAAAGATTCACTATCTAAAAGGGTTTTCAGCCCAGTTTAAGGGATTTTACTGTTTCAAATTAATTAATCAAACACTGGAAAGTAGTTTTTAATTTGTTTACCTTAAAATTATGGTTTTAAAATATATCTGTGATGAACCACTTTCATTTTTTCTCTACTTAGAAACTCATTAGGTGTTTTAAGTGTAACTGAGATGGGTACGTGGATTTAAGTAACATTGTAAAAAAAACTCCATTAAATATAAAAGTATTGCATTGCTAATGTTACTTTATTTTAGTTTTATGTCAAATATGTAAATGTGGTGACATCTTTGACGTCACCTGCTAAATTTGTATTTAAACAACCATTTACTAACATGTAACTTTGTCTAATGAAACAAGTCAAAAAAAGTACAGGACACTGTAAAATTTACCTACTACGAATAACAAAACTGCAGTAATGTTACCTAAGCAAATAATGCAGAAATGTACCCACACACACATGGTTCAGTACTGGCATAGTGAAAGCAGAGTGGCCCTCTCAGTGTGATGATGTTTACATTACTGATTCATGTACACAGACTATTGGAGTATTTTTAACTTACATGTTTTGGGCTGTTTATTTGGTCAGAAATTATGAGATGTTTTGTCTGTAAAATCAGTCAAGTAACTTGAGATTTTTCCACTCAAACAGGAAATAGAGTGTTTATGGAGCATAAAGAGGCCAGAGACACGAAAAGCAGTGTGTCTCTCTGAATACTTTTGTTCATTGTGTCTGTATACAGTTTAGCAATTGGTGCTGTCAGACAGTGACAGTAAAGAGTGAAAGCAGAACATCATGTGTGACTTCATTCATTGGAGTACGTGTATCTAGTTGGTGAACTCTGACCTCTGACTCCTGGTTCTGCTGCCGTCACTGAAGTCAGAGCCTTGTGGTCCAACACCTCCAACCCAATTCATAGATGCAAACGAGCTTGTTGGAACCTGTGAGGTGAAAAGCTGCAGTGTTTTTAGAAGGATGGCAGTCTGCTGTTGTGTGTTACTGATGAATGCTTACGATCATGACGACGACTGAGATTAATGGGAGAGCTGAAAAGGCTGATAAGGCAGATTTGCTGAAAGGCTTACTGGGAGTCATAAGAGACTGTACTGTCAGAGTGAATGCAGGTCACTGATTGGACGAAAGATCTAAATATATGTGATGAGTGCAACATCGATGAACTGACAGCACTGACAGTTCGGTTAAACCTTTTGATCTGCTGTCAGACGCACTTTTCTCTTCATTGTGGAATTGCTCTGTTCTCTCAGTCTGTGGCCAACTGCACCTTAAACCTGAACACAAGTTCCTATTCTTGTTTATTATATAATCTTTTTTTTTAATTATTCTTTAATATTATGATTGACTTTGGACCCAGATCAGGACTGATTTAAAGCCCTTCGTCAAAATGATGAGACTGAATAGACAAGATGTAAATGTTGTTGTTTGACTGTGAAAGTCACGGTTTTATGCTGTTTTTCTTTAGATTAAAAAAAGTACTACAAGGTCCCAGTGAAAACATTTCTCTCTTGTTCTTTGTATTTCTGGGGCAGTTTTGTGTCTCTGTGATTGTTGTCACATTATTGATTTTAAATCTATTTCAGCTTTGCATTTCTTTTTTGTGGTTTTGTGTCTCCTGGGACCTCTGGGTCCCATTCATTAATTCATTCAAGTTTTTTGAATAAGCAGACAAAAACTGAAAAAAAGGGATTTTTCTGGTTTCTTGGAAGGAAACCTGTTGATTGATTTAACTGATTGATCACCAAAGAACGACTGAGCGTTAAACTAGTAGTTTACCAAATCTACGTCTGACTTGTTTGAAGGCTTGTAACTACTTTTCAGGGGCAACATAGGTACAAAAGAAAGAGAGGCAGAAATGAAGAAAGGAGCAAATTTAGCAGAAAATAAGATTTAACACAATTGGATTGTGTGTTTTTAGCTGTTAGTATTATCATCATCATCATCATCTCGTGAGCTTCTTTTGTCTCTCGCTGGTCTCTGATGTGAAGAGCTTCTCTCTTATTTCCAACGTTTGGGTTTCTCTTTGAAATGAAACAGGAAGAAAAGTGTGTGTGCGTGTGTGTGTGTGTGTGTGTGATCAGCATACTAATGGATGCAGTGAAGATGCAGCAGCAGTCTGTTTAGCATTAAGAGGATTACATCAACCTTTCTTTAAGGTTCAAAGGGTTCACTTTAAGTGGCCACTTCACTGTGTGTGTGTGTGTGTGTGTGTGTGTGTGTGTGTGTGTTAGAAAAGCAATTGTATGTTGAAAACACTAGAATGAAGTTATTGGGTGACACACAGGTTGACGATCATGTTTGTACCACAGTATTATGTATTACAGACAAAAGTATTATGTATTCCTACAGGGAGATACACAGTACTCCGTCATGGGCATCTAAATAATGGCTGCACATAAAGTTAACGTGGGAGTGAATTTAAAGCATGAGCTGGTTTTACTGTCAGCAGACATCACGTTTTGTCTGCAACAATGCAACTAATGCAAATAACAAAAACAAGTCTATATGTTTCCTGATTAAAAACACATTTCCCCTAACTGGCCTGAAGTTCTTGATAACTTCATTACAAAGAAAAATCCACTTTCAGCTTCACAAACAGCTGTAAACAGCTCAAAAATATATAGTTTCCTTTGGAGAATGAAAAAATCCCTAAAACAGCCAGTCAAATGTAAAAGTGCACTTTTTGTGGACTATTTTCAGCAGGGGATTAATCCATGGTCGGTCTGCGGTGAGTATTTATGGCAGTAGGACAGCGAATATATGACTGGGTCAACTGCAGTGTGTAAAGACGCAGCAGAAACCAGTGTGAACATGATCAGGATCAGTTCACTGATGTTTTCTGCATGTTTGCTTTACAAAGCGGTACATGAATTTTTGATAAGATAAAGTCAATTTAAATATTACACAACAAGCACAATCTTACCAAATGTTGATTCTATGAGAATATATGGACATTTTGTCTCATCCACATTTCCTCAAAGAGTTTAGTTAGGCTTATAGGCCTGTCACTGTGGGTCCAGAGCTCTCAGTGTTTCCATTCGGCCAGTGAGATGAACAGCAGGTCCAGAGTCTCTGTCAATGATTAGTGAACAGACCTTGACCTCCCTGCTGCTCAGATACAACTCATATCTGTTGTTGAGAGCCAGAAAACAGGCCGGAGGATCAGCAGAGTTCAGCTCTAAAAGGACACAAAGTTTCAGTGTGGAAACAAAAACTGTACTTTACATTCTAATCTCAGCAGGTCTGAACAGCTTTTCATGCACAATCACTGGGATCTAATGGAACGTGAAAAGTGATGAGGAACATTTTACCGACATTTTTTGAAAAGTTAGGATGGATCAAGTCCTCAAAACAGGCCTTTTTAAAAAATCATGAAAGTGATGGACATTTGAGGCTAGTTAGGATGTTTTCAGTTGTCAAGAGCACAAGACTGGACCAGAGGGCTGAAGAGGCCTGAAGAGGCCTGAAGAGGCCTGCTGGAATGAGTTCCATCTGCATCGCTCTCATGTTTCAAGACATTTTCTAAAGTTGCATCACAGTTACAGCAGAAGAGGAAATCTCAGCTTCATACAGATCAGCCTGTGGTGTGTGTGTCATTGTGACACATTTTCTTAATTACTGCATCAAAATGCAAAAATAATCCCTGTGTTGTTCTTCGTCTGTTTTCCAGTGAGCACCCCTAATTTCCCTGATTTACATTTTGCTGTCAATCACACCCAATGGAATCCAATCAGAAAACAAGCGGGGATGGACTGACGGGGACCCAGAAGGAAGCGGCGCTTCGCACGCTAATGCAACGCACAGGATACCAGCTGCGGCAGGTAGAGTTGGACACCTGGATCTCTGAAACTCACATCCATCTGAGGACAGACTCTCTGAAACATAAAGCGCTTTTTAACAAACGTCACTGCACCTTTATGGACTGTGCATGTTGCTAGACAGGCAGAGAAGACGTTTCATTAGCATTATGGACCATTTTCTGCCTTTTGCCCACTGGTTTGTTTTAGGAGAACGGTCAGCGGCGGTACGGAGGCCCACCACCAGGCTGGGACGGCCCCCAACCAGAGAGAGGCAGCGAGATCTTTGTGGGGAAGCTACCCCGAGATCTGTTTGAAGATGAACTAGTGCCACTGTGTGAGAAGGTGAGAGACAGAGGGTTGGAAATCCTGACTGGTCCCACCGTGTTCCTGCACAGGGTTCTTTAATTTCCATGTTACTTTCTCCAGTTTGGGAAGATCTATGAGGTGAGGATGATGATGGACTTTAACGGGAACAACCGAGGTTACGCCTTTGTCACCTTTGGCAACAAGCAGGAGGCCAGAACAGCCATGAAGCAGCTCAACAACTATGAGATCAGGTAAGCTTTGCTTCTCTGTTATCTTTAATTAAAGTTGTAAAGGAAAATATTGTCCTGTTACTGTTCACTTTAGATTGTAAAAAAAAAAAACATATCCAAACAGCCAATGATGATTTTTATAGATTTATCACCAGTTTATTTATTTATTTGTTTTTATTTCTACTAACTAATTGGTCCATTATGGAATAGAAGAAATGCATTGTGATGCGTTTTCACAGTAACAAGTCAGAAATCAGGATTTTGAAGTAGTTTTCTCCCCTTTTACATGTATACAAATTAAAAATAATAAGACCTGAATATTTCTGATTTCTCCAGAAACTTTACTTAAGAGACACGTGGAACAAATCTAGACCAGACTTGTGCATTCATGTTACCAACAGCCTTGAGTTTAATAGTCATTAAATATTGTTTCGCTATTAACTCAGAGAAACCACTTTTTTTAACTGCTGTTTTGCCACTTTAAGACTTTAATGTGCATTTTACACCAAGCACTTAAACACGAGGAAAAAAGGAGTGGTACTTCTACTTGTAATGAAGTTTTTTTAAGACAAGTACTTTTTTACAGGAGTACTGAAATTGTTTACATGTACCACTTCAGACAAGGACCTAAATAAAACCAGCTTCATGACCTAATCTCATTGTTCCACATTTCATTGTAAACTACCTTTTTTGATTCGACGGTAACTTCATTTTTGTTCTCCCCACAGGAATGGTCGTCTCCTCGGTGTTTGTGCCAGTGTCGACAACTGCCGTCTGTTTGTGGGGGGGATTCCCAAAACCAAGAAGCGTGAGGAGATCCTGGCCGAGATGAGAAAGGTCACAGATGGCGTCGTAGATGTCATCGTCTATCCCAGCGCCGCAGACAAGACCAAAAACAGAGGTTTCGCCTTCGTCGAGTATGAGAGCCACCGATCAGCTGCCATGGCTCGCCGCAAATTGCTGCCAGGTAGAGAAAATCGAAGAATATTGACTTAAAGTAAATTTTCTTTGACTAACAATGCGGATGAGATTAGGAGCTGTCTGGAAAGACCTCCCTGTTGGTGGAGGTCTGAGGGCATTTGCCTTGACTAATTGAATTGTACAGGATCAAATGCAAATGCAAGCCAGGTTGCAGGCAAGGTCAGAGACCTAGACATGGTGGTCCCGGGCTTCATAAGCTAGTCCTAGGGATGTGAAATGTCACCTCCCGGGTGGTAAGAGATAAACTCTGGAAGCAAACACCTAGAGAGGGGTTAAACTCTTTTCTTTTTGAAGTTACCCATAGTAAGAGGTGTTGATGTGGGGGGGCTTGCAAGTCCCTAGCTGAGCACCACCGTGTTGTAGTTCTCCAGAGGGAATGTGGGCCTCCTCTATGCAACCTAACATCACTGAGAGAAAGTCTCTAGCTGTTGTTTGCCCTTTTGAAAATGTTTGGTAAACCCAAATACTGTATGTAGTGAGTATGTGCTGGGAAAGCCTGGATGAGGCCCCAGTCCATGAGATCTTTAACTCCCACCTCTGGGAATTTATTATGCATTCTGAGGGAGGCTGGGTACATGGAATCAGAGTGGACCATGTTTAAACTCTCCATTAGGTGCAGCAGCTATGGTGGTTTAGAATGAAAAAACTCAATTGTGGGAGGAGTTCAGAAAGGCTATGGAGAAGGACTTTCAGGTGGCCTAAAGGAAGTTCTGGGAAACCTCAGAAAGGGAAAGCGGGGCTTGGCCTAGGCTGTATTCAGCCAGAGGTGCTGTAGGATGGTGAACACTTTGTAAAACTCCTGAACCAGAACAACCTGGGTTGGCTCAAGCAACTCTCATATCTTTAATATCAGGGTTCTTAAACCTGCCAGCAGGTTTTCCCAGTGGATCCAAAGTTTCTACACAACACAACAACCCTTTACTAAGACAAAGTTGAACACTGAGTGTGATAACATGTCCATCTAATTTAAAAGTCACTGCAACTATATTATCATGTTGTGAATCATCCAGTCACACAGCATAGCATTTTTTTAGCAGCCTATATTTAGAAAGTGGCCAAACTACCATCATTAGGCTTAATGGGTTAACGGCTCGTAAAAGTAAACACCACACCATAAAAAATGTCAAAGTCTCCTTTATCCTGACTCTTAAGACTACCTCACCAGCCAATCCCAGCCTGAGTCTCTGCATCAGTGTCCAATAGAGGAAGAGCTCTGATGAGTGTGATGATAAATGACACATCAGGATCACAGCCCTCAGAAATAACCATAAAGCTCCTGTTGCTGTCAGTGGTATTAACCTCAGGCTCTTTCAACAAGTGGATTAGAAAACACTTTAGACAAATGAGTCTGAAAAGTGTGTCTCTGAGCAGAGCAGCTTCACCTTGGGGCTGCAGCTCAAAGCCTCAGTGATAAGACAGAGATACAGGTTTATTGCTTCTGCACAGGAAGATCATTTGTTTAACACTGTTTGTGCAGCACTGAACACAGAACAAACTGTGGTTCTGTTGAGTACAGTGTCCTATTCTTACACAATAAATACTACAGGACAAGTAATGGTAAATGTGCAGGTGACCTGTCCCCTCACCTGTCCCCTCTCTCAGGTCATATTGAGTTGTCCTCAGCACTTCTCTCTCCATCATGGTATTTACCTGTCCCCACCTGTCCTCTCCATCAGGTCGTATTCAGTTGTGGGGGCATGCCATTGCAGTGGACTGGGCAGAGCCTGAGGTGGAAGTGGACGAGGATACTATGGCAACTGTCAAGATCTTGTACGTCAGGAACCTGATGCTGCAGACCACAGAGGAGACCATTGAGAAGGAGTTCAACAGCCTCAAACCAGGTACCAGAACACAACAGACAGCTGTCAAAAATCCAATTGTCTTTGAATGCACCACCAGAGATGATAATGTAAAATAGACAAATAAGCACTTATATATATGCAAATATGCAAGGGATGCACGTAGTTAATGAGAGCCAAATAAAGACTGATAGACTGGTCCTTTTAACTAACCACTTACACTGAACCTTTTGTATCTGGGGGGAAACAAATTTCTAAACGTTTTATTTTTTTAAATCAAAAGGTGCAGTGGAGCGAGTGAAGAAGATCAGAGATTACGCCTTTGTCCATTTCAGCCAGAGAGAAGACGCTATCAGTGCTATGAACACTCTCAATGGAAAGGTCAGGACATGGCATCTGCAGATCAACTTTACAAGACAGAGCAATAGATTTGGATTTTGTCTTTCTTCACTTGTACTGTAGTTCGATTAGGGAGGAATTGTCAGCGTAGGGTTGTTTTTCCCTCCTCCCCTGCAGGTTGTAGATGGGTCTCCAATCGAGGTGACTCTGGCTAAGCCAGTTGACAAGGACAGTTACGTGCGTTACACCAGAGGGACTGGAGGACGGGGAGGATCTCTGCTGCAGCCTGACTACACTGCCTACACTTTGGGACAGGTACGACCACCGGGGGCTGGGGGGGTACTGGATTCTTTCCCAGCCGTCATTGGGTGAGAGGCAGGGTACTCAGTGGACAGGCTGTCAGTCTATTTAAATGATAGAGAAATCCAGAGACGGACATCTATTCATGCAAGTCACAAGTTAACCTGTGTGGCCTTTGGACTGTTATTGAAAATGGTTTAATGGAGATAAAGACGTATTGGATTCTTTTAGTCTCATAGATGTTTTGCAGATCAACCATCAGTTTTTAAGGATGGCCTGTGTTCTTTGTGAAACCTACTAAACAGATGCAGCAGGAAGCTTATCCTCCACATAAACACAGAGTGAGCTAGGGAATTTGTAATGTCTTGTCATTTGTAATTTGGAATGTCACTGTGGTAAACAGCTCCATCTAGTGGATGCTTTCAATCATTACAATGTAAAATGCACAAGAGCATGAAATACCACTAAAATGACATGTTAATATGATTGTTAATTATTACTACTGTTTTCTCCACCACTGTCCTCAGGTGTACGACCCCTCAGCTGCGTATCTCGGTGCACCTGTGTTTTATGCCCCCCAGGCCTACGCTGCCATACCAGGTCAGTTCCGCTTCCCAGCAGCCAAAGTTCACGTTGGGGGCCGAGGTCTGATCAGGACGCCGTCTGTTCGAGGTGAGGACAGATACACGTTGCCTATGTTATAATCTTTAACCAATGGCTGGATGCTGCCAGGTGAGCTCACATTCACACACAGAAAAAAAATCTAATTTACAAGTTTTAGAAAAACACCAGGTCTGAAAACTGAATTGAAAACAGTGTCGGGCTAATGTGATCATTTTTATTTCTGCAGAATGCACATATACAGACTGAAGTTATCTGATATTATCTGCACTTTATAAAGAGGAAATTCACATTTTTTACTTGTTCTACTGTATGAAAATTTAAACCGGACCTGAACCTTTTTTTCTGGACACTTTGCTGTCCTCTTGCACTTAGTAAAGTCAAACTGTTAAGTTAAAATAAATACTGTGTGTGATATGAGCTCCCTTTGCAGTTGTTTTTTACTTTGTTACTTTTACGTTCTGTACTGTTGAAACCCCAAATGTCCAATTCCTCCAGTTTGACATGGGGTTTTCCCAGCAGAGCAGTGACGCTCTTGCATGATCACATTTCTGATGGTGAATTGATTGTCTGCTAAACTCCTCTCCAAACATCAACTGTTTAATATTGAGCCCAGAATGTATGGAGCATCTCCTCTTCATTGAAACCAAAAAAACTAGAAGCTCGGATCAACTCCAACCTATCGGAATGATTTCTACTACTGTGAAACAGCATATGTACAAATAAGATTAGGTAGATTTTCATTATTATTATTATTATTTCACCCAACAGCCCATCCCCATCCACAGCTGTGCAGTGCCGGTCCCAAGCCTGTTAGAAAATGGGGAGGGTTGTGTCAGGAAGGGCACTGAGCCAAATCAACACGCAGACAAAAAAATCCGCTGTGGTGACCCTGAACTCACGGGATAAGCCAAAAGGAAAAAAAATATTATTTCACAGCTCTGAAAAACTGCATATGTAGCAACAGTAACAAAGAGGCCTGGAGTTTATGGATGGTCAGTTCACCAATAATGGTTTTCACAGTTTGCTTACAGTCTTTTAAAAGTCAAATCAAAAAGATCTTGATTTGATACTGTACTGTATCAAATCAGGATCATCCACATATGAAGTTAACCAGGAATCAAACATGATCCACTGAATCAAAAGTGAATTAAGCATAAATTGTAAGAATGGTGTAAAGAAGAGGAATCAGCAGGGAGATGATGTATCGTTACCATGACTACCGCTGTGCCTGTTCACTCTGCTCAGATAATTGTCTGACTGTGTGATCCTTCCTCCCGGTTGATTTCCGGTGATTTGATTGATTTCACTGCCTTCTTGGTTTCCTGTAGAAATTTACATGACTGTACCTGTAGGGGCAGCGGGGGTTCGGGGGCTGGGAGGGCGGGGATACCTGGCCTACGCTGCCGGGGGTGGAGTCGTTGGTCGAGGTGGGAGTGGAGGCGCCTCCTATTGCCTGAAGGAGGACAAGCAGGCAGAGGAGAAGCTGTACGACCTGTTACCGGGGATGGAGCTGACGCCCATGAGCCCTGCTGCCATGAGCCTGAAGGCTGCCGCCATCAAACCTGCAACACAGGTAACCACACACACAGTTTTATTACAACGTAGTCTTGCCCACCATGTAACAGTTTGCTCCTAAAAACTGGCTGAGATCTTGGGACCCCTTTCTTAAAGGGCCATAGTTTCTCTAAATCGTCCAGTGACCGTCTCTTTCAGGGAATCTGGACTCTGGGGGACTGGGTAGATTCTCTTACTTCACAAAGAACCACTAGCAGCAGTGCAAAGAAGATTTCTAAAGGTTTTGAAGGAGGGTATCCCTACTGACCAATTAGAGAAAATCGAACCCTGTGTCACATACTGGCAAGAAAATGTACCTGAATGAATTAATGTCACCACAAGCTTTGACACAGCCTCAGTATTCGACACCACAGGTGGACTGATTTAGAGTTTATCCTACAGCAGCTTGTTTCCTAAAAGTTTTACACTGTAGATTTAGGAACAAATGAGCAGTGTATTCAGTCAGGCAAGTTATCCATGGGCACTGGTTTGGTTTGTGATTTTTAAGGAGAGAAAAAATGACTGATAGACGGCAGAAACATGGTGACATGACTAAAACAAAGTCTGACAGACCCCAGAAACTCAAGATGATCAGACAAGTCAGGAGCAAACATCTGTGTCTTCTTTGCATATCCCGCTTGACCTGTTGGACAGAAACAGACCCCTGGATGTCTGAATACCAGATAAATGTGCCGTTTTGTCATGAATGGATCCCAAGTGGTCTGAACTCAGTGTTCATGTCTCCCAGGTTTTGGAGGAGCTGTGTCAGAAGAATAACTGGGGTCAGCCGGTCTATCAGCTCCACTCTGCCATTGGTCCAGACCAGAGACAACTCTTTCTCTACAAAATCACCATTCCAGCTCTGGCTACGCAGTACCCCAACGTGTAACAAACCACTTCTACTACTATTACTGCTACTGTTGCTTTACTTGCCTACACTACTAGTCCCTCTGTTCGTCCTCCTACTAATATTAATAATATTTAATAGGCATGTTCTACTGTCAATTATTGAATACTATATAAAAGTGTAATTTAGAAATAGAAAGGAATAGAAAGACCAGTCACCAGCATTGCAGGGTTTCTTCTGGGAATTCCAGTTGGGCTGTGGGGTACCAGGGGGATGCCCTTGTAGCTACTGAATTAATTTATTATGTACAAAACTGAATAATGACTCCTACAACTTTTCCACAACGGCATTCTGAGGACCAGGTCAGAGCCAGTACCTAATCTCCTGCCAGTTCTTTATGTAACAACAGCCAAAAACCAGCTCTCAGCCAGGAAAACTAGTTTAAGAGTGGCACCAACTCCTGATCCAGAACCATGAACCACTTATCTCAGGAGCTGAGGGGAGGATCATCATACTTAATGTTACCATGATGACACTGTGATGGATCTCTAGAAAAGCAATGTAGTTCTCGGAAGATATGCAAGTTAAAGTGACTTGAATGTCACCATCTCAGAACTAGCATCTAGTTTGTGGAAACTGCATATAAGAAACTTAAAGAATGTTTGTGAAATTTAAGTGAGTGAACTCCATTAAATAATGTTAACCTGACGGCTCAACTGTAAATAACTGTTAAATTCTTACCCTTGTGTGTAGCTTGTATAAAGGTTGTATTAGACTAAAAACAATAAGTTGCATTTGAACAGTGACCATTTCCCTTAAGAAAACATGAACAAACCACACAGCGCAACTTACAAATCTATAATTAAAATAATTTGAATCGTGATTTAGTAAATGCTATTTGCTTGCTGTTTAAACAAAGAAAAAGCAGTATTTGCCATCTTAAACAGTGAGCCAAGTATCTACTCTGCTCCAAATCCACTGCTTGTTGCTCCGGCCTATCGCTCTGCCCTCTGCCCTATAAGTTACCTTCCTGCTAACTCTTAGCAAAATCCAACAGATACAGCAGTCTTTGGATTTCACAAACTTATGTCAGACTTTTAATGTGAACACTAAAAAATGAGTTTTTGTCCAAATTTGAACATTTATTTTAATGTCAATAAATGATTGAACCATACTGTCAGGGCTTGTAAGCCTTATTATGCACCTATGTGAGATTTGGACTCTGTGTATCTGTAGCCACCCCTTCACCCCTGCTAAGCTGTGTGCCTCTGTGGAAGAAGCTAAAATCCATGCAGCTGAACACACACTGCAGACGCTTGGTCTGCAGACCGAAGGCGTCGCGGACACCAGCTGTGCTACTGCTGCCACTGTGGCCTCAGTAGCCTTCCCAGGTATGTGAAGGTCCGTACCCAAAGCCAACTAACTCTTCACTCAACAAGCCACTAACACACCCTCACCTCATACTATTAACACCTGACAACAGGAAGTTACATGACATTTTCATGCTGCTGGTTTTGGATGCTTTCCTCTATTAAAATTACCCTTGCTCTCAGTAATTGAGATTGCTAGTGTTTTTTTGTTTTTTTTATGGAACATCAGTAACTTTCCTGTGCAGCTTTGAGAAATGTTTAGATTAGTGTGTGATAGTGATGCTTCATTTTACTCTTGTATTTCAATTAAACCTAATATACCGCCACCTGTTTCAGAACTCATTCTGATCTTGATTTTCTGTATTTTTCCAAAGTTAAATTTAAAGGGTTCTGACTTTGTTGTTATTCAGGAGCAACACGCCAGCAGCTGTTACTGCAGGCTGATACTGTTAGTTTAGCACTGCAAAAAACACAACTTTTTACTTCATTAATGTGCAGACCAGTCAGCCAATCACAACTGACAGTTTTTGGTAGCCATGGTACAAACGAGGGGTAGCAACTCCAGTCCTGAAGAGAAGTGGGTTTCAAACCTGTTACTCAAGGACCAATGTTCTCCACCAACTTACCCTGTAATACCCATTGCTAAGTACCTGGGTCAGGTGTGTTCAGCCAATGGGAAACTGGAAGATACCATCCTAGATGAGGGTAGAGATTGGTAAGATAAGGTGAAATAGCATCATCAAGCTTCTGATTGACCTGCTCCTGGTAAACAGCAGTAGGTAGGTCAGAGTTCATTGGAAAACAAGCAGAGCAGGGATCCTTGATGACCAGGAGTGAGAACCATTGCTCAATATCCCCAGTCCTCGAAGACCAAGGTTGACTATCCCTGGTATAGTTCAGACTGTGTTGGGACCAGCTTGTTGGGGAGTTGTTGCCCCCAAGTGGCCAAAAACAAAGCACACACAATTATCGATGACCAGCAGAAATGTATAACCACAAGCCCAGCAAAACACTGACGTCTTCCTGTTTTGTCTCTCTCCAGGTTACACTCTGGCGAGCCCAGCATCATCAGCGGTCACCTCTCAGCTGAAGCAGGCCGTATCTCTGGGTCAGGACCTGACCACCTACACCACATATGAGGGCTACCCTGCCTTTGCTGTGGCAACACGCCACACTGATGGATACGGTGTTTTCTAGAGCAGCAGTTTCCAAAGTGGAAAATAACTACAATAACATTCATGCTATACAGTTTTTTTCGGGACCTTTACTAAATTACAAAACTGAGGGTTTGAGGTGAAGGAAATCCAAGAATAAAAGGGGATCAACCTTTTTCCACGTTTTGGGACACTTATGGCTGTGTTTTGCTTTTCATCTTTTGGGTTTGTCAGGACACAGAGTAAGGCAGGATTATTAATACTGTTGTGAGTGGGAATGCTGTTCCTTCTTCATGCTGGGCGCATGATGGCTGCTGTCCACCCACCTGCAGCTTTTACTAAGTTAAAACTGGTTCAAAACCTGCAGAACACTGGGTTCTGCTTGGAAAACTGCTGCTGGAAAATGTTTGGGACTCGTCAGTCACCCTGAAACAATTTCTTCACTTTTTTCCCTTCATATCATCTCTGCTCTTTTTCCTTTACAAGATCTGAATTATGTGTAGGTGCATATCTTTAATTAGTTTATGATTGATGATGCTTTTGGGACATGCCTGCGATTTGCTGAAGGTTTTAATTATCTTTTTTAAAGATCTTTTTATTGTTTAATTTGTTTCCAATATGTTTAATTTGTTTCCAGTATGTTTCCCATATTTAAAAAAGACAAAGTATGAATTACCAACTTATTCCTCTTTCTAACCCTGACTAATTAGATCTACATTAACTCTAGTTCTTTTAAATATTTGTAGCATCTGCAGAATGTACTTTTGTGTTGTGCTGTACCTTTGACCATTTCAGTGGTTTTCCTGACACTGTTATCATAGGTAGGGTTAGCTGAATCGAATTGAATCTAATTGAATAGATAATAATCGGAAAATACGTTAGAAACTGGCTGAGTCACTGAGGCATTCTGGACATTTGAGTTCTACAAACTGTGACTCTAAACCGTGCATCTGACAGGAACTTTGTGTCATTAACAGATGAGGCCAGTGCTTTATTAGTTATTTGTTCAGTTTTTCCACAGATTCTATCTTTATGTGCTCTGCTTTACTTTAACTCATTTTTCCAGTTGAAAAGCTTTATTTTTACTGCATGTATGTGTCATTTAATGATAGAGGAGTCTGCGATACTGTTGTACTGCCAGATCAATGTACTTATTTGCTGAATGCAAACCTCATAAGTTAAATAGAATCCAGACCTCACTATTGTGTAGGAAGTTTTCCCCTTAACAGATTTTTCTTCTAATTTCAGTATTTTCATGTTCACGTTTTGTGTTGTTTCCTGAACCTTCACTCCCTTAATGTACAAAGGAGAACACTAAGCTGCAATCTGGATCAGCTGTGTTCAGTAAAGATCATTTTCCATCTTCTGATTGACTGAACACACCTGATCCAGGGAATCAGTGTTTGGGTGAGGTCAGTGGGTAGAACATCACAATGCGATGTGGAAGTGTTCAGACTCAAATCCCAGCCCATGCACCAGGTGTGTCCTTAAGCGAGACACTGAGCGCTAGATTGAGCTTAAATTCAGGGGATGATTATATTGTAACATGTATATGTACTCAATAATAAACAACTTCTATAGTTGGAGCGCTCAAGGCAAACCTTGAAGCTTGGGTTTCATACGTAACATCAGTACAAAGAGCACAGTAAGCATCGGTGAGAGCCCCTGGTCCAGACTAATGGCTTTTCTACGCTTAACCATCTTCTGCTGAAATTAACCACTTCCAGCTAATATTTGCCACTTCCTGCTGGGGTTGGTAGTCCACCATCTGTCTGCAAACAAGTACTCCTGATATGTGATGTAGTACTTGACTTTTTTAACAGAAAAATCTCCTACATTGTGTTGTGTATGAACAGGACAATGTATTAAAAGCTGATAGTACCTGGTCAGAAGCACAGAAGACTCAGTCTGACCTGATGTTTGCTTCTTGTATTTGAATCCTTACATGTTTCTGGCACATGGTTATATCTGAGCTGTGAACATGCCCAAACAGAGACAGTATTAAAGTGTGTGAAGCACTTAGAACTTATTTTTATACCAGGAAAAAGAAGAAATATCCAGACACTATTTGTGTAAAGAGTTATTTAGCATATTTTTTAATCCATAATTGACCTGAAATCAGAAACTGAATCAGTACTAATCTGTGAACAGACAGAATTGTGAGAATTGTAGGGATTCTGAGGGGTTTGAAACCCCTCAGAATCTTTGCTTTGTAGATTGATTGTAACATTAATGATCAATAATGTTCCCAAAATAAAGCAACTAACATGAATCTGTAGAAACAGAGGCTCTGCTGTGTGTGTGTTCTTTCAAAATGACTGTTTATATGAAGACATGATGTTGAACATTTAAAATGGATAGAAGCTCCATATGTTCAAGCTGTGTTGGTAAAAGACAAATGCTACTGCACTTTTATCCTTGTTACATGGACATTTTGTCATTTTATTTTGTTATGTTTTCTTGCTCATCAATTAAAATCTGAATTTGTGCTTTCCTTTGTCTACACTACAGAAACTGTTCAGGTTCAAAGTTTATGATACAATGAATTATTGCACATATGGTACTATAGCACACTGTAAAATCCTTATGGAGCACCATATGGAAAGCCTGAATATTGATTACAAGATTTACTCTGAGATATTTACACATAAATGTTTCACTCTACTTCTTGTTCAGAGTGAATTACTTCATCCTGAGACATAGCTTTGCTTAAAGCCAGGAGTCATAAATATTCAGATAATTTCACTGGGTGTATCTGTCAATTAATCAGATAACAAGTTATAAGTAACAGCTGTGTTGAAATTAAAGTGTTTGTTTTAGACTAAACTCACACTGGAAGTGTCAGTGTGTGTTAAAAAAAATGTGCTTTATTATCTGTGTGACCTGCTGTGACGTCTCAGTGTCTCCTGCAGATATAAGTAGTGAAACTGTGAGAGTTGGACAGACTGAAGGAGAAGCAGCAGTTTGGTGAAGACACAAAGTCCTCTGTTCCAGCTGCAGGTGAGTTCACACACGTAAGAGTCCAACCTGGAGACATCACACATGGCTGAGAGATCGACTTTATCCTCAGCTGCTCTTTTCTGCAATTTTCCAAACTTACACTCAGATGTTGAGTCAAACATTGGCTCATGTTTGAGTGAAGCTATACTGCATGTTTATTTTTTGTTGTCATTGATTGTTTTCATGTTTTCAGCTTCATGTCTATTTACACAGGCCGTAGTTTGTGCTTTTGTTGAAATGTGTTTCCACTAAGACTGTTTTCCTAAATTACTGAAAACCCCAGTAAATTTTAAATAATCCTATTTTATTTAATGCAGTTTTGTGGATAGTTTCACTCGCTCCACAATCTGCTGAGCTTAAAGTGTTTTTAAAGAGAGTGACAAGGCCGTTCCATTAACAGTTTAAACTCTACTTATTTTCTATTCACATATTTAATTTTTATTTTTCAGATCATCAGACTGTCAGCAAAAACCTGACAATGAAGGTGAGTTATAAACTAAATTTACAAACCTGAATACACAGACTGACTGGGTAGAGGGAGGTTTTTAAGTATTCTTTGTCCACATTACCAAAACTAAACAGAGCCACTCTACAGTTAGGTTTCACAGACCATAATGTGCCAATGAGTTTGAGGTTCGGCAGCTTAAAGGCTAAATCCATAACACTCACATCTCCAATGTTCCAGCCAGTATCAGTCCTCCTCCTCCTCCTGGGTCCACTGGTGGCTCACTGTGTTCCCCTCGTCCTCCCAGTGGACTGCAGTGACATCTATCACCATGACAAGAGCCGCCCCAGTGGAGTCTACACGATCTTTCCCATTGGAGCCACGTCTGCAGTCCAGGTACCCGTCACCTGTCTAAGACACAGGTTGATGTTACAACCTAATACTACAACACAGGCAGCTAGAGTAGGACTGAATAATGTGTCAGGGATTTCCCGGGTTATCCACAGCTCGATAAGACCCCCATTGTGGGGCCAAACTCTGGTGTCTAGAGTAGAAAACTGGGAACTAAACTATGAGTCATCCATTATTGAGTACTGGAGGCTGCAAATGCAGACTACAAAGCAGAGTGGCTTTAACTGATTTCCTTCAATCAAAATCAGGGTGAGAAATGTAAAGAGTTCAGCGCTGCATCAAATGTTCTCAGGAAATCCACCATGTACTACAGGATCAGGGAAACAGTTAGAAATACCAATACAAGTCTTCACAAGCCAAATCAAAATAGGATGAAGAGCTTAGAGTTACAGAGACTGATTAGCAAATACGTATGCAAGTCCACAATGAAACACAGGCAAAGCAACTCTACAGATACAAGTTGGACACAGGTGAGAAACAGCAGCTAAATCAAGGCACAGATTACCACTCATCCGGTGGTGAGGAAGTATCCATGCACAAGACCAAGTCCTGAAGTCCTGACAGTGTGTTGTACTGGTTATGTTTTTCTGTAGGTGTACTGTGACATGAATACAGAAGGAGGACGATGGACGGTGAGTATTTGAATCTCTTTTCTTGGAGGTTGGAGGTTAATTAAGAAATCTATAACCCTCATGTTGAGTTAACATAACCTATTCAGATTCCTCGTCCCTGCATGTGAACAGTGGGTTAGACCAGATGTTCTCATGTTTGGGTTTACCAAGTCTGTCCAGTGATTTCCCTCATCTAACATTCACAACTCACCACCAGGCGGTGATTATTTGTGTTTGTGTTTTCAGGTCTCGAGAACCTCTTCCACCTGACTCTGAGGAAAAAGTATGAGCTGCTGATCGACATGGAGGACTTCAGTGGAAACAAGGAGTTTGCACGTTACACTTCATTTTCCATCGACCCAGAGACCTACGGATACAGACTGCATGTTTCCGGATTCATTAATGGAGGAGCAGGTCAGTTAGTTCCTCTTGTTTGCTTTTACTTCTCATTTCCACCAGCAGTTGTAGTAACAGTAGAAACACTGATAGGAGAGTAGCCATAGCAGTATCACTAGTAGTCAGTGTCAACCGTTTTAAAATATTACATGATGCGGTATTTTTCTACACATCTTTTCTGTAGGAGACTCCTTGAATCATCACAATGGACAGAAATTCACCACCTTTGATAGAGACCAAGACCTCTGGCCTGGCAACTGTGCCAGAACCTTCATGGGGGCGTTCTGGTACAATGCCTGTCACAATGCAAATCCCAACGGTGCTTATCGTTGGGGGGCCGATGGCAGTATCTTTGCTGTGGGAGTGGCCTGGTACCATTGGAAGGGTCATGACTACTCCATGAAGAGCTTCAGTATGAAGATCCGTCCTGTGCAGTAAATCTCCAGCACAAACATACAACAGAATATCAGATGATTTTTTCCTCTCTTTCATAATCATATAATCTCATATTGAGACCAATTTTCCTGAAACACGCCACAAACGCAAAAAAGCAGCAAGTTCTGTTGCAGCAGCTCGATGCAGTGGCAGTGTGGTGGAATGTTGATAAGAAGCTAAATGTATTAATAGCAGGAGGAATCAGCGGGTGGTGTCAGGGGAAACTCAGCCAACTTGTATATGAGAAAACATTTCAAATTAAAAGAATATCACTGCAAATGTTAACATATTCTAAACAAACAAGAAGGATTTGATCCAACACTGAGTACTATAAGGACACTGCTCAGCTGATCTGTGTAAACAGCTGCAGCTGCATCTTTGTGTGGAGCTGGGAAACTGCCTAAAAGATGTGGTCATAAAAAACAGATCACCACCAGTGGAACACTGTGTTCAGTGGAGTTCAGTTGTGCTTCGTTTGTCCCTGCAGGGAATTAGTGCTTAAAATCTTTCCATTGAATGAAATACAGAATGTGATCATGTGTAAAATTTTTCATTAGGTGAAATTAAAATAAGTACTAATAAAATGTAATCACATATTTCTAAAATAACAAAGTTTGAGCCTGTGTTTTCTTTCAGTTTAACAAAAGTGCTTTTGATGCTGAGCTCTAACATCACAAGAGACTCAGAATGTGACAGATTGAAAGTACTTTGTAAACCACTACAACGTTTGAGCCAAGTCCTGCAGGATGGGCAAGAACCTCATACTTTCACAATAAAATATAATGTTGAAAATAAATGCTCCTTGTATATGTGTTTGGGACAAGCAACTGTCACAGACAGCAGCAAAAAAAGTTAGTGTCCTAAAATATGATCACATCTTCGAGGCACACCATCAAGTTTAACCCAATAGTTCTTGTCCACATTAAACACATTCCCAGTGCAGGTTGGAACAGCAAGTGAACCCCTCAGATGCTGGCAACAATCGCCAGCAGGAGTCAGGAGTCAAACCTGGAGCCCAGTTAATAAAACCAGAGATTCACTAAATCTGCTAAAGTCAATGGTGAAACAAGAGAAAGAGCTCCCAGAACTATTGTTGATTTGCATAACACTCAAAATTGTCTTTTCCTTCAATTCAATAAAATTTTTTGGATAGAAATTTAGTTAACATGTTGGTGAAGGCAACAAAGGTGATGCAAAGGTGATGGGGAGGTTTGGTCTTCAAGGACAGGAACACAGAATGATGGAAATGGCTGTAGTAAATACTTTCTTCCAGAAGAGGCAGGAACATGGGGTGACATAAGAGCAGAGGTAGAAGAACTCAGGAATACTACATCTTGTGTCGATGTCGTAATCTGAAAGAGATCAGTGACTGGGAGCAGAAGGTCATTTGTGATATTGATGACAGTAGTTTTAGTCCTTTGTAGATGTCAGTTTACAAAAGTTATTAAATGTCAGGAGGCTTTTAAGCTGGGTTGCAACAACGTGGTCCAGAAGTTTAGACTGCTTAAGATGCTGTACGCTTAATAGACATATATCTATTATTCCATTCCATTACATATTAGATTTGACCAATCTGTTTTTATTAACAGGTTACATATCAAAGGCCTGTAAGATGTCTGTACTCAAACCCCTACTGAAATAAACTTTCACTTGACCAAGGAGTTTTAGCCAATTACAGGCCAATCTCATCTGTATTTTGAAAATCCTTGAAAAAGTAGTAGCAAAACAATAGTGTAACTACCTATACAGGAAGACCTTTTTTGAACATTTTCAGTCAGGATTTGGTAGCACAACAACAGAGCTGGTGAAAGTCATCAGCGATGTTCTCTTTCGATAATAGACTTGTCTTTATACTTCTTTTGTTAGAACTTAGTGCTGCATTTAACACCATAGACGACAATATTTTATCACTGAGACTGAAACATGTCATTGGGATTAAAGGAATTGCATTAAGTTGATTTAAATTTTATCAGATAGATTCCATTGATGAATTTCCTACATATACACACAATTTACTTATAGAGTTCCACAGGGCTCTATACTCTATGCTAGGACTGATATTTTTCAATTTACACACACACACACACACACACACACACACACACACACACACACATATATATATATATATATATATATATATATATATGTTGCCTTTAGGCGGTAGTATTACAAAGCACACATTTCCATTGCTAAGCAGCTACCTGAAACCTGTTCGAGGCAACTGTGGCTCAAGAGGTAGAGCAGTCCACCAATACCAGGGTTGTAGGTTCAATTCCTGTCTCCTGTCACATTTTAAAGTGTCATTGAGCAAGGCATCAAACCTCAATTTGGTTTCTCCTGATAAGTTCGGGCCAGCTCTATAGCAGCTACCCCAGCGGTGTGTGATTGTGAGAGTGAAGGGTTTCAATGATTGGGAAGAGAGCACAGACTGGTCGTGTCCATGTAGATTTTGTTGTGATGTTGCAATGAGAAGATGATGGAATATATTCTGGAACGTCTTTGGGTGAGACACGGCCTGCAAAGTCTCCCGAATGTACATACAGTCAAGTTGTGAGCTGTTTAAGTTTTAGCAGCAGAGTAACAAAATGCTATGTCAGGCAAGTGAAGCATGAGCATCAAATTATTCTAGCTTGGAAGTCAGAGCCTTAGGACAGCCCACAATGAACAGAGGCTGGATGGTAGTTGACAGACTATAGATTTTATCCAAAAATTTCAGATCAGCTTCCTAAGGCCAGAGATACATGTCCAAATGGAAATGAGTATCCTCAGTTTGTCTACAACTACTGCATCTACATACCTACTATTTACCTCACTCTTCATTTTCCACGTATTTGAGTGTTGACACAGCTTTTGTTTCTTTGTACAAATGTGGAAGTTCATGAAGAAGAAAAGCTTCAGTTACTGTCTGAGTTAGATCATTATAATCATCATCATTATAACCTGATTCATATTGGAATATTGTGGCTGATATGGCCATGATAATTTAGAATATTTATTAAAACATGTAACAATATATCAACTGACATGAAGCAAAACAATCTTCATATGTATGCATTTGTTTATCACTGTTTTTGTGACTATGTTACTGTATGTACTGAGCAGGACATTTAACATAGGCTTATAGTATTAGTAATACTCACTTCTCAAGTAATAAATATTATACAATATAGTATCATTAGCAGTAGCATTCTACATTCTTTATATTTCTTCAGGAGACGGCCTGACTTATTTCAATGAACAAAAGTTCTCCTCTCACGACCACTACCTTCATCATGCATTTGTATCCTTGTTACATCCACATTTTTTCCATTTTATTTTGTCCTATTTTCTTGCTCGTAAATTAAAATATGATTATGAGCTTAATTATGTTTAAGCTAAAGACTGTTCAGGTTCACACCCTCAGTTACAGCAGATTAATAAACATATATTACTACAGCATGCTGTAAAATCATTATGAGACACCATATGGAAAGCCTGAATATTGATTGCAAGATTTACTCTGACATATTTACAGAACACATCTCAGTGTTTAACTCTCACTTCTAAAGTACTTCAGTGAATTACTTCATCCTGTAACATTAAACTTAGTGATCCTGTTCAATAAGATGTGATGATTTTCACTTTAACTAAAAGTTAAAAGCACAAGATTTTTCTGCCCTTCAATTTACCTTTTTTTTAATACTGTTTGCATGTTAGATAAACAGGTTGATAACTGAAGGATAAGTAAATGATCACTGTGCTGCAGATTACACAGTGGAATGATGAGTTCAGTGAGTCAGTTCTAAATTCTGTTGAAAAGAGCTAAAAACTAATAGAGCTGTTGCAGTTTGTCTCCTGCTGCAGATGGTAAACGGTTGTAGCCCATATCACTGCAGCCCAGTCTTAACAGAGAGCATGATGATTGTTGACGTGTGTTCACAGGCAAAGAAGGAAGAAGTGCTGCATGTAGCACCACCAGCCATGTTGCAAGGAGGTGGCTGAGATGAATGTTAGCATCGTATTGTTCATATAAAGTCAGATGTTTTAGAATCAAAACTTTTATAGATGTATCAACATATTTGGAACATGACAATTATTTAAAAATTGCTCCTCAATGTATTTAAAAAAAAAAGTCATCCATTTGCTGTCATGTTCCCTACAAAACGTATTTGTGCTTGGCATTTAGTTGTGTATAAATTTACAGGATATAGAGGGTTTGACTCAACACAGTGACTGTAACAAGTGACTGGGCTGCTCTTGCAGCAGGAGAAAAATACTGTAGCTTAAAGCCAGGAGTCATAAACATTCGGATAATTTCACTGGGTATATCTGTCAATTAATCAGATAACAAGTTATAAGTAACAGCTGTGTTGAAATTAAAGTGTTTGTTTTAGACTGAACACACACTGGAAGTGTCAGTGTGTGTTAAAAAAAATGTGGTTTATTATCTGTGTGACCTGCTGTGACGTCTCAGTGTCTCCTGCAGATATAAGTAGTGAAACTGTGAGAGTTGGACAGACTGAAGGAGAAGCAGCAGTTTGGTGAAGACACAGTCTTTTCTGTTCCAGCTGCAGGTGAGTTCACACAGGTGAGAGTCCAACCTGGAGACATCACACATGGCTGAGAGATCGAATTTATCCTGAGCTGCTCCAGATTCTTTAACTGGGAGTTTATGATTGTTTTTTTCAAAAATGTCTGAGATGTTTGAAACAAAAAATATACTGCAATTTTCCAAACTTACACTGAGATGTTGAGTCAAACATTGGGTCATGTTTGAGTGAAGCTATACTGCATTTGTATTTTTTGTTCATGTCATTTGATTGTTTTCATATTTCATCAGCTTCATGTCTATTTACACAGGCTGTAGTTTGTGGTTTTGTTAAAACGTGTTTCCACTAAGACTGTTTTCCTAAATGACTGAAAACCCCAGTAAATTTTATATAATCCTATTTTATATAATGCAGTTTTATGGATAGTTTCACTCGCTCCAAGATCTCTGCTGAGCTTAAAGTGTTTTTAAAGAGAGTGACAAGGCCGTTCCATTAACAGTTTAAACTCTACTTAGTTTCTATTCACATATTTAATCTTTATTTTTCAGATCATCAGACTGTCAGCAAAAACCTGACAATGAAGGTGAGTTATAAACTAAATTTACAAACCTGAATACACAGACTGACTGGGTAGAGGGAGGTTTTTAAGTATTCTTTGTCCACATTACCAAAACTAAACAGAGCCACTCTACAGTTAGGTTTCACAGACCATAATGTGCCAATGAGTTTGAGGTTCGGCAGCTTAAAGGCTAAATCCATAACACTCACATCTCCAATGTTCCAGCCAGTATCAGTCCTCCTCCTCCTCCTGGGTCCACTGGTGGCTCACTGTGTTCCCCTCGTCCTCCCAGTGGACTCCCAGTGACATCTATCACCATGACAAGAGCCGCCCCAGTGGAGTCTACACGATCTTTCCCATTGGAGCCACGTCTGCAGTCCAGGTACCCGTCACCTGTCTAAGACACAGGTTGATGTTACAACCTAATACTACAACACAGGCAGCTAGAGTAGGACTGAATAATGTGTCAGGGATTTCCCGGGTTATCCACAGCTCGATAAGACCCCCATTGTGGGGCCAAACTCTGGTGTCTAGAGTAGAAAACTGGGAACTAAACTATGAGTCATCCATTATTGAGTACTGGAGGCTGCAAATGCAGACTACAAAGCAGAGTGGCTTTAACTGATTTCCTTCAATCAAAATCAGGGTGAGAAATGTAAAGAGTTCAGCGCTGCATCAAATGTTCTCAGGAAATCCACCATGTACTACAGGATCAGGGAAACAGTTAGAAATACCAATACAAGTCTTCACAAGCCAAATCAAAATAGGATGAAGAGCTTAGAGTTACAGAGACTGATTAGCAAATACGTATGCAAGTCCACAATGAAACACAGGCAAAGCAACTCTACAGATACAAGTTGGACACAGGTGAGAAACAGCAGCTAAATCAAGGCACAGATTACCACTCATCCGGTGGTGAGGAAGTATCCATGCACAAGACCAAGTCCTGAAGTCCTGACAGTGTGTTGTACTGGTTATGTTTTTCTGTAGGTGTACTGTGACATGAATACAGAAGGAGGACGATGGACGGTGAGTATTTGAATCTCTTTTCTTGGAAACACGAGCTTTCAGACACCATGTGTATTCAGCTCATTAACCCCCCTTCATCCTGACTCCCCCAGGTGTTCCAGAGAAGGGTGGACGGCTCAGTGAACTTCTATAGACCTTGGGATCAGTACAAGTTGGGCTTTGGTAACGCTGCTACAGAGTACTGGCTCGGTGAGGAACTTATCTACAACTTAAGATTTGGTGCAGAGGTGCAAACAGTTAGCTGGATCAGGAACATGATGGTTTACAAACAACATTAGATTGTTAGATCAGAACATGGATTTTAATTGAGAAATCTCTAACCCTCATGTTGAGTTAACATAACCTATTCAGATTCCACATCCCTGCATGTGAACAGTGGGTTAGACCAGATGTTCTCATGTTTGGGTTTACCAAGTCTGTCCAGTGATTTCCCTCATCTAACTTTCACAACTCACCACCAGGCGGTGATTATTTGACAGACATGTGGAGCCACTCTTTGTGTTTGTGTTTTCAGGTCTCGAGAATATCTTCCACCTGACTCTGAGGAAAAAGTACGAGCTGCTGGTGGACATGGAGGACTTCAGTGGAAACAAAGCATTTGCTCGTTACACCTCGTTCTCCATCGACCCAGAGACCTACGGATACAAACTGCACGTGTCCGGATTCATTAATGGAGGAGCAGGTGAGTTAGTTCCTCCTTAGTTTTTATAAACACCTATAAAATATTGTTTATAAGGCCCATCAGGTTTAAAGCTTCAGTTATTGTCTGCATTAGATCAGTATAATCATTGTCATTAAAACCTACTCATCATTTTGGGAATTTTCTTAAAAACTGTGAAAATATATCCACTGACATTAATCAAAACAATCAATTTTCATATGGATGTTGTTGTTCAGCTGTGTTGTTGTGACAATGTTACAGTATCTGTTAAGCAGGACATTTAACAAAGTTTTCATGTGGACAAATGGAGCAGAAGCTGTAGTAACAGTTGTACCACTTGTAACTGTAGAAGTAGTAGCAGGCGCAGCATTTATATTTGTAATACTCAATCTTTAGTAATAAAATATTACACAGTAGAGTATCATTAGCTGTAGTGCTTACTTTCTTTATGTCTCTGTAGGAGATGCCCTGACTTATCACAACGGACAGAAGTTCTCCACCTTTGACTCATCAGGCAACTGTGCCAAAAGACACATGGGGGGGTTCTGGTTCAACAGCTGTCATCATGCAAACCCCAATGGGGTTTATCGCTGGGGGGCTGACGGTACTATTTCTTATGTTGGAGTGGAGTGGTACCAGTGGAAGGGCTACAACTACTCCCTGAAGAAAATCAGCATGAAGATCCGTCCGGTGCAGTAAATATCCAGGACAAATATACAACAGAATATCAGATGGTGTTTTTTTTTCTCTTTTCCTTCTCTCTTTCCTGTAATCTCATGAAATCTTTAAAATGGATAATAATAATTTCTATTGTAGATAAAGTCCGATATAGACTGTGTGTGTGTGTGTGTGTTTGTGTGTGTGTGTGTGTGAAGTCTGGTGTTAAACAGCTGCAGTTGGTGTAAAGGAATGATGGGACTGATAGGAACTTAGTGGAGGATCCAGAGGAACAAATCCAAATTAGTTCCCATCAGAATCATCCAATTCAATGAGGGAAGTGACATTTGGTGGTGACCAGATGTCTCTGCTGTCTGGATAAAGATGGTCCCTTCAGTCTGCTGCTGCAGCTAAAAACACACAGCTTTAAACTCAGATTTACTGGTTTTGGTGGAGCTTTGAATCTTCATCTGTCTTATACTGACAATAAATTCCAAACTGAGCATAAACTCTCTCTTTATGTTTGGAGTCACTTGATAGACGATGGGCTTTTATGTCAAACAGAAACATTTGTTAGTTTGAGGTTGGAGAAACAGTAACACTTCAAAACATTAAAACTAGGTTTTGAAAGGTTGGAAGCAAGCATTGAAATTGTGAACAGATTTTAAAACTAAAAAAATGCTTTAATGTAAAAACATTAACCAATCTTTAAAGCAACTTTCAAATGAAGTAAAAAGCAGCATTAAAGCAAAGTTCTATGAGAAGACCACAAGGAAAAAATGCAGTTATATGTTCAAATTGAAACTAATGCGAAAAGATGTTTGATAGAGGCACCAGACTGCAGACAACGATCAAATACCTGACGATGGTTGAATTTTAGCCTCAGAGATGTTCAACCTTTTCCAGAAATGTGTCTTTTTAGACTAGATTAGACCAGGGCCTTTCAACCCTGGTCCTCAAGGCCCACTGCCCCGTTTGTATTCCAGCTTACATTGCTCAAGGACACTTCAACATGTGACCGAAGGAGTCTGGATCAAACCAGCAACCAGGATTGGTGGACAGCTGCTCAACCTCCTGCGCCAAAGTTGCCCCATTATGTCAAACAGATATATTGGAAACCACTAAGCTAGTCAAAGCTACTTGACAGTGTTAGCTAGTTACAGTAGCAAAATAATTCAACAGCAGCTACACATGGTAGCTTAACCAGGCGTAACTTAGTTCAGTACCTTACAAACCAAATTAAAGGAGGGTGAAAACACAGCTGGTCATTTAACACAAGCAGCTCTGTGTTGGTCACTGACACAATACAGCTGAACCTTAGCTTATGTGAGCTGCTTCCTGAGACAATTCCTGCTTTTTTTAGCAGCCTTAGTTAGTGTTGTCAAATTGGTGAAATTGTTTGTGTCTATGTGCATTTGTTTTCTCAAATTGCAGTGCTTTGAGATCTCGGGGCCACCGTAGTTTTGACTTTTTCATGCTGCAGTGTAGGAATGTCACAGAGGGTCTGTGGCCCCACAGGGTCTGTAGCCCCACAGGGCATGCAGTACCTCCTGGGTGGTCCCTCCTGTTCCTTCAAAGACACTGAACTCCAAGTTGCTCCCGGTGGTTCAGGTGAGCACTTTCCTTGGCGGCCATGGCCGTCGGTATGTGGGCATGGGTGTGAACGAGTGAGTGTGAAGCCCTTTGGTTAAAAGCGCTATATAAGCGGCCATTTACCATGTTTATCCATTTAATTTGTTGATTAGGAGTGTCAGGATACTTGTTGAGCATGTCTGAATGATCTGAACAGTGGTTGGACATGAGTGGCCTTGTTGGCTGATCAAAAATTAGATGCACTGCTGCATTTTGGATCATTTGGAGGGGTTTGATTATACAGCCAGTGGTCCCATCAGCAGGGCATCGCTAACACGTTCTCATCCTACAGAGTCAGATATTGACATTTTCTAAGGCATCAAATTTGACCCATTTGTATGTCCTTTGTCGTATCATAGTGGCAACACAGGTACCCTTTGGTGTAACTATTGTATGCTACTATTTCATGCCCTGAGAACAACTGCGTCCAGTATTGATGCAGCAGGTGAACTTTGCCGTCTGTATTGGACGCTCCAGTAGCTTCAACTTTCAACGTTACAGGAAGGACTTTATATGCACAACAACACTACATTATTGTTAGGGAATAAAACTTCAGGGTAATGTCACATTAAGACATAACAGTGGTTAGGGTGAGCCACAAAAAACTTCTGGGTAAGGTTCAGTTAGAAAACAATTACATAAAAACAAGACAGGATGTCATCAGCAAAGCAATTATAGGAAAAGCCATGTGTGTGAATGATAGAACCCAGGCATGTGGAAAAAAGAAGATGACCAAGGAGTGAGCCCTGCAGCACACTGGTAGAGTTGCTATGAGAGTTAGCGACATGCCCCTGCCAGAATATCTTACAGGTTCATCAATATAAGTAGAACTGAAGCTAGGCCAGAGCTGTTCCAGAGATCCCCAAGTCAGAGAACGTGGACAGGAGGATCTGATGGCTTAGTGTCAAAGGCTGCAGATAGATCAAGAAGGATTAAGACAGAAGACTGAGCCCAGCTTTTGCAGCCTGCGGGGATTCCACAACCATTTTTTTCTGTGGCGAGACCACTCTTGACGCCAGACTGGTTGATATTGAGGAGGTTGCTCTGGGAGAGAAAGTCTGAGAGTTGACTGAAGGGATCCAAGAATCCAGAGAAGTGACTGAGATGTTGTCCATGGTTCAGTTCCAGGTGAGTTTGGGGGAATATTTGATCAATTTCAGGTCCAATATTTGCAAGGATGTCAACCACCTGTGGTTTGTCTAGGTGGATATTCAGTTCTTCCAAGATAAGAGGTTTGCCATCTTCAGGGAAGTGGGACAGCAGAATGTTAAGCTCATCACAGAAGTTACCCACCTGGGCCCTTGGTCGATAAAGTAAAAGTACTGCACTACGAAAACAATGTATTGTAAATAATACTGAATATGGTTCTGAGAGTGATTGGCCACTTATGGAGCGATTTTACCTAAAACACTTTACAATGTTGTTTCTCGTTCACCCATTCACATACACGGTGGCGGCTGCCATCCAAGGTGCTCACTTGACACACAGGGAGTAACTTGGGGTTGGGTGTCTTGCCCACTTAGCCAGGAGGGACTGGGAATCGAACCACTGTGTTTCGTGGACAACTGCCTTAGCAACTGAGCTACAGCTGCCCTGTGTGAGTTTCATTAGTAAAAGAACAAATTGACTATTATTAGAACAGAAATGCAATAGTTATATCTTCAAGGGTGGTATTTTGTTTCAGGCCAGTTGAGAGTGTGGCAGAGATTCATTGAGGTGTATCATCAGGTGTGTCCTCCTTGGTGGATGTGTCAAGGTCTTAATTTTATCCAAAGTGCAGAAATTTAACGAACACATCGGTAGCTTGTGTACTAGAGTCCTTGAATTACTAATTATTCAATTCATTTTCTTATGTAATAAATACTGCTGACTATCAAAACCTCACTGACCTCACTAACAAAGTAATACCACTGTGAATAGTTGTACACAATGTCCGTGTGTGTCACTGGTACCTGGAAATGTGCAGCAGCTAGACTGGACCAATGCACATTAAAGAGGAACAGGAGGAACTCTGGACCAGTCAGGAGGAGGGAGAGCAGTTTAAACAGCTGGAGAGGGTTGATATCACCAGGTTCACATTCACTGCTGGAGACCAAGCCACCTTGCCAGGTAAATGCAGGATGCATCTAGGTGATGTGGGACATAACACTGCAAAAAAAAACTTTAGGTGTTTCAAGTGGAATTGTTTCGATACAGTGCCTTCAGAAACATGTGATGTTGTTCTGGTAAAAGATGTTCCAGCAGATTGGTTAACAACAAATGTCTTAGACAGAAGTGAATAGATTAACTAATGAGGGTCTAGACTCGGAGAGAAACCGTTTGACTTTTTTTGACATTTTAAATAATCTTCGCCATTCAGTTGCTGAGATAAAAAAGTAAAAATACAAATTTAAAAACTAAAGGTAAAAAATGAATAACATGAACTCACCTCTTTTGACTTGCTCCAGAAAAAAAAAGTTCTAAAAATTGAAAATGTACCGTTTCTGTCAACATAAATGCTATAAAGAATTAAATAGATTTTACCACAGCTCCAGTTTATCAGCCAAGAGAGATGCTTCATGTTTTATTCAGACTGTTGGCTCGAATTCCCTGACAAAGGGAGGAAGCGAAGCCGTGGACGGACGGTGTAGGAGAACGGAACGTTATTGCGTGGTTGGAGCGATGGGGGTCGGGAAATTAGTGCTGCACAAGATGGAAGTAAGCAGTATTCATGGCAGCAGACGGAGAAGGAGCCCCGCACAACGAGCAGCGCAAAGGTAAGACCTGTGTTTTGGATGAAGTGATGACAGACATCGTGGCCTCAGAGAAAAGACATAGCTATGAGGATTTACGAGCGAGAAGACAACCAGCGCTATTTTCCCGTCGCGTCCCTGATAGTTCTCGTGTGTAGCGTCCGGAATCACGTCCCACACCAACGTAGAGTCCGGTCTGGAAGCGTGAAAGGTTCCGGTAGAAGAAACTTCTGAGTTTCTGATTAATTCAGTAAGAGAATGGTGGTTAATAAAATAAAATAATAAATAATAAACAGCACATGAACACAGGTTACCCTCTACTCTATTGACTAGTCCAGTAGAACATTATATCTGCATAAACCAAGTAAGCAGGCTATTTCAATAAAAACAGGATTTAACTAAAGAAGCAGAGCAGAAATTAAAAAAAGTACAAGAACAACTGTATAATTGTTTAACCAGCCAATATAAAAAGCAAAACTAATAGTCACTTTTTTTAAAAAGTAATTTTATTCTTGACTTGAGCTGAGAAAACAATTGAATGGACACTTAAGGATCAGTTCTACTGAGAACTTTAAAACAAGTCTTTAATGGTTGATTCTGTCCCATATGGTAGGAGGAGGATATTAAAACCAGTCAGGAATGAAAAGCTACAAACCACAAGAAATGAGAGACACAAAACCAGAAACAGTAAATACAACCGCAAACATTACAGTTACTGATGAAAAGGAAGAGAGAATCATACAATCTGGAAAATAAACTTGGGGTGGGGGGTTGGAAACATGAGTTGGACACAGTTAAAAAGAACTGCAGATGTTAACAGAAGGGGAAAAAATACAACTTGCATGAAAAACAACTGCTAGAAACCTTAAGAACAGTTGTACATATTGTGCATGTGTGTGTCTGTGGTCTCTGCAGATGTCCCACAGCTGTTGGAAAATAAAGATGAGGTTCCCTCTGATGGGAGCTCCAGACTCGACCAGGATATGGGAGCAGTGCACATAAAAGAGGAACAGGAGGAACTCTGGACCAATCAGGAAGGAGAGCCATTTAATGGGCTGGAGGAGGCCAGATTCACATTAACTGTTGTTCCTGTGAAGAATGAAGGTGATGAAGAGAAACCTCAGGCCTCACAGCTTCATCCAAACCAAACTGAATGCAGCAGAAAGTCAGAGTCTCCAACCAGCAGCTCCGCCAAGCACATTCAAAGAGAAATTGATGGACAGAACTGTGGAGGATCAGAGGCAGCCAGGTACCTGGATCCAGATAATCATTTACCACAGAACACTGACAAGGCTTCAGACTCTTCTGAGACTGAAGTCAGTGATGACAATGATGACTGGAAGAAACCAATGTCAGATTCCGGAACTGATACTGAAGACAGTGACAGTGTAAGTGATGTAGGATGTAACACTGCCACAAGTAGCTTGAGCTGCTTCGAGTGTGATAAACTGTGTCTTCAGAAACATGTGACATGTCATTCAGGAAAAAGATCTTCCAGCGAATTTGTTAATGATAAATGTTCTAGAGTAAAGCAAATGGTAGATTCAGAGATGAAAGTCCACATAGGGGAGAAATCATTTGATTGTAACGTATGTAGTACAAGATTTAGGAAAAAGTCTAATCTTAAGAGACATATGAGAGTCCACACAGGAGAGAAACCATTTTTTTGTGATGTTTGTAGTAAACGTTTTACACAAAAAGGGCATTTGAAGGAACACATGAGAATCCATGCAGGACAGAAACCATTTGGTTGTGATTTTTGTAGTAAAACTTTTACCAAAAAAGGGGATTTGAAGACACACACAAGAGTCCACACAGGAAAGAAATCATTTGGCTGTGATTTTTGTGGCAAAATATTCAACCACAAGTCTCATTTTAAGGCACACACAAGAGTCCACACAGGAGAGAAACCATTTGGTTGTGATGTTTGTGGAATAAGATTTGCAGAAAAGGGGAGTTTGAAGAAACACATGAGCATTCACGCAGGGGAGAAACCATTTGATTGTAATGTATGCAGTACAAGATTTAACAAAAAGTCTAATCTTGAGAGACACATGAGAGTCCACACGGGAGAGAAACCACATAACTGTAATGATTGCACTAAGAGATTTACAAACAGAGGGGATTTGAAAAGACACATGAGAGTCCACACGGGAGAGAAACCATTTAGTTGTGATGTTTGTGGTACGAGATTTAAACAAAAGTCTCAAATTAAGAGACACATGAGAGTCCACAAAGGAGAGAAACCATTCGGTTGTAATGTATGTAATAAAACATTTAACCAAAGGTCTCATCTTAAGAGACATATGAAAGTCCATGGGGGAGAGAAACAATTTGACTTTTTATAATTTATTGATTTCTTTTGTAAATATAAATGATTTAGAATGTTAGGTTATGTACAAATACAAATTCAAACCCTTTTCTAGTTTTGGAAATCAGTTCCCATGATGGTCAGAAAATCCATTTATACAGTCTAAATGGAATATGTACTGAGTCTGTCAAGATATAATCTGCAAAGAATAAAATAAGTTTACCAGATCACTTCTTCTGCCTGCTCCTGTTTGATTATTAGCTGACAGTAATTCACTGTCTACACAAACTACACATTATATTATTGTCTGCATTTTTAGCTTTGGAACCAAGTACATTTCCTCAAGTACTAAACTTAACTACAGTTTTTGATGTAGTTATAGCTGTAGCTGATGTAGCTGTTTCCATTTTATAATACTTAAAATATAATACTTAAAATAATTTGGTGTATTTAAAATTATTATATATTATCAGTATATATTGTAATTTAAATGAGATCCACCTTTTACAGCCACAACAGTGACGTTTACACATGAATGCATCAATTATTATAATACAGTCTCATTCTGAAATGGACTGTTCTAAAAATAATTAAAGTTGGGTACGTTAAGAATAATTTGATGCCAATACTATTTTTCTACACTGTGGTAACTTAATGATACTTTTACTTAGAAGACCTACTTACTTCTCCTAGTACTTCTACCTAGTACTTCTCCATCCACTGGTGTTGTGGTTTAAATCTGTGGTTTTTGAATAATGTAGTCGTACGTCTTACTATACATTTTCGGATCCGTATCTTATATTCTTTACACTCCTAGTTTGCGGCTTTAACCAATTGGGCATGTGCATTACAAACTACTGAAAAACTAAGAAGTGGCTGTTCTGTGTGTGGTATTCTGTTATTATCAAGTAAATCTTAAGTTGGCTGCAAAATTCAAGGCAGTTGTGTCTGTCATGGCAGCAATCTGAGAACCTGACACAGCAGTAAAGAGAGTTAATCTAGCATTAAAGGCCAGATGATCTCCTGATGCAGCAGAATCTAATCTTAGAGGAACTCAGGTGTAGTTGAAATTCATCTTGAGATGCTGAAGGCTCTAAACAACATTTGTCTCTGCTGCGAAGCCTCTTTATGGCCACATGGAGGAAAGTGAAAATGGCAATAGGCTGGCAGACTGGTGTGGTGGTTCTGGAGAGAGAGCTGTAGTACCCCAGGTGCCCAAGGTAGTCTGCTGCTCCTCCTACTTTAGACTCAGGACAACATTCTACGTGGATAAACCTATGTCAGCTGTCACAAATTGGCTCAACAGTATGCGACAAAGAGACCACACAAGATTCTCAAGTAACTTAAAATATTTTAATTGAGTACATAAAGATTTGAGTCATGTTTGTGTTAAAGAAGTGCACAAATCAAAAGAGAACTCAGCAAGCAGGCCCAGGGGAAGAGACTGAGCCGATATTTAAGGTCTCCTTTATAGGAACCTCAACCCAATTGACACAGGTGTACAGCATGCCTAAATCTCAGCTCCACCCACTGGCTTCCTGGAAAACAAGGAAGAACACAGCCAACCACACATGGACAAAGCCAGAACACAGGTCTGGCTTAGGCCATCACACAGCTGATGGTCAAGACTCAAAGTGAGGGGGGAAACAGCTGGAGCTGCTACACATAGTCATAGTGAGACAAGAGGTGAAGTTGAAGCTGTTCATATGCATAATAAGACCAACTCATTGCAGCCCCCTCACAAGAGCATGACAGTGGTAGTATATAGAAAGCTGTCCACCAAAACTGATGCTTACCTGCTGAAAAATCCAACCCATTAGCTATGGGTTTGCCTCTTGGTGTGGTTGGCAACAATGCAAAGTTCCTGATTTGCTTTCACAAGAGGGCTGTACATATACAAAAAACAATTATAATAAATAGTCGCTTATATAGCGCTTTTATCCAAGCGCTTTACAATGTTGATTCCCATTCACCCATTCATACACACACACTCACAAACACCGATGGCGGTGGCTGCCATGTAAGGTGCTCACCTGACCCACAGGGAGCAACTTGGGGTTCAGTGTCCTACCCAAGGACACTTTGACATGTAGTTGGGAGCGGGAATTGAACCCTGTGGTACATGGTCAACTGCCTCACCAACTGTGTTACAGCCACCCCATACAAGCATACAAGTGGCGTGCTTTTAAATGGTGGTGCCTATATGTCTGATGGTTGAGCTCCAAAGCTTGTGTCCTCCAACCTTGTGATCGCAGCAGCAGAGGAAATTGACCTCACTGTGTCCTTTGCATGCTTACATGGATTGGACCAAGTCCATTTTTCTGTTAAAGAGCAGAGCGCTGTGTAAACAGCATCCCTCCCACTGGATTGTGGAGACGATCTCCTTGGTTTATGACAGTAAGGGTGTGACTGTAACTAACTGTATAAAAAGGAACATTCAACCAGGACTATGAAACCATCAAGGGTGTTCTTATTTTAAGGGCACAGTTATCCCAGATGATCAATTACAGCTTTTTAAAAATCCTGTTTTCAGGTAATGCACAATAACCATTTAGTGATTTGCAGGAATAAAACATACAGCAACGCTCATTTGAACTTAGACCTGGTTAGTGAAACAAAGAATGAGATAAAAAACACAGCAAAGACAAACTGAGAGAACTGTGACACTTGACGTATAGGTGTAAAATATAGGAGTCTGTATCCTGAGCTTATGTAAGAGCTCATTTAATTCACTAGTCAGTCCGGCCTGTGATCCTCCTCCTGACTTTAACCCACAAATGATGTCACTCTGATGTGAATATCATGTTATTGTTTTATGGCAGAAAATTCTGAAACTGGAACTAAAAACACCACAGCCCCCACCCAGGATGCACAATCCTCAAATAATAATCTTAATTATATCCTTAGATAAAAGCAATGAGAAAAAGAACTGTATACAGTTATATAAAGTGACTACTTTGGTCTGCACTGAAAATATTGGATATATTGTAAAAGTTGGTTCCGAATTAATCCTGACAACTTTAATGATGTTTGATTTTTTCCTAAAGCGCAACTAACATGTCAAAATATCCACATGTAAATATTAAAGTTATGACCGGATGCTTCGGAGCAGAGTCAGGTGGTAAAAATGGAGGAAAAAGTGGTTCGAAAGAGGGGCAGATACGCATAACCATGTTCTTGTGTCCTATATGTAAAGAAAAAAGATTGGAAGCTGGATACCAATTCATTTTGTACGGTGCAAACATTGTGTGTAAATAGAGTTTAATGATTGGCTAGTGGACTGGTCTAATGTTCTCTAAAACCTCAGCTACAGAGTAAATTCACGAAGCAGCAACAACAATCCATAACTGTACTACTGCTTCAGACTGGCTTGGGAAGACAACGTTACTCCAAGTGTGTTTTCCAGGTACAGAGTCTACAGACGTGGATGACCTGGCAGTTCCTCAGCACATCTGAATCAGCAGAGGCCAAGAGAGAGTCACACACTACTTAATTAACCTCAACCAGAAGGAGAAGAAGGAGAACTAGTTCCAACAGAAGGTTCGTCTGACTAAATATCTATGCAGCTTCTGGTCTGGTATTTTTAGCCACATTCAACGAATGAAGATTACTGGATTCTGTCCAGTAGTAAAGCCTTGCACTAACTTTAGCTGTGGTCAACTTTGAGGTCTGTTTACTGACAGTCAAAAATTAATCAGACAGTAACTGAAAACCCATCCCTTCTTCCATCCTCACATCATGTGTCTTTCAAGACTTGCCAACTAAGCTGGTTGCGAAGGCGGTTCCCCTGCTGATAATGGTGAGAGGTCATTGCTTCCTGAGTCCTCGGACAGGCTACACTGTTGTTGTCCAGACAGCAGTTTAACAGCCGGATGAGGCGCTACACATAGTCATAGTGAGACAAGAGGTGAAGTTGAAGCTGTTCATATGCATAATCAGACCAACTCTGTTAAATAAAATAAAAGTTCTGTACAGCGACTTCATTTGACCAGGCTCCTACATGGAGCAATCATCTAACATCTGCTCAGCAAGACCCCTGGCCGACTGAGGAAAGCAGCGACATCACTGACTGCTCAAAGGTCACTTAGAGAAAATAAAATAATAAAATAAAATGCTTACTCAAAAATTATATATATAATGCACAAAGACAAACACATACTAAAATAAAACATCAATCAAAAGAAATTGGTGGATTTCTGGTAGAAATAAAAATCTGTTGCATTGATACACATGCTACACAAGATCATCAAGTTCTGCACCTCAGGTTTGACAGAAACTCAGGCCATGATCCTATCTCTTCATTTCCGTGTCTTACTACACACTTAACCCTGCCTCACCTTTCTGTAAATGACAGCTGCAAGTTTATGTTTCCTTTAATACAGTCCAAACAAACCTTTAGCAACTTTTCCTTGATTGGATGTTTATTAAAAGAAAATTCTATCCACCAATTTTCTGTTTTCTGGGTCATGGAGGATGGAGCATGTCCTCTATTTTTGAAAAGCAGAAAAGCAAGAAAAACACAGCAGATAATTAAAAGGAAAAGCACATTGCACATGAATTAGTTTCTGGGCCCCAGTAGAGTTTGTTACCTGTTCGCTCAGTTTCAGGAAGGAGCGGGCCAAGGACAGACCCCATAAATCAGAAAGGGGAATCTAAGAACGAGAGCGGGCGAAGCTATTGAAGCTAATGTGAGAGACTGGCTTGTTAATGGAGACACCTAAGGTGCTTCCCACTTTAGGTATCAAAATTTGGTGCACAATGACAAGGTATATGTGATCTGGTATCAATTGTATCTAAGCAATGTGGTTCGTACTATAAATGTTCTGAAGGTTCCTACCCAGAACTGAACCCAATGATAAATCTGTCACCTAATGGCAGTTAGTGTCAGTCAAAGTGAAAAACACCTAACACAGTTCTGACGTGTCTCCCGATTGTTCCAGCATCCACCTGAACCAGCTGCTGTACAAAGCACAGGCGAAACAAAACTCTTTTTTTAAACAACAGCACTTTGTTTCCTAAATGTACTATTAGTTCATAGAACACAGATTCTCTTTCTAACATGACGTGTACAGATGTTTATTCACAATGATGATATATCTAAGAAGTCATGTCTAAAGATGTCTTTATCCTGTGTCCTCTAAGGACGACTGTGATTTTATACACAAATTGCATCTTCAGCCAATTTAAGTATCTTAATTTCCTTCCTGTTCATTATTATACTCAAATGTGTAAATTTAGCATTTGGAATGAATAAATTCACAAAATCCTGTTAACAGGACGAGGCAACGTGGGTTACATGGTTAAATTCAGTTTTCGTTTTTGCTGTTATTGTCATTTAACATAACACAAATAAATTTTCCCATTGTGTAATGGTACTGAGTTGTTTCCAGCTCATTTCAGTTTTTTCCTAACACATTTAACTAACACATAATGAGAATAAGGCAGACAGGACCCTACAATTAGGTTTTAAAACACAAACACTCAAAGCACAACAATAAATATCTGAAGAACTGGTAAAACAGTTTGGACCATTGTGGGTTTAACTTGGTAGTTTGACTGTCCATGGACGAGTCAAGAGGCTGCATTTTTGTTCCTCCCCCATGCCTTCTTTAATATCTGTCTTCATCTAGTTTTATATCTTCATTGCGTGTATGTGCTGTTGTGCGCTCAGTGTGTGTAAAAACAGCTTCACGTGTCAGTCTGACAACACTTAGTGCTGTTTGTAACGCTGAGCTTGTCGAATAAAACTACATTAAAACAGGCGTCAAACAGTGGACAAAAGGAAATAAATAATGAGCTCTATGTCCTCTTTCAATACTACGACATGTTCATGGGAAGAAAATGGGGGCCAACTGTCCCTACCAATCTGGGAGTTACATAAATGTCTACTCTGTGCTGCCCCCAAACGCAGTGGACTTCTCCACTGACTCTATAAGGCCTCTAACTGGAACTAGCAGCTGTTGCTGTTTAGTTGTGTTTTTAAAAAAATTCTAACGTAAAAAGTTGAAATCAGACATGATTATGACATTATGACATATAATTTTGACATAGAAACTAATACACACACCCATCCAGCAAATCAGCATTAACAGATTAAAGGACGTAACTAGTTTACACCTACACAAACTAGTTGTTTGCTGCTAAATCCTGCTTTTTTCAATAGAAACCATTAGATATGAATCATCCTTGTGGACCTATTCGAAGCTGCATGAGTGACATGACTTTCAACCATTTTTGACCCTTGATTTTGAAACTCTTTTACATGCAGGAACCAGCAGGATGGTGGTGGTGGTGTGGCATGATGTGACCTTGACAAGCCTCGACAGATGTTTGTGTCCCATCTCAGAGTGATGTAGTTAAGATAAAGAAGTTCCTTTTTGTGTGTAAACACAATTGTAACCATGATGATTATCAGTCAGGCTCCAAACCCGAAACTCATATGTTTGGCCCTGATTGGATCTAAACCAGTATATAAATGTTCACCACTAACACACTTCCACAGAAACTCACTCACGTCTCCCTCTGTTTTATCAGATCTCATGTTTCCTTTCCTTTAAATCTGCTCATCAGTTTATCGTGTTCTCTCTCTGAACAGCTTCACAATGTGACTGACAGCTAATGTGGTCTGTCCGTCAAACTGACTCTGATCGGGTGGACAAACATCCTGAAGAAACAGCAGGATGTGAAATCGGAACTGATCAGGTCTGAGTTTATTTCAGTGTGGGAGAAAATTAAGCTGTGGTTGTATGTGAATGGACAGACATCGCCTGTTACCATGGAAACTATAGAGTAGGTACTGTGACGGCCTGTATACCAGAGACTGACCAGAGATTCTAAAGAGATAATGATGCTTGAGACACTTGTTGCTTGTTTTCTTACACATAAACTTAAACTTCTCTAAACATTCTGTGTCCAATGATCACTTTAGTCCAAACTAATGTTTCCAAATGATTTTTCACAGACGTTCCTTATACTCAGGAGATACATCCTGCAGATGTTTCTCTCTTTTGCAACACGACCCTAACATCAGCAGGGGGCTGTGTTTGGACTCTACATCTTAGCCAAAGGACTGGAGGAGGTGGAACCTGCTACACCACAGGTCTCACAGATTTGCAAGAGATCCATAACATCACAAACCTAAAAACTTCAACATGCATGAATAAGAATGAAATGAATAAAACGAAGAATGAAATAAACAGTGCAATTACGATGGCATACGTAAAAACAAGATTTGAATGTATAGCACATAATTTTATGCATATTACTTTAATCTACTGTGTTTATATATATTTCTGTGGATCAGGAAAAACACAAACAAGTGGTTAAGAATCTGATCCACTTTTGGTGACCTCAGTTCTGAGAAGCTGCTTATCAGTTCACTGGTGAGGAGCTGAAGAAAGAGGAAGCTCAATACTTAACAAGCAGAGCAGAGCTGCTGAGTCCAACAGAGAGAGAAGAGACAGACTCGAAGGCAGACGTCTATCTGGACATGGATCACCTGCTGATGGTGCTGGTGCTGCTGTGGAGCTCAGGTACGACTGATCTTTAAAGATGGACATGTGAAAGGTTCAGGAGAGGATGTGGTTAAATACAGGGCCACAAGAAAACAACAACCTCCTATATTTTATAACACCTGCAGTTTCCAAGTAGAAGTATGTGACTTTACATCAAATTGGTAAGAGAGAAATATGCAGAGTACATGTCTGCATATCATCAGTGAGAGAACAAGAAAGTCCACGACTTATTTCCACTGTAATTCCTGGTGTAAGAATATTTAGCTTTATGTGGCGTATGATTACTTTAGTTATATACGAGCTGAGCTCACATCTGCTGGCTGAGAGTGTTTGGGTTCACAGCTCAGCTCTTTCCTAATCTTTCTTTTCTGATTTTCTTCTCAGTCCTCCAGGCTGAAGGAGACCACATCTCAGCAGGTAAACTGAGGTGTATGCATGAGTCAATACAGCGTCCGACCTTTAAAGTGCATTTACTTACGATATTTGCAATAAATACACATCTGATGTAGTTTTTACTGGAGTATTTCTGTTTTGTGTGAATGTGTAGTGGAGTTAAAGTAAACACAATTATGGGGGAAACACACCTTTTTATGACAGTAACTTTAGAAGCTAATGAACTAACACTGATGCAGTATTCTGGATGAAGTATCTGTCAGTAAATAAAGACAGTGATCTTTGTTCTCACATTTCATTCAGCACTATAAATGTCAATTTATGTAACAGCAGCATCAAATTCTATTTAGTTTGAAATACTCATTTTACTTGTTTTATTAGTGGAATATTGAACAATGGTGAGGGAGCTGTCAGGAAGGACAGACTGTACTTGGTTTGGTAGCTACTTTTTATATGGAATTAGAATCTCCATTGGTCATTTTTATCACTATTATGTTCCAATGAAATTCATCCTGTGCATTTGACCCACCCCCTCAGTGGGAGCAGTGGGCAGGCACGAGCACCTGGGGAGGTAGCTCAGAGTGTCTCGCTCAGGGACACACCAGGTGCATGGCCTGGGATTTGATCCTGCAGACTTCTGCCTCCCAGCCTGATGCTCTATGATGCAGAATTCTGTCACAAAAGTTTAGCCACAGTGGATTGTTACACCCCTAGAACATACAGTACTAACAAAGTAACTATTAATGTAGTACAATGCTTCACATTTTGTTAATCTCTTATATGGTTTGTACACAAAATTGTGATTGTTTTGTAAAGCAAATAAACTAAAGCTGTCTAATAAATGCAGCTGTCTGCATTGTTCCGTCTAAAAGATGTAGCCAGCTACAGGTCATCAGGTGGGTACTGACTCAAATGTGTACTACATACACTGTAACCGTGAATGTATTTAGAATGTACACTGTGCCAGTTTCTTCCAGGTAAAAAACTAAGCCTGTTCTTTAGGCTGAATCAGTTTAGAATTGTACCAGACACCCTGACCCCCACTGAGGTCAACGGGTACCAAAACATTATACTGAACCATCTAATAATCCATCACCATTGTCGGGGTTGGGGGGACAAGGTACAGCCTGGATGGGCAGGTCTTTAGTGTACCTCAGGACCACAAATAAAGACAGATTATCAACACTCACACAGCAATTTAGAATCACCAATGAACCTAACATGCGTGTCTTTGGACTGCGGGAGGAAACCGGAGGAAACCCACACAAACACAGAGAGAACATGCAAACTCCACATGGAAGCCTGCAGCCACCCAGGGGGAGTTAAAACAGGGATCCTCTGTCTTTAAGGGGGTCTCTCCAACCACTCCATCCCAGTGCTCCTCTACTAAAAACATAACAATTGAAATTACCGTCTTTATTAATGAACATCAGAAGGACTTGAGTAAGTAGTTTAGCATGTTTATGTTTGTATCCCACAACCCTCTGGTTCTCTGCAGGACATCAGTGTGAAACCACAGACAAGATTGACATTGTGCTGTTGGTGGACAGCTCTGGCAGCATCAGCCCCGAAGACTTTCATGACATCAAGTCTTTTGTCGCTGACTTGGTCAACACCTTTGACATCGGGCCAGACAGAGTCCAGATTGGTAATATTTTTACTATCGTAATACTTTCTTGCTGCTTTACACCTAGTGCTTTTTTAAAAAGTAAAGATTGTAGTAATACTTACTAGTTTTTTACATCAGCCACAGAATCTGTGGACTATGAGAACATAAAGGGCCACTAAAAGTTCTCATTGGCCCTCAGACTGTTTCTCGCTGCATGTCCAACAAGTCCTCCAACCACAGAGGTTGTGCTTTAGGGTTGGTGTAGGCAGTAAATAGTAAAAAGTGGTCATTTTCCTTAAGAATCCCTGCTTAACTGAGTGTCCTATGACATGTTACAACAGCTATAGCACTAATTTAATATGACAGTGTCATGTTCACTACAGCCAACAGATGTCTTCAAACACGACCACACTTTTGCAGGTCCTAGAACAGCTGGTCTGGATTCTCTGGGTACAACAGCAGTTGTAAGATGAATTCCTTCACACATTGAACAGTGGCCCTGATAACATAGCTCCTCTCAGGGGCTACAGTGGCCCCCTTGATAGTTACCTTAAAGCTTTTCATGGTTTTTTTTTTATCTAGTGTAGACTCAGTTGTCTCTTCACAAAGTAAAAGCTGCATCCATGGTCACTTTGTGCTACACAAAACTAAACGTGTACATTTATTTTCATGCTACACACATTATTTGAACCAACTCACAAAAGCTGAAGCTTTAAACACTGTTCCAACTTTCACATCTTTTAAATCCTATTTTTAAATCCAATTTAAATATTTTCATAAAAATCTGTGCCAAATCAACATGCGGACAAAATGATCCGCTGTGGCGACCCTGAACTCACGGGATAAGCCGAAAGGACAAAAAGAAAAAGTGGTTTAAAATAATCTTATAAGCTAACATGAAGCACTATGTACATGAGATGTAAATCATCACATTTTTAAAATACATTTATGTGTTTTCCTCAGGCCTGACACAGTTCAGTACCCGCCCAAGAACTGAGTGGAATCTGAACACCCACACCACCAAAGAGTCCCTGCTGGAGGCCATAGACAGGGTGCAGCAAATAGGTGGAGACACAAAGACAGGTGACTGAATGCTACATGAAAAAAATGTACCTTCTGTGTTCATCATCTTTGGAAGGACTGAAACTGTTAGTGATAAGCATTTTGTTCAAAATATGATTTTTATGTTTTTATTGTATGAGTTATTACAAAAATGTGTGAATAAAATGTAGCCCCTCACTATTTAAACATGATTACAGTATCTTCAGAAAAAAGGTGTGAATGGTCATTTATTGTGGAAATCTACTGACTGTAGCAATTACAGGATTTTGACAAAAACAATATGTTCAAAAATTACAAAGTAGGCTTCTAAAAAATAATGAATAATATTTACAATGGTGTAATAACAATGTTGAGAAACTAAGACTAAGACAGATATTGGAGTTGTAAAGGCACAGAATGACTTTACAACAATCAGCATAAAATGACTAAAATAACACTTTAGATGCTACAATACTACAAACATTTGCTTCTCAGGCCGCCAGTGGCTCTCACATCCACATCGACCGCTACATCTCCTCTGTATTGAATTACATCAGCTCCACCATAAACAATGTCACAACTCAGAAGCAGATCACCACATACCCAAATCAGAAGCCGGGGATGAACAATGAGATGCGCCTCCTGTTGAAGCCACACAACACTGCCTTCAGATCAGGGGATGCACAGGCCTACAGCACATCCAGAGCAAACCTAAAGAGGGGCATCAAAAAGGCCAAGCACTGCTACAAGCTAAAGATAGAGGAGCACTTTTCCAACTCCGACCCTCAACGCATGTGGCAGAGCTTCCAGGCCATCAGTGACTACAAAACCACCCACTTAACCCCCGCAGCCACTGATGTCCTCTTCTTAAACAAGCTTAATGACTTTGAGAGAGACAACACAGTAACTGCTATCAAGCTCAAACCCTCACCTGACCACCCACCAATCAAACTCTCCACCACAGACGTCTGCAGCACACTGAGCCGGATTGGTGCGCACAAAGCCGCTGGACCAGACAACATCCCAGGTCGCGTACTCAAGGCATGTGCTGAGCAGCTCGCTGTGGTTTTTACAGACATTTTCAACCTGTCTCTTGCTCAAGCAGCTGTGCCGACATGCTTCAAAAGCACCTCCATCATGCCTGTGCCAAAACACTCCACCCCAAAGTGTCTGAATGACTACCGCCCTGTAGCTCTGACACCTATTGTCATGAAGTGCTTTGAGCGGCTGGTCCTGGCGAACCTGAAGGACTCTCTGCCATCCACACTGGACTCTCACCAGTTTGCCTACCGCAACAATAGGAGCACAGATGCCGTTTCCATGGCACTGCACTCTGTGCTAACACATCTGGACAATAAGAACACTTACGCACGTATGCTGTTTGTTGATTTCAGCTCAGCTTTCAACACGGTCATCCCATCCCATGCAACTGGATAATGGACTTTTTGACCAATAGACCGCAGCAAGTCCGATCCGGCTCCATCTGCACCAACACCACCACAATCAACACTGGTGTACCACAGGGCTGTGTACTGAGCCCCTTCCTCTACTCCCTATTCACCTCTGACTGCAAGCCTGTGAACGGATCTAACACCATCATCAAGTTCGCGGATGACACTACAGTGATTGGTCTCATCAGCAACAATGATGAGACTACCTACAGAGAGGAGATTCAGCACCTGGCCACATGGTGCAATGACAATAACCTGCTCCTTAACACCTCCAACACAAAGGAGCTCATTGTGGACTTCAGGAAAGAGTCAAGAAATACACATGACACCATCCACATTAATGGAACGGCTGTTGAGCGTGTATCCAGTTACAAGTTCCTAGGGATCCACATATCTGAGGACCTGTCCTGGACTATAAACACCTCCAGTCTAGTTAAGAAGGCCCACCAGCGCCTCTTCTTCTTGAGGACACTAAAGAAGAATCGGCTGTCCTCGGATATTCTGGTGAACTTCTATCGCTGTGCAATAGAAAGTATCCTGACCAACTGTGTCACAGTCTGGTATGGGAGCTGCACTGTTGCAGAGCGCAATGCACTGCAGCGGGTGGTGAAAACCGCCCAGCGCATCACAGGGACTACTCTTCCAGCCATGGAGGACGTCCAGAGGAAACGCTGCCTGCGTCGAGCTCACAACATCTATAAGGACTCCTCTCATCCCGCCCATAGACTGATCACTCTCTTGCCCTCCGGCAGGCGCTTCAGGTGCCTCAAAACCAGGACTAGCAGACTGAAGAACAGCTTTTTCCCTCTGCCCCTCATGTACTGCCCCCCCTTATAACCCCCCCCCCCCCCCCCCCCCCCCCCCCCCCCCCTTCCCAATGTCATTTGCACTATTGGACTATTTACACATAACGTTTATGTTATGTTACCACAAACTGCTCATTTGCACTGCAAACTGTTCATTTACAGTCACTGTAAAAAAAAAGAAAGAAAAAAAAACACTTACACTGCACTACTATCACTTTATAGCGTCTGTTCATGATTTACTTATATACTTACTTTACTATATACATTGCACTACTGCCCACCATAGCCTTATTTATTATTATTGTTATATTCTTACTTCTGTTTATTGCTCACCACAGTATATATCCATTTTCCTTAAATTTCTACTTATGTACATATCCGCTTACAATACTAACTTATTTATTTATACAATAACTGGATATCCTGCTTTTGCTGCTATTGCACTCTTGGTTAGACCTAAACTGCATTTCATTACTTTGTACTTGTACATGTGTAATGACAATAAAGTTGAATCTAATCTAATCTAATACTAAAGTTTCTTTTAGTGTAAACACTATATTTTGCCAAGGTGTTGCCTTTGTTTCCTTCTGTTTTTCTTCACTATAGCCACCTTAGGTGTTTAACTCTTACTCTGCACATATACTAAATAATTAATACTAATAATAATTCATTTTATTTATAAAGCACTTTACATTTGTTAACAAATGTCAAAGTGCTACACAAGCAGATTAAAACCAAGAATAAAACATAATAAACATGTTAAGCATAGAAACATATAATTTTACCCAGTTAACCAACTGTGAAAATGTACGTTGCTCACAACAGAATTTGAAGCTCTGGTTAAATTAATGATTTGTATGGAACTGCATCTTGGGAATTGTAGTGAACATGTTTTGGTTTTTTTACCTTAAACTTTTCTTCAGAGAACCATATTTTTTCCTAACCCTGTAGAAACTCCCAGATATTCCATCAATGCTTTGTTTTGTTTGTTTTCATTTACAGGGCGTGCTCTGGAATACATCCTCCGTAAAAACTTTAATCCCAGAGTGGGAATGCGAGCAGACTCTCACAAAATTGCTGTGCTGATCACTGATGGATCGTCCATGGACAAAGTCAGCAGACCATCGCAGAGCCTGAAAGATGCTGGCATTGAGATCTACACTATTGGTGAATGACTTCAGAAATGTCATATTTAAGTTACATTACTATGAACTGAACATGCTACTTCGTGTTTGTCCCAGTGACAAGCTATAGATGACACAGTCAGTCAAGCACGTTTTAAGTTGATTTCATAGTGGACCATGCTGAAACCAATAACTGACTAGCAGGAACATGGTACGTCAAACCTTTTAGAGACATGGTCTTGCATGGCAGACTTTGTAGGGACAATGCTCAGTTTTATGGACACTTCCTAGTGTCTATAGAGTTCTACACCCCTAGGTCTGAGCCCAACTCCACCCACTGTATCATTTTCAAAAATTGCAATAAAGTGGGCTTGGAATTGACATAGGGAGGGTCTCAGATGGGTTCAGGGTTTGGAGGTGTGAGGAAGAAGTTGGTGTGACAACCACAGAAAAAATGTGGAGGATAACTTACAGTATCAGTTGAGATCTTTTGTGGACCACAATCCCCTGAAGGTTGGAGTGACAAGCACGCTGTAACCCACATTAAATGGGAGGAGGTCACACATGTTGACTGCCCAGATAGAAGGCTAATGTTGGCCACTGTTCGAAGTTGTAAATCTATGCAACGAAACTAATCTAATCTAATCTACAAAGCTTTAACTCCTGACTGTTCAGTCTGCATCGGTGGGAGACACTGATTCTATAGGATGGGGTGAGGAAGTTATGGAAAGATTGCACAAATATGTCAACATCCAACTGCCAATTCATCTGCAGTTTTAACCAGCAGAGATCAGTCCATATCATATTTATAAGACAACTGAGAACACTTTGCTCCAAAATGTAAAAATTTGCACCTCAATTACCAAGACTTATAAATACCCCTGTAAATTGTTTTTCAGCTGATAAACGTGGTTTGGGGGTTAAGTTACTTTAACAGTAGTATTTTGTCCTGACAGTGTGAGAGAAGGCAGACACAAGCTTTCAGTCAGACCAGATCAGGTCTTAAACTTGTCCCACAGCACTGAGCATGGTGCACTGTTCACAGATCAGTTCAGCGTGCCAAAAATAAGGGGGTGAGGGACAGGCAGGTCTGGAAGATGAGGAAAAGACTGTCCAGACAGGTGGAGCAGGTGCTGCGGAGGCTGCAGTAGTTTTGTCATTGTCAAGCTTGGAGAGGACACACGATGAGGTAGATCTGCGGAGACCAAAGAGGGAAGCTGATCAGGATTGAGCATTTTAGTACATAACCCAGCTCAACAATTAAGGTAGCAGTGAAAAGTAACAACCGAGGCTGCTCCAGGTTTCAGGTAACTACCAGTGTCTAAACAGCTGCTCCAGCTTGTTGACTGCAGATTAACAGGTCCACAGGCCAAGCAACAATGAAGAGGATTCCTATTACTAGTAACTATTAACTATTAACAGAAAAGCAAACTTTACCAGCTTGGTGTAGCTACCTACACTATAAAAACAGGAATGTCAAACTTGGACAGATATAAAATGTGACAAAGTGAAGGGAGAGAAACAATATTATCACCATGTTATCATGAGACCATGTAATTTTTTTCTTCATTTTAAATCTTTTTACAGAGTCAGTATTAACACATGTTTTACTTTTAGGTGTGGGACGTGCTGATGAAAGCCAGCTGATGGTAATTGCCTCTGATCCTATAGAAGTTCACATGCTCTTCGTCAGGGACTTTACGTTGCTCCAGACATTTCTCAGTAACTTCAACATCAAACCTTTTAAAGACAAAATAGGTAGGAGCTTCTCTTCACCGTACAGTAACACACCCTGTCACTGGTTCTTCTTTTACTTCCCAACAGCTGTTACATGTGTGTTTCAACATATGTTCATAAGCTTCCTGATGCTCTTGTACCCTCAGCCTTCTATAGGTTAAATTACACAAATTAGAGAGATAAAAAAAAACTCTTAGGGGCGGCTATAGCTCAGTTGGTAAAGGCAGTTGCTTACGGACCACAGGGTGAGTGGTTCGATCCCCGGCCCTGGCTATATGTCAAAGTGTCCCTGGGCAAGACCCTGAACCCCTAACAGCTCATTCCCCCTCCCCAGCGATGCAGTGCCGGTCCAAGCCCGGTAGAAGTTGGGGAGGGTTGCGTCAGGAAGGGCATCTGGCGTAAAAACTGTGCCAAATCAACATGCAGACAAATGTTCCACTGTGGGAACCCTGAACTCACAGGATAAGCCAAAAGTGACAATAAGGTCAGAGGTCACCGGTTCAACAATCTGACTGCTTGTGGTAGGAAGCTGTTGAGAAAGTCTGCTTGTCCTGCTTTTAATACTATGATACCTTTTCGCTGATGGCATCAGTTCAAAATGTTTGTTGAGAGGATGTGAGAAGTCTTTGATAATGTTCAGTGCCCTGTCCCTGCACCGGTTCTGGAAGAGTTCCTGTACAGAGGGCAGGGAGACAACTATTACCTTCACTGCTTCCTGCACCACCCTCTGCTGGGCCCTCTTCACCATCGCAGTGGTGTTTTTCACCCCGGTGGGGTCATCAAACATCTGTACTCCAAGGAGCTTGATATTGTCCACCCTCCCCACTGGATATGAAGTATATGAATGTTCACCACTGAAACACTTCTTCAGAATGTCAGTCACGTCTCCCTCTGTTTTGTCAGATCTCATGTTTCCTTTCCTTTTTATCTGCTCATCGGTTTCTCGTGTTCTCTGTCTGAGCGGCTTCACAATGTGACTGACAGCTAATGTGGTCTGTCCGTCAAACTGTCTCTGATCAGGTGGACAAACATCCTGAAGAAACAGTAGAATGTGACCAGAAAATTGGAACTGATCAGGTCTGAGTTTATTTCATTGTGGAAAAAAATTAAGCTGTGGTTGTATGTGAAAGGACAGACATCGTCTGTTACCATGGAAACTATAGAGTAGGTACTGTGACGGCCTGTATACCAGAGACTGACCAGAGATTCTGAAAAGATAATGATGTTTGAGACAGTTGTTGCTTATTTTTCTTACACATAAACTTAAACTTCTCTAAACATTCTGTGTCCACTGATCAATTCAGTCCAAACTAACGTCTCCAAATGATTTATCATAGACGATTTAATATAGATACATCCTGCCGATGTTTCTCCCTTTTGCAACATGATGCTAACTTTTGTTTAAGCATCAGCAGTGTTTGGACCGTACATCCTCTGCCAAAGGACTGGAGGAGGTGAAAAGAAGACTGGAGGCTCCGGGAAAAACTTCAATATTCATGAATATGAATGAAATGTTAAAAAGGAAATGAATAAAACGAAGTGTCGTGTATGTATCTCACAATCCTCTGGTTCTCTGCAGGACGTCAGTGTGAAACCACAGACAAGATTGACATTGTGCTGTTGCTGGATGACTCCGGCAGCATCAGCCCCGAAGACTTTCACTACATCAAGTCTTTTGTCGCTAACTTGGTCAAGACCTTTGACATCGGGCCAGACAGAGTCCAGATTGGTAATGTTTTTTCTATTGTAATACTTTCTTGCTGCTTTACACCTAGTGCTTTTTTAAAAAGTAAAGATTGTAGTAATACTTTCTAGTTTTTTACTTCAGCCACAGAATCTGTGGACTAATCTGCCACTAAAAGTTCTCATTGGCCCTGAGACTGTGTCTCGCTGCATGTCCAACAAGTCCTCCAACCACAGAGGTTGTGCTTTAGGGTTCGGTGTAGGCAGTAAATAGTAAAAAGTGGTCATTTTCCTTAAGAATCCCTGCTTAACTGAGTGTCCTATGACATGTTACAACAGCTATAGCACTAATTTAATATGACAGTGTCATGTTCACTACAGCCAACAGATGTCTTCAAACACGACCACACTTTTGCAGGTCCTAGAACAGCTGGTCTGGATTCTCTGGGTACAACAGCAGTTGTAAGATGAATTCCTTCACACATTGAACAGTGGCCCTGATAACATAGCTCCTCTCAGGGGCTACAGTGGGCCCCTTGATAGTTACCTTAAAGCTTTTCATGGTTTATTTTTATCTACTGTAGACTCAGTTGTCTCTTCACAAAGTTAAACCTGCAGCCATGGTCACTTTGTCCTACACAAAACTAAACGTGTTGATTTATTTACATGCTACACACATTATTTGAACCAACTCACAAAAACTGAAGTTTTAAACACTGTTCAAACTTTCACATCTTTAAATCCAATTTAAATATTTTCATCACATAGTGGTTTAAAATAGTCTTATAATCCAACGTGAAGCACCATGTACATGAGATGAGACTCGTCACATTTTTAAAATAATCTTGTGTCACCTGTGTGTTTTCCTCAGCCCTGACACAGTTCAGTACCCGCCCAAGAACTGAGTGGAATCTGAACACCCACACCACCAAAGAGTCCCTGCTGGAGGCCATAGACAGGGTGCAGCAAATAGGTGGAGACACAAAGACAGGTGACTGAATGCTACATGACAAAAATGTACCTTCTGTGTTCGTCTTCATCATCTTTGGAAGGACTGAAGCTGTTAAATCGCCATATTGTTCAAAATATGATTTTTAGGTATTTATTGTATAAGTTATTACAAAAATGTGTGAATAAAATGTAGCCCCTTAATATTTAAACATGATTACAAAGTATCTTGAGAAAAAAAGGTGTGAATGGTCAGTTATTGTGGAAATCTACTGACTGTAGCAATTACAGGATTATGACAAAGACAAAATTTTACAAAAATGACAAACTAGGCTTCTAATAAATAATGACTGCAATATTTACAATGGTGCAACATTGTGCAACAACGTTTAGAAATGTTTAGAATACTTTGAATACTACTAAAGTATACAGAGGAGGGAATAAAAGGGAAAAAGGGAACAAGAAATGAAGTTACTACATTGTATATAGAAGGAACCAATGGGCTAAAATCTCACAGTGAATGTGACATAATATTTGATCATTTTAAAAAATGTGATATTGGAGTTGTAAAGGCACAGCATGATTTTTTTAATGATTTAAAATTTAAAAAGCTAAAAGTATTACAATTTTAATTAAAAAGCGCTGACACCTTTAACAGTTTTTCTTAAATATTATGTTTATACCATATTTTTTCCTTTGTTCTTGTTCCCTTCCCCTAAAATACAGGCACCAATAAGAATTGTTTTGTTTCTTTGCATACGTAGTCAATTATGTTCTCTGTTTTTACCCAATGTTAACTTTAATGGTGCAGGCAGGTCACAATGGGATTAGAAGCTTTGATGTTTTTTACTGAAATACATCTTTGTTGCATCAACTCCCTAAACTTCACTTCACTAATACTTTTTGGTTTTTTTAAAGCACGTGCTCTGAAACACGTCCTCCATAAGAATTTTAAACCCAACGTTGGAATGCGTGCACACTCTCAAAAAATTGCTGTGCTGATCACTGACGGAGAGTCCACTGATGCTGCTGTCCTCGCCCCACAGGACCTAAAAGACACTGGCATTGAAGTCTACACTATTGGTGATTCATTTTTTCGGTTTGAAAAGTGAGAAAACAAAAGTGTAGCCAGGAAAGTTATAGCAGTACCAGTAGATCTGTGTGATCTAGGCTTTAAGTAATGAGTCTTTTGTTGAAGCATTTGTGTCTAAAACCTACTGCTTTAAGAAAGACTCGTTAGGCCATCACAATTGAGTTATTTTAAATTAAACAAACCTGCTGCTGAGTGGGAGGAAGGAAGTGCTGACTACCATGAAAGGGCTGCACTCAAACCCACAGCAGTGAACAGTATTTACCACAACATTTTACAACAACAGAAATAAAGTGATATTAATATCAACTGAACATGCTACTGTTTATCCCACTGAAAATGTTAGCCAGTAGGTATCAAAAGTATCATTTATCTTACTTTATGTCATATAAATGAATTAAAAAATGTTTTTCAGGTCTTTTGGAAAGTTAGTTTTCATAGTAGACTGAATTGAACAACAACCAACTGGTGCCCAGCAAGAAGAAAGTAAAACTAAAATCATCAGTATGGCCTATCAATTATTGTTTAGTTCAGTTATCAAGTAAATATTATTAGGGAACCAAAGTGTTATCTTTGCTTTGGGATTTTTAAAAAGAGTAATAAGGCAGTTTTTTTCTTTCAGGTGTGGGTGACGCTAACAAAGATGAACTGGAGCTCATTGCCTCTGATCCCAAAGAAATTCACGTGTACTATGTTACGGATTTCCGCCTGCCCCTAAGGCTCATACAAAGTTTCATCAGCAACCTCTGTAGGAGCACTAATAGCTTAGGTAGGTACCGTTCATCAGCATACATGTCAGAAACCTACTGATCCACCACTTTCAGAACCAGTCTCAGGAGGTCAGGTTTTTAAATGTTGTCTACATTTTAATTCCTATGGACAGACCTTCCATGTTGACACTTTTTCTTGATGGGTACTTTAGTTTCTGGCTTGAGCAAGGGGAAAATACAATGTCCAGTTATTCAATACTATGATAAGACATTAAGATAAGACATTACTGCAAAAATTACTGGAAATAATTTGCTGAGGATCCAGGAAAAACCCCCTTTAACAGAAGAAACCTTCAACAGAACAAGGGTCAGGGTGGGCGGCCATCTGGCTTGACCGGTTGGGGTGAGTGGAAATTGGACCTTGTACTTTGTTCATAGTCACCTTTCTGATCTCACCATTTTACCTAGATTGTTACAGATTGTTATGAACAAACTGAAAAAGACCCTAATTTTATGTTTACTTTTAGTTTACCATATAAGATTTTTTGTTTTTTTTATTATTTTTCAAAATGTTTTGGGATGATGACAAAAGAGCTCATATTTTGGAGAAGAAAACAAAGGTGATTTGGGGTGGAATTGCCTTTATTCAGAACGGCACTACCTCACCTTTATTGCCTTTATTGCTCTTATTTATTTTTATTTTTTGCTCTTATTTTTTATTGTATTTTTTTCTATTTTTATTTTACTTTACTGTATGACATTTATTGCGGACAGCAAAGTAAGAATTTCTGTCTGTGCATATGACAATAAACACCTTGAATCTTGATTCTAAAGTCATGGCGGGGAACTTGCAATGCCATCACTTAACTGTACTCTAACCCTTTGGTGTTTTGAAGTTATTTAAAACATTGAATTTCACACTTCAAAAGTTGGAAGTTGGTTTCTTAAATATCATGTAAATAGTAACGCTGGATTCTGAAAATGGGATGGGAGATTAGGAAACCTGATTTTCTCAGTTAGACTTCTCCAGGAGAATACAGATTTCGCTGCCATGAATACGCATAACCAGGTTTCTAACAGTTTTTGTATCTTAAGTTACATGATGTTATTGATCAGCTGCAGACTTAAACAGAAATTCATTCACGGTTCAGCCTTTGTGGTCTACATGCTGTAGGGCAGCAAAATGCCTACAAAGACTGCACAGATCTTGTCCTTTGAAGAATGCAGCACCAGAATTAAGTACATGACATGATAGGCAGCCTGATGCTCATGGGCATAATCAACTGAAGCCCACACACTTTGAGGTTCACAGCAAACAAAATCTTAGAAAAATTTAATTGATTACATTTTATTTTATTAGCAAATGACAACATATATTTTATCAGCAGTTTAATTTTAAACATTTTTAATATAACATGAGCTGAATTAAATATTGAAATTAATTTTAACGTAACACTTTTATACTGGTTTTAAATTAATCTTATTCACTTATTCATTGCCATCTATGACTGAAATCTGGATTTATCCACCTGTAAGCCTCAGGAAATCATATTGATTGTTGGTGACTGCAAATAAAAAGTTTATGTCTCTCCAGATTCTGTCAGGCTGGTGAATGGTACTAGTCTGTGTTCAGGCAGACTGGAGGTGAAGTCTAACCAGTCATGGTCCTTAGTGTGTGAAGCTGACTTTGATCAGCCGGATGCAGAGGTGGTGTGTAGGGAGCTCGGCTGTGAGGCTCCTTCAATCCACCAGGGGGAGCTCTATAGAGAAGTGGACACTCCAATGTGGACCAGAGAGTTCGACTGCAGAGGCAATGAGTCTGCTCTGCTGGAATGTAGAAGTCCAGACTCAGCTAGAACCTGCTCAGCTGGGAAAGCTGTTGGACTCACCTGCTCAGGTAGAAGAGGAGCTGCAGCTTTAGTTGATTTCTATTGTAATGTGCCTCACTGTAGTCTTTTACTGATGACTCTGCTTCCTGTTCAGAACCTGTCATATTGGTGGGAGACACCAGCCGCTGTGCAGGGAGACTGGAGGTGAAACACATGGGAAAGTGGAGACCAGTGGATGGATCTGACTGGACCCTGAAGGAAGCAGCTGTGGCCTGTAGAGAACTGGACTGTGGCTCTGCTGTTTCAACTAGAAGCAGAAATGAGTCCTCAGTCAGATCTGTATGGGTGATCAGTTCAGACTGTGTTCACGCTGGATATGTCCTGAGGGAGTGTGCTTCATCTGGTTCCTCTTCCTCTACCTTGGAAATCACCTGTTCAGGTAATCACTGATATCTATAATATTAATGGTTCATGTTTCTTCTTTCTTCTGTCACAATGAAGGTTGTGGTTTACAGTGACATGTTCTATGTTAACAAGCTTATTTAGTTAAATGTGTTGAGACACAGCCTTCTGCTAATGTTCAAGCTTCTTCTGTATGTGACTTTCTCAAACCTAATGACACTGAAAGTTTGAGTACTATTTTATCATTTAGTGCACCAAAGAATACAGTTGTAAACACAATGTTAAACTGGGTCAGTTCTTTAGAACGAAGAGTAGAAGAGGTGACTGGTGTGGAGCAGGAAGTAGCAAAGATTAGTAAGAGTGAAGTGAGGAGGACGTTGAAGAGGATGAAGAGCGGAAAGGCAGTTGGTCCTGATGACAAACCTGTGGAGGTATGGAAGTGTCTAGGAGAGGTGGCAGTAGAGTTTCTGACTAGTTTGTTTAACAAGATCTTGGAGAGTGAGAGGATGCTGAGGACTGGAGGAGAAGTGTACTGGTGCCCATTTTTAAGAACAAGGGAGATGAGCAGAGCTGTGGCAACTACAGAGGAATAAAGCTGATGAGCCAAACAATGAAGTTGTGGGAAACAGTAGTGGAAGCTCAGCTAAGAGCAGAGGTGAACATTTGTGAGCAGCAATATGGTTTCATGCCTAGAAAGACAACAACAGATGCAGTATTAAGTCCACACATTTTTTGTTACAGTTAGCTTTTACATGTTTTATTTTAGTGAAAGACTCTAAATTTATACACACTGAGGTATTACCTTCTGAACATGTTGGTAAACTCTGCATCCACCATAGTAATGGACATATTTACTTTCTAGAAACTTCTATGACTTAAAAATTGCTTGTTCTCTTGTTGGTCTGAATCTCCAGTCTCCTTTACATCCCGCCCCTTCACTTTTCTAATGCTGAAGATCTGTCTCCTGACACCACAGAGTCATTGTACAGACTAATGGCTGATGGCTGAAATGACCTCTTCTACAGTTGTTTGTCACAGCGGATTTGAAGAAGCCTCTTGCTAAAGCTGCTCCGCTGTTTGACTAGCAGTTCGTGTAGAGGATGTGAGCTGCTCTCCATGATGTTTAACAGTTTGTGCAGCATCCTTCTCTCCACTACCAACATTTTACAGAGGTCTCCAGGACAGAGCAAACTTTCCAGTCAGTTTGTTAGTGTCACTGGCTTTGATGCTGCTGCCCCAGCAGATACCAGCAAAAAGACTTCACTGGCCACAAAAGCTTCCTCAGGACGTAGTCTGCTCTGAGCCTTTCTGTAGACAGCTGCAATGCTGCACGTCCAGTCCAGTCTGTTGTTGAGGTCAACTCCAAGATATTTGTATCCCTCCACCACCTCACCCAGAATGGAGACGGCGTTGGCTCTGTTCCAAGTCCTCCTAAAGCCCATGAGCATCTCTTTGGTTTTAGCCACCTTCAAGATGTACTCTGCCTCCTCACCACCACTGATCCACCCCACCACTGCAGTCATCAGAGAAATTCTGCAGGTGACAGGAGTCAGAGTTGTACAGGAAATCAGAAGTGTACAGGGTGAAGAGGAAGGGTCAGAAGACTGTCCCCTGAGGTGCCTACGTTACTAACCACCTGGTCTGACACACATCACTGCAGGCACATCAAATTGTGGTCTGTTGGTCAAGTAGTTAGCAACCCTTGAGGTAATGGAGCGGTCGACCTGCATCTTCAGCAGCTTTTCTCTCCGCAGACAGGCTGGATTGTACTAAAGACACTGGAGAAATCATGTGTCAAGAATATGATCCTCAGGTGTCCAGGTGAGAGAGAGCCCGCTGCAGCAGGTAGATAATAGCTTCATCCACTCCAACCTGGGGGTAATAAGATAGCTGCAATGGGTCCAAAGAATGTCTCGGCTGAGGCCTCAAATGTGACAGTACCAGTCCCTAGAACTTTCATGATGTGTGATGTGAGAGCTACTGGACTGCAATCACTGAGGGCAGATGCAGAAGATTTCTGTGGTAATGGAATCAGGCAAAATGTCTTCCACAGAATTGGCACCTTCTCCTGACTCAGTCTCAGGTTAAAGTGGTGTTGTAGATGGTGTTGTCATGGTGGAGTACTATTGTCAACCTTAGTGTCCATCTGTAGTGAGAGAAGCTGTGGAGACTGTGGGGGAACGATGAAGGTGGTGTCTTTGGGTGCTGTTTTATGTGGGAGACTATGAAATACAGAGAGGCACATTTGGATGCTTTAAATCCTCTTGGATGCAGTGATGTGCTGCGCTGACCAACATCCAACAAATCTTTAAAAAACATTTTACCACCTCAAAACAATACAATAAATGTTTTATTTTATTTTCCATTTCCATTTAATCGTTTACCAGACCCTTTTATCCAAATTGACTTACAAGTGAGGTACAAGGAAGAAAAAAAATCGAAGTCCAGAAGAAAACATCCAAGAAAAGTTTTATCAGAAAAGTGTTCACATTTCAAGTTTTTTTTTTTGTTTGTTTAGATAAAATAGATTTAAGTGCATAGGAAGATGTGGAAGAGTTATGTTTTCAGCATTTTTTTGAATATTGGGAGTGAGTTTGCGGGGCATGCAGAGTTTGGTAGCACCATCGTGGGATCATTGCACTGAAGAGTTTTGCTTGGTGTCTTGGCGTCGTTCATTGGCAGACCCCAGCAGACGAGAAGGATTGTAGACCTGAATGGGGGAGTTGAGGTTAACAGGAGCTGTTGAGGTTATCACCCTGTGAGCGAGAGACAGAGCTTTAAACCTGATGCGAGCAGCTACATGAAGCCAGTGTAGAGATCTGAAGAGTGGTGTGACATGAATCCTTTTTGGCTGATTAAAAATGTATCATCATCTTTAGAATGTAATGCACATCTGCACATATGTAATCAACCATCATAGTGTTTACGTGGTTGATGTCTTGATGAATTGCTGCAAAACTTGAGCTAGATTCAACTTTGTTGCCACACAACCCTCAATCATTCTGCAGACCCCACCCACCCACTCCTTCCAATATTCAAATGAATGACAATGGCTGCAATTCTTCCTACAGAGTAAATGTCAGTCTTATCATTTCTCAGCCTTTTCTCTCTCTGTTTACAGACCTGCTTTTTCAGCCAGGTATCTCCGTGTCCTCCATGGACGGGCTGCAGCAGCAGAGATATGCAAGTGTGCTCAGGGGCTTCTACTTCACCATTAGCTGCACCACCCAGCCACAATACCCAGGAGGCTCCTTCCAGCTCACCTACACCTCCTCCAACACAACACACAAGTACTTCCTGCCAGCTGTCAATCACTCTGCTGACTTCCTGTTTCCTGCTGCAGAGCCCGCCCACCAAGGAAACTACACCTGCGTTTATAACGTCTACGTTTTTTCTCATAACTTCTCCTCAGAGAGCCGCCTGCTGTCTCTCACTGTCTCAGGTAAACTGAGGTAGTAAGTCAAACTGAAATGTCACTGACTTTGTTTACTTGCTTTTAAGTCACTTTGGATAAAGTCAACTGCTAAATCACAGTTTGTAATTATTTATGCACAGGTTTGAAAAACATGATTAAAAAGGCAACAGGTCCAACTCCAGGACTGTTTGGACCGTACGAGAACTAGATCAAAATGCCACATGTTAAACTTTTAGGGGATTTACAGTAACATCATTACATTTTCTGCTGCTTATTGAGGTCGTGTGATTTATGACCCCTGCCAATGTTTCATCAGATCCAACGGTTTTTATCATCAGAGTGGTGATGTTGCTCCTGAGTCTGCTGTCCTTCATTACTGCCATCTGTTACACACATCAGGTATTATACACATCTTTGTTGCCTGTATGACCCTATGGGTGTAGAAAAGTAGCACAATTATTTGTATGCGTACAGGGATTTGTGTGTGCGTACTCAGTCTTGTGTCTGTGCACAAATCTGTGACTGTAAATAATATTTGTGTGTATGTATGTAAAATAATGTGCAAATGTATTCACTCAAAAAACTAACTGTAAATGTCTAATAATCTGAGAAAGATTATGAAAATGCTGGAAAGCCTCACAGTGTTCTTTTTTTTTACGGGTGGAATTTTGCTACTATTCTGAAATGAAGGAATCTGTGTGTCTATTAAACTGAAGAGTGGAGTGACATCATAACCATGTGCTTCCATGTCTCTCCAGACTATCAGAGGGCAGAAGCCAGACTCAAAGCAGAACGCTCAGGTTGCACTCTAAAACCCGTCCAGCATGGTGTGGTTTCCATCAGTACAGCCAAATAGACCCTCCACTGCTGGGATTCAAGAAAAGGACGAGATTGGAAATGAGGAAATATGTCTTTAGAGACAGGATCATCTGCAGCAACGTCTGTTTCTGATGACACAAGCTCAGCTGAATTGGATGTCAGTCGGACTTCAGAGTTGTTGTGGTCAATTTTCAATTAATCAATCAGTAATGTTTTTATATAGCAGCTTTTGTACAGATGAATGCAATGTGTTTATTCAATAAACATTCAATATAATAATTCAATAAACATATTTGCATGTACATTTATTGGCTTTCAGTTCATAAATAAACAGAGGGGTGTGTCACTCCAGTAAAAGACTGTGAGAGGTGCTCCTTTGTATCCTTAATTAAAAAAATTTCAAACATCACTCCTCAATTCTCAGAGCTAAACTGAGACCTTGGGACGTACTTAAATCCACATCTGGAATAAGTGAGCGTTGAGGATGGAGGACTGATCGATTAAGGGAATTTGGATCAATTGTATAACCTGTGTTATACTGTTTGTAGAGCTAAAGAATCTGGAGGGGAAGAAGTCGAGGCTTTGTGCCTCACTTGCGAGTCGCTTTGGATAAAAGTATCTGCCAAATAACTGGAAATGTAGTGGATCTGTTTATCTGGATCCTCCATTAGGTTCCCACCTGTCTCATCATTCCTCGACACCAGCAGGTGTTTGACAGCACACCACCTTTTCCCACAGCTGGAAATATTCAGATGAATGTGTGAATGTTTATTTGCTAGTCTTGAACTGAACAAAGATTTAATAATTTCAATGTTTCCTTTTTTTAAATTTAAATATTATATTTAAACAAGAAATGTATATTTGAGTTTAATTATGACTACTATTAATATATTTAATATTATTTCTTAACAAAATGTTTAACTTGTGACACAAACTGGTTTGTTGTTGATTTAGGAAAGAAAGGTCCATTGGGAGATGATACGATTAATGAATGAGAAAGAAATCACCATCTGATATTCTCCGGCATGTTTGTCCTGGAGATTTACTGCACAGGACAGATCTTCATGCTGATGCTCTTCAGAGAGTAATCGTGGCCCTTCCACGGGTTCCAAGACACTCCAACAGCAAAGATAGTGCCATCAGCCCCCCATCGATAAACCGCATTGGGGTTTGCCTGGTGACAGTCACTGTACCAGAAGGCCCCCAGGTAGCTTTTGGCACAGTTGGCTGATGAGGAGTCCTGGTCTTTGTCAAAGGTGGAGAACTTTTGTCCATTATGAGCCGTCAGGGAGTCTCCTACAGAAACAAGGCTGTAAATTCACTGCTGCTAGTGACAGTACAGTATTTAACTATTAATGAGCAGTAGCACCATGGTTACTCTGCTACAGTTCCTCTGTAACAAACGCTGCAGCTGCTGCCACTAACTGACCTGCTTCTCCGTTAATGAATCCAGAAACATGCAGTCTGTATCCGTAGGTCTCTGGGTCGATGGAGAACGAGGTGTAACGAGCAAACGCCTTGTTTCCACTGAAGTCCTCCATGTCCACTAGCAGCTCGTACCTTTTCCTCAGAGTCAGGTGGAAGAGGTTCTCAAGACCTGAACACGAACATACACATCAGAGTTGCTGGTTCATAAAGACTGTTTCAAACAAAAGGGGTTTTAATTTACCAACTCTACATTATATTTGTGAAGATTGTCAAAGAGATAAAATTTGACTAGTTGTAATAAGTTGAACACCATATATAAAAGTTTTTTATATCAGAAATGTAAAGTGTGCAGAGGGAGATACAGTACCCCATTCATTTTAAATATGGTGGCCAAAACTTTAGAACCACCTTTTCTTTTAACATGCTCCAGTAGGACTCCACCAGGACTCCACCATCCACTATAACCTCAACAATAAACACATTGTGGAATTATCAGCTTCTTGACATTTTCAACTTAAAAAAATGAGAAATTATGACCTTGTAAAAGTAGAATTCAAAGCAGAGCCTCTGTATTGGATTAAGGTGGTCATTATGTTGTGCCTGATCAATACAGCGTGAGCTATTAAAGTTCACACTAGAATAATCCTGTTTATTCTCATCTTTGACCATTTAAGACATCAAATCTTGATTAAATTAAGCCCTTGTCAAACTTCTCACTTACTTAGGCTTGCTCATCAAATTCAGGGACAAAATGTTCACCTGGTGCCTGATATATCCCACCTACTTCCTGGTGCCATTGGAACAAGATAATCAATTCTACATTATATTTGTGAAGGATGTCACAGAGATAGAATTTGACTGTTCGTTAATAGGTAGTTATAGTGGTTTCCACATATGAAAGGATTGTCATAGTCCTGTCCCCGTGTTTATGTTATCTAGCTTTATTTCCTGTTTTGGCTTTTATTTTATTGATCCTCCTGTGTCTCTTCTTGTGAGTCTGTTTGCTGTCTTTACCTTCCTCGTTTTGTCCTGATTTGTTTCACCTGTTGCCCAGTCCTTTTATACTCTGCTCTCCCCAGTGTTCTCTGCCGGTTTGTATCATGTGTTAGTGTGTGTCTGCGTTCTTGATTTTTAGTTGTGTTAACCCTCCTGTTTCTTTATAAATAAATACCCGTTTCTTTATTCTTGCCGTCTCCTTACTTGGGTCCTTCCTAAAACACTAATACTCACCGTAACAAGGATTCTTTATTCCAAAAGTTTTAACTGAGACGGGCAAAGAGGGAGATACTGTGAGCTAAAGTTCAGGCTAAAATAATCCTGTTTATTATCATATTTGCTGATTGATGTTTCAATCTTTAAAGTTATCCAGAATAACAGTGTGCTATTGAATGAGTGAAGAGTTGAAACCATTAGAGACACAATTGACAGGTTGAGTAACGCAGCAATAAATTATTTATCTGCTCTCAAAGCCTGTAACAGGCTTAATCAGGGTTTGTAAAGAGTATTTTCAGATCCTTGAAAGTATATATGTCTCCTTTAGGCAACATTATTAGAAAGCACTACATAAATTTCCATTGCTATGCTGATGATACCCAGCTATATTTATCTATGGAACAAGATGAAAATAATCAGTTAATAAAGCTTCAAGCCTACAAGACATAAATATGGTCTTAATTGGCTACAGCCGAAACCGCCCCCTCGTTGAAACCAACCTACCTCTTGTGCCTTTGTTAGGTCAAAGGTGTGAACGCTTGGTGATTACTAAGCTGAAACTACCACCAACAACAGACCAAATATCCACTTCACCAGAAGAGCAAAACTTTCTACCTACAATTCTTAAATATTACAAACAAACAGACTAAATCAGCAGACTCAAGAAAAATGACAGAAACTCAGCTACCTCTGAAACCAACAAACAAATTTCAAACAGTACTTACTAGTTGAGTATATCTCCTGTCCTAGCTTGGTGCTTGTTTGCCAACTTTGTTGTGATGTTGCAATGAGAACATGATGGAATATATTCTGGAACGTCTTTGGGTGAGACACGGACCACAATGAACAGAGGCTGGATGGTAGTTGACAGACTATTGATTTTAGCCAAAAATGTCAGATCAGCTTCCTAAGGCCACAGATACATGTCCAAATGGAAATGAGTATCCTCAGTTTGTGTACAACTACTGCATCTACATACCTACTATTTACCTCACTCTTCATTTTCCACGTCTTTGAGTGTTGACACAGCTTTTGTTTCTTTGTGCAAATGTGGAAGTTCATGAAGAAGAAAAGCTTCAGTTACTGTCTGAGTTAGATCATTCTAATCATCATCATTATAACCTGATTCATATTGGAATATTGTGGCTGATAGGTCCATGATAATTTAGAATATTTATTAAAACATGTAACAATATATCAACTGACATGAAGCAAAACAATCTTCATATGTATGCATTTGTTTATCACTGTTTTTGTGACTATGTTACTGTATGTACTGAGCAGGACATTTAACATAGGCTTATAGTATTAGTAATACTCACTTCTCAAGTAATAAATATTATACAATATAGTATCATTAGCAGTAGCATTCTACATTCTTTATATTCCTTCAGGAGACGGCCTGACTTATTTCAATGAACAAAAGTTCTCCTCTCTTGACAACTACCTTCATCCTAGTGTTTCCCCTGCTGCCTTTTCAGTAGCACGTATGCAGCATGTGATCCTTGTCAGTTACCATGCAGATCGAGAATTACATATGGTATGATCAGCTTATGCCATAAAGCTGATACCTGATGTTCAGTATGTATAAGTTTTATGTATCCCATCCAAGCAACTAGTACAGGATTAGGTCATTTCTCCCCACATACTGTTCATTAACTGAAAGATAAAGTTTGCTTTAATATGACAGTCATTCATGATCAGTAATAAATAAAAAATTAACTAACATGAATCTGTAGAGGCTCTGCGTGTATTCTGTCACAATAACTGTATTTATATGAAGACATGATGTTGAAGCTGGGTATGGGGTAGAAGCACCACATCTTCAAGCTGTGTTGGTAAAAGACAGATTTTAAGATGTTACTGCATTTGTATCCTTGTTACATCCACTTTTTTCCATTTTATTTTGTCCTATTTTCTTGCTCGTCAATTAAAATATGATTATGAGCTTAATTATGTTTAAGCTAAAGACTGTTCAGGTTCACACCCTCAGTTAAAGCAGAATAATACACATATATTACTATAGCACGCTGTAAAATCATTGTGAGACACCATGTGTCACCACATATTTACAGATCACGTCTCAGTGTTTAACTCTCACTTCTGAAGTACTTCATGTTCGGAGTGAATTACTTCATCCTGTAACATTAAACTCAGTGATCCTGTTCAATAAGATGTGATGATGTTCACTTTAACTAAAAGTTAAAAGCACAAGATTTTTCTGCCCTTCAATTTACCTTTTTTTTAATACTGTTTGCATGTTAGATAAACAGGTTGATAATTGAAGGATAAATAAATGATCACTGTGCTGCAGATTATGTGAGGATGAGCGTAAGCACACCAAATAAATTGTGGGACCCAATTAGAAAACCAGGACTCCGAAATAAGTTAAAATATTTATTTATTAAGGGAAGTGGTGCAGGAAGTGTGGATGGGCTTCAGACGTCGTTAACGCTCAGCAGGGTTCTCTGGGAAGACAGGAGAAGAAAGTTAGTGGCAGACAGGCGCAGTGGGTATATGGATACTAGAGTAAGGTCTTACTGTGAGGTAGGAGAAAACTGCAGAACCCGCTGGTGCAAAGTAACGGAAGTCTACCAAGAAGGGGTGTCCGGTGCCAGGGTGGGTGAAGTGAAGACAAGTCCAGTGATCCTAAAGCCTATCCGAGGTCCAAGCCAAGTCCAAATCCAGAGAATCCGAAAGCGGTTTCCAAAAGGGGGGAGGCAGAGGCAGGTCCGGTGGGCAGAATAGGAGTCGATAGGTCCAGGAGTCAAATCAGGTTCAGTATAAGTAAAGCGAGTGCGAGCTGGAGAGTCGATGCAAAGCAGTCAGACAATCTGGCAAGGTAGCAGGAAGACAGGGCTGCTTAAATAGGAGAGGGAACATACAGGTGAAAGCAATGATGTTAATTATTGAGGTAAAACTAAAAATATTGAGAGCGGTGAACACGGGAAGTCCTGACGTCAAAATAAAAGCCGGAGCAGAGAGTAGTGCTAAAACCATAACAGATTACACAGTGGAATGATGAGTTCAGTGACTCAGTTCTAAATTCTGTTGAAAAGAGCTAAAAACTAATAGAGCTGTTGCAGTTTGTCTCCTGCTGCAAATGGTAAATGGTTGTAGCCCATATCACTGCAGCCCAGTCTTAACAGAGAGCATGATGATTGTTGACATGTGTTCAGAGGCAACAGACTCAAAGAAGGAAGAAGTGCTGCATGTAGCACCACCAGCCATGTTGCAAGGAGGTGGCAGATATAAGTAGTGAAGCTGTGAGAGTTGGACAGACTGAAGGAGAAGCAGCAGTTTGGTGAAGACACAAAGTCTTTTCTGTTCCAGCTGCAGGTGAGTTCACACAGGTGAGAGTCCAACCTGAAGACATCACACATGGTTGAGAGATCGACTTTATCCTCAGCTGCTCCAGATTCTTTAACTGGGAGTTTATGATTGTTTTTTCAAAAATGTCTGAGATGTTTGAAACAAAAAATATACTGCAATTTTCCAAACTTACACTGAGATGTTGAGTCAAACATTGGGTCATGTTTGAGTGAAGCTATACTGCATTTGTATTTTTTGTTCATGTCATTTGATTGTTTTCATATTTCATCAGCTTCATGTCTATTTACACAGGCTGTAGTTTGTGGTTTTGTTAAAATGTGTTTCCAATAAGACTGTTTTCCTAAATGACTGAAAACCCCAGTAAATTTTATATAATCCTATTTTATATAATGCAGTTTTATGGATAGTTTCACTCACTCCACAATCTCTGCTGAGCTTAAAGTGTTTTTAAAGAGAGTGACAAGGCCGTTCCATTAACAGTTTAAACTCTACTTATTTTCTATTCACATATTTAATCTTTATTTTTCAGATCATCAGACTGTCAGCAAAAACCTGACAATGAAGGTGAGTTATAAACTAAATTTACAAACCTGAATACACAGACTGACTGGGTAGAGGGAGGTTTTTAAGTATTCTTTGTCCACATTACCAAAACTAAACAGAGCCACTCTACAGTTAGGTTTCACAGACCATAATGTGCCAATGAGTTTGAGGTTCGGCAGCTTAAAGGCTAAATCCATAACACTCACATGTCCAATGTTCCAGCCAGTATCAGTCCTCCTCCTCCTCCTGGGTCCACTGGTGGCTCACTGTGTTCCCCTCGTCCTCCCAGTGGACTGCAGTGACATCGATCACCAAGACAAGAGCCGCCCCAGTGGAGTCTACACGATCTTTCCCATTGGAGCCACGTCTGCAGTCCAGGTACCCGTCACCTGTCTAAGACACAGGTTGATGTTACAACCTAATACTACAACACAGGCAGCTAGAGTAGGACTGAATAATGTGTCAGGGATTTCCCGGGTTATCCACAGCTCGATAAGACCCCCATTGTGGGGCCAAACTCTGGTGTCTAGATTAGAAAACTGGGAACTAAACTATGAGTCTTCTTCTACAGACTTCTACAGACCCTGGGATCAGTACAAGTTGGGCTTTGGTAACGCTGCTACAGAGTACTGGCTCGGTGAGGAACTTATCTACAACTTCAGATTTGGTGCAGATGTGCAAACAGTTAGCTGGATCAGGAACATGATGGTTTACAAACAACATTAGATTGTTAGATCAGAACATGGATTTTAATTGAGAAATCTCTAACCCTCATGTTGAGTTAACATAACCTATTCAGATTCCACATCCCTGCATGTGAACAGTGGGTTAGACCAGATGTTCTCATGTTTGGGTTTACCAAGTCTGTCCAGTGATTTCCCTCATCTAACTTTCACAACTCACCACCAGGCGGTGATTATTTGACAGACATGTGGAGCCACTCTTTGTGTTTGTGTTTTCAGGTCTCGAGAATATCTTCCACCTGACTCTGAGGAAAAAGTACGAGCTGCTGGTGGACATGGAGGACTTCAGTGGAAACAAAGCATTTGCTCGTTACACCTCGTTCTCCATCGACCCAGAGACCTACGGATACAAACTGCACGTGTCCGGATTCATTAATGGAGGAGCAGGTGAGTTAGTTCCTCCTTAGTTTTTATAAACACCTATAAAATATTGTTTATAAGGCCCATCAGGTTTAAAGCTTCAGTTATTGTCTGCATTAGATCAGTATAATCATTGTCATTAAAACCTACTCATCATTTTGGGAATTTTCTTAAAAACTGTGAAAATATATCCACTGACATTAATCAAAACAATCAATTTTCATATGGATGTTGTTGTTCAGCTGTGTTGTTGTGACAATGTTACAGTATCTGTTAAGCAGGACATTTAACAAAGTTTTCATGTGGACAAATGGAGCAGAAGCTGTAGTAACAGTTGTACCACTTGTAACTGTAGAAGTAGTAGCAGGCGCAGCATTTGTATTTGTAATACTCAATCTTTAGTAATAAAATATTACACAGTAGAGTATCATTAGCTGTAGTGCTTACTTTCTTTATGTCTCTGTAGGAGATGCCCTGACTTATCACAACGGACAGAAGTTCTCCACCTTTGACTCATCAGGCAACTGTGCCAAAAGACACATGGGGGGGTTCTGGTTCAACAGCTGTCATCATGCAAACCCCAATGGGGTTTATCGCTGGGGGGCTGACGGTACTATTTCTTATGTTGGAGTGGAGTGGTACCAGTGGAAGGGCTACAACTACTCCCTGAAGAAAATCAGCATGAAGATCCGTCCGGTGCAGTAAATATCCAGGACAAATATACAACAGAATATCAGATGGTGTTTTTTTTTCTCTTTTCCTTCTCCCTTTTCTCTAATCTCATGAAATCTTTAAAATGGAAAAAGCAACGTTAAAAAATATCCTAAATGCTGCATCATCTTTAAGAAACTAAAATTGTTAGTACAAGTAATAATTTCTATTGTAGATAAAGTCCGATATAGACTGTGTGTGTGTGTGTGTGTGTGTGTGTGTGTGTGTGAAGTCTGGTGTTAAACAGCTGCAGTTGGTGTAAAGGAATGATGGGACAGATAGGAACTTAGTGGAGGATCCAGAGGAACAAATCCAAATTAGTTCCCATCAGAATCATCCAATTCAATCAGTGAAGTGACATTTGGTGGTGACCAGATGTCTCTGCTGTCTGGATAAAGATGGTCCCTTCAGTCTGCTGCTGCAGCTAAAAACACACAGCTTTAAACTCAGATTTACTGGTTTTGGCAGAGCTTTGAATCTTCATCTGTCTTACACTGACAATAAATTCCAAACTTAGCTCAAACTCTCTCTTTTTGTTTGGAGTCATGTAATTTTAAATGGTGGTGCCTGTACTTCTGATGTTTGAGCTCCAAAGCTTGTGTCCTCCAACCTTGTGATCGCAGCAGCAGAGGAAATTGACTTCACTGTGTCCTTTGCATGCTTACATGGATTGGACCAAGTCCATTTTTCTGTTAAAGAGCAGAGCGCTGGGCAAACAGCATCCCACTGGATTGTGGGACTGGATCTCCTTGGTTTATGACAGTAAGGGTGTTGCTAACTGTATAAAAAGGAACATTCAACCAGGACTATGAAATCATCAAGGGTGTTCTTATTTTAAGGGCACAATTATCCTGTTCGCTCAGTTTCAGGAAGGAGCGGGCCAAGGACAGACCCCATAAATCAGAAAGGGGAATCTAAGAACGAGAGCAGGCGAAGCTAAATGTGAGAGACTGGCTTGTTAATGGAGAAACCTAAGGTGCTTCCCACTTTAGGTATCAAAATTTGGTGCCCAATGACAAGGTATTTGTGATCTGGTATCAATGGTATCTAAGCAATGTGGTTCGTACTATAAATGTTCTGAAGGTTCCTACCCAGAACTGAACCCAATAATTAATCTGTCACCTCATGGCAGTTAGTGTCAGTCAAAGTGAAAAACACCTAACACAGTTCTGACGTGTCTCCAGATTGTTCCAGCATCCACCTGAACCAGCTGCTGTACAAAGCACAGGCGATCGCCGGCAGGATGCTGCTCTTCACGATTTACAAGGGGGCGGTTTCAGCTGTAGCCAATTAAGGCCATATAAGGCACCTGTTGGGCTGGAGAGTCAGTGGAGGCATCACCTTCTGTGAGGGTATGTCGTCAACTGATTCTGGTGTTAGACTTTTACAGTCTCAAGTAGAGGTTGTCAGCCCTAATCCTCAGGGTCCACTATCATGCATGTTTTCCATCACCACACTACCCACTGCTGAGTCCCTGGACCAGGTGACTTCAGTCAATCAGAAGCTGGTAAATACCATTTCACAAAAAAACTTTTTTAAATAACAGCACTTTGTTTCCCCAATTTACTATTAGTTCATAGAACACAGATTCTCTTTCTAACATGACGTGTACAGATGTTTATTCACAATGATGATATATCTAAGAAGTCATGTCTAAAGATGTCTTTATCCTGTGTCCTCTAAGGACGACTGTGATTTTATACACAAATTGCATCTTCAGCCAATTTAAGTATCTTAATTTCCTTCCTGTTCATTATTATACTCAAATGTGTAAATTTAGCATTTGGAATGAATAAATTCACAAAATCCTGTTAACAGGACGAGGCAACGTGGGTTACATGGTTAAATTCAGTTTTCGTTTTTGCTGTTATTGTCATTTAACATAACACAAATAAATTTTCCCATTGTGTAATGGTACTGAGTTGTTTCCAGCTCATTTCAGTTTTTTCCTAACACATTTAACTAACACATAATGAGAATAAGGCAGACAGGACCCTACAATTAGGTTTTAAAACACAAACACTCAAAGCACAACAATAAATATCTGAAGAACTGGTAAAACAGTTTGGACCATTGTGGGTTTAACTTGGTAGTTTGACTGTCCATGGACGAGTCAAGAGGCTGCATTTTTGTTCCTCCCCCATGCCTTCTTTAATATCTGTCTTCATCTAGTTTTATATCTTCATTGCGTGTATGTGCTGTTGTGCGCTCAGTGTGTGTAAAAACAGCTTCACGTGTCAGTCTGACAACACTTAGTGCTGTTTGTAACGCTGAGCTTGTCGAATAAAACTACATTAAAACAGGCGTCAAACAGTGGACAAAAGGAAATAAATAATGAGCTCTATGTCCTCTTTCAATACTACGACATGTTCATGGGAAGAAAATGGGGGCCAACTGTCCCTACCAATCTGGGAGTTACATAAATGTCTACTCTGTGCTGCCCCCAAACGCAGTGGACTTCTCCACTGACTCTATAAGGCCTCTAACTGGAACTAGCAGCTGTTGCTGTTTAGTTGTGTTTTTAAAAAAATTCTAACGTAAAAAGTTGAAATCAGACATGATTATGACATTATGACATATAATTTTGACATAGAAACTAATACACACACCCATCCAGCAAATCAGCATTAACAGATTAAAGGACGTAACTAGTTTACACCTACACAAACTAGTTGTTTGCTGCTAAATCCTGCTTTTTTCAATAGAAACCATTAGATATGAATCATCCTTGTGGACCTATTCGAAGCTGCATGAGTGACATGACTTTCAACCATTTTTGACCCTTGATTTTGAAACTCTTTTACATGCAGGACCCAGCAGGATGGTGGTGGTGGTGTGGCATGATGTGACCTTGACAAGCCTCGACAGATGTTTGTGTCCCATCTCAGAGTGATGTAAAGCAGTAAATCTAAGTTAAGTTAAATAGGTTTTTGTGTGTAAACACAATTGTAACCATGATGATTATCAGTCAGGCTCCAAACCTGAAACTCATATGTTTGGCCCTGATTGGATCTAAACCAGTATATAAATGTTCACCACTAAAGCACCTTCACAGAAACTCACTCACGTCTCCCTCTGTTTTATCAGATCTCATGTTTCCTTTCCTTTAAATCTGCTCATCAGTTTATCGTGTTCTCTCTCTGAACAGCTTCACAATGTGACTGACAGCTAATGTGGTCTGTCCGTCAAACTGACTCTGATCGGGTGGACAAACATCCTGAAGAAACAGCAGGATGTGAAATCGGAACTGATCAGGTCTGAGTTTATTTCAGTGTGGGAGAAAATTAAGCTGTGGTTGTATGTGAAAGGACAGACCTCGCCTGTTACGATGGAAACTATAGAGTAGGTAGTGTGACGGCCTGTATACCAGAGACTGACCAGAGATTCTAAAGAGATAATGATGCTTGAGACACTTGTTGCTTGTTATCTTACACGTAAACTTAAACTTCTCTAAACATTCTGTGTCCAATGATCACTTTAGTCCAAACTAATGTTTCCAAATGATTTTTCACAGACGTTCCTTATACTCAGGAGATACATCCTGCAGATGTTTCTCTCTTTTGCAACACGACCCTAACATCAGCAGGGGGCTGTGTTTGGACTCTACATCTTAGCCAAAGGACTGGAGGAGGTGGAACCTGCTACACCACAGGTCTCACAGATTTGCAAGAGATCCATAACATCACAAACCTAAAAACTTCAACATGCATGAATAAGAATGAAATGAATAAAACGAAGAATGAAATAAACAGTGCAATTACGATGGCATACGTAAAAACAAGATTTGAATGTATAGCACATAATTTTATGCATATTACTTTAATCTACTGTGTTTATATATATTTCTGTGGATCAGGAAAAACACAAACAAGTGGTTAAGAATCTGATCCACTGTTTTTTGGTGACCTCAGTTCTGAGAAGCTGCTTATCAGTTCACTGGTGAGGAGCTGAAGAAAGAGGAAGCTCAATACTTAACAAGCAGAGCAGAGCTGCTCAGTCCAACAGAGAGAGAAGAGACAGACTCGAAAGGCAGACGTCTATCTGGACATGGATCACCTGCTGATGGTGCTGGTGCTGCTGTGGAGCTCAGGTACGACTGATCTTTAAAGATGGACATGTGAAAGGTTCAGGAGAGGATGTGGTTAAATACAGGGCCACAAGAAAACAACAACCTCCTATATTTTATAACACCTGCAGTTTCCAAGTAGAAGTATGTGAGTTTACATCAACTTGGTAAGAGAGAAATATGCAGAGTACATGTCTGCATATCATCAGTGAGAGAACAACAAAGTCCACGACTTATTTCCACTGTAGTTCCTGGTGTAAGAATATTTGGCTTTATGTTGCGTATGATTACTTTAGTTATATACAAGCTGAGCTCGCATCTGCTGGCTGAGAGTGTTTGGGTTCACAGCTCAGCTCTTTCCTAATCTTTCTTTTCTGATTTTCTTCTCAGTCCTCCAGGCTGAAGGAGACCACATCTCAACAGGTAAACTGAGAACGTTCAGGTGTATGGATGAGTCTATACAGCGTCTGACCTTTAAAGTGCATTTACTTACGGTATTTGCAGTAAATACACATCTGATGTAGTTTTACTTTGCCAGAGTATTTCCGTTGTGTGTGAATGTGTAGTGGAATTAAACATGAATGAACTAACACTGATGCAGTATTCTGGATGAAGTATCTGTCAGTAAATAAAGACAGTGATCTTTGTTCTTATGTTTCATTCAACACTGCAAATGTCCATTTATGTAACAGCAGCATCAAATTCTATTTAGTTTAAAATACTCATTTTACTTTTACTTTACTTTTAGCTACTTTTTATATGGAATTAGAATCTCCATTGGTCATTTTTATCACTATTATGTTCCAATGAAATTCATCCTGTGCATTTGACCCACCCCCTCAGTGGGAGCAGTGGGCAGGCACGAGCACCTGGGGAGGTAGCTCAGAGTGTCTCGCTCAGGGACACACCAGGTGCATGGCCTGGGATTTGATCCTGCAGACTTCTGCCTCCCAGCCTGATGCTCTATGATGCAGAAGTCTGTCACAAAAGTTTAGCCACAGTGGATTGTTACACCCCTAGAACATACATTACTAACAAAGTAACTCTTAATGTAGTACAATGCTTCACATTTTGTGAATCTCTTATATGGTTTGTACCCAAAATTGTGATTGTTTTGTAAAGCAAATAAACTAAAGCTGTCTAATAAATGCAGCTGTCTGCATTGTTCCGTCTAAAAGATGTAGCCAGCTACAGGTCATCAGGTGGGTACTGACTCAAATGTGTACTACATACACTGTAACCGTGAATGTATTTAGAATGTACACTGTGCCAGTTTCTTCCAGGTAAAAAACTAAGCCTGTTCTTTAGGCTGAATCAGTTTAGAATTGTACCAGACACCCTGACCCCCACTGAGGTCAACGGGTACCAAAACATTATACTGAACCATCTAATAATCCATCACCATTGTGGGGGTTGGGGGGACAAGGTACAGCCTGGATGGGCAGGTCTTTAGTGTACCTCAGGACCACAAATAAAGACAGATTATCAACACTCACACAGCAATTTAGAATCACCAATGAACCTAACATGCGTGTCTTTGGACTGCGGGAGGAAACCGGAGGAAACCCACACAAACACAGAGAGAACATGCAAACTCCACATGGAAGCCTGCAGCGCCCCAGGGGGAGTTAAAACAGGGATCCTCTGTCTGTAAGGGGGTCTCTCCAACCACTCCATCCCAGTGCTCCTCTACTAAAAACATAACAATTTAAATTACCGTCTTTATTAATGAACATCAGAAGGACTTGAGTAAGTAGTTTAGCATGTTTATGTTTGTATCCCACAACCCTCTGGTTCTCTGCAGGACGTCAGTGTGAAACCACAGACAAGATTGACATTGTGCTGTTGGTGGACAGCTCCGGCAGCATCAGCTCCAAAGATTTTCACAACATCAAGTCTTTTGTTGCTAACTTGGTCAACACCTTTGACATCGGGCGAGACAGAGTCCAGATTGGTAATGTTTTTTCTATTGTAATACTTTCTTGCTGCTTTACACCTAGTGCTTTTTTAAAAAGTAAAGATTGTAGTAATACTTACTAGTTTTTGTACTTCAGCCACAGTATCTGTGGACTAATCTGCCACTAAAAGTTCTCAATGGCCCTCAAACTGTCTCTCGCTGCATGTCCAACAAGTCCTCCAACCACAGAAGTTTTGCTTTAGGGTTGGTGTAGGCAGTAAATAGTAAAAAGTGGTCATTTTCCTTAAGAATCCCTGCTTAACTGAGTGTCCTATGACATGTTACAACAGCTATAGCACTAATTTAATATGACAGTGTCATGTTCACTGTAGCCAACAGATGTCTTCAAACACGACCACACTTTTGCAGGTCCTAGAACAGCTGGTCTGGATTCTCTGGGTACTACAGCAGTTGTAAGATGAATTCCTTCACACATTGAACAGTGGCCCTGATAACATAGCTCCTCTCAGGGGCTACAGTGGGCCCCTTGATAGTTACCTTAAAGCTTTTCATGTTTTTTTTTTTATCTAGTGTAGACTCAGTTGTCTTTTCACAAAGTTAAAGCTGCATCCATGGTCACTTTGTGCTACACAAAATTAAACGTGTGGATTTATTTACATGCTACACACATTATTTGAACCAACTCACAAAAACTGAAGTTTTAAACACTGTTCAAACTTTTATATCTTTTAAATCAGATTCTTAAATCAATTTAAATATTTTCATCACATAGCAGTTTAAAATAATCTTATAAGCTAACATGAAGCACTTTGTACATGAGATGAGTCTCATCACATTTTTTAAAATAAACTTGTGTCACCTGTGTGTTTTCCTGAGGCCTGACACAGTTCAGTGACCGGCCAAGAACTGAGTGGAATCTGAACACCCACACCACCAAAGAGTCCCTGCTGGAGGCCATAGACAGGGTGGAGCAAATAGGTGCAGGCACAAAGACAGGTGACTGAATGCTACATGAAAAAAATGTACCTGTCCTTTTCGTCTTCATCATCTTTGGAAGGACTGAAGCTGGTAGTGTTGGCATTTTTATAATAATTTTATTTATAAAGCATTTTACATTTGTTAACAAATCTCATGTCAAAGTGCTACACGAGCGGATTAAGACCAAGAATAAAACATAATAAACATATAAAACATAAAATAACACAGCATTAAAGAAAAACGTAATGATCACTTTACAATGTTAAAATGTTTGTTTTAGTCTTTAACTGTTTTTTGAAACAGTCCACAGTCTGTGGTGCCCTCAGGTTCTCAGGCAGAGCGTTCCAGAGCCATGGAGCAGCTGCTGAGAAAGCTTGGTCCCCGATTGTGTGGAGTTTGGATCTGGGGGGGTGGAGGCGATAGGTGTCTGTGGAAAGGAGGTGTCTTGTTGTAGATTGCAATGTGAGGAGTTCCTTAAGATACTGTGGGGCATTTCAATGGATGCACTGGTGGGTAAGTAGACAGACTTTGTAATCAATGCGAAGGTGGATGGGGAGCCAGTGAAGTGTCTGGTAAACCAGAGTGATGTGTTTATGTTTCCACACCCTCATGAGGATCCTGGCAGCACTGTTTTGAAGGCTCCTGCCAGAGATCCCAATGAGAAGTGCTTTGCAGTAGTCCAGCCTGGAGGAGACAAAGGCGTGGACCAGCCTTTCAGCATCACGAAGGGAGAGGGAGGAGCGGAGTTTGGCTATGTTTCTGAGATGAAAAAATGCAATTTTGCAGAGGTGTTGGACATGTGTTTCAAATGACAGGTGGGGGTCAAACTTGACACCCAGGTTGTTAACAGAGTTCGAGAGGGTAATAGTGTGACCAGAAAAGGAGATACAATTTATGGGTGAGGAATGAAGCTCATGGGTGGTACCAGCTAGAAGGGCTTCGGTTTTGGTGCTGTTCAGCTGAAGGAAGTTTTCTGTCATCCACGCCTTAATGTCCTCCAGGCAACAGGTGAGAGTTGACAGAAGTGTCGGTGGGGTCGGGCTCAGACTCCCGTAGAGCTGAGTATCATCAGCACAGCAGTGGAAATAGACTCCATGCTCGCCAATGACGTGGCCCAGTGGGAGCACATAGATGTTGAAAAGAGTTGGCCCAAGAACCGAGTGTGACATCTTAAGCTCTGCTATCTCCAGCTCTGCCTCCTGTCTTTTCTTAAGTGCCACTGTCTCTAAGCCGAACAACATCGCTGGTCTCACCCCCGTCTTGAACACCTTTCCTTTCATTCTCGCTGATACTCTTTTATCACACAACACACCTGACATTTTTCTCCACCCGTTCCAACCTGCCTGCACTCGTCTCTTCACCTCTTTTCCACACTCTCCGTTGCTCTGAACCATTGACCCTAAGTACTTAAAGTCCTGCACCTTCTTCACCTGTAACCTCACTGTTCCACTTGGGTCCCTCTCATTGACACACATGTATTCTGTCTTGCTGCAGCTAAGCTTCGTTCCTCTGTTTTCCAGAGCAGACCTCCACCTCTCTAGATTTTCCTCCACCTGCTCCTTTTTTTTATTCCTCTGTAGTTGCCACAGCTCTGCACATCTCCCTTGTTCTTAAGAATGGGAACCACTACACTTCTCCTCCAGTCCTCAGCATCCTCTCACTCTCCAAGATCTTGTTAAATCTTCACCTTCCGCTGCCCTGTACTCTTTCTCTGTATACACTCCTGAACTTCCTCGTTCCACCATCAATTCTCCTTGTCAACTTTCCTCTTTCCAGATGACACACCGAGTACCCCTCTACTTGTCTCCCTGATCACATTAGCTGTAGTGGTCCAGTCAGTCTCAGCTCCTCCCTGAAAACTACACGACATTCTTCCTTTTTCAACTTCTACCACTTCGTCCTCTGCTCTGCCTTTGTCCACATCATCTTCCTCACGACCAGAGTCATTTTACACACCACCATCCTGTGTTGTCTAGCTACACTCTCCCCTACCAATACTTTACAGTCACTGATCTCTTTCAGATTACAATGTCTACACAAGATGTCGTCCACCTGAGTGCTTCTACCTCCGCTCTTAAATGTGACCCTATGTTCCTGCCTCTTCTGGAAGAAAGTGTTAACTACAGCCATTTCCATCCTCTTTGTAAAGTCTACCACCATCTGTCCTTCTGCGTTCCTGTCCTGAAGACCAAACCTGCCCATCACATTCTCATCACCTATGTTCCCTTCACCTACATGTCCATTGAAATCTGCACCAATCACCACTCTCTCACCTCTGGGGATGCTCTGCATCACTTCATCTAACTCACTCCAGAATTTCTCCTTCTCTTCTAACTCACATCCTTCCTGTGGTTCATAACCACTAACAACATTGAACATCACCCCTTCAATTTCCAGCTTTAGTCATCAACCTGTCTGATACTCTTTTCACCTCTAGAACATTCCTCACAAACTCCTCTTTCAGTATAACTCCTACTCCATTTCTCTTCCTATCTGACACATGGTAGAACAACTTGAACCCTGCTCCTAAGCTTCTAGTCTTGCTACCTTTCCACCTGGTCTCCTGGACACACAGTATATCCACCTTCCATCTCTGCATCATGTCAATCAACTCTCTAGCCTTCCCTGTCATAGTCCCAACATTCAAAGTCACTACTGTCAGTCCTACATTCTTAGCTTTCCTCTTCTCTCTCTGCCTACGAACACACCTTCCTCCTCTCTTTCTTCATCTTCGACCAACAGTAGTCCAATTTCCACCGGTACCCTGTAGGTCAACAGCACCGGTGGCGATCGTTGTTAACCCGGGCCCTGACCAATCTGGTATGGAAGTCATTGTCACGATTCGCATTTTTAATTTGGCATGTGTTTTACATTGGATACCCTTCCTGACACAACCCTCTGCATTTATCCAGACGTGGGACTGGTACAGCAAGACACTGGCTTGTGCCCCCTTGCGGTTGCATTTGTATATAGAAGGAAACAATAACCTAATATCTCACAGTGAATGTGACATAGTATTTTATCATTTTAAAAAATGTGATATTGGAGTTGTAAAGGCACAGCATGATTTTACAGCAATTATCATAAAATAGCTAAAATAACACTCTAGACGCTACAATACTAAAGTTTCTTTTAGTGTAAACACTGTGACTCTATTTTGCTAAGGTGTTGCCTTTCTTTCCTTCTGTTTTTCTTCACTATAGCCACCTTTAGTGTTTAACTCTTACTCTGCACATGGACTAAATAATTATAAATAAAATTAATTATTATTATTATTAAAGCAATTTATATTTGTTAACAAATGTCAAAGTGCTACACACCAGATTAAAACCAAGAATAAAACATAATAAACATGTAAAGCATAGAAACATATAATTATCACGCTGTGTTGTTACCCAGTTAACCAACTGTGAAAATGTAAGTTGCTCACAACAGAATTTGAAGCTTTGGTTAAATTAATGATTTGTATGGAACTGCATCTTGGGAATTGTAATATTCCATCAATGCTTTGTTTTGTTTGTTTTCATTTACAGGGCGTGCTCTGGAATACATCCTCCGTAAAAACTTTAATCCCAGAGTGGGAATGCGAGCAGACTCTCACAAAATTGCTGTGCTGATCACTGATGGATCGTCCATGGACAACGTCAGCAGACCATCGCAGAGCCTGAAAGATGCTGGCATTGAGATCTACACTATTGGTGAATGACTTCAGAAATGTCATATTTAAGTTACATTACTATGAACTGAACATGCTACTTCGTGTTTGTCCCAGTAACAAGCTATAGATGACACAGTCATTCAAGCACGTTTTAAGTTGATTTTCATAGTGGACCATGCTGAAACCAATAACTGACTAGCAGGAACATGGTACGCTAAACCTTTTATAGACATGCTCTTGTATGGCAGACTTTGTAGGGACAATGCTCAGTTTTATGGACACTTCCTAGTGTCTGTAGATTTCTACACCCCTAGGTTTGAGCCCAACTCCACCCACTGTATCATTTTCAAAAATTCCAATAAAGGGTCGCAGATGGGTTCAGGGTTTGGAGGTGTGAGGAAGAAGTTGGTGTGACATCCCCTTACCACAGAAAAAATGCGGAGGATAACCTACAGTATCAGTTGAGATCTTTCGTGGACCACAATCCCCTGAAGGTTGGAGTGACCAGCACGCTGTAACCCACATTAAATGGGAGGAGGTCACACATGTTGACTGCCCAGATAGAAGGCTAATGTTGGCCACTGTTCGAAGTTGTACATCTATGCTACGAAATGAATCTATACTCAATCTAGAAAGTTTTAAATTAACAGGTCCACAGGCCAAGCAACAATGAAGAGGATTCCTATTACTAGTAACTATTAACTATTAACAGAAAAGCAAACTTTACCAGCTTGGTGTAGCTACCTACACTATAAAAACAGGAATGTCAAACTTGGACAGATATAAAATGTGTCAAAGTGAAGGGAGAGAAACAATATTATCACCATGTTATCATGAGACCATGTAATTTTTTTCTTCATTTTAAATCTTTTTACAGAGTCAGTATTAACACATGTTTTACTTTTAGGTGTGGGACGTGCTGATAAAAGCCAGCTGATGGTAATTGCCTCTGATCCTATAGAAGTTCACATGCTCTTCGTCAGGGACTTTACATTGCTCCAGACATTTCTCAGTAACTTCAACATCAAACCTTTGAAAGACAAAATAGGTAGGAGCTTCTCTTCACCGTACAGTAACACACCCTGTCACTGGTTCTTCTTTTACTTCCCAACAGCTGTTACATGTGTGTTTCAACATATGTTCATAAGCTTCCTGATGCTCTTGTACCCTCAGCCTTCTATAGGTTGAATTACACTAATTACAGACCACATTGTCAGACAATGTGGAGATAACAAAACTTGATCCTTTATCAAAATTTAAATGTCTCAGCTCCTTTCGACATAGGGTCGGAGGTTCGTGCCCCTCTCTTCACAACCACATGTCAAAGTGTCCCTGAGCAAGACACTGAACCTGCAACAGCCCAATCCCATCCCCAGCTGTGCAGTGCCGGTCTCAAGCAGGGTAGAAATTGGGGAGGGTTGCGTCAGGAAGGGTGTCCGATGTAAAAACTGTGCCAAATCAACATGCGGACACGGATCCACTGCGGCGACCCTGAACTCACAGGATAAGCCGAAAAGAGGGAAAAAAGTCTCAGCTCATTTCTAGAACCTTTCATTTCAACATTTGTGTGTTAAAAATGTGATTTGTTTTTTTCATGTGATTGTGTTAATGTTTTATTATAGTGTTTGAGTTATTAGACTGCTGAGATAAAGAGCACTCCTCCCAAAACCCCTCCCACATCTTTGTGGCACTAAAGAGCCGCAGGTGCCAGGTCCAACTTTAAGAGTATTTTTCAAGTCAGTCAATCAACTTTTTTGTCATTTAGTGCAGACAGATTAATGGTACAATTCTCTCTTACTAAAAAAAAGACACCGTAAAAATAATAATTAAAAAATACAAATTTAAAAAATTTAAAATTTAAAAGTAAAAATAAATAAATAATAGATAAAAATAACAACCGGTGGAGTAAAGTGACACTAAGCTCAGTGGTCACCGGTTCAACAATCTGTTTGTGGTAGGAAGCTGTTGAGCAGTCTGCTGGTCCTGCTTTTAATACTATGATACCTTTTCGCTGATGGCAACAGTTCAAACAGTTTGTTCAGAGGAAACAGCAGAATGTGACGGGAAAATCGGAACTGAGCAGGTCTGTTTAATCCAGTGTGGAAAAAATGAAGCTGGGGTTTTATGTGAAAGGACAGACATCGTCTGTTACCATGGAAACTATAGGTACTGTAGGTACTGTGACGGCCTGTATACCAGAGACTGACCAGAGATTCTAAAGAGATAATGATGTTTTAGACACTTGTTGCTCGTTTTCTTATACGTAAACTTAAACTTAAAAATGATTTATCACAGACGTTCCTTATTATCAGGAGATACATCCCGCAAATGTTTCTTCCTTTTGCAACATGACTCTAACTTGTTTAAGCGTCAGCAGTGGGCTGTGTTTTGACCGTACATCCTAGCAAAAGTACTGCAGGAGGCGGAAAGTAGACTGGAGGCTCTGGGAAAAACTTCAACATTCATGAATATGAATGAAATATTAAAAAGGAAATGAATAAAACGAAGTGTTGTGTATGTATCTCACAATCCTCTGGTTCTCTGCAGGACGTCAGTGTGAAACCACAGACAAGATTGACATTGTGCTGTTGGTGGACGGCTCCAGCAGCATCACCTTCAAAGATTTTAACGACATCAAGTCTTTTGTCGCTAACTTGGTCAACACCTTTGACATCGGGCCAGACAGAGTCCAGATTGGTAATATTTTTACTATGGTAATACTTTCTTGCTGCTTTACACCTAGTGCTTTTTTAAAAAGTAAAGATTGTAGTAATACTTACTAGTTTTTTACTTCAGCCACAGAATCTGTGGACTAATCTGCCACTAAAAGTTCTCATTGGCCCTCAGACTGTGTCTCGCTGCATGTCCAACAAGTCCTCCAACCACAGAGGTTGTGCTTTAGGGTTCGGTGTAGGCAGTAAATAGTAAAAAGTGGTCATTTTCCTTAAGAATCCCTGCTTAACTGAGTGTCCTATGACATGTTACAACAGCTATAGCATTAATTTAATATGACAGTGTCATGTTCACTCCAGCCAACAGATGTCTTCAAACACAACCACACTTTTGCAGGTCCTAGAACAGCTGGTCTGGATTCTCTGGGTACTACACCAGTTGCAAGATGAATTCCTTCACACATTGAACAGTTGCCCTGATAACATTTTATCTATTGTAGACTCAGTTGTCTCTTTACAAAGTTAAAGCTGCATCCATGGTCACTTTGTGCTACACAAAATTAAACGTGTGGATTTATTTACATGCTACACACACATTATTTGAACCAACCCACAAAAACTGAAGCTTTAAACACTGTTCAAACTTTTACATCTTTTAAATCAGATTTTTAATAATGATTTAATAATCATTTTAATAATCTTATAAGCTAATGTGAAGCACTTTGTACATGAGATGAGTCTCGTCACATTTTTAAAATAATCTTGTGTCACCTGTGTGTTTTCCTCAGCCCTGACACAGTTCAGTACCCGCCCAAGAACTGAGTGGAATCTGAACACCCACACCACCAAAGAGTCCCTGCTGGAGGCCATAGACAAGGTGGAGCAAATAGGTGCAGGCACAAAGACAGGTGACTGAATGCTACATGACAAAAATGTACCTTTTGTGTTCGTCTTCTTCATCTTTGGAAGGACTGAAGCTGTTAGTGATTGGCATTTTGTTCAAAATATGATTTTTAGGTATCTATTGTATGAGTTATTACAAAAATGTGTGAATAAAATGTAGCCACTAACTATTTAAACATGATTACAAAGTATCTTCAGAAAAAAGGTGTGAATGGTCAGTTATTGTGGAAATCTACTGACTGTAGCAATTACAGGATTATGACAAAAACAAAATGTTCAAAAATGACAAATTAAGCTTCTAAAAAATAATGGCTGTAATATTTACAATGACATTATTTATGTCATTGTATTATTTATGTCATAATAGAATTTCAGAATACTACTAAAGTATACAGAGGAGGAAATAAAAGGGAAAAAGGGAACAAGAAATGAAGTTACTACATTGTATATAGAAGGAACCAATAGGCTAAAATCTCACAGTGAATGTGACATAATATTTGATCATTTTAAAAAATGTGATATTGAAGTTGTAAAGGCACAGCATGATTTTTTTAATGATTTAAAATTAAAAAAGCTAAAAGTATTACAATTTTAATTAAAAAGCGCTGACACCTTTAACAGTTTTTCTTAAATATTATGTTTATACCATATTTTTTCCTTTGTTCTTGTTCCCTTCCCCTAAAATACAGGCACCAATAAGAATTGTTTTGTTTCTTTGCATACGTAGTCAATTATGTTCTCTGTTTTTACCCAATGTTAACTTTAATGGTGCAGGCAGGTCACAATGGGATTAGAAGCTTTGATGTTTTTTACTGAAATACATCTTTGTTGCATCAACTCCCTAAACTTCACTTCACTAATACTTTTTGGTTTTTTTAAAGCACGTGCTCTGAAACACGTCCTCCATAAGAATTTTAAACCCAACGTTGGAATGCGTGCACACTCTCAAAAAATTGCTGTGCTGATCACTGACGGAGAGTCCACTGATGCTGCTGTCCTCGCCCCACAGGACCTAAAAGACACTGGCATTGAAGTCTACACTATTGGTGATTCATTTTTTCGGTTTGAAAAGTGAGAAAACAAAAGTGTAGCCAGGAAAGTTATGGTATGCTAGAGCTACAACGTTGATGTGTTGGAAGTAACTGAATTTCAGCTGGTAGAGGAGCTGTCCATGAACCACTGGGTCAGTGGTTTGATTCCCACCTCAGTGAACCCCATGTTACCCCAATTCAACATGCTGAATAAGCTAAAAAGGGATCCAAATAATAATTTAGATAATGTATAAACAGGTGTTTATACAATCTTGTCAGTGCTCAATATGAATAATATTTGTACCATGGCAGCAGCAAGTAATTTATGGTTTGGCAGCAGTACCAGTACATCTGTGTGATCTAGGCTTTAAGTAATGAGTCTTTTGTTGAAGCATTTGTGTCTGAAACCTACTGCTTTAAGAAAGACTCGTTAGGCCATCACAATTGAGTTAATTTAAATTAAACAAACCTGCTGCTGAGTGGGAGGAAGGAAGTGCTGACTTCCATGAAAGGGCTGCACTCAAACCCACAGCAGAGAACAGTATTTACCACAACATTTTACAACAACAGAAATAAAGTGATATTAATATCAACTGAACATGCTACTGTTTATCCCACTGAAAATGTTAGCCAGTAGGTATCGAAAGTATCATTTATCTTACTTTATGTCATGAAAATGAAGTCAAAAATCTTTTTGAGGTCTTGTGGAAAGTTAGTTTTCATAGTAGGCTGAATTGAACAACAACCAACTGGTGCCCAGCAAGAAGAAAGTAAAACTAAAATCATCAGTATGGCCTATCAATTATTGTTTAGTTCAGTTATCAAGTAAATATTATTAGGGAACCAAAGTGTTATCTTTGCTTTGGGATTTTTAAAAAGAGTAATAAGACAGTTTTTTTCTTTCAGGTGTGGGTGACGCTAACAAAGATGAACTGGAGCTCATTGCCTCTGATCCCAAAGAAATTCACGTGTACTATGTTACGGATTTCCGCCTGCCCCTAAGGCTCATACAAAGTCTCATCAGCAACCTCTGTAGGAGCACTAATAGCTTAGGTAGGTACCGTTCATCAGCATACATGTCAGAAACCTACTGATCCACCACTTTCAGATTTTTAAATGTTGACTTCATTTTAATTCTTATAGATAGACCTTCCTGTCTTAGAAGGAGCTTTTAAGCCCTATCAAGGGATAGTCAACCATAACTACCACAGCTTTGAACATCATTCTCATACTGCTCATACCCTAAGTGGAGCATTACATTATTTTAATTTTCAATTCAATTCAAATCAGCTTTATTTATATAGCGCCAATGCACAACAAAGTCATCTCAGGGCACTTTACAGAATAAAGACTTTAAAGATATATATAGAAAACCCAACAATTCCCCCTTGAACAAGCCCTAGGAAACAGCGGAGAGGAAAAATTCCCTTTAACAGAAGAAACCTTCAACAGAACAAGGCTCAGGGTGGGCGGCCATCTGGCTTGACCGGTTGGGGTGAGTGGAAAGTGGACCTTGTACTTTGTTCATAGTCACCTTGCTGATCTCACCATTTTACCTAGATTTTTACAGATTGTTATGAACAAACTGAAAAAGACCCTAATTTTATGTTTACTTTTAGTTTGGGATTTGGGTGATTTGTTGTTTTTTTATTATTTTTGGTGGTGTGGGTGTTAAGTGTTTTGGGATGAAGATTAAAGAGCTCATATTTTGGAGAAGAAAACAAAGGTGATTTGGGGTGGAATGAAGTCATTGCGGGGAAGCTGCTATGCCATCACTTAACTGTACTCTAACCCTGTGGTGTTTTGAAATTATTTAAAACATTGAATTTCACACTTCAAAAGTTGGAAGTTGGTTTCTTAAATATCATGTAAATAGTAACGCTGGATTCTGAAAATGGGATGGGAGATTAGGAAACCTGATTTTCTCAGTTAGACTTCTCCAGGAGAATACAGATTTCGCTGCCATGAATACGCATAACCAGGTTTCTAACAGTTTTTGTATCTTAAGTTACATGATGTTATTGATCAGCTGCAGACTTAAACAGAAATTCATTCACGGTTCAGCCTTTGTGGTCTACATGCTGTAGGGCAGCAAAATGCCTACAAAGACTGCACAGATCTTGTCCTTTGAAGAATGCAGCACCAGAATTAAGTACATGACATGATAGGCAGCCTGATGCTCATGGGCATAATCAACTGAAGCCCACACACTTTGAGGTTCACAGCAAACAAAATCTTAGAAAAATTTAAATTGATTAAATTTTAATTTATTAGCAAGTGACAACATATATTTTATCAGCAGTTTGATTTAAACATTTTTTAAGGTGACATGAGCTAAATTAAATATAGAAATAAATTTTTACGTAACACTTTTATACTGGTTTTAAATTAATCTTATTCACTTATTCATTGCCATCTATGACTGAAATCTGGATTTATCCACCTGTAAACCTCAGGAAATCATATTGATTGTTGGTGACTGCAAATAAAAAGTTTATGTCTCTCCAGATTCTGTCAGGCTGGTGAATGGGATCAGTCTGTGTTCAGGCAGACTGGAGGTGAAGTCTAACCAGTCATGGTCCTCAGTGTGTGAAGCTGACTTTGATCAGCCGGATGCAGAGGTGGTGTGTAGGGAGCTCGGCTGTGGGCCTCCTTCAATCCACCAGAGGGAGCTCTATAGAGAAGTGGACGCTCCAATGTGGACCAGAGAGTTCGACTGCAGAGGCAATGAGTCTGCTCTGCTGGAATGTAGAAGTCCAGACTCAGCTAGAACCTGCTCAGCTGGGAAAGTTGTTGGACTCACCTGCTCAGGTAGAAGAGGAGCTGCAGCTTTAGTTGATTTCTATTGTAATGTGCCTCACTGTAGTCTTTTACTGATGACTCTGCTTCCTGTTCAGAACCTGTCAGGTTGGTGGGAGAAACCAGCCGCTGTGCAGGGAGACTGAAGGTGAAACACATGGGAAAGTGGAGACCAGTGGATGGATCTGACTGGACCCTGAAGGAAGCAGCTGTGGCCTGTAGAGAACTGGACTGTGGCTCTGCTGTTTCAACAAGAAGCAGAAATGAGTCCTCAGTCAGATCTGTATGGGTGATCAGTTCAGACTGTGTTCACTCTGGATATGTCCTGAGGGAGTGTGCTTCATCTGGTTCCTCTTCCTTTATCTTGGAAATCACCTGTTCAGGTAATCAGTAGTACCATCTATAATATTAATGGTTCATGTTTCTTCTTTCTTCTGTCACAATGAAGGTTGTGGTTTACAGTGACATGTTCTATGTTAACAATTTGACAATTTTATTGAGTTAAATGTGTTGAGACACAGCCTTCTGCTAATGTTCAAGCTTCTTCTGTATGTGACTTTCTCAAACCTAATGACACTGAAAGTTTGAGTACTATTTTATCATTTAGTGCACCAAAGAATACAGTTGTAAACACAATGTTAAACTGGGTCAGTTCTTTAGAACGAAGAGTAGAAGAGGTGACTGGTGTGGAGCAGGAAGTAGCAAAGATTAGTAAGAGTGAAGTGAGGAGGACGTTGAAGAGGATGAAGAGTAGAAAGGCAGTTGGCCCTGATGACAAACCTGTGGAGGTATGGAAGTGTCTAGGAGAGGTGGCAGTAGAGTTTCTGACTAGTTTGTTTAACAAGATCTTGGAGAGTGAGAGGATGCTGAGGACTGGAGGAGAAGTGTACTGGTGCCCATTTTTAAGAACAAGGGAGATGAGCAGAGCTGTGGCAACTACAGAGGAATAAAGCTGATGAGCCAAACAATGAAGTTGTGGGAAACAGTAGTGGAAGCTCAGCTAAGAGCAGAGGTGAACATTTGTGAGCAGCAATATGTTTTCATGTAATAGACATATTTACTTTCTAGAAACTTCTATGACTTAAAAGTTGCTTGTTCTCTTGTTGGTCTGAAGCTCCAGTCTCCTTTACATCCCGCCCCTTCACTTTTCTAATGCTGAAGATCTGTCTCCTGACACCACAGAGTCATTGTACAGACTAATGGCTGATGGCTGAAATGACCTCTTCTACAGTTGTTTGTCACAGCGGATTTGAAGAAGCTTCTTGCTAAAGCTGCTCCGCTGTTTGACCAGCAGCTTGTGGAGAGGATGTGAGCTGCTCTGATGCTTTGTTAGTGTTAGTTGCTTTGATGCTGCTGCCCCAGCAGATACCAGCAAAAAAGACTTCACTGTTCGAAACAGATTGGTATAAAACATCTGCAACAAAAATCTAAGTCCAGGAGAAAACATCAAAGCAAAGTCCTATCAGAAAAGTCTTTACATTTCATGAGATGCAAGCGTAAGGAAGAACAGAAAGAAAGTTTGTTTGTTTTTTAGATATAATAGATTTAAGTGCCTAGGAAGATGTGGAAGAGTTCTGTTTTCAGCAGTTTTTTGAGCTTTAAACCTCATGTGAGCAGCTACATGAAGCCAGTGTAGAGATCTGAAGAGTGGTGTGACATGAATCCTTTTTGGCTGATTAAAAATGTATCATCATCTTTAGAATGTAATGCACATCTGCACATATGTAATCAACCATCATAGTGTTTACGTGGTTGATGTCTTGATGAATTGCTGCAAAACTTGAGCTAGATTCAACTTTGTTGCCACACAACCCTCAATCATTCTGCAGACCCCACCCACCCACTCCTTCCAATATTCAAATGAATGACAATGGCTGCAATTCTTCCTACAGAGTAAATGTCAGTCTTATCATTTCTCAGCCTTTTCTCTCTCTGTTTACAGACCTGCTTTTTCAGCCAGGTATCTCCGTGTCCTCCATGGACGGGCTGCAGCAGCAGAGATATGCAAGTGTGCTCAGGGGCTTCTACTTCACCATTAGCTGCACCACCCAGCCACAATACCCAGGAGGCTCCTTCCAGCTCACCTACACCTCCTCCAACACAACACACAAGTACTTCCTGCCAGCTGTCAATCACTCTGCTGACTTCCTGTTTCCTGCTGCAGAGCCCGCCCACCAAGGAAACTACACTTGCGTCTACGTTTTTTCTCATAACTTCTCCTCAGAGAGCCGCCTGCTGTCTCTCACTGTCTCAGGTAAACTGAAGTAGTAAGTCAAACTGAAATGTCACTGACTTTGTTTACTTTCTTTTAAGTTACTTTGGATAAAGGCATCTGCTAAATCATGGTTTGTAATTGTTTACGCACAGTAAAGGTTTGGAAAACATGATTAAAAATGCAACAGGTCCAACTCCAGGACTGTTTGGACCGTACGAGAACTAGATCAAAATGCCACATGTTAAACTTTTAGGGGATTTACAGTAACATCATTACATTTTCTGCTGCTTATTGAGGTCGTGTGATTTATGACCCCTGCCAATGTTTCATCAGATCCAACGGTTTTTATCATCAGAGTGGTGATGTTGCTCCTGAGTCTGCTGTCCTTCATTACTGCCATCTGTTACACACATCAGGTATTATACACATCTTTGTTGCCTGTATGACCCTATGGGTGTAGAAAAGTAGCACAATTATTTGTATGCGTACAGGGATTTGTGTGTGCGTACTCAGTCTTGTGTCTGTGCACAAATCTGTGACTGTAAATAATATTTGTGTGTATGTAAAATAATGTGCAAATGTATTCACTCAAAAAACTAACTGTAAATGTCTAATAATCTGAGAAAGATTATGAAAATGCTGGAAAGCCTCACAGTGTTCTTTTTTTTTACGGGTGGAATTTTGCTACTATTCTGAAATGAAGGAATCTGTGTGTCTATTAAACTGAAGAGTGGAGTGACATCATAACCATGTGCTTCCATGTCTCTCCAGACTATCAGAGGGCAGAAGCCAGACTCAAAGCAGAACGCTCAGGTTGCACTCTAAAACCCGTCCAGCATGGTGTGGTTTCCATCAGTACAGCCAAATAGACCCTCCACTGCTGGGATTCAAGAAAAGGACGAGATTGGAAATGAGGAAATATGTCGTTAGAGACAGGATCATCTGCAGCAACGTCTGTTTCTGATGACACCAGCTCAGCTGAATTGGATGTCAGTCGGACTTCAGAGTTGTTGAGGTCAATTTTCAATCAATCAATCAGTAATGTTTTTATATAGCAGCTTTTGTACAGATGAATGCAATGGGTTATTCAATAAACATTCAATATAATAATTCAATAAACATATTTGCATGTACATTTATTGGCTTTCAGTTCATAAATAAACAGAGGGGTGTGTCACTCCAGTAAAAGACTGTGAGAGGTGCTCCTTTGTATCCTTAATTAAAAAAATTTCAAACATCACTCCTCAATTCTCAGAGCTAAACTGAGACCTTGGGACGTCCTTAAATCCACATCTGGAATAAGTGAGCGTTGAGGATGGAGGAATGATCGATTAAGGGAATTTGGATCAATTGTATAACCTGTGTTATACTGTTTGTAGAGCTAAAGAATCTGGAGGGGAAGAAGTCGAGGCTTTGTGCCTCACTTGCAAGTCGCTTTGGATAAAAGTATCTGCCAAATAACTGGAAATGTAGTGGATCTGTTTATCTGGATCCTCCATTAGGTTCCCACCTGTCTCATCATTCCTCGACACCAGCAGGTGTTTGACAGCACACCACCTTTTCCCATAGCTGGAAATATTCAGATGAATGTGTGAATGTTTATTTGCTAGTCTTGAACTGAACAAAGATTTAATAGATTTAATAATTTCAATGTTTCCTTTTTTAAAATTTAAATATTATATTTTAACAAGAAATGTATATTTGAGTTTAATTATGACTACTATTAATATATTTAATATTATTTCTTAACAAAATGTTTAACTTGTGACACAAACTGGTTTGTTGTTGATTTAGGAAAGAAAGGTCCATTGGGAGATGATACGATTAATGAATGAGAAAGAAATCACCATCTGATATTCTCCGGCATGTTTGTCCTGGAGATTTACTGCACAGGACGGATCTTCATGCTGATGCTCTTCAGAGAGTAATCGTGGCCCTTCCACGGGTTCCAAGACACTCCAACAGCAAAGATAGTGCCATCAGCCCCCCATCGATAAACCGCATTGGGGTTTGCCTGGTGACAGTCACTGTACCAGAAGGCCCCCAGGTAGCTTTTGGCACAGTTGGCTGATGAGGAGTCCTGGTCTTTGTCAAAGGTGGAGAACTTTTGTCCATTATGAGCCGTCAGGGAGTCTCCTACAGAAACAAGGCTGTAAATTCACTGCTGCTAGTGACAGTACAGTATTTAACTATTAATGAGCAGTAGCACCATGGTTACTCTGCTACAGTTCCTCTGTAACAAACGCTGCAGCTGCTGCCACTAACTGACCTGCTTCTCCGTTAATGAATCCAGAAACATGCAGTCTGTATCCGTAGGTCTCTGGGTCGATGGAGAACGAGGTGTAACGAGCAAACACCTTGTTTCCACTGAAGTCCTCCATGTCCACTAGCAGCTCGTACCTTTTCCTCAGAGTCAGGTGGAAGAGGTTCTCAAGACCTGAACACGAACATACACATCAGAGTTGCTGGTTCATAAAGACTGTTTCAAACAAAAGGGGTTTTAATTTACCAACTCTACATTATATTTGTGAAGATTGTCAAAGAGATAAAATTTGACTAGTTGTAATAAGTTGAACACCATATATAAAAGTTTTTTATATCAGAAATGTAAAGTGTGCAGAGGGAGATACAGTACCCCATTCATTTTAAATATGGTGGCCAAAACTTTAGAACCACCTTTTCTTTTAACATGCTCCAGTAGGACTCCACCATCCACTATGACCTCAACAATAAACACATTGTGGAATTATCAGCTTCGTGACATTTTCAACTTAAAAAAATTAGAAATTATGACCTTGTAAAAGTAGAATTCAAAGCAGAGCCTCTGTATTGGATTAAAGTGGTCATTATGTTGTGCCTGATCAATACAGCGTGAGCTATTAAAGTTCACACTAGAATAATCCTGTTTATTCTCATCTTTGACCATTTAAGACATCAAATCTTGATTAAATTAAGCCCTTGTCAAACTTCTCACTTACTTAGGCTTGCTCATCAAATTCAGGGACAAAATGTTCACCTGGTGCCTGATATATCCCACTTACTTCCTGGTGCCATTGGAACAAGATAATCAGTGTAATTCATTAAGTTACTGGGGATCAGTCTAAATGTTTGACACTTCTCTCAGACTTCATGTGAACTTTCTGACAAATACAAAGCAATAAAAAGCAATAAAAAGATGAATTCAAATTCATTAAGACAAATGGAATTGTATCCCTCACCGAGCCAGTACTCTCCATCAGCATTACCAAAGCCCATCTTGTACTGATTCCAGGGTCTATAAAAGTTCACTGAGCCGTCCAATCTCCTCTGAAACACCTGGGAGGTGGTGTCATGAAGGGGGGTTAAGAAGCTGTATAGTTTTAGACAAGGGGTTTAGAAGTGAGAAATGAAGAGTCAAAATACTCACAGTCCATCGTCCTCCTAATATATTCATGTCACAGTACACCTACACACAAACACATTCATTCAGTACTAATACTACTGCTGTATCAAAAACATCAGGTAGAACAGCTTGTGGTTCTGTCAGATCTCACTGTGGTCAAATGGTTTAAACCAACATCAACCTGTGTCTCAGATAGGTGAATTGTACCTGGATAGCAGATGTTCCTCCTATGGGATAGATGGTGTACACCCCACTGGGTCGACTGTTGTCCTGATTATAGATGTCACTGCAGTCCAGTGGGAGGACGAGGGGAACACAGTGGGTCATCAGTGGACCCAGGAGGAAGAGGAGGACCAAGACCTGGAACAGTGGAGATGTGAGTATCACATGTCTAAGTCACAAATCTTACACAAAAGTTAAAAGACAAAACAAAACCTACCACACAGACACACATTGACCACAGAAGAGACCACTGGGTCTCTGGGTACCCAGGGCTCCGTTTTACCATATGTTATAGCTTTAGTTGTATCTACATATGCTAAATTGAATCTTCAAATTTATTCATGTTTCAATTCCAGTGGACCTTTAATTATCCAAATATTAAACATTTTTTTATGATCAGTCCCAGGCTGCATAATTCATTGGTCCAAAGATCAACAGTAATAAGGCTTTCAACCAGCACTGCCGTGTTGTTTCTCATCTGTGGAATTCAATTATTCTAATGGCAGAAAAACACAAACTCAAAAGTTACAAAAGTACTCCACTATATGTAACACTACCACCACTTCAAATGAATTAATTCAGTTGAACTACTCCACTGCAGTAGATGCAGTAAAATTTACTTTTAGGTCCTAATGTAGCAGTACTTCAGTAAAGAAGTGATTCCTCAGTTTCTAATAAAAAGTATTTAAACACTGTTGAACCAGTTTTGTCAAAATCAAAATCTCAACATTTCTTTAGAAATCTGAACTGTTCAGGTTTGTTCAGTTAATTCATGTACAGATTCAAGGAGAAAACTACTTCAAAACCTGATGTCTGACTAGTTACTGTGAAAAATCATAACAATTACTTGTATTTATTAATTGAAACTTTAGTTAAAAGCAATAAAAAGCAAACAACAGTGAACTGATACAGAATGTGGTATTATTGGATTAAAATTGATGCATTAGTGTCTAAACATCAGTAAAGGTGGAGCTGATTTTAACCACTTTATGTTCTGACAGCTGCTTCATCCACAATAACGCAACACTGTTTGTTGGCTCATTAGATTTTGCTTCTGCAAAGTTACAGTGGCTTCAGATACATGGAAATTACTAAATTACGATTTAATAAAGTTCTTGAGCAAGTGCAATTCATTTGCTTTTCACCACTGACACTGAAAGTACATTTAATGTCAAAAGGTACAATATGTAAAACTTATAGAAGTACAAAAACAAAAGGTAAAATACACAAAGTCACTTAACCCAGAAAACACTAATTAAGCTTCAAACTTACCTTCATTGTCTGAGTTCTGATGTGATAAGAGGATGAAGTTGGTCTGTCTGTTCACTGCAAAGTCTGTTTTTGTTCTGATGTCTGGGCTCAAGGTTCACTTTGTTTTTATTATTTTATTGTATTTGTGCATTTATTTTCTAAATCCTTAAAAAACCCTTTATATATTTTACACACACTTGTACTTCAATAACACATAACATAACACAATCCCTAGCTCCTAATCCAAACTTAAACCCAACTTTAAACCCAAAAATAAGTTTTGCTGTGAAATAACCCTTTGAGGAAGTGAGGACCAGCCAAAATGTAACACACAAATATACAATGGTTTTAAAGATTATTCATATTTATTGTGGTCTATGAGTGATTCTTTAGACTGGGCTACGTGCATTACTGCTGATGGTGTACTGATCCACCTGCAAACACTCAAGACACTCAAACATAAACCCTGACACACGCCTGCAAACCACCCCAGGATTTGCTTAAAGCTCCAGTATGTTGTATATTTTAAAATGTCCAAAATGGTAGTAGATGGTTCATAAATCTGAACTGTTCAGGTTTGTTCAGTTAATTCATGTACAGATTCAAGGAGAAAACTACTTCAAAACCTGATGTCTGACTAGTTACTGTGAAAAATCATAACAATTACTTGTATTTATTAATTGAAACTTTAGTTAAAAGCAATAAAAAGCAAACAACAGTGAACTGATACAGAATGTGGTATTATTGGATTAAAATTGATGCATTAGTGTCTAAACATCAGTAAAGGTGGAGCTGATTTTAACCACTTTATGTTCTGACAGCTGCTTCATCCACAATAACGCAACACTGTTTGTTGGCTCATTAGATTTTGCTTCTGCAAAGTTACAGTGGCTTCAGATACATGGAAATTACTAAATTACGATTTAATAAAGTTCTTGAGCAAGTGCAATTCATTTGCTTTTCACCACTGACACTGAAAGTACATTTAATGTCAAAAGGTACAATATGTAAAACTTATAGAAGTACAAAAACAAAAGGTAAAATACACAAAGTCACTTAACCCAGAAAACACTAATTAAGCTTCAAACTTACCTTCATTGTCTGAGTTCTGATGTGATAAGAGGATGAAGTTGGTCTGTCTGTTCACTGCAAAGTCTGTTTTTGTTCTGATGTCTGGGCTCAAGGTTCACTTTGTTTTTATTATTTTATTGTATTTGTGCATTTATTTTCTAAATCCTTAAAAAACCCTTTATATATTTTACACACACTTGTACTTCAATAACACATAACATAACACAATCCCTAGCTCCTAATCCAAACTTAAACCCAACTTTAAACCCAAAAATAAGTTTTGCTGTGAAATAACCCTTTGAGGAAGTGAGGACCAGCCAAAATGTAACACACAAATATACAATGGTTTTAAAGATTATTCATATTTATTGTGGTCTATGAGTGATTCTTTAGACTGGGCTACGTGCATTACTGCTGATGGTGTACTGATCCACCTGCAAACACTCAAGACACTCAAACATAAACCCTGACACACGCCTGCAAACCACCCCAGGATTTGCTTAAAGCTCCAGTATGTTGTATATTTTAAAATGTCCAAAATGGTAGTTGAGTGTAAATGTAAAATTGTCTGTAAATGTAAAATTGGGGTGTGTGTGGGGGGTGGGGGTGGTGGTGTGGGGGGTCAGTGAGTTCCAGTGTGGAGGCCATGAGTCTGCTCTCCTGGACTGTAGAAGCTGACTCAGCTAGAACCTGCTCACCTGGGATAGCTGTTCAACTCACCTGCTCAGGTAGAAGAGGAGCTGACAGCTTTAGCTAATTTATGTTCTGATATACTTTATTATGTGCCAGGCTATTTTGGATTTAAGGTTTAGTTTGCACCCCCTTTTAAGCCTTTTCAATGTAAGGGGGTGGTTGTGGCTCAGGAAGTAGAGCCGTCATCCACCAGTTGCAGGGTCAGCATATCAATACCCAGTTTTGTGATCATTTATTCCTAATAAAGAAATCCTTCAAATCTGTATTACGTCCAAAATGTGTTCAAGAGTAGTGCCAGTGAAAACTAAATGCTGTATCAGCAGCAAACTGAATAAAATCCATCACCCTGGAAAGATTACACATTTTACTTGTAATAATATCTTTTCTGTAAACTCAAATATAGCCAATGAAGTAGACCTGTTTTGTTTAAATCTACCTGCTAATAGTTTTACTGAATTGTGAAGAATTGAGGTAACACGGTAACAAGTCTATAGTTGGAAAATATGTATTTAGTAGAGAAAAAAAAAAACTTTTGCAAAGATAAGTTACAAATAAATGTGAAAGGTGTTTTAATGCATTTAATAACATTCTTATTCAAGTTCCTATCAAATCCATTACAATTAAGCCCTTAGTTCTCAGCACCAAACAGAGGAACATTCTTAGACTGAAGTGTGACCTGTGCTCGCCTTCTGCTCCTTTTCTCAAAACAGTCGAATGAGTCAGGAGTCAGTCTAATAATAGAACCAGCTTCTTCGTGAACATGTAGACAATCTGGATTGTGCTTGTTTTAACACTGCATGAACATTTTCTGACTAATTTAATTTCACATCTATATGAGCCTCTCTGAGACCTCCCTCTAAGTCCATTGATTGTTGTGAGGATTGGTGAAGGGCTGCCTTTCCTTTTCTGAAAATCTGAAATTCCTTTGTCCTGTCAACATTGAACATTTTGGGAGATAACATGACACCTGCTGTGTCTGCAATCTGCTGTATACAGTGTGGCATAATTGTTCCCTGTGGAGCTCCTGTATTAGTACGAATTGTGTCCGAAACATTATGAAGTCTAACATCTTGTGCTCTTGATTTGTCCAAAATCCATGCTATTGTGGCACTGTGAGGGCGGGGTGATAAGGTTGGGCAACATTAACAACACATGAAAAGTTAGAAAATATAACACAGGGGACATTGGACTCCTTCCAGTTTGCTGATGATGCCATATAGGAACTTTGCTTCACTTGGTCAAGAACCAGCTAGATGGTATAAACTGTTTTCTTCGTCCTGACAGGCCTCCTCTGTATAACCTGAGTAGATGTTGTGGACAAGTAAACTACACTGTGATCCAACTGCCTCTAAAGTGGTAGAAGCAGGGACACATAACTGATGGAGACAGGTTGATGAGACGAATTTCCTTTAACATGAAAATACCCTTCGAAACCTTTTGATGGGGAACAGAATTCAACACGAGACTGGTGTCATGCCAGAAAGTGATTTTGTGATAGAGGTGGTTAGTGTGAGGGCACGGCATCATTTAAGCACAGGAAATCAGTTTGTAGCACAAAACCAGCTGTCAGGGATGCGTTTGTATATGTTTTGATTTAAAGATTCTTCTTAAGAAAAGTGATTGTTTGAAGTTGAAGAATAATTACAAATAATCTCGATTTCTTTAAAACTTTTAAAGTGTTATGAAAAAACTGTTTGCTTTGTTATGTTAGTGGCTATATTCTGGAAAATACGTTTCATTGTGAGATTAGATGATTAATGAAAGAGAAAGAAGCATCACCATCTGATATGTCTGTACATTTAGTGCACAGGACGGATCTTCATGCTGATGCTCTTCAGGGAGTAGTTGTTACCCGTTAAAGAACTCCACTCCACTCCTACAGCATAGATAGTGCCATCAGCCCCCCAGCGATAAACTCCATTGGGGTTTGCATGATGACAGTTGCTGTACCAGAAGGCCCCCAGGAAGAGTTTGGCACAGTTGCCTGATGAGGAGTCCTGGTCTTTGTCAAAGGTGGAAAACTTTTGTCCATTATGAGCCATCAGGGAGTCTCCTACAAAACAAAGGCTGTAGAATCACTGCTGCTAGTGACAGTACATTATTTAACTATTAATGAGCAGTAGCACCATGGTTACTCTGCTACAGTTCCTCTGTAACATACGCTTCAACTGCTGCTACTAACCGACCTGCTTCTCCATTAATGAATCCAGAAACATGCAGTCTGTATCCGTAGGTCTCTGGGTCGATGGAGAACGAGGTGTAACGAGCAAACACCTTGTTTCCACTGAAGTCCTCCATCTCCACCAGCAGCTCATACCTTTTCCTCAGAGTCAGGTGGAAGAGGTTCTCAAGACCTGAACACGAACATACAAACTGTTTCAGACTGTGAGAGGGGCAAAGAGGGAGATACGGTACTTAAAGCAAAATAATTGTGAGCTAAAGTTCAGGCTACAATAATCCTGTTTATTCTCATCTTTGCTGATTGATGTTATTATGAACTTATCCAGAATGACAGTGTGCTGTTGAATGAGTGAATAGTTGAAACCATTAGTGACACAATTGAACGGTTGAGTACCGCAGCAATAAATTGTTTATCTGCTCTCAAAGCCTGTAACAGGCTTAATCAGGGTTTGTAAAGAGTATTTTCAGATCCTTGAAAGTCCTAGAAGTAAGTTGTGATTTGGAGCCTCCATGGACTGGACTGCATGCACAGATGCTCGATTGGACAGAGATCTGAATAATTTGGAGGCCAAGTCAACACCTTAAACTTAAACCATTGTTGCAGTGTAGCAGGGTGCATTATCCTACTGGCACAGACCCCTGACATCAGGGAATCCCTCTTCATAAAAAAGTGTACTTGGTCAGCAGCAGTAGGTGGTAAATGTCAAGGTAACATTAACATGAATGGCAGGGCCTAAGGTTTCCCAGTTGAACATTGTCCAAAGCATCACACTGTCTCTACTGGTTTGGTTTCCTCCCATTTTGCATGCACAGCCCTTTACACTACAAACTGTTGTTCTGACACCTTCCTATCAGAAGCACTAACTACTTTTGGCAGGGGGAGCATATTTGAATATTGGGGGGGATGTGTCCCCCAAATATAAATTATAGTTACAGCTTAGTTTAAGAAGCTGCTGCTATGACAACAGGAAACACACCAAGTTATTTTTGTGAAGACAAATTAAATTTTGTTCCTCACCGAGCCAGTACTCCGTAGCAGCTTTACCAAAGCCCATCTTGTACTGATCCCAGGGTCTGTAAAAGTTCACTGAGCCATCCATTCTCCTCTGAAACACCTGGGGAGGTGGTGTCATGAAGGGGGGTTAAGCAGCTATATAGACAAGACGTCTGACAGTTTATGTTTCAGACAAGGGGTTTAGAAGTGAGAAATGAAGAGTCAAAATACTCACAGTCCATCGTCCTCCTACTGTATTCATGTCACAGTACACCTACACACAAACACATTCATTCAGTACTAATACTACTGTTGTATCAGCCGCTTGTGCTTCTGTCAGATCTCACTGTGGTCAAATGGTTTAAACCAACATCAACCTGTGTCTCAGATAGGTGAATTGTACCTGGACGGCAGATTTTCCACCAATGGGATAGATAGTGTACACTCCACTGGGTCGACTGTAGTCTTGATTAGATATGTCACTGCAGTCCAGTGGGAGGATGAGGGGAACACAGTGGGTCATCAGTGGACCCAGGAGGAAGAGGAGGATCAAGACCTGGAACTGTGGAGATGTGAGTATCACATGTCTAAGTTAAAAGATAAAACAACACAATTTTTTTTTTTTGTCCCTTTGCCTTATCCTGCGAGTTCCCTTCCTGACACAACCCTCCCCAATGTCTAGCGGGATTTCTACTGGATCAACACTGCACAGCTGGGTATGGGGATGGGCTGTTAGATCCAATGTCTTACCCAGAGATAACTGCCACACCAACTGAGCTACAGCCACCCCACACATACTGACCACAAAAGAAAAACAAGCACTGTAGCTGGGGGTCCGTTTTCTCATAATCAAGAGAAAACCAGAAGAAACTCACATTCCTTTTGCTAAAGTGGAGCCACAATAACTCCGTGGACTAGGGTTAGTCCACATGATAATTTACACTTAGTGTTCAGGGTTTCAGTATCCATGTGCATTTACATGAGCCTTTCTTCATCTAGAGAAAGTTTTTCTCTTTCCAGTTTTCTTTCAAGTTGAAATAACTCAGCCTAAACCGACCGACACAACCATCCCTGCAGTCTTGCTGCTCCACATTTATTCATGGAGTTTCAATTCATGTACAACTATAACAGAACCTTGTGGAACTCCTTTAATTATCCAAAGGGAGAAGGTTTTGATTGTCTCAGTACTGCCTGCCTGTGTTTTGTTGGACAGATATGCATCAGTCCCAGGCTGTATAAATCAGTAACAGATTCCAAAGATCAGCAGGAACAATAAGGTTTTTAACCAACACTGCAGGTTTGATTAAAATTAAGTCCAAGGTTAGTGGCTCATTCCTTGTACCATTTCCTGATATTAACTCTGGTAGAACAGTCAGTGTAGTAACTGTAAATGCACTGTAACCTTTCCCGAAACAAACCTATGGTTTAATATTTTAACCATGACAATAACCTTCTGAGCCATCAGGCAGGTTGGGCAGGATCAAAGCTTCTATCTGCGGAGCTGATAACAGCACAAAACAACCACTGAATGGTGAGATTAAATCTGGTTCACAGTTCAGATCTTAACAATCGCCGTCATCTCATAGGTTCAGGTTTTATTAAGTTTAATTCATGTACAGATTCAAGGAGAAATCCACTTAAAAAATTTTTTTGTCATATTTACTGTAAAAAAAACATCACTTCACTACTTGATCATTTAGTTAGTAGGAATGAAAAAGCAAATGTTGGAGTGTGATATTATTGCATTGTAATAATTGATGCATTGCAGTGTAAACATCAGCACCTCTGAGAAGACAAATGGTATGAGGGGAGAACGTGAAGCCATTTGTGTTCACATGGAGGAGGAGCCATCAACCTGTCTCCCATTTTTCATCCATCTCCAGGAAAATCAAGACAACTTCACACATGCACACAGAGAGCCCCACCTTATGACCCCCATCTTAGGGATTTTGATAGTTAGGGTCGTAATCATTACACCTTGATGACTCCACCATGTTCCCACCTCCCACCTTAACGAGCCTATTCAGGCCAGTGTGGAACAAAGGCTACTCTGGCTGATATAACTGGGATCCCAGCCACTTCATTCAGACTGAAGAAGCTGCTTGGATAAGTAGCAAAACGTTTCTAACCAAGGAAAAGTCATCCAGTTGACATGATTTAACTGTCGGATAACCAAACCTCGATGACTGAGAATCTTCACGACCACTGACAATAATAAAAAAAACTATTTGATATAAAAAGGTCCAATATGTGAAACCTATATAAACGAATAACATACAACCAAAAACAAAGCGAGAAAATTACAGTTAGAGAATGTCAGAGCCTCATTTAACCCAGAAAACACTAATAAAGTTGCTCACCTTCATTGTCAGATTTGTGATGATGTGAAAAAGTCAGTCTGCTCACTTTTTTGCTCGCTCGTTTTGATGTGAGGGCTCAAGGTGACCGAGACACCAGCTCATGGGGCGGTGCCAAAGTTTCCCACCTGTCCAATCATTTGTCTACACCAACAGCTGTTTGGCAGCACACCAGGTTTTACTATAGCTGGAAATTTTCAGCTAAATGATGATTAACTGTTGGTAGTGAACAGTAAAACAAAGGTTTTTAGTTTTAGTTGTTTTTAAAGTTACAGATTAAACTCAATGTGTCCCATTCAAAACTTATTATTTTGAAGAATTTTAATTGTAGTAACCCTTTACCATGCAAGAAAAAGTCACCCTCACATCTCTCAAACTGTTTCATAATGTATCGTGAAGCAGGACTGGAATTGAATTGACTGACAGGTGATCAGAGTCATTTGAAAGCAGGTTTCTAACATGATTACGTTACTGTCTTACTAAGGTTTGTGTTTACAAGTAGGATTTTTGGAAAGTGCACTTGTTTACAATGTTCACACAAGGTTTGAAATTATTAACAGAGTTATTGCACTTGTTTTTGCACTTTATCGTGTCAATGATATTTTGACACAAGTGTCATTACTAAGTGTTCACAGTTTAAACCAAAATCAATCTGCGTCTCAGACAGGTGAATTGTACCTTGATCAGAGGATGTGAGATAATATCTGAACTGTGTGCCAGAAATGAACACAAAAACACAATGTATTTCCTCTGTTTACCAATTCATAATTCAGGGGCATTAAAAAGTGATACAGTATATGATGTTACTGGATTAGAATTGATGCATTAGCGTGTAAACATCAGTACTGTCAGCAAGTAGAGGTGGAGCCGATTTTAATCACTTTGTTCTCACAGCTGCTTCATCCACAATAAAGCAACAGTATTTGTTGGTTCATTAGATTCTCTAGTAAACCTAACAAGAAGTTTCAAACAAATTTCTCAAAGTATGGATAAGAAACCGTCTGCCTCCACAGCTTGTTCTCATTCCAGGGCTCAAGGTTTACTTTGTTCTTTGTGTTTTTTTGAGTTTGTGAGATCATTTTGTCATTTTTTTTTTTGGAAAACCATATTTCACACAAACACACATCACATACACCTGTAGAGTTTACTACAATCCAATACAGCAGCTCTGCCATGAATTTTACTTTGACATGGTTACAATTACTTAGTTATTAGGTTTAAGCTGTCAGAAAGGTGATAGCTTTATTGCGTTTGAGTGAATTCTATTGAGAATTGGTTCTAATGTTTGACCTGGCTTATTGAATAAGGAGGCCAAAACATTAGAAGCACCCCTTAGAAAAGTGCACTCCAGTAGAACTACTGCAGCCGATTTTAACTACTTTGTGTGCTGTTTAACCCATAATGATGCATCGTTTATTAGTTTGAAATATTTCCACTGAAACCAGATCATATTTCTTAGATTAAATCCAGAAGGTGGTATTGTTGTGGCTGACTGATATTACCCATTATCCCAACTGCTTATCCTGTTAAGGGTCACAGGAGGGTGGAGCAGTTGCCAGCTGTTATTGGGTGAGAGGAAAACTCTTGACTGCTGTGTCTCTTTGGGGACCTATTAATACTTTAGTCAGTAATTAGCCTGCATGTCTTCAGACTGTGGGAGAAACCCACACAGGTGAGGGAAGGAACATGGAAACTCCAGATAGTGACTGCAGGTTCAACCCAGAACCTTTTCACTGTAAGGTGTTGGTGAAAGTCAAAAATCAAACTGTAGGGAACTTGTAGCAGTTCTGGAACCAGCGCAAGATGTCGGAGTTCAGAATTGTTTTTTTTTTCCTTCTAATAAGAAAAAGTTTCCTTTTCTTCTGCTTGGAAATTGATTTTTAAATAAAGGGAATATGACTATTGATTATTATATGATTATTTTTTCTTTGTGGACGACAGATTTTAGGTAATTTTACTGACAGAAAAACTGAAACTAAAGTGTTGTATATAAAAACTCCACATCTTCTAAAACCTTGTTTATTATATGTCCAGATTGGAATAGCAAAAAAATAAATTAAAGGTTAACACATTTCACAACAGACTGCAATTACAATAAAACTTCTTCCCTTAACCTGAAAGCTAATAAATTCTCTTACTAGTATCAGAACATCAGGAGTTACTTCAAGTACACTTGACATCTGACGATAAGCTGCGTTACGCTGACGTCTCTGCTCTTATGGAATCAAACAGACATTTTTGCCTTTTTTAAAGCAAATGTCCCACTAACATGGCTCACAACTGTCGAAGCCTCCAATGTTTTTCTCAATATTAAAGTGCATTTCATACAAAAGGAGGACTGATGTTTGTCCATTATAATCCGATTAATAATGGGATTTCTTTGTGAGCACGACAACAGGGGGAAGACTTAGAGCAACTGAAAATGTTTTGTGGTGAACCACAAGCATGTCCAAACGTCAACCTGTCCTTGAAAAACTGTGCTACAGTGTTACCACAGTGCTACAAAAGAAAACTGGCTAAAACAGGAAAACAAAACAAAAACACACATTTAAACACACCAAATAAAAAAAAACACTGATATAAAAATATTAAACCAAAAAATGTACATCTGAAGTTTTTCCATAGGAAAACAATCACATTCGGTCTGGAAGGAGGGAAGTGAGTTTTCAGTCACCGTAGTGTCGTTAAAGTCGGAGCAGCTGAATGTGGAGACCACTCCACATAAACCAAGACGTCACACAGAGCTTCAGAAAATAAATAATGCCCACAGTCTGTGCAGTGAGATCAGGCGTTGCTGGGCGTCCCGTGCACTCTGAAGCGGTAAATGCAGGTGTACTCCTCATGACCCCAGTTGGACAAAACCTGCACCTCGATGATCTGGAAGGCTCTGTCATTCTCCTCCTGCAGCAGACAGAAAAATGACACAGGATGTTACATTCTAATCGTGACATTTCCTGTGACTGACAGCTAAACTACAGTTACTGATTATTTGTCATTTCTCTTCAGCAATAAGCAGGTGTAGGATTACTCACAGTGACAGGGAAGCTCTGCAGAGCCTCTCCACCCTCATCATAAGTGTAAGTTCCCAGTAGACTCCCTCTCTCCTGGCTCTCGTCATCCAGACCCTGAAACCATCAAACCAGCAGTATGAAAACAAATGTTTGGACAGCTTCTCTCCAACATCACACTGGTGATGGCTCTGTCTTACGTAGATGCTGAAGTCCCGGGGGGCGCTGTGCAGCGTGCCACTCGGGGTCAGGACTTTGGGGATGTGCTCCAGGGTGAAGGCGGTGGGAAGGATCTTCATGGAGAGGCGGATCACAAGGAAGCCTGTGGAGCCTTTGAAGGCCCAGCAGTTTCCTGGGTGGACGTCCGGCTGCAGAGAGAAGAACAGTGCTTGGAAACATTTAATGAAAAACAACATTTGTTGGGGGAGAGAGAAAAAAAAAAGCCAAACAAGAAACAACAATAAAACTGAAGATATTCAGTGCAATTTTGGTCAGTTAAAAATCTCCATTCACGGAGATCTCAGTCTGGCTGTTCTCTGGCCTAAAAGAACTGATAACGCACTGCTCTGGACCAGCTCTGTGTGTAGTGCCCATTCCCGCGGACGGAGGTCTCACTGGGACAGTGTCTGCAGCCGTGTTCATCAACTACAGTCACCACTTATGGTTGTTTGTCTATATTAACTAGTCACGTTACAGTTTACCGCACGTCTCCTGTTCTAATCAATTAAAGAAATACTTTTCAGGTGTTGAGATCTCAGACATGAGAATGGGGCAGAAACAACCAAAAAACCTAAAGCCTCAGGCCACAGCTGTGTGGAGGTAACAAAATATAACCTAAACACTGTCTCAGGTGTCTTACCTGGATCACAGCTCGAGGAGACTGAGAGAAGTACCAGAGCGGAAGTCCAAACAGGCTGAGCAGAGCGGCCTTTGTCTCATAAGTCTCTGAGCAGCGAGTGCTGAGGATGCTGCCCCCTGAAGGACGAGACAGAGACACCGGACAGGATCACATCCACAGGCCAAAGGGATTTTTTATTTCACATTCAAAAATAGGCTTTTTTCCCTGTAATGTTTGTGTATCCATTTTTAATTGATTCACATCTTCAGTAAGAGCTAATGAGCTTTGAGGTACAGAAACAGATCATAGGCCAGAAAGTGTTTAGGGACTAACATGGTGGTTTGACTTTGCACATTTATTGTGAGAAATATAGAATAAATCCAGACTGAGCCTTTATCACAAGACAAAAGTCATCAGATTATAAAAACGTGTACGTTTCTGACCTCCAGACTCCAGAGCATAGTCAGCCAGGCCAGTTCGATCCTGAGAAAACAGTCGCAGAGCATTTTTCACGATCACATGAACGTCCTGAAAAGAGGAGTCAAGACATGACAAGCTGATTATTGACTTAAACTACAGCAGCAAATTCTGCAGTTTGACTGATCAGCCTGTTGGAATTTTACTGGCTTTCAGAATAAAATTTCATGATTTAAAAAAAAAGAAAGAAAAAATGTAAAAAAACAAAAAATACAGCCGCAGTAAAAAACAGAAATGACAGCCATCAAATTCAAAATAAGCTAATACTTTCCCTAAAATTGTAAAATATTGCCGTTTCAACATCGGATATGTTGTTTATGTTCTATTGTGAATAAAATATGGGTTCATGAGATTTGAAAATCATTGCATTATAATTTTCCACATCTTCCCAACTTTTTAATGGGGGATGAAGTTAAATGGCAGATTAATTTATTAATTATTTAACTACTACAATGTAGCTGATAGTTAACTATTTGATGATCAATGTTCAGCTAAGGTTCAGGAAACCCCAAAGCTTTTTAATGAGGCCTTTATAATTCTACCACTTTCACGGTCTCACTGGTTAATGTACGAGGAAGCTCACTGTGGATGATACAGACCAAGCTGTTAACCGAATCAAGTTTATCAAACTTATAATCACGTTATTAGTACATGCATTTTCCATAATGACATAATTCCATCTAGAGAGCCAGGGCCACGCTAAGCGTCAGAGAAAAGACGGGTTAAATTAAATAAAGAGATAAATGCAGACTTACAGTAAGAGTTTAACCAGGCTATATTTTTCTCCTTTTCCCAGTATTTATGCTAAACTTAGCCAGTTTATTAGATAAAACCCTCTTAACAGGTGGACTGGAAACAATTTTTAGATTAAAAAAACAAAAAACAAACAACCTGAATAGAATTTACATTTACTCTTTAAACTACATTTGAAACTTTGTTTCAGCCCACCATCCTGCAGACTTCCAACAGTAAATTAATTCTCAAACCAATTTAGGACGACCACCCATCCCCCCCTCCCCCCCCTCACCTCCTGGGTCACAGCAGCCCCAGCAGAGTTCAGGACGGCCTCTCTGACCATCTCCTCGCTGTGTCGCTGCTCCAGCTGCAGGCTGATGTTCTGTAGGATGCTAAGCTCCAGGGAGGCCAGTGCCGCCTGCAGGTCGGCCCCACTGACATACTGCTGCTGCAGCCACTGGAGGAGAGACTCTGGTAGGCCAGCTTCTTCTCCGGAAGACCTGCCTCCCACAGTCAGCTGGTTCCCATACAAAAGAACCCGAACTTCCTCGCGCACTTGAGAGGAAACCTGAGCTGAAAGCTTAAGAGGGTTGAGATAAGTAAGCTTCAGTTTTTGTATGACAAGCAAACTTGACTGTTCAGTTTAATGAGTTTCATTTAACAGAACACGTAGCTCCTCTCTCACCATCTTCTGGATTCTGTCAAGTTGGTGGGAACCATCCTGGACCGCAGACAGACCCTCGACATCCTGCCTGACTTCCTCCAGAGCCTCCTCCAATCGAGCAACCTCCGCCAGCAAAGCATCATGGGACTGACGGTCCACACCAACACTGGAGAACATGAGTGAAGACAACAAGCTTTACAGCAAGTGCTGATTCCTGTCCCCTCCAGCAGCAGTTCAGTGTTTGGAGAGTTAAGATGCTGACATTTACCTGACAGCAGCTGAAAGAGTTGTGGGTGAAGTTCTGAGAGTTGAGGCAGTTTCTTGTCTCCACTGGAAGCTCTGTAAATTCAGAAAGAAAAACATTTATACAGTTATAGTCAAAGACACTTTCTCAATAAGGTCCACTCAGTTAAAAACATGTCATCTATTGAAAAAAGTTAGTTCTGTAACAGTAAAGCTGCAGAAATCTGCAATCCAACATTAAAATCTTTAACACAAACAGACACTTGTTTAACCTCTGTTTTTGCAGCCAGTGCCTGCAGCTGCAGCTCCAGCTGATCCAGGCGAGAAGTTTGACTCTGCTGCTGCAAAAGATCCTGCTGCCGAATCTACAGAGACAGGAACATGATAGAAGCTGAATTTACTGAAACCTCATCAATCCAGATCCCATCAGGCTCAGTGACAAGTCTAAAGTACTGGGGTTCCTTATCCAATAGAACCTTAAGATGAAACTGAATACTTGTCACTGACTGAGGATGTAAACAAAAGTATGTCACAGTTTAGCAAGTTACCCTTCAGGCACAATGACTTTTCCATATCCATCCATGGACATTTATTCCCAGTAAAAATTAGAGGTCATCTTTGGAAAGTACAAGTAGCACTGGGACTAAAAATATGCATTTAATGTTTAATGTAAAAAGATGATAATACTTTTTTTAGCCCTGTTTGTCTTATATGAAGGATATATTTGTGATCTGATCAGAAAACAATATGTGAAATAACATGAACAGTACATGAATTAATTACTAATTAGTAAACAATCAAATAATTCAAAAGCAAAAAAGAAAAATAATAAAAAAGAAAAAACATTTCATGGCAGAAATATTTTTCCATCCAGTGAATAAGCTCAGATTAAATTCTTACATTTGCTCTTTAAGAGCTAGTTGTCCTACCTCTTCTCTCCGCCTTCCCTCCTCATCCAGTTGTGTCCTGAGCTGGTCCAGCTGCTGGTCCAGCAGGGCCCGGAGCCAGGGCTTCATGCCGTCTCCATCGCCATCACGTGGCGCAGAGATGAGCTGCTGCTGTTGCTGCTGGAGGTCGGCATAAAGCTGGAGCAGCTCCCTGTGCCTCTGATCTGCCCGCTGCCCTCCAGCCTCCACTCGCTCCCACAGAGCCGTCACACTCTGCTCCAGAAGAACCAGGCGGGCAAACTCCTCCACTTCTGCAGGTGCTTCCTGTTAAAACAGTTTAGTTTTTACACATGGAAGATGAGATAAATGCTTTTACAGTAGCAAAGTTGAAAAAAAAAGAAGAAAAAAAAAGGCAATACAGTTCTAAAAGGGGAAAAAAAAAAAATCTTACAGGTTAAACTGGACAAAGTAAAACTTCAGGGGAGGTGGACTTTTAAAGAAATGCAGCCCAAACTCACATTTCTTTGATTGTTCAGGAAAATTAATGTTCCTACAGAATATTAAGTGCAGTACTTTTAAGGTAAAAATGATTAGTTTCCTGTCAATTTACTAATTGATGAACTGGTTCAAACTTACTGTAAGAGAAAATACGATCTGGTAAAATGTACACAGACAGTCCCAACGTGCCACTATCAGGAAAATTACCACCAAAACTTAAGACATTAAAAGTTGAAAATCCAGTTGTGTCAGTACCTGTTCTGCTGTTGGGGTTTCAGTGGATGGAGGTTGATTGTACGGCGGCTCCACGTAAGGCTGCACCTCCTTGGTCTCCTGCACTGCGCCCTCTGCTGATTGGCTGTAGATGGAGGACAGACCAGAGACATCGTGGACCACTGTCCTCCAGTCTGTGACGTTGAAGGCTGGAAAGACGGCCTGCAGACCAGCTGGACCGAACCAACACAGAGCTGAAGGAGAGAATAAAATGTGTATTTGGAACCTCAGTCACTAAAAGGCTCCAGCTACAACACGTCTTAGGATAAAGTTACAGCTGCAGCTCTACTGAGGAACTAAAAGTGTGCAGAGACTCACTGAGGAGGAGCAGCAGCAGGGGGAGCAGAACCAGGAAGAGTCTATGAGGGGACCTGCAGGAAAAAAAAACAACTGATTATTTCTGACACTGAATCAGGATTTATCATTTAGTGAGATCATCTACAGAACAGCAGCAGGTATTTAAGGACTAAATGTTGTTCAATTGATTAAAAAAATAAGAGTTTTTTTTTTTTTTTTAACGGGGGGGGGGAGAGAGCGAAATGCAGTGTTTCGCCTGTATTAACTCAACGGTTTGCAGAATTACATTCTGTCACAATATTCTGCAGGTGTACAAAGACAGAAAAAAAACTTACAGCCCCAGGACGCCACCGTTGGTTGTGCGACATCTGCTGAGCCACCTAAACACCTCACCTGCTGTTTTACCTGAAGACACATCAGGACACTTTAGCTGACAATGGTTCATGTGAACTTATCAAAGGATTCACTGAAGACTTTCACCAGCTGAGCAGAAGATGAAAAGTCAGAAACCAGGAGATGAATGATCAGATGGGAACTACAGCCAAAAGCCACCAGGAGAACGACAGACCCGACACACAGGACAACATGAAGTCACCAACAGTACAATGATCAGCCAGTAACATCCTTATATGAATCATGTTTGAACTCCTTTACAGTGTGTTCCTCACAGATTGTGATGTAAAACACCCTTCTCACTATGTAGCCTTGTTACAATTTCTTAAAACAAGTAACTTTACATTTAGTCAATGTTTTTTTTTTATTAAATTGAGCTCAGACAATGGCAGAGCTGAAAACCCAAGGTGATGTCTTTACATGAACAGTTCAACACAGATGTTTTTTCATCACGTTTCAAATGTTGGAGCAAAAAACAAACAAACAAAAACAAAACAAAAAGTTGCTAAAATATTATTGAGCCAGCAAATGGTTTTAGAAATCGTTTTCTGATGCTAAGAGAGATGTAAAAGTTTAATCAAGTATTTATTTCCTCTATGCCGCTTTAGCAGACATTTCAGGTTTACCTAAACCTCAGTCTTGGGTTAACCAAACTCAAAGCCACAAATGAATACTTTGCTATTTTTTTTTTTAAACAAAAATACTTGTTTCTTTATGCAGTAAAAAGGAGAAAAAAACAAATAAAATAAAAAAAAATTATTGAAGCACCTTAAGATTGGACTAAATAAGGTTGGTTTTATCCCCCATTATTTACTGTACATCGACAGTGTAGGGTGAATCTTTTATTGACAAATATGACCACAAGAAATAATGTTTAAATGTTCATACAAACTCCTGACTAATGTTTTAAGAGTGAAAAATTGTGAAACTTTAAAATCTCTCACACAGATAGTTTGGTTGTCTGCTTTACATGTTAGGTTTCAGTGAGGATTCAACCACAGCCAGATAACACAATTCAAATGTAATCAAGTCTTTTTAAACTACTGAATAATAACAGGACTTGCAAGTCTCGTGTCTTAATCTAGTGTGAATCTGAGAACCATAAACATTTGTGTATAAATACTTAAATTACAAAAGGAGGCTATAATAGAGTGAATCATTGCCCTGGTGCATCTTAAGCTGATTTACATGACTCACTGTCAGATGCAAATGCACCACAGAGCTGAGCACAAAAGCAGACAACAGGAAGAGAGAAGGAGAAGATCTACACTGAAACTAACAATGCAACATTTGATAAAGCCGCAAAGTTAGAAAAAAGGTAGTTTAACACCTCAAACCCAGCTCAGACAAACATGCTGCATCTCAGACAAGAAAAGCAAAAAGGTGAATGAATATATCAATCTGGTCAAACACTGACGGCGTTAACCTGCAGAGTGCCCGGTTCTCCATGAAACAGAAAATATTTTCTTGGTCAGAGCCCAAACAGCGGAAGCTGCTCTCAGAGTCAGCTGACAGAGACCTGAAGCTGAGGAGGCCAAGATGATTAAATCAGATATAAACAAATCAACTTTACAACATACAGCTATGATGACGTGCCAAGATTCCAACACTGTGTTTGCATCATTACATGTCCATCAGTACAGAACTGTTAGAAAATAATAAAGCCGAACCACCATGTTTTCCAAAGTTGATGTTTTTATAAAGCAGGGGTCTCCAACACGTCGCACTTTCCAAGTAGCTCGCCAAAGGGTTAATGAATCCCACATAAATTTGAAAATGTGATTAGTCAAATTTGAGCGGTCACTCGGCAAACCAACTGTAATTCATAAGTGTCCCGCCCCCTTCTCACACTAAAGGATTATTTGACAATTGGTTGTCAATCAAATGCGCTGCTGTCAAGGTTGATGATCCAGTGGTGATCAGTGATCAACTCAGCAACTTTGTCACTACATTACAGTGTTTAGACCTCACTAATGACTCTTTCAAATAAGTAACAGGGGAAAAATCTAGCGACTCTTTTTGGTGGTACGTGCTTTTTACATCAGTCTCCAGTATTGGCCTCACTCTTCAATAAGCAGCGAGTGCTGCCGTAGACCCCTCCCATGTCCCAAAGCCCTCACAGACCCAGTGGTCGCGCAGCAGCCCCTCATAGCTGCAGTCAGAGCAGGAGGTGTTCACCGCTCCTGATTCCACACTGCAAATGGAATGAATCGTGGATGCACAAAGCCGCCGCTGGTGCCCACAGCAGCAAGAGAATACAATAGAAAAAAACGCATACAGACACACTAAATGCAAAAATACATACAAAAATATTTTTGTGATGTTTTAATGCAAAAATTTGAGATGTAGACGCCAACATTTCGTAAAAGTTTAGGGAAGCGGTTTATCAGTGTGTTTGGGTTGTAGTAATAATAATAATAATAATAATAATACTACGAGAATAAATGTTACAAAACAGGAGGAGCTTTCGGCTGTTTTCCTTTTGTAAAAAGTAGCTCTCAGGGGAAAAAAAAAAAAAAAAGAAGGTTGGAGACCCCTGCAATGAAGTGACTGGGGGGGGGGGTGGCACAGCTTTTATGTGCTCCTCACTGAAATGTGGGTTTGTGTGTGAAACCACAACTCCAGACAAAGTCCAGAGTTCATATGCTAAAAAGGCTCAACTTGTAGGACACTTTTGGAAAACAGTGCATGTTAAAAATATGAAAATACTCTTAACTACTGATAGAGTTCATGTAAACTGACAGGATCTGTGAGTAGTTATTGAACCTGTAAGAACTGTAACGCTCCATATGAGCCCCAACACAGAGGAAGCCACTGAGGACCATGAAGATGATGCAACAGTATTTGAGCGCTGTTTCTCCTTAACACCATCATCTGTTGTTATCAGCGGTGCAGGAGTGTGTTTAACTGAGAGACACACACACACACACACACACACACACAGGGTAGAATGGGGTTAAATAAAAGCTGTCAGACCAGTTCAACCACTTCACAAGCTTTAAATAACATTTGTTCATTAAAATCAACCATCAAGTCTGAAATTCATTATGAGACAGACGAGCTTTTAGCTGAGACCAACTTCTTTAGACTGTTCCACACACACTGCTTGGTTCCTAAACTTGTCAGTTAAATCAACAGTCAGTGTGATAGCACACTTAAAGCATCAGTCTGAATCTAAAAAGGAGAAAAATGGGGAATTTGTTGGAGACTTCTCAGTGGCAGATTAATCTGCATCTTGTGGTCTGAGTATTTGTGCCTGAAGGATGGTGAATGTAGGAATATATCTGCAACAACAGAGCCAGGAGGCACAGAGGGACACAATACAGTACATAGGACTGTGATACACAGACACCATTGTTAGCAGACATTTAACACATGCAAAAAATAAATAAATAAAAAATAACACTTCGTACACGTTTTAAATTATCTACTGTAATAAACTGGGATACTTAAAATAAGAGGAGCCCGTTCTGTAATAACTCACACAGAGATCCGTTGACATGAAGGTCCTTCAAGTTAGTCGTGGACTCCTTCAGGTTCATGACTCCACAGCATCTGGATCGAGCTGCAACACAGAAAACAGATTCAGGACTCACCGGGACCTCAGAGACCAGCAGACAAACACCTCAACACGTCCACATGTGCCCCCCTGCTGAGCTCAGGACAACTACTGACTGCAGGCAGACAGACACACGCATACACACAGATTTGCATTTTGCCAAGGCAACAGCCAAATGGGAAAGAGTGCATTTGTTTGTGAGGGAAAAACAGGGTGGTGACAACTATTCTGACAGAAAAACCCAATCTATGTCAAAAGAACAACAGCAATCAATGTAAGGTGAGGAGGAAGAAACGATGCATGAAAGTCAAAACTCAACTCTGGTTCTCTGTGGAAGCCAATCGGCTGAAACCCCTGTGGTCACGATGTGCTGTCAAAGTAAACACCAAGTGAACGTGCAACTACGTGACATACAGGGCAAATGAAACCTAGATGCCTGCATTCACAAAACATCATTCCTAATTTAAAAAATGAGAAGAAAAAGCACACAAAGTATAATTATAAGCAGCTTTCAACTAACAATTTACTCTCAAACTTTCCATCACTAAAAAAAAAAAAAAAAAAGGCAAAATAGGAGCAATTCCAACATCTTTCAGAAATAACTCTATATGCTCCATTTGACTGTTCAGTGCACATGGAATTACATGGTACAATGAATAGAGCCATTATTTAATAACTCTGAAAGTAATTGTTTGGACAGGACCCAATAACTGCAATCTGATATGCAGAACAAGCAAAGTATTACAGAAAACCATTAGAGATCCTATGGAATACAATTATTTATATTTATTCAATTTTTCTAAAGCTTTTCAATGAACGAAATTAGTTAAATGTTCTTTATACTGAGCTCTTCAGGAACTTAGCTCAGCAAAATTTTGAGAGATAATTTTTGAGAAAGTCAGTTGGGAATGTGGCTTCTGGTGTTCACTGCTGTGTTCGACTAATGTTTGTAGGAAAATTAATGTGAACAGATTTCAGTTATTCCCCACACCGACTACGCAGACTCTGAGTACCTCCATGTTTGTCAGTCTGTACGTTCACCTCTCTGACCTTTGAGGCCAGATCCCGACACACCTTCCAGGTGTGTGTCAGTGCAGACATGCAGCAGGCTGCAGCTCTCCTGACACACGACACTGTGAAGTCCAGCCACGACAGCAACACATCTGGAACAACCAAACCACATCCCGTAAAACTTCGATAAAAGAAAAATATGTACAGCAGGTCTGTGCAACAGCCAGCACCTCAACACCTCAGTCTGCGTGTCAGGCTTGGTTTCATTTCATTTACAAAGTGACAGCACGGACAGCATGAAGCCCAGGAAACAAATGAGTCATTAATTAAAGTTAGACAAGGCACAGCAACAGAGGAAAACATCCCACGTTGGACAGCAGAGGTGAAGTCAATAATTTACTGCTGCAACCAGGTAAAGTCATTAGTTTCCCTGATCATTTAGGCAGGAAAATTTTATTTTAGCTTGGTGAGAGCAACCAACTCTCCACCTGCTTCAGGGTCTGCTTGTGTCAATTTCCTGCCGAGCTGAAGCGTAGTCGGGTCCTGAACTACCTGTGACCTTTTGGTGTTTCTGCAGCAGCAGCTGATGATAAAGCAGAGTAAGCAGAGAAAAAACATATGCTGCCGCCCTCCTGCTCACAGGTACACTTGAGCCCAACATGGATGCCAGCACACCTGCTGAGGAAAGGTTTGTTAAAGACAAAGGATCAGCTGCTACTGTAACCCTGAAGATGTGAGGAGAGGGAAACGAGGAAATATGTCTGGATGAGCCCTCATTCAAAGATATTTCAGTTACATGGTGACTTTTGTTTATATGCACACATCCAAATATTACAACTGTCTAAACAACCAGTCTGATTAGAAATTGACCAACGTCTGCATGTTTATAGAAGAGAAAACACAATTTTAGGATTGAAGTAGTTCATAAAACTTGGACATCTATTTTCAACCTGGCCAGTGAATCTGAAGCAATAAAAAAAAAAAAAAAAAAAAAAAAAAAAAAAAAAAAGTAAAGTAAAGATGTGCATGTACATTTTATCATTTCAGGAACCAGGCAAAATCTTGTCAGAGTTAAGACATTTTTCTGTTTCCTACTCTGATCATCAGAAAAATAACTTTACCACATTGATGTCCTACCTGTCCTGCTCTTGCGGCTCCGATCTCTACAGTAGATGGTTGAGGTCTCTGTTTCTCCATGTTCCAAGGGTTCTGGCCCCATTAACAAGGAGGAAGATGAGGGGGTGTATTTCGAGGAGGAGCAGTGCGTAGATACAGACTCATAGTCTTTACAGTAAACCCTGTTGAGTGTCCGGACTGAGTATTTAGGACAGCATTCGTCGGAACCGGTCAGAGTGCTGTCGGCCACCACAGTGCTCTGATCTGCAATAATGGTGCTTTCTGACAAAGACAGACAGGATCACATCATTAACTCGCTGAATTCTGGGTACAGTGTAGTCTCTGATTCTAAGACGTAATTAGTTTATTGTACTACACTATATGCAGCTTTTAGTGTACAACAAGTGTCTCATGGGCACTGAATGCTTATAGGCACTACTTTATGTCCACCTTCATCCCAAGACATGATGAATGCTGTGGATGTGATGATTATTGACTTAATTTTGTATTGTGACCCAATATATGTTTGTGTGGTAGAGTAGCCACTAGTTTGGTGGTGGCTAAAAAAACAAAACACAAAACTGACCTTTGGGATCATTCTCTTCATCCAAACCTGAAACACCAGATGAGGAAGATCGATCAGTGTTAATCAGACAAAACCCTTTTCTACAACCTAACTTTATATAGATGTTTTGATTGGAAGGAAATTTTGGCCCTGAAACATTTCTCTAAGGAGAGTTTTCAGTCTGCCAAAATAATTTAAAAACTGCTTCATGGACATTGGACCAAAGTCCAAATTTCACCTGCTGTGAGAAATGTGACCAAAACAGAGAGCGTGGTACAAAAAGGGCTCAGCCTGCACACAGAGAAAGAATTAAAGCAAAAACAACATGTTTTACCCCAGAGAGTGTCCACCATGGTGGTCTCCTGTATGGAGGACTCGTCCAGCAGTGAGGACAGCAGGGAGGCATCTGAGGCCACGCTGTGGAGGCTGCTGTTGTGGGCCAATGGACCGGACTGTTTACGAGGAGTGTGTGCAAGAAGGGACTCTGAGCAGGAGACAGACAGCTGCTGAGAGTGACGGGACCTCAGAGACCTGCAGGAGGACAGAGGAGATTGAGGAGAATGGCACGAAGAGGTGTAAAGCAGAGGGAGGGGACAAGAATAATAAAGGAGACTTGTAAATAAGAAAAAGGACAAGTTGAAGGAGGAAAATGCAGAGAAGGAGGTGGAAATGAAATGTAGTGTGAAAACAGCAGAGTAGCTGCTGTCTACCTGAGGACACTCACCTGCTGCTCCTCCAGCTGCTTCCTCCTCCCACGCTGAAGGAGGCGCTGCTGTGCGGCAGGCTGCGGTCCAACAGGCTGTCATTGAGCCGCAGGCTGCGTCTGGACATAGTCCTGGCTTGGAGAAGTGTCACAATCTGCTGCTCTTTCTCTGAGTCTGACACTGTGTAAGAGTAGCTGGAGCTGAGGAAAAGGAGAACGGTTTTATCAACATTTACTCAATGAGCCGTCCAAATCAATAAAAGACCTCTTTCCTTTATACTGAACTACTTATATGTAGAAGCTGCAGGGAGCAAATGTGTTATACAAGCTGCTCTGTAAAAGTTATTGTTCAGGACACATAAGACAACTGGCCAACGCAACAGATTAGCTTAAAACACTCATAAAACCAGTTCCTGCAAGTCCAACATGCTGTCCTCGTGTATTGGACTGTCAGCAGATACAGCAGCAGTTGTGATTATAGCACAGTGCTGTACAAAACAAATCCCTGTTACCTTATCACTTCGTCGCGCACACACACAGTGACCTACATACAGAGACTGGGATAAAACCACAGTGGGTGAGGATACACACAGGTCAGTCCAGCCCCAGCTCTGCAGATCCATGTCCTTGTCAGTCAGTGGAGGGACCAGAACCACAGGCACATAGCACCAACACACCCACAGTGTGAAACCACACACTCAGCATTAACACACATCTAGAGAAAGAGTCGTGTGGCAGCAGCACGGATAAAGTTCACCTTCCACCTGCTTACGTCTGCAGACAGCACTTCCTGTTAGAGTGTGGGGGTGTGTCAGTGAGCTGCTTAGACACGGCTCTCAACAGTGTCAGTGTGACTCATCAACGTCATTCCCTATGCCACCAACCTCAATCACCTGTGACTGTTTTTCAGGATTTTTGTGTGTCTACAAATGATATTGGACGGGTTGATGGCAGTTTCCTGTAAGCACTATGAAGCTGTAGCTTCTAGGGAGAGATCAGTGGGAGAAAATCCACTATGGTTCTCTTCTAATTCCCCAATTCCTCCCTTCAGCCACGAGATAAGGCTCAATGTAATATAATGTTTTTTTTTTTTCATATTTATTACCCTTAAATCTATAAACCAGAAACACATTGAACCAGTTTGTTACATTTTTGTCAAATTCATTGAATCTGCATGAAGGTGAAGCAGTACTGGTTTTAAAGATTTTTCTGTCGCAGGTACTAATGTCTGACATGAAGACAGCTCTGGTTTTTCCCATTAGAGAGTACAAATCTCTGACTGTACCCTTGTGCAGTGTGATGGTGTTTGTCTTGGTTGTCATGCTTCTTTAAATCCATTTCCCACCTGTCACTTTTTCATGCCCCACAATCTGAAAATATCTGGACCAACCAGATATTAGATTAGAGCACAACAATGACCATAATGTATAATTCACAGTATGTAAACATGTAATAAATATTTCTGGAAAGGCTTTAATGTAGTTGAAAGCTGCTGTAATAGTATGTTTTAATACTTTATATTAATTCACCGGTTTTACTGCATTATCAGTCGTCATCAGAGCCTCTGTGTCGCCACAGAAGACTTACGGCTTTAACGCTTAGATCTGATCACAGCTGCAAAGTAATTGTACTTAGACCTAAAAGTAGCATCAAGACTCCTGTTCCTTATAATCCAACATGAGATCGACCTCAGAGGAAACGCACTGTTTAAACTCAAAACCTGCAGCATCACCTGAACACACAGCGAGTCAGAGAGGAGACAAACATGACAGGAACTTACCACCAGCTGCAGCTAAATGCTGGTTTACAGATCACCTGTACGCCATGTTTCCCCCTGTCTGACTGGCCTCACTAAGCCTCGCTAGATTACCCAGCAGCACTCACTCTGATCTTATTATGGACTCACCTGGTGGGATCCTATTCAATCCCGCGGCCTTTTGCATCGCGACTCGATGGCCCCCTTTCCATCTTATGTTGCCATCATAACGAATAATTAAACGAAACATAAATGCGTTTTAGTTTATGCCGTACAAAACTCACCCACGTGTCCTCGTGCATTTAACTACTCTTTCAATTATTATCCAATCAGCGTGCAGCTCAGATATTAGATGACGCAGACGACCAATCAATTTCCACGAAAGGCGGGCTCCCGCGAAAATCAAACTGTTAATTTGCATTAGCTAATTCCCAGACTGTCGGAAAAAAAATAAAAAAATAAAAACAAAAGTAAGACAAATGCTTACCTACAGCGGAGCTCCCCACACGCCGGTGACTCTTCTACGGCAGACGTTAAAGCGAATACCACGGTCAGTTAGGGGCTGCTGCACGTATTAACCAACGCTACACAGTTTTAAGTTCGTTTCTGCCGTTAAAAGGACCAGTGAGCGCCGTAATGATAAAACTACTCACAACGACTTCTTCCCAAGACACATATCATTTAAATATCGATTGACAAACGTCTTGAAACACCGCGAACAGGAAGTTTAATAGCCGGTTGTTTAGTGCTTAATTACAGCAGTACTAATTGTTTTAGCCTCAGTAGTGACTATCGCCCCCATGTGGCAGGAGGTATAAATACCTACAGCGGAGCAAAGAGTACATGATCCTAGTGATAATTTAGGCCGTTTTTAATCCAGGTATCACGGATGTTTTTTTCTATTTTTTAGAATGCTCCGAGGAGCGTTCCTTAAATGCCCGATTTAAATCAATTACTACTGACACAGTCATGTTATTTCAATTCAATGTCATTCCAGCATTTTTCACAGTAAATGGTAAGGAATCAGGTTTTTAGAGTAGTTATGGTATACAACTGTTTCCGACAAAGTAAAAGTGCGTTGGTGGAGACGAAAACGGAAGTATGTGGGCGTGAGACCTCATGAACCGGATGAAGAATCATCCAGACTGCGGTGACCTCAGTATCAACAACGTGCACCCATGTGTTACTGAAGATACATAGAACAGGTTTGAGTTGGCTCATGTTTTTATGCTGTTAGTTAATTTATGAATATTATCATATATTGTCGATGTGTTTATGTTTGTTTATCGTTGGGAGTGACACATTTATATTTGTGTAGACAAATGAGAAGAGCGAAGTCGGAAACTTAGCGCAGCTAACACGAGCTAACATCGGTTTAGTGTCAGTGCAACATTAACGCCTTTCGACTTCAACTGCGATGTAAACTTAACCAGTTGTTCGTGTAAACTCAGTTTAACTAAGTACTTCTTTGACTTTCATTATTGTATTGAAATGTAACCTGAATTTATAGGAGAGAACTAACGTTAACTGTGTTTGTTAATTTTACCCTGCAATTAAATAAGAGAAGAAAAATAATTCACAGACAGATTATTTGGCAGATATATACTCTAGCAACAAGTTTCTTAATTATTTCTCCGCTTTCTACTGTGTTGTTATTATAGCGGTACCTGCAACAAAAGTTAATATTCCAGTGTCCACACCTACCAAGAGTTCTGTACACGTTCATTTAAAAGCCTTACTTTAAGTTAAAGTGGCCTCATGAAATCCAGTTATTCACCTCCTTTTCCACTGGTACTAAGATTTCAGGTGAATCTTGTTAGTTTAAATTGAAGAAGTTTGGTTTGATGTTGTTTATTTATCTGCACATTTAGGCCAAGAGAGATTTATGGTTCAAAGATTGGATCCCAAATTGTAAACTGATTTCATTAAGTGCTCGGTTTTTTGTTCCTAGGCCGAGACTTTACAGAGACATGTTGATACAGATGTTACTGTGCAGCTGTTCAATTTCATTGATTCTGTGTTTTTTTTTTTTTTGTCTCTGAAATATGTGAATGAAGTCTTATTGTATATAAAAAAATTGAATAGGTCCACATTGTAAATTTCTTCTACTGATGTCTGTGGATTTTCCCTTTCTTCTGTTGACAGATTAAGAAACAGTCATCATGACATCATTGGCTCACCAGCTGAAAAGGCTTGCGCTGCCTCAGAGCGACCCCAACCTGCTGTCACGCAAAGAGGTTGCCTCCCTCCTCTTTGATCCCAAAGATGCTGCATCCATGGACAGAAGCACCTTCTATGCCCTTGGTGAGTCCTGCAGGGTACAAAACAACCACCATTACTGATCTCTGTGCTTCAGGTTTACTCCCCAACTACCTGTCATAAATCTGTCATCTGTCCTTTGCCCTCCAGGCTGCACAGGGCTGGAGGAACTGCTTGGAATTGAGCCGGCATTTCTGGAGTTCCAGGACACACTGTTTAGCCGGGCCTCGCTGACTCTCGAGCGCAGCGTCCAGTCCAAAGAGGTCAATGAGAAGCTGAACACTGGCATCTCGCTTTTTCTCACGCGCCTCTGCCCATACTTCCTCCTGAAACCGGCTCATAAGTGCATCGAGTGGCTGGTCCACCGGTATGCTACACAACACCTAATAGTAAACTAGCATCACAAATCTGTGCTGCTGGTGTCACCAGAATCTATTCTAGCTGATACATCTTGAGGCAAATGCAAATTTTCTTGCTGTCAAAATCCTTTGGAATCAAATGACAAATATTTTTACCAAAATTTAACTATAAATCAGCTTTTACACGAGCAATCATGATAACAAATAAGTTTCTTTGACTAGATCTTTAATATAATTTAACTCGGGCTGGATATTGACATTGATTTTCTGATTTGATTTTGATTCTCAGAGTACAGACCTGGTTTTGATTCGATTCATTGTAGTTCCTTTATATCAGATAAAACCAGTGTTTCATAATGTTCAGGTTATCTGCAGATATACACGGACAGTAACTATTCCTGTAACTCTTTACAGGAAAAGGTTTTTGTTGAAAAACATGTTAATATTTCTGTAAGTTCAGTTTAAAAAGTACAGTTTTCAGTAATGGTGCAGAACTTAGGTTTCAAGTTTAGGCTTTAAATCCCTCAGTTTTAGAAGTGTGGTGTTGTGTTGCAGTTTCCACATCCAGTTGTATAACACCGACAGCCTGTTGGCCTGTGCTCTGCCGTACCATGACACCAACGTATTTGTCAGAGTCCTGCAGCTCCTCAGGATCAAAGATGCCAACAACCGCTGGAACTGGCTGCACTGCCTGCAGGTTTGATCCTGATATCCTCAGTCTTTAGTCCTGTTGCAGGTTCACACTATTTACGTTTATTTTTTTGTAATTTTTCTTTAGAAACCAGGTGTCCCATTGTCCAGAGGAGCTCTGATCACTCACTGCTACACAGACTTGAGCTTCATGGACTTCATTTGCACCCTGGTCACAAAGTCCATCCAGGTAGACTCCCCCGCGTCTAAGCTCTAACAGCAGCCCTAGTCTTATTTGCTGAGTAGAAATTGTTGTCAATCAGCAGATGTGGAATTAAGTAACCCGCTTACAGTTGTCTTTCTCTTAAAAAGCTGGTTTCGGAAATTGGGCTAAGGGATATGTAAAACTTATTTCCCCAGGTCTATTTCTTCCTTAGAATGCAAATTTTTCTGCCATCTATACGTGTTACCAGGTTTCTAATTAACTTTATCCAGCACTGCATGTGTATAGGAAAAGTTTGCAGACAGGGCATTGAAAGGCTGAGTGAGGTAGAGATCAGTAACAGGGCGATGCCACCTTGTTTTTAAATCAAAGTCCACCCACAGTCTGAGAAAGCAGATTTTTCTGAGTACCCTGGTCAACTAAATGCATATAAACACAGTCAGCAATTAGAAGTGCAACATCAGCTGTTTGTGAGTGTGTGCTGGGGCTGGGTAGCTGATAGTCTGCATGGAAAGAAATGTACATGTCTAACTGTTTCAATCATTTTCTTCTCAGGCATATTCTGAACACTCTGAAAGTTGCTCCCAGCTCCGAGTGATCTTCTCCTTCTATGCATCCACCATTGTACCTGCGCTGGACGCTGTGGACAAAGTGTCGGAAGCTATAATTTCCAAACTGTTGCCATACGTCCAGAGGGTAAATATAGATCTTCAGATACGCCTGGGTCCCAGTGTGAACCATAGAAATTATGTTTTGTTGATGTATCGCCACATGGTGGACTAGCTGAAGTGTAATGATGAAAATATATAATATATAAACAAATGCCAAAATGTCAACTTCTCAAAGGTGATCATTTATATTTTCTACAGAATATCTTGAAGGGTTCAGAGTTGGGAAAGTCTACCAGTTTTACTGACAGTTATTAAAAAAGTGACCTGCAATAAGCTGTTCAAACATTGTTACGTTAACGGCAATAATGACTTCAGGTATAATGATCGCAAATTACTTAAAAACACCTAACTGGCGAAGGTCTGAGAATTTTCTAGTTGTCTCCTAGGATTTTTTTTTCCAAAATTCGTAGTTTTCTTTGTAGAGTCCGTGTTGTGTCAACTTTTATTCCAAATTCTTTTATTTAATCCAACTTTATTTAAATAGCACCAATTCACAACAAACTTATCTGAAGGCATTTTAAATATAATCAAGACTACGGATTTCAGTGGAGAGAAACAGAACTACTCTGATGTTTTAGGTTTCTGCTGTGAGATTATCTGTGTATCAAGATATTTAGGCCTGTCCCAATCTGCTCTAGGGTCTGAAGTCGTCTCTGATGGACTATAAAGCCGCCACCTACATGATTGTCTGCCAGCTGTCGGTGAAGGTGGTGATGGAGCAGAGTCTGGTCGACAGCCTTGCTGTGCACATCAGCAAGTCTCTGGTCAAAGAGCCCGTTTTGGCCAAAGAGGGTCTGGGTTCTCTGATTGTGCTGCTGCAGAACCAAAAAGAGGGAGCTGCAGGGCCCAGGTACGACCTGAATATTTTAGTCTCATTAAGAGAAAAAGAACCTTCTATCGCATTCTGTAATTCAGAAATTATAGTGGCATTTCGAGGTTTGTCAAACTTACTGCTGATTTAATAGATATTAGACAGATACTTACATACATGAGCATTTGACCCTCAGATAAAGAGAGGAAGACTTTAACAAAATACGGAAATATGCCTTTAATTCCAAGCATGACCTCCTGCTCCTGACTCTTTGTTCGTCTGTTTAGAGCTTTCAGTCGTCTGTGCTCGATGCCGTCGTTGGTCTCCACACTTCAGCTCATGGCAGCTGTCCATGATGTCAGTCCTCTGCTGCGTTACCTACTTCCTCACCTGATTCATGCCGTGTTCACCTGCCCTTCAGGTGAGAACTGGAACCTATTTAAAAGTATCAAGAGTATCAAAGACCTTGGATCGTTCTACAATGAGTGTAAAGGGTTTCTTTGCATACACAAACTGTATAATGGTTATTGAAAGAGCTGAAGTTTATCGTTGTTGTGTAACACAGGTGAAAGTGACACAGATCAGCTGCCTGTGTTGAAGTCCCTTCTGCAGTCAGTTCCTTTGACCAAAGGCCTGGACCACACCGTTGCTTGGTAAACTCACCTCCTCCTCCTCCATCCACACCAATTCTAAGTGTACAGCTTCATTTAAGAAAGGGATTCATGTAACACCTGCAGAAATATAATAGTTTGATATAATATAGTTTGAATATAGAGAAACTGGACAAATATACAGAGAACTTGTCCTATAGGGTCACACATTCACAAAGTCAACTGTGTCCATTTTTAGTAGATTTATTATCACACGCCATAGAAAAACACACTGATTTTTACAATAAGAATAAATATACACATTCTAGATAAGACAAAAGAAAAGGGGAAAAAACAGTTAATATATATTTGTGAGGATGAAAAGATATAGGCTGAAAAATAATGCTTATATTTATATCCTAAAATAAGCTAATTTTATTTATAAAGAAATACTCAATTTAAAACTTTCAAAAAAAGGCCTTAACAGACATTTGCTTAAAAATCAACAATGAGTTACATTCGTAAATTAAAGTCAGCATCATTCCAAAAACGAACCCCAATAACAGAAATACATCTTCTTTAAACCCTTTAGCTTCTGGGACAGTAAACTTGCAAACATTTCTTAAACCATATTTTCCCTCCCACACAGAGCCTTGTATCTGGCAATGACTTTGTTTTTGGCCTGTACATTATTTGCATTATTTTAAAATAAACCAAATCACTGTATTTTAAAATATGTGACTTCATGTAGGATGGCTTTGTATGATCTTAATAACAAGTCTTATTCATGAGACGAATAGATTGTTTTTGTAGCACAAATATTCAATTAAAAGTTGAACCCCACAATTCTATACAATGCAATTTATATATGTAAGAATAAGTCAAGTAAAGATCCTACATAAGCATCTGTAATTTAGTTTTTCCTTTATAGAATCCATATCCATATAGAATTGCTATTAATTTGGATTTTTTTTTTTTTTTACATAATCAATATGTTGTCTCCATGTTAATGTCTCTATTTGTTTTATTTTGGAAAACCATACATTTGGTTTTCTATATATTGAGGGACAGTTAAACCAACATTTTAAAACCATAAGGTCCTTCTCTGCAGCAAACAAAAAGGTGTTTGTTTATGAATTGGTATCATCTGCCAAAATTTTAATAGATCTGTAAGCTTACAAATATCATTATTATGTATAAAGTAAAAATAACCCACAAGTGTCCTTAAATCCTCATACTGTCTCATTTTCACACATTATTTAGAAAATATTAGACAACCTTTTAACCAAAAACGAGCAGTGCCTTTATTCCATTATTTTCCAACTTTCTCACTAATTTACTGCCATCAATTGTGACAAAAACCTCTGTAGATCAATGAAAATACCTGTAGAAAATGTATCATTTTAACTGCCTCTGTTTTATCCTCAACCATTTCCATTACTGCACAAGTCGTAGTTCTATGTATTTCTAAATAGAAGCTGTACTGTGTTCTAGTGTTGTTGTGTGTCTTCTGCAGTTTGCTTCTGGACGAGTATTTGAGTCAGACTGAGCTCTCTGCTGAAAGTATGTCAGCTCTGGATCAGCATCTGCTGCCTCTGGTCCGACTGTTCGAGTCCAAGTGAGTCTGACTGTAGTAACAAAATTAAAATTAAGGACAGAGTTGTGTATAAATTATGTTCCACCTTTAATTGATTTATGATCCTGCAAAGGCCAAAGTTAATTTTAACCTGTAAAAACCCCCAAAGATTAGATTTCAGGTACACGTTAACAGCTTTTTTTTTTGTTGTTGTTTTTTCTCCATCAGATACTGTGGAGCTTTGGACAGCGTCCTCTCAGGTCATGTCACCGACATCAGCAGCACCGAGCAGAAGCATCTTTTCCACCAGTTCCTCTCTTTGTCCATGAGCAGCGGGAAATATCAGGTACAGTAAACTAAATTACACTTCATAAAGCAAAGTGATGAGCTTGTCCATGACAAAAACCGAGCGACTAAAAAAGAAAATTAAAATCTGTTTGTCTCTGCTGGATTTCACATTTTGCTCCTCTGTTGTCTGAATGCTGATTGTGATTATATTAAATCAGTTCAGACTCGTCTGACTTATTTTGTGTTTTTGTAGATCTTGGGTGACTCAGATACATCCCTGCTCCTCAGTCTGAAACACCCACAGCCTTTAGTCCGAGTCTCGGCTGTGAAGCACCTGATGGGCATTATCACCTCTGGACAGGTACAAATTGAGTGCATCGTCCCTCCTTTTCCTCACGAAAAACAAAAGCAGCAGCATTTAGGTTCTGATGAAGTTTTAGTTCATTATATAGTTTGACATTTGAACAATGGCAGCGGGGTTTTATGCTGATAGTGAGTCTGTTACTTAGCTTTGGAAACCTGGAACTTTTCCACTGTGAGAACAAACTGACTGTGTGGGGCACGTACATGTTTCCAGCAGCAGAGTTTGGACGAAGCCTTCCTGAAAGACGCTGTCACAGACTGTCTGCGTGATGACGTGCCCCAAGTTGTGGCCGCAACTCTCACGTTGATGGAGGTAAGTGAAGTCAGTGGGAAGGTGGAGTGGATTAATGTAACAAACACCAAGTTAATTTATTAATGACCACTTGAAAACGTACCTGCTGAAAAATAAGCACTTTTTTATATGTGTAAATATAAATGTAAAACTTAGTTCACCAAAAAGCCACCTGGATCTGCATAAATAAAATGGCATTTGATGGGTGAGAATTTGCTTTTCTTTTGTTCCAGGTGGTGTTTGACATTTTGGACCCCGAGGACACCGTGTCATGTTTACTGTCCCTGCTGCACAGAGTAGATCTTTCAGTGTCTGAGCACTGGTCAGTGAAGTACACACAAATTTAAAATCAAACGTACAGGTGACAAACCAGTGACACTCGGTTCTGAACGCACCTCATAGTTGTACATGAATATTGTACTTGAGTAAATGCACTTGAATACTTTCCATAATTGGAATAATGGTGAACCTGAGCTCTTGTGGTATTTGCTTTAGGTTGCCTGTGCTGAAGGAGACTGTTCGTTTACTGTCCAACCCCCGGCTGGGAAAGTGGGATGCAGAGCTGGTGCAGAGGGTGGGCTGGAGGCTGCTGCCCTTCCTGGTGATCACCACCGCTGCTGGGCCAAACTCGGCCCAGCTCTGTCTCACCTCTTGTGTTGCCCAATCCTCCATCCTCTCCCAGCACCCCCTCACCCACAACTGGGCTCAAGGTAACAGACTGAGCTGGTTAACTTGATAGGGAAAAAATTATCATTACCCATTTTTAATTTGAGCGTATTTGAATGTTATTATAAAGCATGTTCATAACCAATTATGCAAGTAAAGTGTAGTTTGAGTTTTCACCTGCTTCCTTCAGTATTTCCATATACAAACTTTTCTACAATGAGCTCCTTGTGATTTATTTTTAACATGATTACTTGAACTCTAAACAATCTGTCTACACAGAGCTCAACGACATGATGAAGAGAAGCTCTGAATCTGACTTTGTCGGTCTGGCCAACGAGCGTCTGGTCTCCACATTGACCAAGAACCTGGCAAACATGGAGCACTTCTCCAAACGGGATGCAGTGAGTTTTTGTATCAGGCTTAAAAATCTGCTGAAAACATCAGTTCTTGCATCAGGTTTTTAACAGGCTTTCAGAAAACAGGAGAATATCGGTAGACAGTATCTTCAGCTGTATGTTTGCTCCTCAGTTGGAAAAGCTGGCAGTGTCAGTGGAGCAGCAGCGTGGTTCTGGCCTCAGAGAGCGGACATCCTTCCTGGTGCTGACCCGGACTCTGCTGCTCAGCCTGGGTGAGCTGAGTGAGACCCAGCACCTCCTCACTGCTCAGAGGGTCTACACCCTGCTAGAGCCCCCCCTGTTGGAGGTCACCAGGCATGATGACACTCAGGTCAGTTTATAAACTTTGGTCATTCTCAAATTGATGCAGCATGTTTCAGAAAAGTTGGGACGGGCAAGTTGACCACTGTGCTGCATCTCTCATCTTGCAGGAAGCAGAGTGTCCTGTCGGCATCCCCTCCTCCTTCTCTGAAGCCCTTACTCTGTACCTGAGCAGGTGTGAGCAGCAGCCAGGTGAACGTCTGGACAGAGAGTTCAGCTTCGTTTTGATATCTCTGTTGAGAGACTTTATCTCTTCTCTCCGCTGTCATGACGCCTCCTTTAAAGGTATAAATAGGAAGAAAAAGAACACATCACATGTGCAAGTTCACCTGTGAGTAGAACTAAATTTTACCTTCCTGCCTGTCAGGTGAGGTGTGGTGGAACCCTGAGAAGCTGGACACCAGCACCTGCTGTTACCTTGGACTGATCTGCCGCCTGTTTAGTGTCACCATCAGTGGTGCCGGAGATGGACAGACAGCCAGCAGCTTCAGGGACTTAATGAAACTCCTTGTCCAGGTATGAGGTCACTTCCTGCCGACATAAGAGATGTAGGAAGTGGTTTCACACAATGTTAAACTGTTTTTTAAGAATACTCACAGTAAGACTTTGTCCCTTGCAGGTCCACCTCCGTGAGCCAGTGATGCTCTTCCGGTTTCTGTGTGTGCTGTGGCAGTACAGCAGTAACCATGGAGACCAGCTGGATGTGAAGGTCGGGGCCATCCTGCAGACCCACGCCCTGTACATGGGTAGATCTCTTCTGAGCATCCAGTCTGCAGCCACGCTAAAGGAGCTGGCTGCTGCCAACTCGCCTGGTGAGAAAAATAATTTGGTGTCATTGGTTTCGAAACTGTTCTGGAGTGTACGTGGTGGGACATGATGTGAATTTGGTCCCTCTGTGTTTATTGTGTCTTTGTGGTAGTGGTCCCGTCCTTGTTGTGTTGTCTCAGCTCTCCGGTTCGTGAGGTCCGCAGGGCGGCACTTGGAGCTTTGCAGAGCCTATCAGGAGCGGACAGCTCTCCCTTTCAGCCAATCACAGAGAAGCTTCTAAAGACGTCAGAGGAAATCATTGCCGACCCTTCTTACTTAAGTGTGGTGAGACCTTTTTAGTCCCTTTTGACAGCAGTTATTTTCTTAAAAAACTAATTAACAAAAATAACGAGCATCATAGTTTTAAAGATGTAACCAGAAAATAAACATTATTTCTAATGAATCCTCTAGAAAGAGCTCAGTCTTCTGGTTTGACTCTTGAGTGTGTGTGTGTGTGTTCTGAATGTGTGAACCCTTCAGGCTTTGGGTGTTCTACATGAGGAGTGTATGTCTGCTAAAGTGAAGCAGCAGCAGAAGAAGCAGCAGGCATCATTGCAGCAGCTGTTGCAGAGCGTTCAGACTCCCTGCTGCCCGTCATACACTGCTGCCACCTTACTGAGGGCGCTGACCCACGTCAATGGACAGGTGAGGGCAGGAACACAACAGAAAATCCTCCCAAAAACATTCAGAACCTGAGAATTTTCACTTGATACAATTCAGGTTTTTAGTAAACAATACAAATAGTTGTTTTCTGCTGTGACTGATCCTCTCCTCTCCTCCACCTCACCCCCCCAGTCAATCCTATCTGCACTGCTTCCTGTTTTGGATCGGCTCCTGGAGCAGAGTGGCCCAGACACCCCCACTCTGCTACAGTCTGAGGCCCAGTTGATTCAACTCGTCCTGGGGAAGTACAATGAGGCGTCTGCCCCTCTGCTGGCCCAAGACCAGAACTGTCTGGATCTGTTCATCAGAGCGCTGAGGACCTCGACCCAGTCACACCCGGACATCCCCAGCTGCCAGATCATCGCTCTGGAACAGGTCAGGATAAGGTGGAACCAGGGTTAAATAACGATTGACAGGTAGTTGAGTCAGGGCTAAAATGATCGATTAAAGATCACTCTTCTTAAAGGAAATAACCTGAAGCCAGGTTTAAAACTAGAGGTCAACTTAGTGTAAAAGCAGCATTTAAGGACTTGAAATCAAGGTTAAAGATTAAACCCAGTGTTAAAAGGGTTTAACTGTGGTTAAAACTATGGAAACACCAGGTTTAAAACCAGGGAACAGGGATAAACTGTAGGTAAACGAGAGAAAATTTGGGGTCAAACCAGGTTTGAGTTCATCCCTGGTTTAAAAGTTAAAAGCATGTGACCAGGGTTGAAAACCACTGTAGTTTGTAGGTTTAATTGGAGAAAAAATGTGAGCAATAATTTGCGATTATTAGTTTACATTAGTTTCTTTGTCACTGATGTGTCTCTCTATCCTCTCTTCAGATCACAAAGCCGTTCTTCTCAGCCATCGGAGACGAGAAGGTGCAGCAGAAGTTGCTGTCGGTGATGTTTGACCTGCTGGTGGAAAGCAGGAGTCCGCTGGTCGCAAACACCATCAGCGGCGTCTTCAAAGCGGTGAGAGAGCAGAGAGTGTAATGTGAACGTAGCTAAAACCCACATCCCAGAAACAACTACTGCACATTCATGAAGTCAAAGGTAAATGGCACACACAATAATCGTTATGTCTTCTTTTCACCAGATTGCAGTTGACGGTCTGCTGGTTGCCAATGAGCTCTCTCCACCTGAAAAACCCAAAGTCAGTGTGTCGGTGCAGCAGAGCCGCAGGAGCAGAATGTCGTCCAGGTAGATACAGCTTCCAGTGTTTTCTTGTTTGGTACAGTCAGAGCTGAGGCTTAAAGGCAAATTGATTTTTGTTATTTCTGATGATGCAACAACATTTGTATAAAATCCGATCTGTCATGCTTGTTCATTTATTATTATTGTACTACTGAGCTGGTAGAGCTCCAGAATGTAAGGATTTGCAGCTTTTACGCCGTTGTTCATAGAAAAATGTAGGTACCAAAGAAAGACAAGGGCTCTGAAGTCTTTCTCCTCGGTTAGGAAACCTCAGGAGGGTGGTGATGTTGGTCCTGAGGTGGGTGCTGTGCCGTGGCAGAGAGTCACTCTGATTTTGGAGCTGCTGCAGCACAAGAAGAAGCTGAAGAGAGCCCAGATGTTGGTGCCGGCCTTGTTTTCTTTGCTCGCCAGGTACAGTCACACGTTCAACGTAAAATGACCCCCTCCACATAAGAGACTCCTGTCTGAGCAGCTGGTTGTTTTTTCATGTCATCAGGAGCCTGGAGCCGGGATCAGGAGATCAAACCAACATGGAGTACAGCAAACAGCTGCTGCTCAGCTGCCTGCTCAACGTCTGCCACAAGCTGGCCCCTGATGGAGCACCTGTGGCTGCAGGTATTCGCCTGGGGGGGAGGAGTCGATGTTGTGTATTGTAATGTGTAGCCACTGTGCCAGCTGCTGCTTCCAGCCTGATGTTGTGTTTTTTTTGCAGATGTGCTGGATGAAGATAAGTTCAGCGTGGAGCTGGTGGTTCAGTGCATCAGAACGTCTGACGTGCCTCAGACTCACCACCACGCGCTGCTGCTGCTTGCCACTGTCGCCACCATCTTCCCCGTGAGCCATTTTTCTATTTTGTTTTTAATTTCTATTGACCGAGTGCAGAAGGTATCAACCAGGAAACAGTCAATTTAACATTGGGTGGAATTGTTTATACTGGAGAGAAATGAAATGGTGCGTTACAAATACATTCAGTCATTTAGATGCTTCCATCAAGGTTAGTTACAAGTTAGTAGCACACACAAAAAGCAAATTGGAGTTCAGTGTCTTGCCCAAGGACACACAGCCAGGAGGAAATGGAAGTCAAACCACTAACACTGTGGTTTGTAAAACAGCGATTACAAATGCTGACTCCAAGTCCCTGATCCATGGAGTTCAGAGGATGTTTGTACGCTGAATGGTCAAACACTGAGCCAGTCACGTGTTACTGCTCAGAGGTAAATTTAAAAAAAAAAAAGGTTTATTGGATATAACAAAAGATTGTGAGCAGTAATACATAAATGCATACTGAGTGTCGGCCCGTCTGCACCACTTAGAGTTCTGTGGGGACCTGCTCAGTGGGTTGTCCCTAAAACTGTTTGGGATCAACATGCACAACCATCATGTCCTTTCTGCAGGAGAAAGTCCTGCACAACATCATGCCCATCTTCACCTTCATGGGAGCCAACATCCTGCGTCTGGACGATGCCTACAGCTTCAGGGTGATTGACAAGACGGTTCAGATGGTCATACCTGCTCTGATAAAGGTGGGAGGAGCTTTAACTGCTCCATCACTTCCCCTCAACCTCAGCTCTTGATGCCGACATGTAACCTTAATATTCTTCCTTGTCTTTAGGCGCAGCAGCTCTCTGACAGCAGCTCTTTGGCTCGCTTGGGTGCTGTGGTGACAAGGATCGTGCACGTGTTTGCAGATGCGCTCCCTCACGTGCCCGATCACAGGCGGCTGCCCATCCTCACCCAGCTAGTGACCACGCTGGGTCCCGGTCGCTTCCTCTGGGTCCTAATGCTCCTCCTGTTCAAGCTGCACACCAAACAGAGCGCCGGCTCCATGAGCGAGAAGGTGACTGATTTAGGTTTTATCCACAGTTTTCATTTCTTTTTCAGTCAGTGCAGCATGGTGCTTTCTACCAGTGGGGCAGTGTAACCAAATACATTTACTCAGCTGCTGTACACATTTGAGGTACTTTTTTTTTCTATAGAGCAAATTAACTAAAATAGAAATACTACAATAAAGAGTGTGTCAATGTTACATTCCACCACTTTAACATTTGTCAAAGGTCAATAAGTGGTAGCTTTGATGGATCCACCAGATGAATTCATATAAAACAAGCCAGTTCAGTAACGTGTGTGTGTGTGTGTGTGTGTGTGTGTTTGTAGGACGCAGCTCTGGAGAGAGACGTGGACTTCTGGATTTCTTTGTGCTGTCAGTTTGAGGTAAACGACCAGCTCACCTCCCTTATCGATATCCTGAACTTCCTGCTGCAGCTGCCAAACGACAAAGATGACGGTGAGACGTTTGACAGCATCACTGTGGAACAACGTGTGTCAGTCAGAAATCATGCAGGAAATTATAACTCTGCGGTTTTATTTTGGATGTTTTCGTCTGTTGCAGCTCCAGTGAAGCGAGCCACTGGCCGACGAGGAGCCAAGAAGAAGGAGGAGGAAGAGGAAAGGGTGGAGGAGCTTATCTTTAGTGTGGAGGCTCACAGCAGCAAAGAGCTGCGACACTTTAAGTTCCTCTCTGTCTCGTTCATGGCTCAGCTTCTCGGCTCGGCCAGCTTCATTAGAAAGGTGGGTGACATCTCAGGAGTGTTGGTGAGGCAGCTGGATCGTTTGAGGTTTTTTTTTTTAATAGAAAAAAAAAGACATAAAAAGTTTGACTGTGTTTCAGGTGGCAGACAGCAGTGATGTTGTGGATGAATCTCTCCAGCAGCTGCAGCAGAGGTGAGTTTTGTTTGATTGAATATAAAAATCAACTTTTTTTGTTTTCTCGCCCAAACAGCAGCAGATGAATGTTTTATTTGTTTCAGCCTGCTGGAGGAGATTCTGCGTTATATCCATAGCGTGGCTCACTGTGTGGAGGAGAACGCTGATAAACCCACCGCCAAGTTCTGGAGAGTTCTGCTCAATAAATCCTACGATGTTCTGGATAAGGTCTGTTCAGTTTGCTATAAGTTCAGTGGTTAGAGTTGGCAGAACAGAGTACGAGGTAGTGGGTAGCATCACATGGTAGAAGTGAAAGGTTCAGTGTGTAGCTATAGAGGCTCAAGCTTACTTACCGTGTTCTGAGGATTTAGGAATCACTGTGAGAAACACGACTGCTGATCCAGTCAAACATCAAACTAAAGTTCTTGCCTTTGCACTCTGTCGTCCAGGTGAACGCCTTGATGCCCACGGACACATTCATCGTGGTAATGAGGGGCCTGATGGGTAACCAGCTGGCGTCGATCAGGCGAAAAGCCATGGAGCTGCTGAACAACAAACTGCAGCACAGGACGCAGTGGGATGAGGAGCAGGTGACACCAACATGTCTTCCCACATAGTATAACTATAATAATCACACTTTACAATATGTAAAGATATTGTATTAAAAATGATGAGGGCATGTAAGCAAACCACCAAAAAGAAGGCCAAAGGAGGCCAAAAGAACTAAACTTTATTATAAAATCAATACACGGTGTAACATTTTTACAGTCGTTAAATACATTATTATTTAAATAAAATACATTAATAACATATATCTTAACTTTAATAATAGAATTTTAACAAGACACTTTAGTTGGGGAAGTTCTGTACCCATACCAGTATCAGGTCTGACACGCTTCAGTTCGGTCGAGCAGGGAGGTGGAAAATATCGGTCTTAACTCTGTGTAATAACATAACTTTATGACATAATCCTAATGTAACATAATTTTAACGTAATGTAATATACAGTCATTGTGAATGTAGTACAAAATAAAATGATTTTAAAACTATATAAAATGATTACATAACTAAACATGAAGTCTAAAGATAGATGCAAGAAAACCTATGTTACAAAATGAATCTTTAAGTCATAAGAATGTTGGTTATCACTATATTTTAGAGATGTTTTCATAACACACCCTAGTGTGATGTAGCTGTAACACAATGTACTAAACCTCAGTGTAAATGTAATGACACAACATAAAAAGTAATAACATATCAAGCTTTGATAATTTAACATAACAAGGCATGATTTTATTTACATAATCAAATGCGTCATTGTATTTTACTGTTTATGTTCTATAGCGGACCTTGTTCTTTGAAATGGGCTTTATTAATATGATGTATTAATATCAAAACTTAATGAAATTATGTAACAACATCACAGCTTTAAAATAAATGTATCCATATGGTCACAAAAAATTATTAAGCATTTTAATATTGGTATAAACTATAAAAGCATGAAAGGTTTTTCTTTATATTTTTGTATGAACAATATGCAAATTTCTCTTGATTGTGTTCATCACAGAATTCTAACATTTAAATATGATTATTTCTTTCCCTCTCTCTGTCTCAGGTCACTGTGCTGTTGCAGCTGACCGGTGACCTGCTGAGCATTGTGTGTAAAGGTCACAGTAAGGTCACGGCGGTGGCAGAGGAGCAGGCCATCAACCGCCAGACGGCGCTCTACAGCCTCAAACTGCTCTGCCGCAGTTTTGGCTCTGACCACCAGGAGGCGTTTGTTCCTGTACTGTTGCAGATGGTGCAGATCATCACGTCGGCAGAGGAAGAGAAGAACGTGACAGGCAGCGCTCTGCTCTGTGTCGCCGAGGTGGTCAGCACGCTAAAGGCTCTCGCCATCCCACAGCTGCCCAGGTCTGAACACAAGAAGAGCCCATCACCCCTTACTGTCTGTGTTTTAATTTGAAACGGTTCAAACTTGGAAATGCTCAAAGTAAAAGTAGCACTTAGTTGTATTTGAGTAGGTGTACTTAGTTATTGTTTACCTCTCCAGGCTGATGCCAGCGGTGCTGCAAACGCTCAGAGACAGGAAGGATCTGCTGAGCAATGAGATCTACCTACTGAGTGCCGTCACCGCCCTGCAGCGAATCACAGAGACGCTGCCACACTTCATCAGCCCCTACCTGCAGGACACCACCTCACAGGTACAGCACACACCTGTGGGATCTGTTCACATCACAAACACCGTCAGAGCATGAGAGATCAGATAACTCTTATGGAGATGAGGTGAAGCAACAGGTCCGGTAGCTACAAATGAACAAAGTCTTACAAAATTAAATTAGACTCACTCCTCCTTCCTGCAGGTGTGTCGACTGTTACACCTGGTCGAGACCTCCACCTCTTCCTCCACCTTCACCCACCTTGCAGCACGCCTGGCCTCCCTGAGGAGCACCCTCGCCACCAAGCTGCCCCCCAGGGTCCTGCTGCCTACCCTCAGCAAATGCTACAGCAGCATGGTGGTCAACAAGAAGGTGAGAGTGTTTGTGGGGAACATGAGCAACGTGGGTGACCATCACTAATTACCTCTGAAAGGACGACTTGTTTTTCTGATGTAACTGAATCGTCTGAGTGGCGTCAGAAATACTGATTACTTCTGACTGGTTGTGTTTGCAGGCTCAGCTGGGGGCGCTGATGAACATCCTGAAGGAACACATCGCTCAAATGGAGAGAGACCAGATCAATGTGCACCAATCAGAACTCACCACCTTCTTCCTCACTGCCCTTGACTTCCGTGCAGAGCACTGCCAGGTTCGCGTCACCTTCCAATCAGAAGTCAGATGTGCTAGTCTCAGTACCAGAACCCACCTGTTCCCTGAAATGATATGTGAATCAGTTCTGGATCTGACTCGTCATCACATCTGCTTCACTGTGCACCAGCAGCTGCAGCCCCAGATCAGAGTTTTCAGACTCCCTCGATATGTCGCATCCTGACCCCGTTTTTTTTTCTCTGCAGGGGGATCTGGAGAAGACGTCGGAGATCGAGGGCTGTGTAATCGACTGTCTGCTCACCATGGTGATGAAACTGTCCGAGGTCACGTTCAGACCGCTCTTCTTCAAGGTAATGTCACCAAACCAGGCACCGTTTTTAAGAATTGAATCAACAGCTTCAGGAAACACTGATAACCCCCCACCGCTGCTTGTGTGTCCTGCAGCTCTTTGACTGGAGTAAATCCCACAGTAAAGAGCGTCTGTTGACCTTCTACCGACTGTCCGACCGCATCGCCGAGCGGCTCAAAGGGCTGTTCGTCCTGTTCGCAGGAAACCTGGTGAAACCGTTCTCAGAGCTGCTGCGACAGACCAACAGCTCCCAGACAGGTGACTCATGATCTTTTATTTTAAAATATATGTTTTAGATTTTATGTTGTTATATTCGTTTAATACATTTTATTTCAATGTATATTTCATCTTAACATATTTCTACGTAATTATTTAAATGTTTTTTTAATGTAAAACCTTTTTATTTTACCTAATTTTAAAAAAGCTTATTGTAAAACCTTGTTTAACCACATTTTATTTAGTTTTGGTTTTATTTGGCTTTAATTCTAATTAAATTAAGTTTATTATGTTTTACTGTGCTACTTTTCTTTGGTTGTAATTCATTGTGCTTTTAATTTTATATAAAATTGTACATGTATACAAGTTTTCTTTTGAATTATACATGAACATATTTTACATTATTTTAATCAAAGTATTTTAAGTGTGTTTTATTTTATTTTAATATTTTAGACTTTTATTTAGTTTTAATTTAATCCACAGTCACTTACTTCACATAGATCTAAGTAAGTGGACATGTCCATGTCCTCCTCGTGTTTCTAACATCTCGTCTCTTCTCAGTCGAGCTGCTGTTTGACTCAGACCGTGCAGTGGAGAAGACCTGTCTGCTGCTTCAGTACAGCCTCGACTGTCTCCACAAGATCTTCCTGTACGACACTCAGCGTTTCCTGAGCAGAGAGCGAGCCGACGCCCTGCTGGGTCCACTGGTTGACCAGGTGAGAGCTCGCAGATCTGATTTTGTGTCTGGATGGTGGGCGTCCAGTCCGGCTGCTGCCTGCATCTATTCAGTTACTGTTAAAACAGGTTTGTTCTGTTTTTGCCATAAATGCATCTACGGCAAGTCAGAGGCAAAACGCTGTTCTACTCCAGACGGAGAGAGGGATGCTTTTACGAGTTCAACTGTGTTTGTTTGGACACAAACTAAATCTAACCTTGAAGTTCTCTATGTTTGCAGTGTGTCTTCAGCAGTGTGTAGTTACTAAACCAGTGTTTACACAACCTTAGATGGTGATATTCATAAACTCTCATAGCAGAGAATCATTAACAAGCTGAAAACCAGACACCAGCATGTCATGTCACAGATCAGGAACGTGACATTTCCTGTCCAACGGGAGACTGAGCATAATAATCTAGCAGCTGCACCCGTTGTACAGTCGTCCAAACCCACAAAAATATAGAGTTTTTTTTTTTCAAAAGTGAATGTTTTCATTTATAAAAACAATCTTTTAGTAATTTTCAGTCATGAGATTTGGGGTCTGTCTCTTTAATACAAAACCAAAAGGGGAACGGGGCTGTAATTCAGGGCTCCAAAAACAGAATCTGCAGACTCTGGTTTGTAGGAAAGTTTTTATCTTTTTTTGCTTCCAAAACTCATGGGTTTCATTTTTCCAGTTTTCCGTACTGTTTACATCCCTGTGTTCTTTTAATCAAAGGTATAAAATAATAATAAATTTAAAAAAATGTTTCTGTTCTCATTTAGAAAAATGTCCTAAATCCCCTTTGTCATTCTCACAGTTGATAATGTGTGAAAATGAAAAGACAAAACACTGTGGAAATGAATATAAATGAGCTGTTTGTGTTTCGGCTTCTGTCCTCACTTTGTCCTGTGTCTGACTCTTTGCTCCTGTGTGTGTCCAGCTGGAAAACACTGTTGGTGGGGAGCAGGTGTACCAGCAGAGGGTCACCCGACACCTGGTTCCCTGTGTGGGTCAGTTCTCTGTGGCTCTGGCCGACGACTCTCAGTGGAAAACCCTCAACTATCAGGTCCTCCTGAAAACCAGACACACTGATGCCAAGGTGAGGACACCAGCTCACGGCTGTCGGCCGCTTTCTGCCGGCAGCTCGTGGCGATGAGCTTTTAGTACAAAGTCTACAAACTGTTGGCTAATATTGTACAAACAGTTTGTAGGTATTTAGTTATGAAGGTGTAAAACTCATGTAAATGAATCATGAAATCTTAGGTTTACTCATGACTCATTACGTTAAAAACTGAAGTGAACTTATGTGCAAAGTTTCATATGGTTTAGTTTATTATCATATGCTAATTTATTATCAGTTACATTTGCATCACTCAAAGATCAGCAGCTATCGGCTTGTCCCTACAGGGGTCACCCTGAACGGACAAGCCGAAAGATCAAGGGATGTTGATTTGGTATGAGATTTTACGCTGGAGGGCCCTTCCTGCTTCCTTCCTCCCGTTTTGTCCAGGCTCAGGACCGGCAGGCTGGGTGGGGCCATGCCTGGTGGGGCGGGGTTCTAATTTTCTCTTCAATTAAACCAGCTCATGTTGAAGCTTGTATTTTGTGCTGCAGCTTTCTGAGCCAAAAAAAGTTCAATCTCAGTTTCTTACAGATGATATAATATTTTGTTAATCTGCTCTAACTACAGAAATCACATGCAGCTAATAAAGCTCCTCCTCCTCCTCCTCCTCAGGTGCGTTTCTCCGCTCTGCTGATGCTGATGGAGTTGGCAGCGAAGCTGAAGGAGAATTACATGGTGCTGCTGCCAGAGACCATCCCCTTCCTGGCTGAACTGATGGAGGGTGAGGACACGCACACGCACACGCTGACCCTGACCCTGATTCTTCATGACATTTATAAAGGAATTAGAGGGACAGGAGACAGTAATAAATCTTGGTGGAAGAGGTGCATTTACAATAACCAGGTTAAAATGTAAACACAATAAATGTGACTGTATAAACACAATTATGTCCACACAACAAGAGTAACTGCAGGTCTTAGAAAAACTACAATAAAATGTTTCCTTACATACAAATGGCCTGAGAAAGTTTGAGGTCTTTGATTTAACCTGGTGAGTTTCATGTTTTTCTTGTCAAACTAGTAAATGTGACTTTTGCTTAATTTGACTGAGAGAAAGAACTAGTTATTAAAACGGCAGACAGTTTTCAGATCCCTTCACTTTCTGTACATGTTATATTAAAACACTTTAACCCATGATGACAAGATGAAATGTGTTTTAGAAACGTTCTTTGGGGGGTGATTTTGCCTAAAAGCTGCAGTCTGACAAAGAGCAAAATACAAATAGGACATAAATTACAATAAGCAAAAAGAGAAGTGTCTATTAAAAAGGTGAGTGCACTGACTCACCTGTTGAGTCTGTGCACAGGTGAGTGTTTTCCCTTCTGTCTCCAGAGAAACACTGACTGAGTTTGTGTTTCAGATGAATCTGAGGAGGTGGAGCAGCAGGTCCAGAAGGTGGTTCAGGAGATGGAGAACATCCTGGGGGAACCGCTGCAGAGCTACTTCTAACAGCACACACAGTATCATACAAATACACACACTCAGCAGTCGTGTGTCATTCTGTACAAGAAATAAATAAAAGACTGAGTCAGAGTCACCAGTGCAGTGTGAGGTTTTTGGAAAGAAACTGAAAATATGTCCTCATAGGGGTCCAGATTTCAGTCCTGGGTGAGAGTTTTATACCAAAAGACCACAAGTCCAACGTTGTCCCCTGCAAATAACATTTACACATATGGAAGTATGAAGTATACGACTCATCTGTTGAGGCAGAAATGCAACTCATTTTAAATGTGGTTCAGGATCACAGGGTCACTGGTTCAGTCTCCAGCTCCTTGTGGCCACAGGTGTCCTTGCTCAAGGTTGTCATTTTGCATCTGTCAGTCTTCATTTCACATCCCCACTGTTAATTTTGAGTCTCTTTTGACTGATATAACATTTTAAGTAAAGCTCAGATACTTGCAGACATGTACTTAAATCTTAAACTACATCAGCTGATGCAACTGGTTCAGTCAACATTTTAAGTTAAGTGTATAAAGAGCTGGTCCCAGTCTTCTTACCAGCAGCCACGAATGGTTCGTAATTGTGTCCTGGTTGACGACCTGTTCCATTAGGAATTACATGTTCGCACTTTTTGTCAGAACTTACTTGTTTCCATTCAAATCTGTGTGTTTATCCAGGTACAATGTGAGGACGGGATGTATTCAGTGTTAGATTTCCAGTAAACAGCTGTTGGTCCAGTTTGTGTCTTTGTCAGATAAATGTCACTACAATTCCTGTTTTATTCTTCTCAGAATAATGTGGAAACTGACACATTTACACGTGTTTTTTGGCAGTTTCCAGTGACTGTGGTGGAAGTTAAGTTGTGGACATTTCCTCATTGGTTGTATCAGTGTTTTATTGTTAAAATGACAAGAGCTGTTAGTGCGATGGTTGAACATGATGAGTTTAAAAAGAAAAGTAAAAAATCTTCAGATCATATTCATTAATGTGCTCGAACCATCAAATACTTTGAGTCATGTTTTAATGCATCAGAAGTCAAACTTTAACCAAACTATTGGTCATTAAATTTTTTCTGTTGGTCACTTAAATTCACCTTTTTATGTTTTCTAAAAAAGCAATCGGCAAGCAAGCATCAAATGTAGTAGGATAAAAACACAATATAAATACACAGGAGGCTGCAGTACTTGAGTAAATGTATTTAGTTACTGATTACTTGTTATTGATCAGTAGCACGTGACGGGTTGTTGAGCGTAAATAGTCACGGAGGTGAAGTGTCCCACTGACCCTGAACTCACCGTCTCACCGTATTATGTAAACTTGACAAACACGGATGATGACGTCACGGCGAGGTGTCGCCGCCCATGGGACCGTTACTCGACGTCACAGTGGTTTTTAAGGAGGCGCCGTGTGTGTGTTTGCGTGTGTGTTATCAACATGAGCGCGAGGAAGCTGCAGCAGCTCGCGGTGACAGTCTCCAAACGGAGCCTTCATCATCATCATCAACGGCGGTCGGTGGGGATCATCGGAGCACCTTTCTCCCGGGGACAGGTAAGTTGCACGAGGTGTGTGTGTGTGTGTGTGTGTGTGTATAACGGATGTGTGATTCTCTTCTTCCTCTCTTTGCTGCAGCCCAGAGGCGGAGTGGAGCAGGGTCCGGACCTGATCCGAGCTGCAGGACTGCTGCACAGACTGGAGCAACAAGGTGCGTCTTTAAGCGTCACCTGTGCAATAGGTGAAGCATCACATGAAAAAAGAACCGTGAAGGTCTGAGCTAAAGTCGCAGTTTGTTTAGTTGGTACAAAAAGTAAATTTTGTTCCTCAACATAAACCTAAACTTAATCACCAAGTAATCAAGGCGGAGAAACTTTTGCAATAATTTTCCTCTTTTAAAAATTTGTACCAGCTCATTGTGGATTCAAATGATTAGAGCTTCAGTTTGTCCCCCACCCTCCCTTTTACCCTTTTTCAGTGTGAGGGGATCCAACGTCTGCAGCCAGTGCACACATGACACATGAGTTGTGTGTTGCAGATGTAGTAACTACAACATGTGCTCACTTTCCACTTTGATGAAGGACAAACGGCTCAGAATGTGTGTCCTCAAATAAAAACCATGTCTGGTTTGCCCGTCCCCCTCATGTGTCGTATGTGGCCCTCGCTGAAAAATGTAGTAGCAACTTTTCTGCCTCTAATTTCCTCACCTTCACTCTTGTCACAGTAGCTGCTCCCAGTTTGAGCTTCCAGGCTAAACGACATAAAAACACGTTTTGCAGGTTGAGCAGCGTTTTAATCTTTACATTTGTGTTGACGTCAGATTATGCTGTAAACACCACAGCAGCACTGTTTCCTGGATCAACTACATGTAAAACACAGCTGATCCAGGAGAAAACTGCTTAGAGGAGATGCTGGTTTATGGCTGATTAATGAGCCTTTAGAGGAAACCGGTGGTTCTGTCTGATGGTGACAGGGTGAATGTGGGACAGGACTTTAAATAGCTCTGAGCAGGATTAAACCTGTGTTTATGACCTGAGTCATGCTACACACAAAACACACACACACACACAAACACACACACAAAAACACACAAAACACACACACAAACACACAAAACACAAACACACACACACAAAAACACACACAAAAACACACAAAACACACACACACACACAAAACACACACTGAAGTTTATCATCAAAACACAGCAGGCGTCGGACCTGGATCCTCAGAGACACGTCTGTAACACACAGAACTAGTGATAAATAACAAAAACCATCTAGAGTAACGATACGGTTGTACAGCAGATTTCTGAGATTTTTAGACCCAAATACTATGACTTCAGTTTTGTCTGAGTTTAGAAGTAAGAAATTGTGGGACATCCAGGCCTTTATGTCTTGTAGACATGCTTGAAGCTTGATTTGATGAAAATCCTTGAAAAGGTAGTTAGTTTATACTAAAACATCTCGCTCAAAACAATGTCTGATTACAGCAACTTTACTATTTAATTATTTACAATTTCTCCAAAGTTCCCTAATTTAGACTCAGTCTGCATTTATTTGATTGCAAATGTGCAGTACTGCTACTTTGAGACTCTTAAGTATATTTTAGAGTGTTTTTAGTACTTCAGCTTGAGTACAGGACGTTATGGTCCATTTTAAAAATGAGTACAAGTCAGTTTCCACTGCTAAACAGATATTTGTTAACTTCAGTTCTATGTCAGAAGCCGAAAAGCAATAATTAATTTGCAGTAACCAGGTTACCACAGTGCATGTAAACATCTGAACTTTATCAACAACTCAGTGTAAGAGGTGACAGATCAACAAAGTTGGGAAACACTGGTTTAATCTTTATTGCTTTGATGATTTTGTGTTTTATTTAATGTAAAATAACTAAAGCTGCTAAATAGATGTAGCACAGTACAAAGTACAATCTTTCCCATAATGTAGCATTAAATGTATTTATATTCCTCCACTGTCACAACGTATTATTTATTAGTATGAAAAATGTTGCAGACATGAGCAAACATCCTAAAGCTAAAGTGAATGATTCAGTGATTCATACTTCTTCCCAGTTACACTAACAGACATTTCATAGGTGACTGGTTTCACAGCAGCAGATTGTTGATTTTACGGTGAAATATAAAGTGATTTTCACACAGCAGCAGTGGACAGGACACGCAGACTGTTAATGTTCAGAGAGAATCCAGGGAAAATCAAACTGTAACAAAGCTTTTCTCTATCTCTAATGTCAAACAAGGAACAAAGAAAAGTTGGTTATTAAAGAGGCGGCACGGTGGTGGAGTGGAGTGGCCTGCAGCCCTTCTGTGGAGTTTGCGTGTTCTCCCTGTCCAGTGTGTGGATGTGAATGTGAGTGTGAGCTGCCCCCATAACCCTGAACCAGTTAGACAGCGAAGATAATGGACGAACAAGAACACGTCCTGTAATGATGTTAAAAATGTATTTCATAAAATGTGTAAACATCTTCTCATGTCAGAAATGTTGCATAATACTAACAATGTTACTGTAAAAATAGGTTCTATTACTGCAAACGTGTTGTTGGAACATAAATATCTTGTTATTTTAAAAATGTCTTGAAATAATGCAACACGAAAATGTATTATTAACCAGAAACAGACTTGTTACGACATGAAAAACGACTTGCTTGAACACAATGTCCACTCGTAGCATCACACTGTGGGATACTCTAAGTAGAATACATGGAACGTGTCGTACTTTTTGGTATCAATCCCACAATGCACTGCTCTCAGCATTAGAGACAAAATTACTGTCACAAACAGCAGTTATTGTCTGAAATGTCAATTGAGTGAACTAGTTAAAGAACATTATATGGCGAGTAGAGAATGAGTGAGTCGGGGTGATTTTGGACACAGCCAAAGACACTGAGTAATTTTGTGTTTGTCTGTGCAGGCTGTGCAGTGAAGGACTATGGGAACCTGACGTTTGAAGAGATGGTTGATGATGAGCTGGTGGGTCGAGTGAAAAGTGTGCGAGCAGTGGGCAGCGCCAACCAGAGGCTTTCAAAGGCAGTGCAGAGCGTGAAGAGGGACGGCCACACGGCAGTGGTGCTGGGAGGGGACCACAGGTCGGTTTGTGTCTCCTCACAGAAAATAAGTTGTCCTCTGGTTAACTGAGCTCAGGTGTCATCGTTTTCTTGGACAGGTGAAGTGGGTGGGGGGTGCGGGGGACACCGAGGGCGATACAAACTTTTGGAATGAGACTATTTTATTTTTTACTGTAACATTCTGATGGACTAATGTCGCTTTGATGAAGACATTACTGTGATATCACATACACAAGAATGGTACACGTAACACGTAATAAATTCATATTTATGACACTTAAGTAATGGATGAATGATTTCCACGTTTGCTGTTTGTCTGTTCAGTCTTGCGATCGGCTCCATCCACGGTCATGCGATGGCGGTCGGGGAGCTGAGTGTGGTTTGGGTCGACGCTCACGCCGACATCAACACGCCTGTGACCACACCCACAGGAAACATCCATGGACAGCCCGTGTCTTTCCTCCTACGTGAGCTACAGTCCAAGGTGAGTCTCATTACACAAAACGGTCCATCCATTATCTGTAACAGCCTATCCTGGTCAGGGTATCTGGGGCTGGAAGCTATTCCAGGTTTCATTGGGTGAGAGGTGGGATCCACCGTGGACAGGTCTCCAGTCTGTCTCAGGGCCAACACAGAGCCACATTCACATTCACATCTACGGGCAATTTAGAGTCCTCTATTAACTGGAAGAATCCACACAAGCACATGTAAACTCCACACTGAAAGGATACAGCCGGCCAGGGAATTGAGCTTGAGACCTTCAAGCTGTGAGGCAGCAGTGCTAACCACTCCCCCACCGTGCTGCCTACAAGAAACTAGCAAAACCCAAACGTTTATTACGTTTCTTTCTGTGTGTCACCAGATTCCCGTCTTACCAAACTTCTCCTGGATAAAACCGTGTGTTTCGGCCAAAGACCTGGTCTACATCGGTCTTAGGGACTTGGATCCAGCAGAGCAGTAAGTTTATTTAAAGTCACATCAAAAGCTGGTGCGTTAGGGGGATGAAGATGAGCCTCATTAAAACACTGTTCTGTCCTGTAAAGCTGTGTTCACTTTAAAACCTAAACTATTCCTTTTGTTTCCACAGTTACATCCTGAAGCTCCTGGGTGTGAAGGCGTTTTCCATGTCAGAGGTGGATCAGTTCGGTGTGGCCAGAGTCATGGAGGAGACGTGTGCCTACCTTTCTGAGAAGTAAACTTCCTTGTTACCCTTCACTACACCTGACAACCATCTGTTAACATACGATAACTGTGTTTGTTTACAGTCTGACCCAGATTTCAGGGTCAACCTATGATCAAATCCACAGAGCTAGTGTTTGCTTACTCATCAACCCTCAGTGATGATAGTGTTTCTCCTTTTTAGAGTAAAGAAACCGATTCACCTGAGCTACGACATTGATGCCATTGACCCCTCTGTTACACCAGCGACAGGGACACCTGCAGTCGGGGGGCTCACCTACAGAGAGGGAGTCTACATCACTGAACACCTCTGTCAGACAGGTAGGACTTTAATTGATCACATGACCCTCTGTGCGGAAGTGCTATCTAAGTCATGAATCTCCCAGTGGTGCTGATAGGTGGACTTTTCCCCCTCTACCTACCTACCTACTTACCCCTCTACCCAACTACTTACCCCTCTACCTACCTACCTACCTACCCCTCTACTTACCCATCTACCTACCTACCTACCCCTCTACTTACCCATCTACCTACCTACCTACCCCTCTACTTACCCCTCTACCTACCTACCTACCCCTCTACCTACCTACCCAACTACTTACCCCTCTACCTACCTACCTACCTATCTACCCCTCTACCCAACTACTTACCCCTCTACTTACCCCTCTACCTACCTACTTACCCCTCTACCTACCTACCTACCCCTCTACCTACCTACCCACCCCTCTACCTACCCACCTACCTACCTACCCCTCTACCTACCTACCCAACTACTTACCCCTCTACTTACCCCTCTACCTACCCACCTACCTACCCCTCTACTTACCCCTCTACTTACCCAACTACTTACCCCTCTACTTAACCCTCTACCTACCCACCTACCTACCCCTCTACCTACCCACCTACCTACCCCTCTACTTACCCATCTACCTACCTACCTACCTACTTACCCCTCTACCTACCTACTTACCCCTCTACCTACCCAACTACTTACCCCTCTACCTACCTACCTACCCCTCTACTTACCCATCTACCTACCTACCTACCTACTTACCCCTCTACCTACCTACTTACCCCTCTACTTACCCAACTACTTACCCAACTACTTACCCCTCTACTTAACCCTCTACCTACCCACCTACCTACCCCTCTACTTACCCCTCTACCTACCCACCTACCTACCCCTCTACCTACCCATCTACTTACCCCTCTACCCAACTACTTACCCCTCTACCTACCTACCTACCCCTCTACCTACCTACCCAACTACTTACCCCTCTACCTACCTACCCAACTACTTACCCCTCTACCTACCTACCTACCCCTCTACCTACCTACCCAACTACTTACCCCTCTACCTACCCCTCTACCTACCACCCACCAACCACCCACTACCTACCCCTCACCTACCAACCCACCTACCCTACCCCCTCTACCTACCCCTCTACCTACCTACCCACCACCAACCCCAACTCACCCCTCTACCTACCACCTACCTACATACCCCCAACCTACCCACCTACCCCCACCACCAACCCAACTACCACCCCTCTACTACCCCCCTACCCTACCTACCCCAACACTTACCCCACTACTACCCCTCAACCTACCCCCAACCTACCCACCTACTTACCCCCACTACCACCCCACCTACCTACCCACCTACTTACTAACCACCACCCCTCTACCCTACCTACTACCCACCTACCCCTCTACCAACCCACCCACCCTACCTACACCCTACCCCCACCAACCCCACCTAACCAACCCCCTACCTACCAACCCCACCCCTCACCACTACCCTTCTACCTACCCAACTACTTACCCTTCTACCTACCCACCTAATTACCCTTCTACCTACCCACCTACTTACCCCTCTACCTACCCACCCACCCCTCTACCTACCTACCCCTCTACCTACCTACCCACCCACCTACCTACCCCTCTACCTACCCAACTACTTACCCCTCTACCTACCCACCTACCTACCCCTCTACTTACCCACCTACCTACCCCTCTACTTACCCCTCTACCTACCTACCCACCTACCCCTCTACCTACCCACCTACCCCTCTACCAACCCACCTACCCCTCTACCAACCCACCTACCCCTCTACCAACCCACCTACCCCTCTACCAACCCACCTACCCCTCTACCCCTCTACCTACACACCTACCCCTCTACCTACACACCTACCCCTCTACTTACCCCTCTACCTACCCACCTACCCCTCTACCAACCCACCTACCCACCTACCTACCCACCCCTCTACCTACACACCTACCCCTCTACCTACCTACCCACCCACCTACCCACCTACTTACCTCTCTACCTACCCACCTACCTACCCCTCTACCTACCTACCCACCTACTTACCCACCCACCCCTCTACCTACACCCTACACACCTACCCCTCTACCTACACCCTACACACTACACACCTACCCCTCTACCTACACACTACACACCTACCCCTCTACCTACACACTACACACTACACACCTACCCCTCTACCTACACACTACACACTACACACCTACCCCTCTACCTACACACCTACACACCTACCCACCTACTTACACACCTACCCCTCTACTTACCCCTCTACCTACCCCTCTTACCCCTCTACCTACCCCTCTACCTACCCACCTACCTATCCCTCTTACCCCTCTACCTACCCCTCTACCTACCCCTCTTACCCCTCTACCTACCCCTCTTACCCCTCTACCTACCCACCTACCCCTCTACCTACCCCTCTACTTACCCCTCTACCTACACACCTACCCCTCTACCTACACACCTACCCCTCTACTTACCCCTCTACCTACCCACCTACCTACCCCTCTTACCCCTCTACCTACCCACCTACCCCTCTACTTACCCCTCCACCTACCCCTCTACCTACCCACCTACCTACTTACACACCTACCTACCCACCTACCCCTCTACCTACCCCTCTACTTACCCCTCTACCTACCCACCTACCCCTCTACTTACCCCTCTACCTACCCACCTACCCCTCTACTTACCCCTCTACCTACCCCTCTACCTACCCACCTACCTACCCCTCTTACCCCTCTACCTACCCCTCTACCTACCCACCTACCTACCCACCTACCTACCCCTCTTACCCCTCTACCTACCCACCTACCCCTCTACTTACCCCTCTACCTACCCACCTACCCCTCTTACCCCTCTACCTACCCACCTACCTACCCACCTACCCCTCTACCTACCCCTCTACTTACCCCTCTACCTACCCCTCTACCTACCCCTCTACCTACCCACCTACCTACCCACCTACCTACCCCTCTTACCCCTCTACCTACCCACCTACCCCTCTACTTACCCCTCTACCTACCCACCTACCTACCCCTCTTACCCCTCTACCTACCCACCTACCCCTCTACTTACCCCTCTACCTACCCACCTACCTACCCCTCTTACCCCTCTACCTACCCACCTACCCCTCTACTTACCCCTCCACCTACCCCTCTACTTACCCCTCTACCTACCCCTCTTACCCCTCTACCTACCCACCTACCTACTTACACACCTACCTACCCACCTACCCCTCTACCTACCCCTCTACCTACCCACCTACCTACCCCTCTTACCCCTCTACCTACCCCTCTACCTACCCACCTACCTACCCCTCTTACCCCTCTACCTACCCACCTACCCCTCTACTTACCCCTCTACCTACACACCTACCTACCCCTCAACCTACCCACCTACCCACCTACCCCTCTACTTACCCCTCTACCTACCCACCTACCCCTCTACCTACCCACCTACCTACCCCTCTTACCCCTCTACCTACCCCTCTACCTACCCACCTACCTACCCACCTACCTACCCCTCTTACCCCTCTACCTACCCACCTACCCCTCTACTTACCCCTCTACCTACACACCTACCTACCCCTCAACCTACCCACCTACCTACTTACACACCTACCTACCCACCTACCCCTCTACCTACCCCTCTACTTACCCCTCTACCTACACACCTACCCCTCTACTTACCCCTCTACCTACCCCTCTACCTACCCACCTACCTACCCCTCTACTTACCCCTCTACCTACACACCTACCCCTCTACCTACCCCTCTACTTACCCCTCTACCTACCCACCTACCCCTCTACCTACCCACCTACCTACCCCTCTTACCCCTCTACCTACCCACCTACCCCTCTACTTACCCCTCTACCTACACACCTACCCCGCTACCTACACACCTACCCCTCTACCTACCCACCTACCTACCCCTCTTACCCCTCTACCTACCCCTCTACCTACCCACCTACCTACCTACCCCTCTTACCCCTCTACCTACACACCTACCCCTCTACCTACCCCTCTACCTACCCACCTACCCCTCTACCTACACACCTACCCCTCTACCTACCCACCTACCCCTCTACCTACCCACCTACCTACCCCTCTTACCCCTCTACCTACCCCTCTACCTACCCACCTACCTACCCACCTACCTACCCCTCTTACCCCTCTACCTACCCACCTACCCCTCTACTTACCCCTCTACCTACACACCTACCCCTCTACCTACCCCTCTACCTACCCCTCTACCTACCCACCTACCCCTCTACCTACACACCTACCCCTCTACCTACCCACCTACCCCTCTACCTACCCACCTACCTACCCCTCTTACCCCTCTACCTACCCACCTACCTACCCCTCTTACCCCTCTACCTACCCACCTACCTACCCCTCTTACCCCTCTACCTACCCCTCTTACCCCTCTACCTACACACTACACACCTACCCCTCTACCTACACACTACACACCTACCCCTCTACCTACACACTACACACCTACCCCTCTACCTACCCCTCTACCTACCCCTCTACCTACCCCTCTACTTACCCCTCTACCTACACACCTACCCCTCTACCTACCCACCCACCTACCCCTCTACCTACCCACCTACCTACCCACCCACCTACCCCTCTACCTACCCCTCTACTTACCCCTCTACCTACCCACCTACCCCTCTACCCACCCACCTACCTACCCACCCACCTACCCCTCTTCCTACCCCTCTACCTACACACCTACCCCTCTACCTACCCCTCTACCTACCCACCTACCCCTCTACCTACATACCTACCCCTCTACCTACCCACCTACCCCTCTACCTACACACCTACCCCTCTACCTACCCACCTACCTACCCCTCTTACCCCTCTACCTACCCACCTACCTACCCCTCTTACCCCTCTACCTACCCACTTACCTACCCCTCTTACCCCTCTACCTACCCACTAACCTACCCCTCTTACCCCTCTACCTACCCACTACACACCTACCCCTCTACCTACACACTACACACCTACCCCTCTACCTACACACTACACACTACACACCTACCCCTCTACCTACACACTACACACCTACACACCTACCCCTCTACCTACACACTACACACCTACACACCTACCCCTCTACCTACACACTACACACCTACACACCTACCCCTCTACCTACACACTACACACCTACACACCTACCCCTCTACCTACACACTACACACCTACACACCTACCCCTCTACCTACACACTACACACCTACTTACCCACCTACCTACCTACCCCTCTACCTACACACCTACTTACCCCTCTACTTACCCACCTACCTACTTACCCACTTACTTACCCCTCTACCCACCCACCCACCTACCTCTCACCTGGACTAAGGAATTCCACAAATATTCAAAACATCTTAAAATTATCTAAAAGAGACCACAGAGGTGTAGAATAACCACAATAACACTCAAAACAACCTTGAAAAGGGGAGAAGGTTTCTCTCTGAGTCTGGGGGGGCTAGGAGGACATGAGGTCCCATGTTTGTCACAAATTGTGAAAACCCTGAAAAATCAACAAGAGATATGAAGCCGTTTGACATCCTGTTCCAGTGTCTAAATGTGCCTTCAACCTGTGCTTGTCCTGCAGGTCTCTTGTCCGCAGTGGACATGGTGGAAGTGAATCCCCTGAGGGGTCAGATGGAGAAAGACGTCCAGTCCACAGTCAGCACGGCTGTTGACCTTCTGCTCGGCTGTTTCGGACGTCGCAGAGAGGGAAACCATCTGTCAGATTACAGCCTGCCTGAGCCTTAACGGGACTGATGCACTGACATACACTTAAATGTCTCTCTGATCATCCCATCACATATCTCAACAATATGTACTATGAACTGCACATAAACCAAAGATCTAATGCAGGGGAATCATCTTCCTGTTGACTGAGTACTTTTTAAAGTAAACAACACAAGTTATGTTATTTATTGATTTATCTACTGTCTAATTTATTTTTTTAATTGATGACAATAGAAATAAAGTAATTTTTAAAAATCCCACTGTTCAGATTATGTTTAAACAAGAATCAATACTACAATGACATTCTGCTTTAGAGCAGAAAAAACAAAACTGCAAATTCTCACATTTGAAAAATTTGAATTTCTTAATAAAAAATTATAAATAGGTAAATGAATCTGTTGATGACATCAATATGTTGTTTCTTAAAACAAAATACTTTAAATATACATGATTAGAATTAAGTAAAAGTAATGATTCTACAAAGGCAGCAGTGGAATTAGTGTTATTTACACTTTTACTAAGAAAGTTTATTTTATTGCTCCACCAAGATGAAAAGTGTAAGTTTCTATTTTAGTCACAGCTTTTTGAAGTCTGCCTCAAAACAAATCCAGAAAAAGTAAAAAGAAATTTAGTAAAACAATTAAATTTGGTGCCTAAAGTCTGTGTGCTTTGCTTTTACAGTATTACTTATGGCAGCAACATGAGTAGCTTTGCATCACTTTACTCACCTCATCATTCACTAAATGTCATACGTGGTCTGGAAGAGGCTGCAAGTCGAAAAAGGTGGTTGTCCAGGTTCTCTGGTTTGACAGGAAAACATGAAAGAGTCAAGAGGAGCGTTTTAAAAATAAAATAAGACACGGGATAGAACACATTGATCTCTTAGAAACAACGATAAAGTCATAAACAAAATGCATCACTGCATGTAGGGATTACTCAAAGAGTCTCTTTACCTGAGAAATATTACAGAAACCACACATGAACAACATAAAAGACAACACAAAAACACAAAGAGGCTTGTAGTAGCTAATGGTGAGTCCAAGTTTAGTACATTACTGGTACAAACAGAGTATCTGACTTTACTGATACTGATGTAAATCACCAGTTCAGAATTTACAGTATTACCAAAAAAGTATACTCACTTTTGCATTAACTGGGACTCAAAGATAGTTTGATTGTGGAAAAATAGAAGAAAAGTCCTTACCACAAAGTGCAGTTAGTCAGTGTTCAGGAGCTTTTCATCATACGGCAGAAAGCAATCTTCAGAAGCAGACTGAGATTATTCCCGAGCTGTCATGGTTGAGTCAGATTTGAGTTTCGTTGACTTAAGTCAGGTCGAGTCCCCATGAGCAGAGCTGGCTTAGGTCAAGTTGAGTCAAGCACAGTTGAGTCAGGTCACGGTAAGTTAAGGTGACTTGTTGAGATGAGCAGGTAATGCTAAATCAGGTAGCACCGAGTCGAGTCAAGTTGAATGGAGTCGTGTCAAATTGAGTCCAATTTAACTGATGTCAAGCAGACTGAGGCTTAGACTGAGTCAAATTTGCTCAATTTAGTTGAGGTGAGCCAGATCATGTAAAGTCATGACTCAGGCAACACTAAGCTGTCTCAACTTGGCTGGAGTCCAGTTTAACTGAGGCAGAGTTGAAATGGGTCAAATGATGTTCAAGAGAAGTCAGGTTGAGTTAAAACAAGTAAGTGGAGTGTGTATTAGGTTGGGCTGAGTCTATTTGATTTGAGTCACAAGATGAAATAAATCATAGACAACACTGAACCTATCGACTTATTCTGCACAAGATGCCACATGAGTAACACTGTATAACAGCAGCTGTGGCTAAAGCCGACAGGTCGCCGTTATCAATATGTTTGTTTTAGGGACATGATCAATAAATGAGAAAGAAGCATAATTGGAGATATCATAATTCATTTATTGTAATTAGAAACCTATTTTACATCTGGGAGGACCCAGATCAAACCATCACACACTAAGTTTCTTTCCATTCATTCCAGTAACGCACATAAACAGGAGTGCGTATACTTTTCTGTTTTAGTCCCAAATGTTTCTACATACACCTGCAGTTACAGCTCTGAGGTCAGAAGACGTAATAAAGGACGGTGAACTGCATCGTGTGTCCGACTGTTTGAATATTAGAAACGAGCACAGAGAGGGGAAGGAGGTGGGGGCACATAGTGTGCCTCCTTTTACCTGTTCTTTGCCCCCGGCAGGGAGTGAATGACCGCTAGGCTGAAACAGCTTCAATAGTATTGGTGGAAATTAGGGAGGTGTAACCAATCAGAGATGGACGGGGGATCCTGACATAGTGAGAGTGGGTGGGTGTGGGTGACTTTGAGTAACCTTGTTACGCAAAGAAATCAGGGTTCTATGTAATGTTACAACACATTTACCTGCAGTGTGGTGACTGAAATTGCTGTTATACGCTAAATATATTCGGTTGTTGCATTGTTGGTCAAACTAAATGTTCTTTCAAAAGTTTAAAACTACAACAATCTGTGGATAATTTAACAAGTACACACTTAATTACTCCCCATTTCCACACACTGTGAAAGCCAATACAACAAAATTAAAACAACCTGATTTATGATTAAATTTACAAAAAGGCACATGAATATGAAAATGAGCTGCTATTACAAAAATAAAATGATTAAAGGCCACTGCCCCCGACATTGGTGTGAAGCTTTGTGTTAATGCTACTGCTGTTGTCACAGTAACAGTCTTGGAATATTAGGGATCAACGGATGACGCTGATTTGAAATATTGGACAATTTCACGTCAGATTAATTTGTTCATCTTCTAAATCAAAAGGTCTTGTCCTGGATTAGCTTGTTTGTCTGTGCCACATTTAAAAACACAATAAAATGCTCGACTGAGTCACATGTTTCTTCATTTAAAAAATGTTTAACAAATGCTGCCCCACCTGCTGCAAATCAGCATTTCAGGTCAACTGCGCTTGGACAATGCGAGGTCAATGTGAGTGTGAGGTCAATGGGCGACTCACACCAGTCGGGACCAAATTGTGTGTTGACCACATTCTCTGGAATGAATAAACATGTCACCCAGAGGAGTGTGTGTCTGGCTGAGAGAGGAGATTTGTGTAGTGATTGTGGAGGATTTTTTTCAGAAAACTTTTAACGTTATCCTTTAAGGTTTATATTTGCAAACTAAAAGATGCATTTTAAATAGAATTTACTCAGAGTTTCAGATTTTTCAGTCCTGTGCAACATCTAGTGTTCGACACAAATATGGAATTTATTCATTGGAAAATCAATTCATGCATTAAGGTGATTCTGCATGAATGTAAGGGCTTTCAAGATGTAAATCCTAAAATGTACAAATAAAATGCACCTGTAGCTAAATAAAATTTTAATTTTTAATAAAAGTTCCAATTTAGCTATACATTGATTTTCACCTTAAAAACTAAAGTGAAAGTTCAGGGATTAATTTATTCTAAATCAATTAACATTTATTGAAATTACTGCTAAAAATCAAAGGTTATGAACGTATACAGAAAAACTTAAATAGGTTTCATAAAGCCCGTAATCGATAAAGAATACAAACACCTTTTAATATATTAGGATTCATAATTTTATTCTTTAAATTTCATTCAAATTGGGCTGATGTTACCTCAAACCCCTTAAACTACGCAAATACAAACATTCGTACAAAAAACAAAACAAAAAAATAACAAACCGATGTAAATTATAATCTTTGAATGTTTTTTTAACATGGTATAATGTAGTTGTAAATTATTTGCTGATAAATGTTCTCATTACATTGAGTTATAAACTACATTACATTTTTTGGGCTGTTTTTACAAATTAAACTAATGGAAACCTGTATTTAGTTTTGTACATTTTAGTTTTTTTTAAAACCTTAAAAGCCCTTGATCTGTTCATAGATTCATTAGTTTATCCATTAATGAATAAACAATTCTCTGTGTTTGTTCACTTTAACTAAACAATTAACGTTGTTTTGTGGAATTTTCTCCTAAAAACAACATTAACAAGCAGCTTAAAATGTGAGAGATTTCAGATTTCTGATATAAACCATTAATTATGGGTTTATATCCTATTTATAATTACTCAATTAAAGGATTAGCATAAGTGGTGCCATTATCCATTAAATAGCCCTGGAAATTCCTTGAATATTATTTATCAATACAAAAATAAATGGAAATATAGGTCAAAAATAAAGAGATTCATCTTCTTAGTGTTTCAGTTAAAGATACCTTAAAATCATTGGCTATAAAATGCATAATTATTGAATCTACCACTTGTCCAGAGGCTCAAACAAACTGAAACGCACTCTTACTGTTGAAATAAAAGACATGTCCAGCCACAGACTCCGTGTGAAGAGACAGTGACGACTGATGAAGAACAGGAGGAGGAGGAGGACTGTGGAATAGTCCATGGTCAGTCCATCTCCTGGACCCCACAGCGTCTCCTAAACTCCTGCCCTCGTTCATGGATCCATTTATTAGACACTGCAGAGAGAGACACAAACAGCTGTTGTTAACAGCATCATCCAGTCTTCAGTCTTCCACATCGGTCTCTAAAAAACATCTTTAGTTTTTGACTAAAATTATGACCGTAACAACTAAAGGACATTTAGACCCACATCTTTTTTAGGGGTTTACACCTTGTTTCCAAGTTGTCAGTAAAAACAGACTTTTCTGAACAAGATGTAGTTCTTGAAATATTAAAAAAGGACGACCTTCAGGACCCTTGTGCGGCTGGAACTTCTGAGTCATCTTCAGCTAATAGGTATTGTAAAATAAAGGTTTAGCTACGGTTAAACTAAGACAACTTGTGCCCTCACCCCACTTGTTTCCAACCAGAACGGGACAGGCAGCATGCCTCGTACTGTAGTCTCCTTCTCCACTGGGGTACAGATTGTACCAGAACACAGCTGTCCCCTGAAGAAACAAAGTCATTACTTTTTGTCAGTTGAATCCGCTGTTTTAACATTGTTAGTGGAGCGGATCATCCACTACCTTCCACAGCTTGTTGAATTCATGTTTGCAGCTCGTTTAGATGCTTTGCGGCAGCTGCATTGGTAAATTTGTGTTTTTGTTCATTACGTAGGAGATAAAATAACAGCTTTCTCTGCAGCACGCCACTTGGCACTGATGGCTGGTTAACCAAATTTAAAACACATTTCACATTAGGTCTGATATCTGACAACAAAAACCCAGAAATATATAATATTGAAAACATACACTATAAGTTTCTGTGGACGCATCAAAGGGGGAAACATCCTGTAGAAGTGTCAGCAGTGAACTGTACCTTTTTGGGCAGGACAGCAGCTCCTACATCAGTAAAGACTGTGGCGCCCCCTGCCTGCACGTCACTCATCTGCAGCGTGAAAGAGGAAACTGTTTATCCACCACCAGTCTGACCTGCAGCAGTTTAGTAGCATTTACAATAAAGTCTGATGGTTACTGACGTAAAGCAGCCACGTGGCAATTCGGTTTCCTGTGCCCAGCTCTTCGAAAGCATCTGGTTCGTCTTTCTGGAGAATCCACAAGAAAACAGGAGTCAGTGGTTCTAAACCTGCGGTTCACAGTCCCTGCAGGGTCACTTTTAGAGAAAAACTATTGACATCATGTTTAGTGGAACTGCAGGCTAATCAATGAGTTGATAACAATGTAAGTAACTGTTTGTTATTTTTACAATAACACCTTTCGGCCAAATCTAAAGCATTATAATCATTTCTCAATTTTCTGATGTTTTATAGAATTATTCAAAAGGTCAAAACCAGAACAAGCTAAAAGTATATGGACCTTTGTCTGAATACTTTATCAGTTTTAATGCAATAGTGACCTTAAGCATGATTTATAGCTGAAAGGTCATTTAATATTGAAACATGCAGTTATGCAACAGTTAATTAGAAAGAACATCACGATTGTAAAACCGAATACAGAGTAGAGCAGGATATAACCAAAGTAAACTTGACCAAGGACCTATTAAGTGATTATAGTTATTATATAACTCTTTAATTTATTATAATTTATTCAATTGTTAAGTGAGTTTATTTACCCGTGCAAAGTCAAAATGAGGCTCGTACTGTCCTCCAACGCCATAGTTAGCTACCTACACACACACACACACACACACACACACACACACACAAAAGTTTCAATAAATAGAAAATATAACCAAAAGTCATACTTAGGGAAATTTTATATATTTACATCAAATAAAGGTTTACTGCGAGCTGAGGAGTGTTTTTTTCCCCTCTCTGATTTTGTTTATTGTACAAATTCAGATAAGTGTTAGTGTTAATTTTCCAGAGCAGGCATGAAAATGTTTTTTAGCGATTTCATAATGGACTACAATTAAAACTTACTCTGTGCATTATAATATGTTGGATTTAAGCATATATTAATAGCTTATCTTCACAGTGTAATATAAAACCCCATGTAAGCCATTTGTATATTAAAAATAATTTATGATTTTAATCAATTTATTGAATGATTAAACCAAATCTTGTGGCAATTCTGTGCATTTGCACCATATAAAAACAATTAAAATATAAAAAGTTCAAGTTAAAAATAAACTAGGCAAATATCAACATTCTAAGTACTCAATTAAAAAAATGAATATATGCAGCAGAATATTGTTCATACTGCATGATTATTGATTAACATTTCTGCTCTAAACCATTTTAAGTGTTTATTTGGATTAAAAACTCTGAATGCAGTGTTACAATTATCAAAATCTCATTACTGGAATCCTAATTATACCTTTAATGGGTCACCAATAGAAAAAAAAATATAGATTTCTAAGTGACATAAAACTTAATTTGTTCATTTATTGAGTAATAAAACCACCTGCAGGTCCTCAGCTGTGGTGACATCCAACCCGGTGACGTCCTCGATCATCTGGTTGATCTTGTCCACCACCGGATGTTCAAATGCTCCGAGCCAGGCACTGAGAGAAGACATGGAGGAGAAATGTCATAGTGTTATACATGTCACAGTGAAGTTAGCAAGGAGTTATTAAGGGGTTCAGGACGAGCAGAGGAAAGCAAAGAGGATCAGAGCGAAATAAGTGTTTGATACAGCTCTAGTTTACCTGCATTGACATGTAGATAACATTTATTCTTCCTTAGATTTAAACAAGGTAGAAAAAAAAATACTGGAAGTATCTCAGCAGTATTAACGTTTTAATCAGTTAAGAAATAATTCAAACAAAAGCTTGTTTTGTAGCCACAAACAAATTCAATCTGGCTGCAGATCAAACTGCATAAAAAGTATTTTTGATAATTAAAATACATTTACTGAAGTAACATTTTGCATTCACAGCTTTTACCTGTGATTAGACAGGTACAGTATCGCAGCAGCCTATAAAGACATATTAACCTCTGAAATTATACTTAAGAGACGACCCAGGGTGCCAAATGAATTGTTGCGGCTTTAATCAGTCATTTAGTGCCAGAATCAGTCTGAGAGGTTCTGAAGCAATCAGCCGTCCAGTTCTTACCTCTTGGAGACTCTGTAATGGGCCGTGGTCAGTTTGCCTGTCTGAGGGTCATGCACTGTGGCACGTCTGAGCTAGCTCACCAATCACATTACATTTTCCAGAGAGGAGACAGAGAGAGAGAAATAGAGAGGCAGGTCACTAGCTGCCACAGAGATGCTGCAGTCATGGAGGCAGCAGAAAGTTCAGATTCTGCCTTGATTGTTTGTCCCTTTCTCACCCATCGGCATCTTCATACAGATAAAGACCAACTTAATAATCAGCCCAATAAAAAGCCACAAACGTGCTCCACACAAAGCAGGAGGACACTTCCAGCTAGAACTACATCCCTTTAGATTTTTCTGTTAATACAGCATAAATATAAACTTAAACATGAGCAGATTAAAAAAAAATAAATAAAAAAAAATAACTTTTTAATTTATTCACTGTGGAAAATAACCCAGTCATAAATGTGAATCTTTCCTTCCTTCAGTAGCTGGTGTGACCCCCTTTTGCAGCCTTAAACTTAAACCGTCACTGGGAACATTTAGTTATCAGCCCTGCACACTGACTTGCAGAATGCTTGTCCATTACTCTTCAACTCAGGGATGTTGGTTGACTTCCTGTATGAATTGCCTGCTTCAGCTCCTTCCTCAGAGTCTCTAAAAAATTAAGGTCAGGACTCAGCCATTCCAAAACATCACATTTCTTCTGCTTTAACTGTTCTTGGTAGAACCACTTTGTGTTTTGGGTCACTGCCTTTCAGAATTCATAACTCCATCACTGATGACAAGTCGCCTGGATACTGTCACCACCATTTTACAGTAGGGATAATGTTCTTATGCTTAACAATTCTTATTCAAGCTTCTAATCTGATCTCATTCCTCCACAGATAACATTCTCCCAACACTTTTAAATAATTCCAAATGGTTGTGAATAAACGACAATGCAACACTGTTCTGTTTGCAGCTCTGCCAAGCTCACCATAACTCTTCAATGGTTACGTGAGGGTGGACATTTAAACACTAAAACTCAGCCACTGCACCACCAAAGCCACCAAAGAAGCTTTGGTTTCCCTGATGTGACACTGGGGTTTCGTGTGAGCGATTACAAGGTTGTGTTTTCGTAAATTTGTGGAGCACATCTGGGCCTTGACGTTGCATCTCACCAAGAACCTGCAGCCATGTCAGATTTTCCTGCTGCCTCCGTGATAAAGTATTAGAAATGGTTAGAGTCAAACATTAACATCTTTGACGCTGTGTCCTCCCCCGATTGGAAGCGAGAAGTAGTAGAAGTTTAGCTCTTGGCAAGAGCAGATAGCATAAACCCCCATAAACCCCACGGTAAGTTTACTGATTGTTTCCCTAAGAAATATTTTTTGCATGTACTACTGCTGATATTTTTGTCAATAACGAATTGAAAATGATCAGATAAATGTTCAGTCTCGACCCAGCCTGACTTATTGTCTTTTCGCTCTTGCCAGGACAGCAGCTGACACAGAGGGGGGAGGACAGTATGGGGAATGCAGACAAGCCTGCTGTGTCCCCGTCCCTCCTGTTTGAACCGCTCTTACCTCTTACTGATGCGGTAGTGGGCCGTCTCCAGCACGCCGGTTACTGGGTTGGAGATGGTGGCTCGGCGCAGCTGTGGAGCCAATTGGCCGACAGTTACAGGGAGACACACACCGACTCCCTGATGCACCCACTCTCACTTATATTAACATCATGCTGTCTGAGTTTTTCCCTTTTTACTCCTTTGCACTAAGCCCTACAACACCTGAAAGTGCGACAGGTGCTTTAGAGGAAACAATATTTCAGAATAACAAGGAAAATCCTGCGCGCTGCCTGTATATTCCTTTATAATGTTTAATACATGTGATAAAGGTTAAACAATTGCTTCATATTCCTTTGAAGCATTTGAAAGATGACTTAGCCCTTAGTCAGTGACCCAAAATAACACAGTCAAATCATGTTTGTCAGAGATTTTTCAGTTAAACACTGAAATCTTTCATTTACAAAAGTATTTAGACCTTTTGCTTCAACTTCACAATATGTCCATTGTCAATCTTGTTAAATGACTTTTTTTTTTTTTTGAGAAAAACTTAACTGATTCGACATACTTTTGAAACGTACAGACATGAAGTTTCAGCTGCAGAGACAGGGAAAAGGTTGAAAGCATTAAAGTACAGAGAAGTTCATCAAGCAACGCTTCTCCAGACTTGGGTGATGGACCATGATCGAAAGCAAACAGCCAAGACAAGTGTCTAGATTGTCTTTGGGACAAGCTCAGAATAAGCTCAACAAGACCTCTGCAGAGAGGCCTGAAGATGTTTAACACCCATTTGATCTGATGAAGTCTGAAAAGATCTGTCAGGAATAATGCGATTAACTGCCCAAAACCAGCTGTTTGAAGCTTGTAGTGACCCAAATAATTCTGAGCTGTGAATTGTTTCCAAGGAGGCATCTATACAAAACTGAATAAAAGGTGTGGATATTTTTGTAAATGAGACATTTCAGCTTTTGATTTTTCATAAATAACTGAAAGCATTGTAAAAACATGTTGTTATAATAAGTTACTGTGTGTATATCCATGAGCAAAGTAGAAACTTTGTCCACTTAGCCAGAATAAACTCAGCAGCAACCCTGTAACTGACTCTGATGTTCTGACTCACCCTGGGCTTGGCCAGCTCTTTCACCTTCTCCATATCTTTGTCTGACACAACGTCGTGGTATCGGACGATGCGAGGGCGGTCCCACTCATCTTCCTCCTTCAATGGACCAATCACGTACCTTGGATGACGGTTGTTGTTGTGGTAACGGCAGAAGAGGCGGCTCTGCCTGCGAGGAGTCTGACAGAATGGGAATTGATATAATGTCAAATAAATTCACAGTTAGAGCAAACGAGTTCCTTCTCCTCACCATTTTGATGCCCTCGCCACGACACAGCTGTTCATACGTCCTCCTCTCTGGCAGGTAATCGTCAGCCTGAGCCCGTGTCTCCCTCCGGTGTTTCCCCTCAGTGTCCCCGTCCTCTCGCTCTTCCACCTTCTTCCTTTTGTCCAGCTGGTATTCAAAGTACTTCAGGTTCCCGTTGGCTCGCTGGTGAGTTGGGTCTAAAGACACAAAATCAAATTCAAGCACTGACTGTGATCGTGATCGTCTGTGATGGTTTTTCATGGGATACTGACCAAGCTCCAGCAACCTCTTGGTGAATTGCAGCGCCGTCTCCAGGTTCCCCTGCTGGTACACAGAGTAGCTCAGGTAGTCCAGGATGGTAATGGCATCCACAGAGCTCGAAGTCTCCCCCTGGTCGAGCTGCGTCAGGGCCTGGACCATCCACAGCTCTGTGTGGTAGTAGTCGGCATCCAGGTACGCCACCTTTCCGAGATCAAAGCAGTCGTCCACGGTTAGAGCACTGCGGTGGGAGGCAACGGAGGATGACCCTGAGCAGGAAATAGAGGGGGAGAAATTTAAGAGTAACAGAAATATCAAACTTTCTTAATTAATGGTCCTAAATGTTAATGTAGCAGCAGTGCTAACACTTCTCTCAGACCAAACAAAAGAAAAGAAACCAGAGGATTAAACAAAGTAGATTTGAAAACACCTTAAAAATGTAATGTTTGAATGAAGCTAGTACCTAAATCCTATTTTGCTTTAGGATACCTGAACACATTACACCCTAGAGGAGGATTCCAGAAGAAGTAACCCAAGTATGCTGTAACTTGTCTAGAGCTTCATTTTCAACAACAACAATAAAAAAAGTCCTTTTTCTATGTTTGATTGGCTTGTGCTTTCTTTTCTGTCTTACAGTATTTTAAATAGGACATTTTGTCTTTTTTTACTGAGTAGCTCAATTATTTTATCGCTGTATTAAGTTTTCAATTGGTTGTTAGACTTTTATTTCCTTTTGGGACTTCGAGTCTTTATCTGTGGTTCTGTATTGGTTCTGATTATTTTGTCTAATTACATCTCCGCATTTTATACATTTTAAATCTCTTATTTTTTTAATGTAAAGCACTTTGTTCAACCTGTTTGTACAAAATGAATTGTTGGAAAGTGTTATTTAAATAAACTTTGATTTGACTAGATTTGTAAGCACAGAGAACATTGTTGTACAAAGCTTACAGCTTCTGGAGGAACGTCTAATCTTCAACCACTTATGATCTACATAAATAAGCAATGGCTGCTACCAGTATCATTATTAAGCCAATGGTTTGAGATTTTTTGTAATGTTTACTGATGTTAGATATAGTGAAATAGAAAGCACAGGTGAAAAGCAAAATGTGTTCAAAATCTCAGTCTTAAATATTTTCGACCACCTAATTTCTTACTACTATACAGAAAAATCTGAAGTCTCACTGAAAACTAGTCCTGGCGGTGGTGCTGACCTGGCAGCTGTCCGGTGGAGATGGAGCTGGTGTCCAGCTGGTAGGTGTCCTGCAGCCTCATAAGGGCTTTGGCAGCTCCGTTCTGGTCGTCATCATTGGGGAAGTACTGCCTCTGGATGGTGAGGTTGGATATAAACACTAAAACGCCAAGGAAGAAGAAGAAGAAGAAGAAGAATGCAGCAAGTTTGGCATATGGATCAAGTCACCTGCTGCCAAAAAGGTTTTCCAACACAATGAGCGACTGTAACTGAAAAATATCTACCGTCAGACATGTCGGTGAGCACCAAGCTCTCCAGCTCCCCCCACTCTGTGTTGAGTCTCTTCATCAGCTTAAAGGCATTCACCGGGTGTCCCAGGAATCCTTCAGGGTCCTGAGTGGCGGCAGCAGAGAGGACGTCCAGTCTATTGGCCCACCTGCATACACACACACACACACACAAACACACACACACACACTTTGTTAGTTAAATAAGTGAACTACTGGTATTTTAGATTTATAACAAAGATGGCAGCAGCTGTAGTTTAAAAGATACAAATATTCAAAATGCACAACAATTAGACTTAAACTAACGCAAATCTAATTCTTAAAATTTGGCAAAAACAAATAAATGTTTTACTCAAAATGTTTTACTCAAAAAAAAATGCTATATGCAGCAGCCGCGTCCTCCACAACATCCGTCACAAAAACTATTCTATTTCTGGTCAAATGGTCTCTTTTAATGAGCTCTCGCATCAAGAGAATTATATCTCCTCCCACGGAATGTCTCAGTCTGAAAATTGTCCCCTACAGTTCCAACCTGTGAGGACACCTCCAGAGCTCTGCTACATGTTAGAGGTCATAGAACAAAAATTCTAAGTTAGGATGTTAATGAATTTGGTTCAAACAATAAACTATGTCGCCAAAAATGTTTAGACCATGTACTGTAGAAGTGACTTCATGTTCTGAGACTTGATAAAAACAGGAAATGGTCTGTGAAGCGATACATAAGACAAGATAAGCGATAAGTTAAAACTTTATTGTCATTGCACAATCATACCTTGTATAATAGTACAATGAAATTGAGAATGCTCTTCCACATACACTATCTTGCCAAAAGTATTGGCTCACCTGCCTTTAGACCCATATGAACTTTAGTGACATCCCATTCTTAATCCATAGGGTTTAATATGACGTCAGCCCACCCTTTGCAGGTATAAAAGCTTCATTTATATAAATATATATATAAATAAAAGTTATACAAGCGATGCTGTATAGTGTGCTCTGTGGTCTCTTACTTTTTGACCTGCTCCAGTTTCGCCTCCTCAGCTCTAATGTAGTCCTTCAAGGACACGACCAGGTTCTTCTCTGTGAACAGTAGGTCAGTCATCTGGCCTGAGGAAACAAACACAGGTCACTTTTTAGCCACATCAAAAAGTGTATTTTATAACTCCCCCACCAATATTTAATGTAACGAGACTGTTAAAAGCAGTGAGATGTTGCAATCCTATAAAAACTGAGAACTTGATTTTTTTTCTCAGCACAAATGCAAATAAATCCAGAGTCTTAGTTGTTTACAAATTACACGTTTTATTTTTTAATATATAGGAACATTGTTTACTGTGGTAGGAATGTAGGAATTAACAGTTACAAAAAACAACAAAACCAACCTGATTAACTTACCGATGGAGGTGAAGAAGTCATTTTTAGCCGATGAAGATGTGAAGAGGAGACAGTGGATGAGCATCAAACAACAGAGAGCCATCTAGCCTTTACACACACACACACACACACACACAGAGAGAGAGAGAGAGAGATTAAGGCTTTGTTGCATCACAGTTTTTTGTGGTTTGACATAAAAACAGCAGAAGTAACAAACAGTGTCTGTTGCAATGCTCATCAGAATAGGAAAGAAGACATTAAACATAAACGAGCAATATGTCCACAAGGGAGATAGGTTGCAATCAAAATGTATTTTATTAAGACGAAACATGTTTCATGTATTCATTTTCTTTAATAGCTTAATGTATTAATAGTGAAAACTATCCATTAAAGGTCTGACAGGTGTGATAGTTGGTAATGGTTTTAGCTTAATTTCTTGTTCTTCGTAACAGTTTACTAAGAACAAGTTTGAAGTTTGAAGAGTATATGTCAAGTATAAACACCTAAAAAACATCCTCGCATTCCATCATAAGAGAACTGTCAGTGCATCCAAATGATGTTCGTCAAAGAAAGTTTTAAAAATTGTGAAAAGTGTTTATTATTTATTGAAAGCAAATATAACAAAGCAGGTTTAGTCAATTGGCTGATGAACATAATTATCCTTTGCCTCCTAGAAAACAAATAATGACACTGTGACATGCTGTAACTTCAGCTTTACTGTCCTTTGCAGATTAAAATACGTGTTTGATGTATTGGCCAATTAAATCAGTTTCTATTTTCCTTGTGGTTTCAGAAGCTGTTTGTTACACAAACCTGACACACAGAACATTGTGACCCAGTAAGCTAGCTGTGGTCTTACGGGGAGGACGCTGGTCCCCGGAAAAAGACATGTATTCGGGTATAAAAATGAAAGTCGAGGTGTCTTTTAAGTTACCATTAACTTTCTGTAAAACCCTGAAGTGGTCGCAGCAGCTCGGGAAATTTCTGGATAAACGCGACCTCTGGTGCAACCCGTCAACATTTACCAGGCACAAACAGAAAAAGACGGCGGATTCGTATTACCGTGTTTATCCCGGGATAAATCCGTAGCACCAAGAAATGTCACGTCAGTCGCAAATCCAGTCCAGATGAATTGTGACACAGTGTGGAGGCTCCTCGGTAAAGGTAACAACTGATACAACTTCTTCTTCTTTTTCCTTCTTCTTCTTCTTCTTCTTCTTGGGAAACTGCCGAAAGGTCCGTCACCTCCGCCTACTGGACGGAGCGCAAAACAGCAGGTACAGTGTGCACCAGTTCAAAGTTGTGATGATCATATGTTTTGGTTAAATTTGTGAATGTTTTTACGTCCTGCTGTGGACATTGGCGTCTAATAATTTTACTGTGTTTAGTCTCATTAATCTGACTTTAATGTATCTATAGACATCAAATTGATGCAGTGAAGGCGAAAAGTATAGTTGTCTTTGAAATGTAGTGATAAACAAAGGATAAAGTAACAGAAAATGGAAAGATTGAGCTGCACAACAACTGCAAAAACAAGAGTCTATGTGCTTCACACTCATGTCACACAGTATTATGATAATTAAATATTATGACTTACTTGCTTTAGTATTTGTATTGATCTAATACACTAATCCATTTGCGTCCCTTCTGACAGAGCTGCTGGTTTAGTTCTAGAATGGTTTTCTTGCTTTTTGACCAACATCTTAACTAATAAAAACCCTAAAGATAAATAACAAATACATTTAGGAACATTTGAGGTTAAATAAAATTTGGTGATTTGGTTTCATTTAAGTCATAATTGAGTAAGTAATTAACAGCAAGTGCAAACCAAATCACTCACGATGGGTAAATTTTATTGTAAAGTTGCTTCTTATTAAACATTGATAAACAGTGTAAAACAGAGTCTTTGGTCTTTTGCAGGTGTCACTCACGAAAACTAGAACTGAAAACAGATACAAACCATCGTCAATGTATCAAACAGTGATATTTACAATATGTACAGATATCGTAGACAAACTGTAGCTGTTAGTGTGTCTGAGAGGCCATATTTCATCAGTCTGGAAAGAAAACAGGCCATGAAGAGAATTAAGGTGTTTTCATGTTTCAGTATATTGTGCAAAAATACAGTGTGCAAAGTTCTGGTATGTACAAATATATGTGTCTGTGTAATCATCTATATTAGGTAGAAAACTTCCTGAGGAAGAAGCTGCACAATAATGACCACAATAATTAAACATTAAAGAGCAATTAAGGGAAAATTCCACTTGCTATGAGTTATGTAATAATAACAAAACCAAGTGCATGTCTTTGACTGACTCCTCTAATTAGTTATTTTGCTGAAACAATTTTCTGTAGATTTTTCTTTTTTACTTTTGTGATTCCTGATGTTTTTGCAAAAATATATAACAGCTAGTTTAAAAGTTTTTCAGCCCCTATTCATGTAAAAACACGGTGATAATATGACAGAATATGAAGGCCACTGTTTCAAGATTTCAGGAATAAAGTGTAAATATGTTAAGGAAAATATCATTAAGGTTCAGATTAAGTTGCAGAGAAAACCACTTGAAAAAAAAGTTTTTTAGAAAATTAATGCAACAGAAAAATTAAAAACTAGTGTTGTCAGAAAAGTGTTTCAAGAAAAGGTCAAGATTCAAGTGTGAACTTAAAAAATTTATTTTAATATTGTTATTTAATATTTTAAGATATATTTATGTAATATAAAAAGATTTAACATTTTAATAAAGTCATAATATTATCAGAAACAGCCATAATATTTTCAAAATAAAGTAATAACAAGAAAGAGAATTCAATATTTTAACAATATTAATGTCTATATTTTAGTAAATAAAAATAAAATTGTAAAGTTCTAAGAAAAAAAAGCTTGTGTGTTTTAAGGATAATGCTAAAATACTTGAAAAAGTAAACTATTTCAAGAATAAAAATATAAAACATAATAAAGAGAAATCTTTTCAGGTGGAGCCATAGTATTTTGGACATTTTGTAAAGTCTAAAAACATGTAGAAACAGCAGCAGATTATTTTAAGAGTAATTGCACATTCTCATGAAATTTATGAGTAAATTGATAATACTTTCAAAATCCAGCAAAAAACTTGTAGGAATTTGTAAGAAAATAGTGTGTTTTGAGAACATTTTACACTATTTTAGGAAAAACAACTATTTAGTGAATACAGTAATTATATAAGAATCTTTTGTGTCTCTAATGTGAGTGTACTTCAAATTATTTTAATTTTGAATGCAGATTTTATAACAGAACAAACATCATGTGATACAGTTAAATTGGCTGAAATATTTTTTTCCTGACTGCCCATTTAAAAAAATACTGTGTAGAATTTGTACTTCATTATTCAATTAGAATTTAGGGCTTTTTCCTTAAACCCAAATGAGTTGTTCCTCATACAATGTATTGTAATATTTGCAATAACACTGCATCTGTTTATAGACATTTCATTATTTTAGGTACAGTTGCAATTCGTTAGATTTAGGAAAACTGTTGGCTGTTTGAAAAAACATTTAAAGTTGTAGTAGTAGTAGTGTTATTACGTGTGGGAGTTTTTTTTTTCTTGAACTATTATGAGCCGTTACGCATTTGTTTCATTTTTATGTAAAATATTTTTTTAAAATTCTCAAAAGGATTATTACAGCTTTATTAACTAAAAATTTAGATTTGCTCCTTATATTCACTGAACAGTGGTGTTAATACTCTGTCATAGTAAATGACTGACAAGTGCTGGATGTAAAATTGTGGCTGTAGAAAGAAGTCATCGCTGTTTTTGACACAACACACGTTAACTGTTGACGCGGACATTACATATCATGTCTTCTACCGTATATGTCCATGTGAGAAAATATCAAACAACAAAGTCAGAAATGTAACATACATCACCACCTGCACATTGTGACACTAATTATTTCACCCACAAAGATGATCCCGCTCCTCACAAGTGTTTTCCTTTACTCCTTTTTCTAGAAATGCTAAAACCTGACACTGAGCATCTTGGTCTGTTTTTGAATATCTTAATATAATGAAGAAAGAAAACTTTAACTTGCCAACATTTGAGGAGCTACACATCTGTCTTTACTGAGAAAACTCAGTAGTAGTAACATTCCGTTCATGGTATTATTGCTTAGGTTTTTATGCAATATCGGCATTTACAGTTTTTTACATTATGTATTTATGTCATTTCCCTCCACAGGAAATAAAACATTTGGTGCCTAATTGATGAACAACAGATTTCCTTTAAGAATCTACTCTGCAGGTTGCGCTCAGCGAGGAAACTCCAGTATTACATCTGATCATTGTATAAATTGATAAAACAGACCCTCTGTGAGAAAATACACTTTCTGCTTGAAACAGAAGTGTCCCGTGAGTGAAGTCAAACTGTGACTGTCACAGCTTTTACTTCCACTTCCTCTTTTCCTGCTACTCAACCATTGCAGTAAGAGTTGGGAGCAGCAGAGGATCAAACATGGTCACCATCTTACTGGTGTCCTGATCGCTCTACATGAAGACACATCCTGCAGCTGTTAGGATATTTTACAGCTGTTTCTGCAGCTCTGTGCAGACGGGCTGAGTGGCGGTGGTCTTATCAGTTTGTGTTTTTTCAGCAGCGTCCCTCCGGTCCTCTTGGTGGCACCGTGGTGAACGTTGGCAGTGACGGAGTAGGAACGTCCATGCATCATGCGGGCGTTGAGGCCGTTGGCCATGGAGAAGGACTTGAGGTGGGACTTGAGAGTCGGCGGGAGGGGGAGCTTGTCAACCAAGTGGACCGGTGTGCAGGACACGATGGAGCGACAGCATAGGTCCTGGAGACTCAACACTGAGAGACAGAAACAGGTAAAGGACTTGTTTATGTCTGTATTTTATTTAAGCTTTTAAACATTTTTTTATTTTAGTCTAAATTATATTTAAATCTTATCTTGCGAATCCTTTTTTATTATTTAAAATGCTTTGAATTACCCTAAATGCAAATAATTTAACTTTCACAGATGTGGACAAAACCAAGTTAGGAGGATAAGATCGGGTTAGATCAGATCAAGAAGCTCAAACAACTTAATTAATACCAGTGGGTAATTTAGTTACGCTTTCTCCACAGTACAGTTCACACACAATACGGAAAGTCAACTCCACAAATATACACTTCCTTTTCTGACACACACCAATGAAATAAATGTTTCATGACACATTAAAGTGAGTTACAAATGCTGCTGGAAAAGAGGATGTAACGGTCAATACATTCACAAAACAACCAGAAGCTGAAACTTTGAAAGTCATCTATCCTGTGTTTCAGTGTTGTCCAGCAGAGAGCAGCATACATCTGCCAATACTAAACCCCAGCATCGTAGTTCATGGAGATGCTGAACAATGACCTTTTTTGTACATATTCTATTGATAAGTGGATAAGTGGATAGCAAAAACCCTTAAATTGACACGCTGAACTTAGATAAAAGCTTCTATGCCCAGAGGTGAACGAGCAGCAAAATAACTGATTTATAACTGTATTTTTTTCTACACCAAAACAGTAAAGTTTTGGTCCAGAAAGCAGTGTTGCTGGATGTGACTGAGTAAAAATTGTCCAATCAGAGCGTAGAGTCAAGTCAAGTCCCTTATGTTACTATTAGTGTTCTCCCATTTGCTGCCATCTAAACTGATTAGAACACTGCATCTAAGGAATTCACAGCAAATACTGCATCGCCATCACTCCGGTACTTATTAACATACAGTATCAGCATTGACGATTTACTCAAAGGTAATAAATCTATTTAATCAAATAATCAGATACATAGTAAAGTTCTGAATTGTTAGCATGTGTAAAAATATGTCACAAAACTTTTATCACAAAATAAATAAAATAAAAAGTACTCAATAGAGAAAAATGTCTCTTGGAGGAAAAATTCTATTTTTATATGTTTATTATTGTTTGGGCTTTAATTGAAAAATAAGTTACTAGAGAGCTGTACGTGTTATGAGGGATTAATCAAATAGATGCCAGTTTATTGTAGTTGACAGCCAGACAGATCCTGTCTGCACCTTTAGCTCATACACTCACTTTCTTCTGTCAGCCTGGAAAAGGTTGTGTTCAGAAAGATCAATGCTTGTTAGGGATTAAACTTATAACTGGGACACATTCTGGTTTTAAAGACAGCGAACATGTTTAATACGTTCTGCCTTTGGCTCGAGGACAACCTCTGGTTAATTTTTGGGATATCCAAAGTAATCCTATGCTGCTGAATTTATTTTCAGTCTCTCCTCTCTCGCATTTGCTCTATTGCATGTGGGCACGTGGCTCCAGCCTGACATCCATGTGCAGGTAAGATTCACCGCTCAACAACTATCATTCAGCTCAACAGACATTTTCTTACCGTGATAAAATTAAGATTGTTTCACAAATCCCGGATGGCAAGTCCAAGTCGTGTCTCAAGTCTCTTAAGGACAAGTCTCAAGCCAAGTCTGAAGTCTGTGTAGGTGTGTGTGTGTGTGTGCGACTCGAGTTAAAGTCTCCATCTCTGATTACTGGTTATTTACTGTTACCTTCAGTGAGTTACTGCATCACTGCTATACTGAAGAAATCCTAAAACAGATTCTCAGGCATGTTCAGCAGCTACAGGGAGCATATTTTTTCCAGTCTTGACATTGGCTGACCTTTGTTGGGTCTCCACAGCCGCTCCATGCCGTGTCTCATCAGAACGATACGAGCGAGCTCAGTGAACGACTCGGTGATGTTGAAGTTACACAGCGGGCTCACCTCGAAGAAGGTGACGCCCAGTTTCTCAGCGTAAACCTGCGCCTGCTCTGTGGTCACCTGACGCTTGTAGGCCAGATGGAGACGGTTTCCAACAAGGATCTTGGGCACCCCCGGGGCATGCTGGATAAATAGACAATGAAGAGAAAATCAGGCCTCACGGGCTCCACAGTTAAATTGTTTGTTCTTTATTGAAAGCTTGGATACTTTTTAAGCTTATTTTTCAGAGTCACTACAACTTTGTTCAAATCTCTGGACCAGAACAGTCAGTGAAGTGTGTTATTTTCCTGATGTCCAGCTGTGTGTGACCTCATTCATTGTTGATCTGCCAATAACTAACATCTACATGATAAATATTGTTAAAAAAAAAAATCACTTCAGACGTGACAACGAAAATCAACCATTTAGAAACTGATACAGCAGGAAGGAACTGACTTGATTGATTAATGACTGACTGATGACTGACCTCATCTATCTCTTTGATCCATCTGTCGATTCCATCAAAGGACCAACGGTTGGCGATGTCATACACCAGAATGACTCCCTGAGAGCAAACAGAGCCAAAAAAAAACGTTATAACGTGTAATGAATACTTCCACATGAATTCATTTTTACTATTTCCATTGGTTTTTTTACGGGAACCATGAATCATGAAGTGGCAGTCTTGGCATTAGCAGTCACGGATTTGTTGTTTTGTAAGCAGTTTGCTACATAGGTAGTATTACTGGTGATGTTGACGTTGGCAAATATCACCAGTACATGAACCAAGGACATCAGAAGAACAGACTGAAAAAATATTTATTTAGGGCTACATAAAAATATAAAGAGACCGAAAACAACTGGAAAGGACGGGTTCATTTGCAGTCAGCTTTACAATGGACGTACAACTACCACAAACACACTTAAAATGCTACAAAATGATGTCAAAAAAAGACACAAAATAACAACAAAGAGATTTGAAATGGCCAAATGATTAAAAGGGATATGTTCTAAGGCCTTTTTAAGAGAACTCATTCCGGGTTTTTTTTTAGACTAAAACCTGCAGTTACCCTAAAACACTAGACACACAATCCGGTTTTAGCCCCTGCTTTGGTGATGCTGTCACTGACTCCGTGGTGATACCTCCTCTGTACCCACTAATAGCCTGATGAGTGATAACAACAACACAACTTTATTCAATGAAAAGTGTTTTTCTCCTCTGAGAGTGAAACAAAGCAGTGTGTGTCTGTCTGATGTGTGGGATGAGTTTCTTCACACATCCTCTCACTGCTCGGTCTGTCTCAGGTCGGGAAAATAACACAAACTCACATTCAGCTTGAAAGAAACTGAAGGAAATAAATGTGAGTCATCATCTTGGTTTGCAGTCAGCTGAGGTCACAAACAGTTCGGACATTTTAAAGTAACTGAGATGTTTTATTCGTATCTGTGAGGGAGATTCTACATCTTAACATTAATGGGTCCAAACTACTGACGTAAGCATCAGCAGATACAGTAGCTAACACACATGACTAATGTTAAGTTTCCAGCAATCCAACCTCATTCACAAGGCACAGCACTAACTCTACATCAGCTGGACTAAGCTAACTGTAATTCAACATCGGCCACAACATTCACATGAGCTGGTTAAATTACCAGCAAATCCAATATTTTAACATATATACTGTGCTGTCAAGATCCGTCCAGCCCCACACGGTCTGCTGACTATGCGATTGAGCAGGTATATTCTCAAACAGAAGATCACCTGTGCTCCTCTGGAATAGGATCTGAATATGGTGCAGAATCGTCCCTGACCAGACGTGTCCCTGCAAAATGACACAAAATAAAAGGTTCAGGATTTGTTCAGAAGTCAAGCTACTTTCTACATTTACTGTGGATTTGTCTTTTGTGTGTACAAAGGATAAAACAAGTTTTCAGTCTTTACTTGCGTTTGTTTGGGGATAAGACTCAGGATTTAAGTGACTTGACTTTAGACCTGTTTGTTTCCACTTGGTCATGACAAGTTGATGTTGGCTCGGGACTGTAGACTTGACTTGACGCGTGTGTTCTTGTGTTACTGTTTGTTTTGGATTTAAAACTTTCTGGTTTTGACTTGTTTGTTACTGTTGGTCTTCACTTGGCAGTGGACTCAGGACATGTTTTAGGACTTGACTTCATATGTCACTTGGACTTATTCAACAACAGCAAGTCACATCTTGTACTGAATTCCAGACTTTCCCATATTCAGTTTGGACTTGGTTCTTGGGACTTTAGAATTCTGGCTTGGCTCAAGACGTATTTTTGACTTGGGACTAGAGGATCTTTATTGGACACTTTACTAATACATTGTCAGTCTTGATTCTTAACTTGTTTACCCAGAACTTATCCTTGACTTTGGACTTTGCTGGTCTTCATTTAGAGGCTAAAACTTAATCTTTAATGTACATGTTTCCATTGAGTCCTGTTTGTCAGTATTCACATTTCCTTTTTAGTTAAAATATTTTATTATTACATGAAAAATCCTAAATAATATTGTTTTAGGATGTTTATACTACAGCATTATGTGGTTACAGTTTTCACTGTGGGACTTCTGTAATACTGTCATTGTATCCACTCCTTTGAGGAAACACTAACCTTTATTAGGGTTTTGTTTTTTCATTTTTCTTTTGTGTGTGTGTGTGTGTGTGTGTGTGTGTGTGTGTGTGTGTGTGTGTGTGTGTGTGTGTGTGTGTGTGTGTGTGTGTGTGTGTGTGTGTCCCCTGAGTAAAAAACAGCAGCGTCGCCAGTGCTGAATACCAGAGCGGTGTTTAGGTTGGCTCACGAGGACACTGGCTGACTGCCGTCTTGCTGGTCCTGACCGGGCTAGACAAAAGTCAGCTGCTGGATATTCAGTCAAGTGGTCCAACAAAACAAGCCTGGTGCGTTATGTATCTGTTGTTGTAATCAGGACTGTACTCTGAATGTGGTACTTTATATTAAAGCAAACACAGTTATCCAAATACACAATGCTTCAACGTCTAAACACCAAATATACACAAATAACAAAAGCAACATAGATAATGGAGTGAGAAAAAGAACCCAGGTAAAAGGAAACAGAAATAGAAATGTAATACTTTAGTGGTACAAATTTCTGACAAATGTGTAATAAATCCTGTCATGCAGACTGAAACAATATGTAATAAATATTAAGGCCTGTACTTACAGATAAAGTATCCAATGAGTCTGCTTTTATTCTCGTACCATTCAGTCTTATACAGATGTTTCTGATTAATAACAGTGTTGATGTAAAGATGTGAGAAATATTTAGAAGATTCAGTAAATCGTCACAGGAGTTTTGGGAAGCGGATCTGTGACGTTGATGTTGGTAAAACTGACTGTAGTGGCACATTAAGTGTGACAAGAATTTACTGAAACTGTGTGCAGCCAGAGGAGAAGCGTGGGACACACACACACACACACACACACACACACACACACACCAGCTAAAGCGTCTCATCCGCTTAAACATCAAAGTTTCAGGTTAATAATTTAATATTCACTAAAGCTGGTCTAAAAATACCTCTGAGAAGCCCATGGAGGAGTGTGTGTGTGTGTAAGTGTGTGTGTGTGTGTGTGTGTGTGTGTGCAGTACATGTCAGAAGCATTTTAAGAGCATTATAATAAAACCCAGAGCTTTCTTCTTTAAACGAGTGTGGGGAGGTTTTAAAACATTGACGTGCAGCTGTGGAATAAGTTTTACACCACAGTATAGAGACACTGTGCTACAATAATTGTCCTGCATTCAGTAAAAGTACAACAAAATGTACTTCAAAATATTTTAAATTTACATCTTAAACTTACAAAGATTCTGACTATTGATTAGGAGCATTGGGATGGTGGGAAACACAAGAAGCTTGTTCAAGAGTCAAACGTCAGATGGTTTTCTGAACAAAGGGCTTCTCAGAGTCACATCATGAAGGCTTCTAAAGAGACAGTATATGGCTTTAACACACTTGGACTGGATCAATTTCATCCAGGGATCAGAATCAGGCACCATGGCATCAGAGGATCAACACATCAAACTTTGTTCACTGAGAAACAGAGAAGCTGTCCCTGTTCTGCTCAAACACAGCAGTCATCTCAGAGGATGAGTTGCAGTCCAAGGATATCAGTAAACATGGGAGTATGGAAGTAAAGAATGAGGAAAGCAAGTAAAGTAGCCCTTTAACAGGTGGAGATGGTTGAAGCTACAAGCAACAGCAACAGAAACCCTGCAGATGCTGCATAGTAGCTCCCCCATTGGTGTGTGTGTGTGTCTGTGTGTGTGTGGGGGGGGGGGGGGGGGGGGTGAATAAGAAACAGTGTAAAGCGCTTTGAGTCACAATAGTTAGAAAAGTGCTATATAAGTGCAGAACATTTACCAAATATCAAAGATGGTGTCAGTTGGTAAATCAAAAGATGTATTTTCTCACAGTTTAAATGAACTTTCCCTTTAAAGAAAACGCTCAACTGTTTTCTTCTAGAGTCAGGAAAACTTAACATCAGCTGCAGATCTGAGAAAAAATTATTTTTTCCTCTGAGCGTGGAAACACAGCTGCTGCCAACATGTGTGCCAGAGGCTGCGTCACCTGAAAAAGCTTTTTATCAAGTCAAAGCAGCCTCACATGCTTCCTGTTTGTTTTTGGTCCAAACTCTCTGGAGAGAAACACCAACACCAGGCCTGTGGTTATCCAGCGTCTCAGAATTGCTCAGTTCAGGTCAGTTAAGAGTGATTAAGAGTGTCTCTTTCTCTGAGACACGTGATAAATAGGAGATCTGATCACAGTATCCGTGAATGATGAAAAAGGGAAATGGACGAGCGTTTGTGCAGTGGTGGGGCAGCATCTGCGCAATGTTTTTCTCAAACATACTTTAACCTGGTGTCATATTTCCCCTCAGTTTTTCTGACCGGACTGGTAAATCAAAGCATCAGCCTCAGCTGATTTGACTGTGTATGAGCAGAGATAAACACAGGAGATTCCATGTTGACATGAGACATGACTCTACCGCCGCCTCCTCGCAGAGATGTTCTGACCCATTCATGTAGGATAAGAGTCTGAAAATGTGCTGGTTTTGGTTGTTTTATAAAGAAATATGAAAACTAAGCAATGAGAAATCATCTTTGATGTTAATATTTTTACAACATTTAGTCAATTTGCTTTTATCCAAAGTGACTTACAGGTGAGGTACAAGGCAGCAAAAATCTAAGTCAAGCAGAAAACATCAAAGCAAAGTCCAATCAGAAAAGTGTTTCCGTTCCATGAGATGCAAGTGAAAGAAAGAGGAGAGGGGAAGATTTAAGTGCACAGGAAGGTTCACAAGAGTTCTGTTTTCTGTTTTTCACTGTTATGAACATGACGATGATAATAAGTTGCACTTATTTAAGCTAATAAAACAATACTGAGTCATTTTGTCATAGTTATGTATTAGTAAGATGGAGATTTATATGAGAGCTAAATTTGGATTGTTCACCTGTCATATATGAACACGCAGTCCAATCTTTTGAAATGAAAACCAAATTAAGTTTTTATATATATGACCAAACGTGAATAATTGATCCCTGGGGATTTAACTAGCCCCCAGCTTGTGTCTCCTATATGTTACATACATTCAATCCCAGTCTCAGTCCGACCACTGTTGGTCTGAGTCTGTGGGGGGTTTAAACCACGTACCACAGCTGCAGCTTCACTCTTCTGCCATCCAGGAGGATGGTGGTCGTCTTGTAGTCAATTCCTGAAAAAGACAGATGGAAAGGAAATAATCATGACTTAACAGTCTCATAACTGTGAATAATAGATGACATAATGTACAATTAATGGTGCAGATTGGAACAATTCAGTACTTTTAGATCAATCCACAATCCAAATATTCATAAATTGCAGCCTGATAGAAATTTGTCACAAATTGCTCCACAGATGCAGCTACAACACAACCATGTATTTACACCTAAATGCATCAGTAATAATATAATTACTACTAGTGCATTAGCTAATTTTACTCAATGTTAAATAAATTCAATAGAGGAAAATAGGCAGTATTTCACTCTCAAATGAAATGACAGAAATAGAATTACTCAAATACTGCAAAGGAGTACTACAATGTACTTTGCATCACTTCTAACCATGGTAACATGTATATGTGTGCGAGCGCAGAGTGGGAGCAGCCCCCCCCCTAAAAAAACCCAGTAAACCCTCTGCACAGTCTGAACTTGAAGAGTTAAGGTCCAATGGGAGCAAAGGGAGGAGATGAAAACATGATGAAATCTGGATCTCACCCAGCATCTGTGACTCACACACAAACAATGATTCAGTGAAGAGCAGGAGGTTTGTCAGTCAGCCAGTGTCATGTCACCCTCCTTCAGTCCACTTTTAATGGGAGTTTTTCTTCCTCGAATGGTACTGTTTTCACACACTGTAACATTACTCAGTGTACTACTGATGTGCATTCATAAACGTTCTGTAACACACACACACACACACACACACACACACACACGGTTCATCACTGGTGCCCAGTCAGTGAAAACACGCTCTGCTCATTCCAGCGGCTAACATCAGGCTGCCATCACATTAATCTCCAGAGTGAACAGAAGCAGTGAGCGGCTCGTCTCTTTAATAACAGTAATTATCAGAAGCTGTCTGCAAGTAACAACCTGCTGCTGAGACACTTCAACAATGGCTGACAACCACACACAAACACACACACACACACACATTATATAAATGCCTGACTATGGACAGATTTTGTGAAAATGGAAAGCAGTGGGCCCCTCACTCTCTTTTCGATCATTTTCAGCCTGTTTGTAGTAATTAAACATTTGTTTTTGGACTTTTCATGTCTAGTTTTTCGTTGTGAGTGTCTTTTGGAAAGTTTCAGGTTATTGTTCATCATTTTCTATAGTTGTTGTTGCTGCCTTTGGACCATTTAGACACTATGAAACAACAAATAGAAACAGTAACTTGAGGGGCTCTGGCCCATGGTCTGTCTGACCTCTCAGGCCCCCGGGTCACTCAACCCTCCATGCTCCTGACTGCTCATTACTTTCCCATTCTGCAGAGCTCAAAGGACCAATTAACACGAGGTCACACTAACTTGTTTAAACCAGCAAAACCAGTTACAGTGTCAACAGTTTATGCTGTTTCACAATTAATTTGGGCTCAACCACGTTTGCACCTGACCCTGACTGGATAAAGGTGGAGATGAATTCTCTCTCCTGGGATCATTGTGTTCACAAGCCTCCAGGCAGCTGGCCAGGGCTGATTTTACACCTGATTTAGTTTTGTAAATGAATTCTCTAATGAAGAGCTGCGACTGCCTGGCTGATGACGGGTCGACTGAACGTGCTGCTGTAATCAGTCAGTGACAGGGTCCAAAAAATCTGTATGAATACAAATACATTTGAGTATGAGTATACTGCTCATTCTGCCACCATACTGAAGCTAACTGAGACAACCTGATGAATCTTACAGAAAGACTGATAAAGGAAGTTAAAGGAAACCAACATTGATTGCTAATCAGACACAGGAACCGAAGATGATCCACCACACACTCCTCATTAAAGGCGTTTCAAATGTTTTTAGAGCAGATTTTAGAAGCCACTGCATCTGTGTGAGATAAAAATGTCAAAGCAAAGAATTTGCTTGTACTTTCTGAAAGCAGCGATGTCACTTGGTAAATGTACAGAGATGAGAGTAAAAAGGGGAGCAGCTGCAGGAAACAAAAAAACCAAAACAAACAGAAACACCAATTTTATCTTTTATCACGATCTGGAGTTAAACAGTAGATAGTGATGTTACAAAGCATCTGACATGAACGTGGTGCATGTTATAGTTCAACAAAAGCCTCTGCCGAAAGCTGTTGTGCTGTCTTGCATCATAACTTAAACTTCCGATTGTGACATTTAGCCAAACTTCTAGGAACAAATATCATTACTCTTATAAAATACAATCTGCATGTGAATTTCTCTCTGAGAATTTATCCTGTGACTGAACCTGATCGCAAACAGCACAGAAACCAAACAACTGCTTCACAAATACACAACATAGGAAAGTCAGATCTTTGGGAAAAAACTCAGTGTTGGACTTGACAGCCAATCAGCCTCTGAAGGACAATAGCCTGAAGACAGCAGTGTCTATGTTCTTTGTCAAACCGGGGAATATATAGCTATAGATATCTATATCTATATCTATCTATCTATATATATATTACACCAAAATCTTTGATGGTGAATCACGTATTTCTGTAGTTGCATACTGGCATCGTGCCTCTCGTCTCTAATGTCATAGCTCATAAACATGTTGCTACATAATATGAGCCGCTCGGCTGCGCGTATGTAACCAGAAACTGACATGAACAGGGGATCCTCTATAGAACAGAACATCTCATTTTTGATTGCCCTTCGCTAACTGAGAAGACCACATGTCTCTGAGGACCACACATACAACATTCTTTGAAGTAGTTTCACAGACTTTTTTAAAGTAGAGAGACACACTGGACACCGTTTTAAAGCACTTAGTTTGGGACTTACAGCAAAAAAGGTCGACTGGGACATGGCTACAGAAAACAATCACAATGGTGATGGAAATCTGAAAAACATCTGGTCAAAGTGACTGAATGTGGCACCGAGTCACCATGCATGTGCATGTATTACATGTAAACAAACTACAGACTCAGTTCTGCTCTGAGAGAAGAGAGGAGGAAAAACAAGATGTGTTATAATATTTACTCTGGGAGAAGTACAGGGTCATGTTTGGATACGAACATTTGACTACTTGTAGATTCTGAGTATCAATACAAGCAGCCAAGCAGTATTTCTACTATCAAATTACTATTACCAGTGTACTCATTTTGGTGAGTTTCTATTTTCATAAAATTGTGTTTATGTTCTGATTTTGATTAAATAACTATAAAATCTACAACTGGGGGCTTCTGATCCCAAACTTAACATCAAACTTTCAGTGGAAACCAACTGCCATCAGTATCATCAAACCTGGGGTCAGAGAAACCCGATTTCTCTGCTATGTATACACGAGACCATGTTTCTAATCTGTTTTTGCAACACGTAAATGGCCACTTATATCGCGCTTTTATCCAAAGCACTTTACATTGTTGATTGTTGGCAGTGGTTTGGCAGTCGATTGCAAGGAGCTCACCTGACCTACAGAGTTCAGTGGCTGAACAGCCGGGGACCGGGGTTCGAACCGCTGTCCACGACGGTCTTACCAACTGTGCTACAGCCACAATTTCACATGTGCGGGCCAAAGGTCTGTAGATGGTAACCATGAGCGGGAGCGGGGCGTTTGGATGAAAGCTAAGATCATTACCTGGAGTGAAGCCTCCTCGTATCTTTGACCACACTGTGAAATGGAAGGAATCAGCCGTTAAAATTCTCGATCCATTCCTCCAGAATAGGAGGAGGAGTAATGGGATTAGTGGTTTGCAAGGCTGTATACGTGGAGATACACTAACCAGGTAACCAGGTAAATCACAGTGAAAAAATATTTACCCATGAACTGTAGAGGACGGCAACAATCAACTCAGACAGTTACTTTACTTTAGCTGCTGTCTTGAGTATTAGTAGCTTAGCCTGAGGCCTTCATTTGGTCAACCATGTCTTAGTGGTCTGCTGGTGGCTCTGGTCCACTAAAGGTCCCTGTGGCTGGTCTCAGGCCACCTTCACTTATCACCCCTAACTAATATATATGCAGAAAACATCAACGTTCTCCAGCTCCACTGAAACAATGTGCTAGCCAAGGCCACCCCATCTGTATGAGTGGGATCACACATGCTGAGGAGTGAGTCAGCCTCTCCTGGCAGCACCGAGAGCATCTCCACTTTCTTCATCATTATCCCTGACCGAGCGTGAAAACACACACACACACACACACACATTTCCCAAGTTATAAGTCTTCCTCCCGAGGCTCCACTCTCACAGGCTGTTTGCTGGAGGTTCGGCTGAAAAAAATGCAGTGAAGTGTTGTTGTGAAGTTACACAACACTCAGAAGATGTTACGAAAGAGCTGATGACAAGCGTTCGAAACAAACTGTGAACAAGCAGGATCGTTTTTTTCTTTTTGTCTGACTAATTATCAACATGTGGGTATCAGTCTTCTACAACTTTCTCTGGAATAGACTGACACAAGGGAACAGCATCAGTGTAATAGGTTATTTTACAAGATTGAACAAATGAAAAACTTAGTTAAAATAACGGGACAGATGCCCTAATAGTTTGTAGCTCACTCTTTCACCCATCATCTTCTGGTTTCATGTTTTCCTGCACAGATTCAAGAGGCAGTGAAGCAGATCCAGAATAGAACTGACCCTCCTTCATGTTCCACAGACATGCTCTTTTCTTCTTCTTTGTAGAATAATTCAGCTCTTTCCTTCTATGAGAATCCAACAGCTGTTATGCTTTTCATAAGGTGAAAAGGTGCCAACACTTTCAGCCATTTCAGGGTACAAAATAAACTATGAAGCTGTTTGTGTGCACTTTTTCCGAGCTGTAATTAAGGCTTCCACCCGTGTGGTTCTGGCATCGTGCTCCTACCACAGCCTGTAATAGCAGCTCTTCTTTGGACTTGAATGAAGAGAAAAGCCCCCGTGAGGACGTTGATAACCGTTCCAAGAAAGGCTACAGCCCCCTTCATTTTCACCGCAGAGAGAGACAATGAACCACAGCTATGTCTCTGTCTCCCGTCGTACCTCTTATTAAATGAGATGACCCAGAAACAGCAGACATCAACGATCTGGTTTTCCATCAGCTGAGCCAAAGGGCTCAAAGTCGGGGCGGGGGCAGCGGGGGACCAGGCTCATTGCTCCTTCCTAAGAAAACCCAACAACTATCCAAAATCTCCCCAATGAGTCATGATCCACTTAAAAATAGAAACTAGACATCCGTTGTTTAATGATAATGTATTTAAACTCCTTCACACAAATAGTTTAAGATTTCCACAAAAAGAGTATCACTGCATCAGTACGCTTACCACAGGGTTGGCTGTTCTCAGACCCATTGTGAGGTTTATGGAACACTGAATAGAGCTACCAGGCACAGGCCCAGGGGCTCAAAAGGTCTGCGGCGCCCTGGGTGCACAAAGTTACTGAAAGCAAACCAAAAACTACCACAAAGAGATACTGAAAAACTTAAACTGTGACAAAAAAAACTTAAAGTGGCACAAGGGACACAAAGGCATCTATCTTTTCATGTCAGTGCACAGCGAAAACAAGTGTTCCAATACTTTTGGAGTAAATATATTGTTATGAGATGAAATGCATTCTGTTCAGTCTTTCTAAGCTCCTTTTATCCATCAAGCATCATTCAGGAATCAGCAGAGGTTTTTCTGCATCCGCAGCCTGTTTTCCGTCATTGCCGACCTTTGACCTCCCCGCTGCAGGCGGGTGCTGGTCAGTGCTGTCAAAATTTAAAGCTGCAGCAGCAGAGATGTATTTTCACTTTGGGATCCTCGTGTCTTATCAGCCACAACCACAAAGTGCAGCATCACATCAAGTATAAAAGGGTCACATTATTTTATGGTAAACGGTAAATGTTCCGCACTTATATAGCACTTTTCTACCTATTGGCACTGAAAGCGCTTTACACTGCTTCTTATTCACACTCACAATCATGCACACACTCATTCACTGATGGGTGCTGGTCCATCAGTGAATGCGGTTGTTGCTGCGTTGGCCAGGAGCAACTAAGTTGGAGTCAGTGACTTGCTCAAGGACACTTCGACGTGTGACCGGAGGAGGTGGGGATCGAACCAACAACTGTGAGATTGGTGGACAACCGCTCTACCTTCCTGCGCCCACTTTAGATTTAATATATATATTAATATTATATTATTAGAGATGACAAAGCAAATTTGAACTGAAATCATTCGTTTCTGCTCAGCTCTGTCATAAACAACAGGTTGTACATGTTGTTATGCAACTGAGTGTGTACAGTCAGCTGCAGATCTCCAACAGAGTGTGAGTCACATCATGTGTGAAACTGCAGAGCATCAATTTGACCCGTCGCCCTCCTGCAGCGCGAGTGTGAGTCACGAGCAGCTGCCTGCTGGAGTTTATTAACGCCACACAGGCTTCTGCAGGGTGTACGTTACACCACACTGGACACACACATACACACATTTGAGAAGACATGAAGATTCTCAGGCAAGTTCTGCTCTTGTAAAAAAAAAAGTCTTCTTCCCCAACATTTCTAAGTGGATTTATTCACAGTGGACATTAGACATAAAGGCCTCCATCCACAAATACTGTATGTTTCATAGTTGTATATTCAGATTTGAATGAGTTGGGGCTCAGAGACATCTCTTTCCATATGATCTCAGGTCAGTACACTGACCTGTCTCAGGTTGTGACACATGAAAATGTGCCCAATTTAGATATTCACAATATGCATGTGCGCACTCATCACCACACAATTATTCTTTACTCAAAGACGCAGACAAACCTTTGTGAACAACAGGAGTTCGTCTCATCTGCCACTACCTCTTCTTGTATTCTGGTGCTTGTGTTTGAGCTGGTGAAACCAATTCACGTTTCCTCCCATTTCTGTCTCAGTTTATTAATGTATGATTCACTTCCTCTTTGTTGCTGAACCATTTCCAAACAACAGAGCTCTTTATCAGACTCTTCCAACGTGAAACGTTCTGCTTCCACTATGTTCATTGTGTTTGCAGGCTCATGGCTGAAGCCCACATGCTAATTGTAAACATCTAAGTTGAGCAAATTAGTATCCTGAGGAGAAATTATCACGATGGACCACATGGCACAGTTCTATTAACAAGACTGAATAATCTGATTTTTCTCTGTTTACCTTTAAACCATTTCACCTGTAATATTCTTATAAAACTTGGTTGATTTATGCTCTGGCTGCTCGTCAAACCCATTACCTAACGACTTACTGGGGGTCATGGTCAACTTCTCCAGTATCGGTATTTGAAGTCCTTGTGATTAAGAAGCTTTTGGACGAACAGTCATTCTAACATTTTTTACTGATTCAAGGCAAACGTTGTGATTTTTACTGTACTTGTGGACAGATCATGAGAAAATGGTCTGACTTAATGTTTCCATAGGAACCGTAGTGCTGTCACCAGTGTGAACTCCTTCCTAAAAGTGACAGAAAACAAGTTCTCATGCATTGGACACTCGTTTATTATTTGCGCCAGTGAACTCTGACCCAGACATGACCGATCAGTTCTTATGCCACTAATCCTCCTAAGGTTATTAGATTTATTCATTTTTCACGGCTCTCTACACACTTTGATTAAACTGAAAACCAAAAACTCTAATCAAGTAAACCACCATTTGTCCTGAGTCCGACCTGTACTTGCAGGAATCAGTGGTGATAGAACTAAAGTACATATATGTATTATGCAACACCGCTGAGTTTTTTTGTAGAAAGTAAACTTTGGAGACTTGAAGCGCATTTTGCAGTACTTTTAATGTTGAACGCATAACTTCGCCTTGTACTGGAGTAAGTTTCACAGTGCGGTACTTGTACTACAGGATTCGCGTTCTTCTCCCCCCTCTGTCTGTTACTGGTCTGTTTATTCTGGGTGCGTAAACCGTGCGTAAAACCAGGTCTGTGCCAAAACCTCCAGAAATAACGCGCCAGGTGAGTTTGTGCTCACTGACCACCTCCTCTCCACCTGCACTCTAGGTGTGTCACCCACCGACTCACCCATGTTGTATCCGTAGGGGGATTCAGAGGCTCCGTCCTGCAGACTCGCCAGGATCTCGCCCTTCCCAACGTCGCTGTCCCCCACCAGCAGGAACTTGAGCAGAAAGTCGTACGCCCTGGCCGGGCTGCTTCTGTGGCTCATCGTCGCTCCAGACAGCAGCTGCAGTGTCCCATCATGAGATGAGACCCGGTAGAGAGCAGCCTCCCCTCGGACACACGCGCACAGACGCTAAGAGAAATAAACCTGCGGTGATTAGGATCCCTGCTCGATCCGCGACGGACACATCAAACAGTTCGTACCCAGGTGAACCACAGGTGTGCGGCGTGAAAACCCGACAGCGACAGGACGCGGCTACTGCGCCATCAGAGCGCACAGCGCGTGTACTCACGGAGCTAAAAACCCTGACAGACGGCTCAGATAGGATTTTGTGCTCCCGGACTGATGAGGATCCTCCGCCTCTCTGCTTCAGCGGAGGTGGTGTGGAGGACCGAGGAAGACAGGTGGGGGTGGAGGGGGGGGGGTGCGCCTCTGTTTACCTTCGCCTCATTGGTCCATCCAGTGAGTTGCTAGGGCAACCTCGATCCGCGATTCGACGCCAGAGACGTCCGTCAACACGTGGGAGGAGACGCAGGGCTTCCTGTTGGGGGCTACAAAATAAAAGCATGACAGAGTATCTGTATGGTCACGCGCCACATCAAGGAAAAAGTATTCAGTGGTGGAAGGAGTAGTTACGTCAAAGTATTACTACCACAACGTAGAAAACTATGTTACAAGTAGAATTCATGCATTCAAAGGCCTACTAAAGTATTAGTTGAAAAAAAGCATGAATCTTAAGTTGAAAGACTGTCTCTGATACATGTATTTTATAGGTTTTATTAATCTGAATCGGAAAAGTACTGTAGCTGTACTTATCAAATAAATATGGTGAAGTACCGCATTTGCCTTAAAATGTGGTGAAGTCAAAGTATGAAGCAGCAGGAAATACTGAAGTACAAACACCTACATAAGCTAATATACTTATTACTTTCCACCTCTTAGTACATTTACTCAAGTATCTATGTACAAATTTAGCTAGTTTACACTTTTACTCTATTTCAGAGGCAAATATTGTACTTTTACTCCACTACATTTGGCTGTAGTTACTATACATATTCCAAATAAAATAAAAAAAACAAAGAACTGGTGGTTAAAATTAAACATGACACAAGAGGAAACTCAATAAAAATAGCTCCACTTTTCTCTAGGCCTTATATTTCCTGACATTAATAGTCTGTTAAAATTTTATTTGCTATATGAATTTTCAGGTTATTTGCCTGATAAGTTATTTGTGTTGCTTTTTGGATCAGGATCTGGTGGAAGGACGTCCTCTATTTGTTTTGCTGTCTCACTTATAGAGTGGGTTGAATGCTCACTTGGCTTTTAAGAATTAGTGCTCAACATAAAAGAAACGTATTATATACATTATCATATTAACGTAGTAAAATATTGAGCTTGTGTTTTTAATATAAATATTTCCTTGTAATATTTTACTTTGCATCATATTCTAACCTCAACAAAAGACTATTTTTTTAGATGAACAAAAATGAAAAACTGATCAACATTCACCACTGAATATGAATTAAAAACAAGTGGCTGAGTGGTTCATATCTTGCTGCAGGAATCTGAAAATCCTCTCATTATTACAGACATGTACAAGAGTTCATGTTTTCTCATTTCTGCAAACATAAAATGATAAATGACGCAGTTCTTAAAGTTTCTTCTCTTCTGCTGACACCTGGTGTACAAACCAAAAGTCGGAAAATCTTTATTAGAACTAAAGCTCCAGTTTACGTCTTCTGCATTTAAAAAAAAAGTTAAATCTTTGTTTTCCTTACTTTCACTACATCTGTGACCACAGTTACTATAAATCAGATTTTCCATTAAGAAATTAGAAATCAGAACACAAATTAAATTAAGAATAACATGAATATTCAAATTCTTTAAATTCCAGTCTTGTTAAAATTGATTTAAAATTCAACTCCTTATCTAAAAAAAAGACAAACATTTTTTCTAATCTTTTGATTTATTTAACTGTTGAACAATTTAACCATTAGCTGTAACAATAAGTGTTTTTTCTCAGTGAGTGACAACAAACTGTTGTCAGTGGAATTTACAGACTGTCCCATAGAGACACACCGTGGCTGCGATTTCACAAGTCCCCATCAAGTTTTTCTGTAAATGTCTGAATATCTCAATGTTCCCTCTCCTGTGCAGCAGGAAGTTGGTCTGTAGAGCCCAGCTGTGAAGTAGCAGCAGGTTGAAATGCAAGTTCAGTTCAGGAAAGAATTAGATCCTGATCGATCGTATTTTAGCTGAAACTGATCCTCAGGGAAATCTCTATGTATCTGGTTTCATTACACCTGAATCTGTTATACTAATAAGGTGCTCATTTGCAAATCCTCATTTGACGTGTGAAAATCTGATTATTTACATGAAGACTAAGGGGGGCGCAGCAATTATTATTAATATTTTCCTTGTTTTATTTAAGGCTGAAGAAACGCTGAAAAACAGTGCTCTTCAGTCTCATGGTAGTGGCTGGCGTCTTGAAGCACACATTCCCAGAATAAAATAAACCAAACAAAAAAAGGACACTTGGATCATTTTGGCTCCTACACCGTTTCCCAGCAGCAGGGTTCTGGTTCAGTATTTTGGTAGTGCCCTCATTTGTAGCTGTACCCAGGCAGTGAAAGCATCTGACCCTCCTTGGCCTCAAAGAAGGTGTATGAAAGGGTGATGGTGTCCACTCGGGCCATGCGGGGGTCCTCGTCAAACTCTGGGTCGATGTAAAAGAAGACGGGCATGTCCACCTCCTCGTGGGGGTTCAGACGTTGCTCCTCAAAGCAGAAACACTGTGGACAGATTGTGAGGAAACATGGGTTTAGCAGCTTGAAACAGATGTTCTGTTGCTAAAGCTGTGACAGCCTGACTTTAAGTGGAGTAGAAGCTGGTGTGTATGACTAAAATCTCCATATGTTATTTGTTGGGTTTCTCTATAATTCTCTAATGTTTTGACCTTACACTGAAAAGTGCCTTCAGATGACTCTGTTGTCATTTGGTGCTTTATAAGTAGAAATGAATTGAATGGAACATGTGAAACCAGGACTAATTCTTTACCTGGATCTTGTTGAAGTACTGTCCTGCGTCAAAAGGCACCACGTTGTAGGTGGAGATGCCGATAATGGGTTTATCAGTGGGGTTTTTGGCTCTGTAGAATGCCAGTGCCGTTTCCCCTGGAACCACCTAAACCACAATAATAAAAAAAACAGAAATCATATAAAAATATTACTGGTTATAGATTAAAATGAGCCAAAATCCATATCTCTTAATCAGCAGGATGCTTCAAACTTTTTGCGTTGAAAAAAACGGGACAGTTATAGGAAACTTAAGCAGAAATGCAAGACAGTTTTAAGGGGGAACCAGGTCTTACAAAGATCTCAGTCTGCTGCGGTCTGAAGTTCCACTGCATGCTGGCATGTGTGTCTGCGTTGAAGGTGATCCTAATGACACGCTCCTTCACTGGCTTCATCGTCTCCACCAGGTCCGCATCATGGCCGGCAACTGCTGTGCCGCCAAGCCCTGAAGCCTGACAGACAACCATTGGGGTCACAGAGGCACAGTGAAGACCAGTAAATCAGAATTAGGATGTTTGACTTTTGTCTTTCCTACCTGACAATAGAGTCTGTAGAGCGGCACTGCAGCGTATGACAAGCCGATCATCCCCACCCCGGCTGCTGCAATGTAAGTCAGTACCGTCTTGTTTCTGGTTTTCCACTCCTCCTCCTGAGTCTTGGTCTTTCTGTTTCGGCTCTTGGTTCCTCGGTTCTGTGTGTGGAAGCGTAGAGGAAGCCTCCGTCGTAGCAGGTGTTCAGCTTGACAGTGCAGTGTCTTGGCCGCATCGCACCGAAGCGTCCGGATACATTGTGTTAACAGCACAGAGGGTTGAGGGCAGCGGAGAGACGGACGGAGCAGGAGAGGCAGCAGCATGACTGGTCCTGCAGTCAGTCCTCAACTGAAGATCACTCTCCTGGAGGGAAGAAAAACCGTATCAGCCAGCCCTGAATATAGCAGTTGGCTACATTTATATCCCATCTGAGACAGTGACTCAAAGACCACAGGGCTGTCATTCAATCAACAGCAGCCTGCAATAAAAACTAATAAAACCCCAAAAAACACTTGATGAGAGCACACCTCCGAACTCCATTCCAAAAAGTTATAATTCAGTAACACCAAGCTTCTTAGAAAAAGTTCCATGCCAGTTGTGAGATGTATGAATGGAAACAAATGTCAGCCTTCAATATCTGATTTAGCAAAAATGCACTTGTATTTTTCAAAAAAATTAAATTTCATAAAGCTTTATTTATACTTGTGTTAAATCTATGCCATAGGCCTTGTGTAACCCCAACATCCCAGGAAATGCAACTATGCGTTGCAGCAAAGCAGACCACCAGCAACTGTGGCTGGTCCACTCAGTTCTTCTGCCTCCATCAGTTCAGTGGTCATACTCTCTCTCCTCCATCGTCTGCTCTCTTTCCTGCCTTGTGGAAATTGCATCTGTATTAGCTCCAACTCACCATTACCTGCTCAGTTTCAGTGACCATTGTTTGAATAAAACACAACACCATGAAACTAGAAACCACACCTCCAACTACTGGCTTACAGCCTGACACAGATTCATGAACACACAAGTATAAAGGCCAATTCATACTTTCTGGGTCCATATCAGGATTAGGAGGGGGGCTTCAGCTTGGGTCATACAAGCTGTTTGTCCTGTAATTAATTAATGTGATACCACTCCATGCAAATGCACATGCTGCTGTTTAAACTACCTAACATTTGAGGACACAGACATGTTCTGCACATGTTTATCACAAAACACAATGGCAACTCTGCACAGTAGCAATAGTATATACTAGGGCAGTTTGTGGCAGAGTGTGCAGTGGCTGGGATGAGAGTTGGCACCTATAATCTGAGACCATGGAGTCTTTGACCCAAGTCAAGGAGTTTAAGTATCTTGGTTAAATAGAACATAAGATTAAGATTGGAATTGGTGTAGCGTCAGCAGCAATGTGAATGTTATACCAAGATATTGTGGCGCAGAGGAAAATGAACTGGAAAGCCAAGCTCTCCAATTTACCATTCAGTTTAAGTTCCAACCCTCAGCTATGGTCAGGAGCTCTGGTTAGTGACTGAAAAAATTGAGACTGCAAACAGAAGCAGCTGAAATTAGCTTCCTCTGAAAAGCAGCTGCTTCTTTGCGTCAGAAGCAAAGAGGTGAGGTGGCTCAGGGATCTTATCAGGATAAGACCCTGGGGCAATCCCAAAACATGTTGGACAAATTCAATATCTGGGCTGGGAATACTTGGAAACCCCCAGGAGGAGCTGGAGAAGGACGTCTGAGAAACGTCAAGTAATACAAGGGCAGCATCATCTGCATCGATGTTCACGTATGCAGAATTAAAAGTTTAGTCAAGTCGCCAGACTCTGGCTTAAAAAACCCTGACATTGGCACTGCTTTTCCACGAGATAAACAGAAGCCATAACAGGACAGAAAACAGCAACGGGAACACTGATGGTGGGTATGTGGCTGTGCGTGACTATGGTGAGGCCAAGTAGGTTTTTTCCAAAACTTTCCACTATCATTATTTATCTGTATGGTGACCTTGAGTGTCATGAAAGGCGCCTACAAATAAAATGTATTATACATATTTTTATTATTGTGACGCTTCTGCAGGGATTGTCAGATACTGCCCCACTGGCATTGTCTGCAACAGTCAACGTAGATTCACGCTTGAACCCTGCTCCGACACTGTAGTGGACAAGTTCACAGCAGCTCAGAGGAGACTACTTTAGAAGAAGGTAAACGGTAGTTCAAAACTTTAGAGCTGAGCTGAATTTTACTTTTATGTTGTTGTTGTTGCTTTTTTGTGTCTGTGACCTTTGTTATTTTCTTATCCCTGCGTGTTGGGAGGAGGCAGACAAGGAAGTGAATCGGGCTGCGTTACACCAGTAATTCAGTTATCAACAAGGAGAATAAAATCATAAATTCTGGAATTTAAAATCGACGTTTTCGCGATTCGCGTTATTTAACGACGGGCAAACATGACAATATGACATTATAGTTAACTGTACTTTTATTTATAATATTTGTAAAACACATTTAACAAAACAAGCCGTTATTTATCAGACATACTGTCTCCGACTGTATCTGACCTACAGGATGTAGAAGTCGCCGGATGGTAACAGTTTGTAAAAACTAAACCATAAATCACCTTTATTCAGTCATACAGACTGTTAACTTTAGATATTTAAAATTACCTTCAAAGATGGACTCGATTGTCATTCACTGCTGGACTGCAACACATTACCAAACATATTCGGCGGAAACGTAAAAGATTTGTACAACACGTTATTCGCTCCGTCTTCAACTCCAGGCCAAAAGGTTCCGTCTTCGCGAAGACACATTTTGTTTCCAGACAAATAAATGAGTACATATAGTCATGTAGTGTACTTAAACACACGTTTAATGTACTTTACGTTTTCTTTACTATTTCATCGTATAATACTCAATGTAATGTAATACCCATTACATCACATTTGTTTGCCTTTGTGTCTGCCTACGTCTTTGCAGTTAAATATCCTTGACACAAAAAAATCACTGACAAATATTTTGGAACTTAAATTACATTTGGAGCATGTCCTTAGCACTTCAACTTGAGAATGCATACCCAACAAATGCATTATATTTCCAATTAAATACTTCATATTTAACGGTATTTCAAAACTGTGGTAACATGTACTTTTTGTGTGGAAAAACTACGGTGGCCCTAGGAGCTCACAGCACTGCAGACTGAGGAAACACATGTAAATGCGCTTTTCTTAATTGATTCCCTTGTTGTCAAATTGAAGTGGGTTTTTTTTGTTTCATAACGTACTTGTGTTATGTCTATTTGCATGTGCCGTGAGCTCTGTGGGCCGTAAAAGCATAGGAGAAAAGGTTTAGCACTCAAAGCATAGCAATATAAAATGTCCTAATGTACGACTGAATGGGATTTTTTAATGATTTCATATGTAATGTATCGTTGATAGTATTTTTAATTACAATCATTCTATTCACATTCTGTCGAGTTTTTGTGCATCTTTTCTCATCCTGCAGGGCAGTTTTTCAGAGCACCTGTACCTTGAAAAACTGGTTTGACCAGTGTAACCAACATTTTTTTTCCTTTTCATAAATTACTCTGTTAGACTGTACATATAGTTTTATTAGTACAATTCCTGCTTTTAAAAATAATTTTACAATTATTGGGCTTCAGTTAAAACACATTCGCGATATTTACCATTTTGATAAACAGCAACTGTGAGGAGAGGAGCTACGGCAGCCGTGCGAGGACAAGAACGCGCTCTAGCTGCCCGTTTTGAGGGGCTGCTGTAGTAATGGAGGGGGTCACCGTCGGCCAGGTATTTGATGCGGAATGCATCCTCAGCAAGCGGCGGAGAAAGGTAAGAAACCCGTGGTTCCGGCTCAGCGCTGCCACGTCTTCTCACCGAGCCGGTTGTCGTTGCCTCTCTGACGCTGTGTTCTCTCCCACAGGGCAAGTTTGAGTATCTGGTGAAGTGGAGGGGGTGGTCGTCCAAGTGAGTAGCTAACGCTAGCTAGCCTCCGGGCTAGCCGACACATTCACCGAAAAATGGCCCCAGACAATGCGTGTCTGGGCTCGGTGTTTACGCTCCTGCCGGGGGTTAACCGCACCCCCAGTGGAGAATTAAGCCCAATTTCTTTTTATCACACGGGCTGATGAACACGCAGCCGTGTCTGTGTTTTCTGTGCCGTTTAAACACCGAGCAGCTGATGCTAGTACCAGCATTAACTGCAGGCTCGGCTGGGTCACCTGGAATCAGCCCGAGCTCAACCAGAACCTAAAGAAAATGCGGTTAAATGTCGAACTCGTGCTCACAATACACAGTGATTCTATAAATCTGTAGTCCCCGTGCTCCCAGGCCATCACGGCACCGGCTGGGCTGCAAACATTCATCACATTCGAGTGTGTGTGGATCCTATTAGGGCAACTGTACCCATCATTTAGCCTGCTACGAAAAACAAACACACTCAGTACTAAAGTACTCTACTCAAAATACAACTTTAAAGTCTATACTCCATTAGTACGAGGTAATGCTGCAGTAAGAAATGATTTCTTTGAGCTCCTGATAAAAACAAAGTATTTGAATCGCTACTGAAGCGGCTGTTGATAAGATGAATGAAGTCTGATCCAGATTTGTTCCACGTGTGCCTCATTAATAAAGTTTGATTCATGTACAGATTCAAGAACCACTTCACAAATGTGGTTTCTGACTAGTTACTGTGAGAAATCATCAACATTTTATTTATATTATTTCTTCAATTCACTAATTTAGTCAGTAGCAATAACAAAACTAAAACATCAACAGCAAAACTCAACTTTTTTATAGCTTTTGTTATTTTGCAAATTTCTTGTAAGATTTAAATTTATTCACATAACGTATAACATCATTTATGGGTTTGATAATTTCTGTTGACATTTTCAGGCACAACAGTTGGGAGCCAGAGGAAAATATTTTGGACCCGAGGTTATTGGCAGCATTTCACAAAAGGTCTGTTTTATGATTTTCGGTCACATGTTTATCATTAGGTTTGTCGGTATGTCTTTATTGTGCCTGTTTTTTTTCCCACATTCATGCATATATTAATAACATGGGTACAAACTTAGATCATTAAAAAAAAGGTGAGCAATGTTTTATCTGATCGGTCTAATCAGTCTGAAGATGCACATTTTGCACATCAGTTTTGTTTCACCATTTGAGATTTGTTTTATCTCTTAACTATTTTAGGCTGGACCTCTGCTCAAAAGTTGCTTTTATCATATATCCTTACAGATAAACAACAAGTTATCATTTAAAATAAAGAACTAAAATTAGAAAATCAAACTTTTAAACAATAAAGGAAAGATTTACATTTGTCAAGTCTCAGTGAGAGAACAGGTTGATTGATCTGAAAATGCAGTGAGCTAAGAGAAGCAAAGTAAAAGCTATTATAAACTATTTTAAAACACATTTCATTCAAATGAAGATTGAATGGTCTTCACATTAAAAACATGGACAAACTGTAGACAATCAGCGCGATCAATTTGACAAATCTGCTCCGACGTTTGTCACATGGACTTTATTCAGTGTTGACTTAGGAAACAGCCTCCACTCTTTTATTTTACCATCAGTTCTGCATGGTTGATCTTAATGCTGTCCTGTGTCACAATAGAGAACAAGAGCGGGAGCTGCTGTTCCAGAAGAAAGGAAAGAGGCCGAGAGGACGTCCACGGAAGATTCTGGTAAATTCACAGTACCTCAGTTTGCTGATTCTCTCTCCAGATTTAACAATTTCTGACATATTCTGACTTTTTTTCAGCAGCCCGTACCAACTGCCACCAAAGACAGCCGCTCCTCGTCCTCCTCTTCCTCTGGCCTTTCATCATCCGCCTCCTCCTCTTCCTCTGAGGATGAAGATCACAATAAAAAGGCGAAACCCAGCCCTCGAGTCCACCCAGTTCCCCAGAAGAGGCCCCAGATCATGCTGGCCAAACCAGATCCTCCACGCAAAAAGAAGCGTGGGAGGAAGCCGCTTCCCCCCGACCTGAGGGCTTTAAGACAGGCAAAGAGCAGAGCACCTCTCCCCCCACCTCCACGGCACCCACAGCCGCTCAGACCGCTCAGAGACGACCTACGGCCTGGGGTTAAGAAGCCGCTGCAGCCAGCCAGCTTCACCTACACCGGCCTGAGCAGGAGCTCCAGAGATGAAGCCTCTTCCACCAGCTCTTTCTCACAGACAGCCGCCTCCAAACCTGGATCGCTCAGCTGCATTTGGACCAACCGCTCCCTGTCCACCTCCTCTCTGTCCTCTGGGTCATCCTCCCACGTTAAAGCCAGCCCTTCAGGACAAAGTAAAAACTCTATGTCTGACCTGAAGTGCTCCATCTCAGAATCGGGCAGCAGCAGAGGAAACGGCTTTAAATTGTCTCCTGTAAAACCAGGCGGAGGTTCGGGGTCGTTGGGTTTGCACAGCAGCTTTGTAGGAGGTCAGACGTCAATCCAACGCACCCCGCTGGGCCAGAGGAGGCAGGAGGGTGTTGGAGGTCAGACCGGGTTAGTTCAACACAAGCAGCAGAACTCGGGCCTTTCCAAACCGTCGTCATCATCCTCGCCCACACCTCGAGACCGAGCCAACCAGGCGCTCAGCCTCCGAGCTCTGAACCTGCAGAGCGTCAGCAAGCCTCCGGTCAGCGGCACCCTTCAGGGAAACAACACGGGCGGCGCTGTAGCGAGGTCAAGCTTAAGGAGCGGCAGCAGTGTTGTTGTTAAAGGAGGAGTCGGGGGTATCACGCGAACTTCAGCTGGAGGACAGCGCTCTGGTCTGGCAGTAGGTGGCATCGCAGAGCATGGGAGGCTAAGAGAGGATAGGGGGAAGGAGACCTTGGCTGAAGGCAGTTCAGGCCGAGGGAACGGCAGTGGGAGGCAGGAGGAGAGAAAACACGGGCTGAGCTCTCAGAACAGGAGCCTGAACGAACTCAGCACTGGAGACTCGGACGATACCAGCAGCAGCGAATCTGAGCCTGACGCCTCTCTGTATCCCCACAACAGCAGGCCCAGTCTCGGCAACAACGCCACAGAGTCGGACACTGAGACGGATTGGAGGCCGACCCGGAGCCTCTTGGAGCACGTGTTTGTCACAGACGTCACGGCCAACTTCATCACAGTGACGGTGAAGGAGTCGCCAACCAGCGTGGGATTCTTCAACTCCCGAAATCACTGAAGGACGTGTGTGATTGTGCCTCAGTGTGCAGAGCTGAGCTGGACAAAACTGTCTCACAACACTCTTCAACAGCTCTCAGGGTTCCTACACCACTCTGTCATTCCCAGCTCCTTATACACTTGCACAAAAGTTTGGGAAGAATGTTTCAAACAAGGCGATACGTTTTCAATACAGATGTTACAGAAGTGGTCGACGATACAAATTCCCTTTGGTCGAGAATTTTTAAAAACAATGTAGGAACCCTGATGTTTAGACCCCATTTACATCTGATACTAAAATACAGTCTGTGTACTGAGAAGGAAAAAATAGGAAATTTGGTTTGTGGTGAAGCTTTTACATTAACATTCGTATTGTAAAAACCTCAACGCTAACATTTCCACTGAAGACAGTCGTGGTTTCTGAGCTAGAAAGCTGGGTGGAGGTTTTTCTGCAGGGCCAGAACCAGGACTTTTACTCTCAAGCTGTGCAGATGAACCGACCAACCATAATGCAGAACTCACACTGGACATAAAAGCAACAGCAGTACCTTAGACCATGTTGACTAAAGGCAGGAATCCAGGTATAGTTAGCGTAAATGTATATGAAGACAAAAAAAGAACTGGATTGTAGCTCACTAACTTTCAACTTGCTTTCTATGGCTTTCGTTTAAAGCGTAAATGTACATTCATGCTTTAACGTCCCTCTCACTTCCCTATATTAAAATATTTCTCTGGTTCTAGCTTCTCTGGTTCTAGTTTTTCATTGTTAGCAGATCAGATGGAGAATACAAACTCCATAGTGTGACCAACAAGACTCCATAATCTGAAGTAAAGGTTCCTCCAAGTTATGTCATCTGGAGGCATTTTTCAGCTAGAAGTAGAGAGATATTATGATACAGGGAAGTTCTAAATCAGTGAAGAGGTCCTTTAATAAACAAGTGAACACACACTGAAGTCGGTTGAGCTCAGAGGAATTCAGCACCGTGCAGTAGTTTGACAGATACAATCAGGCCTGTAAGTACTGTAATTAGCAGTTTTTTTCCAGAGCTTTCAAGCTCATGTCATGATCTTCCACAGTAGATAGGGCTTTAAGTGGAATCGAACGTTTTCATGTGATAACAGCGATCCTGTACGTGTTGTCATGTAACTGCTCTGTCCCGTAAAGATTAGTAGTAGGTAGACGTCACGTTTTGACTTCCCAGTTGAAAATGCTGCGGTGCCAGTTATTTCATATGGTTATTGATGGATTAAAGGCTACGAGCTGCTTCTCTCAGTTTGCAGACTGCATTTTAGTAGAAGGTGTAACAACGGGGTTGAAAGCTACAGATGGATGTACGACACCACCTCTCCAGTGCCTCAGGTTCTCCTCACAGCAGGATCATCGGACTCACTGCCACCGTTCAGCTGCTTGTGATGAGTAGTTTGAGTAGGAACGTTTGTGCTCGTTGGACCTTTATCCAAACTAAATATGTGGCTTTATCCAGGGCAGCATGTTTAAAGAAAGTACTTGGGGGGGGGGGGGGGGGAAGGAAAAAAAACAAAGTCTGTGATCGGTGACTTTTTAATCCATCTTCTGTAATCGTCTTTCAGTTCTCTTTGGACCAAAGGTGAATGTGAATTATCTTGTTTTTCATTTGTATTATTGACAGTATTTCTTGCACTACACACAGTATCAATGTAAGCTGATTTCTTATCATCTTTAAAAAAAAAAAAAAAAAAAAAAAAAAAAAGATAATTCATGATGTTATTTTTGCCAATTTTCTACCATTTGCCATCACAGTGTCTTTTGCAATTGGTTATGTGTTAATTTATATTTGTAAATATTTTTTTTCCATCCCATATTTGATATCTATCTGGTGCTCCTATTGGCTCATACTAGCTTCATACATGTAGCCTGTGTGCCTCATGTCCAAGGTTTGAAATAAATCATAAGCAGAAAAAGGTCTGGAAAGTAAACTAAATACAATCACTACTGTACTTAAGTGTTCACATTTATGATACTTAAAACTTTTATAAAGTTTTTAGTCTTTAGTTACTTGCATGTTTCCAATTTAATGGGTCAATAATTCTAATCATATACTTTTGTATTTGTTTCTAATACAGTGTTTAATTTCTCTGCTATGTTTCCTCCAACATTTAATTTTTTATTTGCTACGAACTAAAGGCTCAAATAGTGAGGGAAGAAAAATGAATCTTGATGATGATGATGATTCACAGTTACTAGTGTGAAATCAGGTTTTTGAAGTGGTTCAGTCTGAATCTGTGCCAGAACATGTGCATTCATGTTATCAACAGAGTTAAATGTGTTACATCAGGGAACTCACAGAAAACACTTTCTTACTGTTGCACTGCTACTTTAGGACCTAAACGTATATTCTTCAGACGGTACTTAATACCTGAGGGAGAATTTGAAGTGGCACTGCTACTTGTAGTGGAGTAATTTAGAGCAGCAGAGTCACATCACAGTGTGTTTGATGAGCGTCTGCTGTTTAGACTGTCACCAGCAGATGTCACAGTCTGACACTGAAAGGATGAAGCTTGTGGCCCAGAGACACTTCTACACATAGCTGGGACGGGGGATCGAACCCTTGATCCTGTGGTACGTGGACAACTGTGTAACCAACAGCTGGCCTGATTGAGTGTGAAGGAAAAAAGGGGAATCGATCCCAGGTTGTATGTTTGCTGTGTGTAAAATCCAGCACGTTACTGTGGGAAAGTTAAGAGCACAGGTGTCAACATGGAGTGAAAGGGACACTACACACTATTACACAGATAAGTAATGTTAATTAGTCTTTGTTCTCTAACAAGAGTCCAGATGGTTTGATGTGAGTCTGGAGTTTTTGGTTTTTGTAAGCTGTTTTAGATAAAGCACCAAGTCCTTAAACTTAAAGCTACAACTCATCGACTCTTTGTAGGATCAGGAACCACAGGTTCAAATAGCTAATTTACATATAGGAAACAACTGAATGCTGACATAAATATTTATATATAATTTAGACGTCTCACAAAACCAAAACATTTATTCTTATACACTTTGCTTCGAGTTTCTTGTCTCTGAAAGGTCAGGAAACCGCCAGGAAAATCTAATGTAAATGAAAACGTGCAAGTGGTCAGATTTAGCATGAAGGTGTAGGTTGTGGCTTTGAGCTAAACCTGAACACACCAGCAGGGAAGAGCAGGTAGAGAAACAAATTATGACAAAGTGCTTAATAGGTGTCAGGAAGAACAGCAGCAGCTTTACGTTCTTAACATGCAAAGGAACCAGACTGAACTGAAGCCACAGACAAAAGCAAACTGATCCAGAACCAAAGAGTCCCAGTGTCCAAAAAGCCAAACAGAGTAACAACCAACTGGGAAGTGACAGGAGCTGAATATTCCCAGGAAAACATCCCAGTTCATTATGTGGCAGCTTCCAACCTGTGAGCAGCAGGAGGAACAGACCAGAGCATTCGGTTCAAAAAATGCTACAGTCAGATTTAAAGAATACATTTTATAAACACTATAAAAAATGATAAAGTTGATACATTAAAAAGAAGAACAAAGGCAAATATACTGTAGTAATTAGTTATATACTTAATTTTTTTTTCAATTTGTTAATTTGTTTTAATTTCTACTTTTATGAAGTAAGTTAATCGATCATGTTTTGAAGAGTGAACACTTGGTTCCTCTTCACTGAGTATCAATAATTTAAAAATGTTCTGACGTAAAAACTAAAATGACAGCGTGACAGAAAAAACCCCAGCAACCTTTTTAATAAACAGAAAGCAAATTCATCAGCCGAGTTAACGTGTTAACAAATCCAGTTTAATGGCTGATTAATAATCTACACAAAGAATGAGTGAACTGATTAACAAGCCGACTGAGTGGATGAATTACGCAGCCATGACGACACCTTGTCATCACCTGTCAGGCTGAAAGAGTCGTAGTAACTCTCACACGTGATGTCTACAGCTGTGTGTGTGTGTGTGTGAGACAGAGCTGCAGATTCACTGATTTATGGCCAGAGCTGTGCCGAGAGGTGGAATTTTCCCAAAATAAGTTTGAGCAAACAGGCTGTGACAGAGGGGCCCTCACAGCACACTGGTATGCATAAACAGTCTGAACAGTGTGGGGCAGTGTGATCGCCCCCTTCTGCCCCCCCCCCAAGGCCTCCATCCCTCTCAGCTAACATACACACAGTTGCAGCATGTTGCAGTGCAGGAAGATGTTTTTACTTTTGTCCTGATGCTCCTTTGCAGAAACCTGGATTTTTATGTTGATGGGGCGGTGAATGCTGACAGTGACACACTACTGCCCCCCCGTGGCCGTCGGACAGTTTACAGACTGTCCTGTGAACAAGATCTTGTTTTAGATGATTTTCATTGTTAATTACATGTGACTCCGAAATCGGGGTGGAGGGTCTCAGGCCAGATCCTCTGTCTCCCCTTACTGCTCATATTGATGTGAACTGACCAAAACATGAAGAGAATCCATTGATACCCCCCCAACGCCCCAATATGCAAAGTGATCAAACAAGTGTCATTATCCGTCCAGCTGTGTCTGTGGTTCTTTGGTGCAGACTGAAATCGCTCCAGTCCTGCTGGGTGACTGATGACTGAGGAACTGTGAGAACTTTTTAGTGGATTGTTTTAGTTTGGCTTTGTAGTAGTTTAAGTAGTACAATTACTGCAAGTATTAGCTTTATCTAATCACTGCTGTGATACAAAAAAAATACTTTCAACACCTGTAGTTGTTCTCAGACACACAGGAAGTTCAGTGTTTGACGAACATTCCAAAGTAAAAGCTGATTTAATTCCTGCGTTTCATGGTGAAGTCCATGGTTTTTATTACTGGTGGACGTTATGAACAAATGGACAAAATAACAGCTAATCTGGGCTAAAGCTTGTCTTCAGGAGAGAAAGTCATTTGGACTAATTAGTCTAAAAATGTGAGCGACGGTTACAAATGACCATTCAGACGATGCTGATAGATAACATATCAGTAACACACACACACACACACACACACACACACACACACACACACACACGCCTGGAGAATTAGAAAATACAGTTCCCGGTTTCCGGAAAAGTTGGGACATAATGTTTAACGAAAGCTTCCAAACGTGAACTCACAGGTCACTGCGATGACTGGGTACGTGAAGCAGCCTCGTCCACGTTTTACACTGTGTAAAACAAATTATGTTCAACACTCTGAGAATAAAGTTTCTTAATGTGAATTTGCAGAGAATTAAGGAGATTTCGTGGCATCATTCAAAGACTCCCAGGGGACAAGACCGAACTTCTGCTCTGCGGACGTTTCCTTGCTTCCAGCTTCCAGCACAATGTGGATTAAAGAGACAGACAGAGGACGTGGAACAGTCCTGACACAGCAGCTCCTGATGTGTGTGTGGGTGGAAACTGGCGACTGCTGATGCCGACTGTCTCCTCGCGCACTAGTGAGAACTCTGAGACGTTTCGCTGTGACATCCGACTTCCTCGCACGTGTCCTACCTGTCCAAGCTGTCCACAGTTTGTCTTCACAGTGCAGCTGTTCCCGTGAGTGTAAGACAGGACGAGGTTCATGAACACCACAGGAAGCTAATGCACACAAAGAGCTGAGGACGGAGGCTGGCGGGGACAAGGAGGACACAAAGTGTAATAAATGACACTGTACTGCAAGTACTTCTCTGATTACACAGTATATACTCAGCTCCAGACTGTAGGTCATTGTTCAGACTCTGACTGTTCTGACATCATCACAGTGAAGACCAGCTGATCTTCAGATGAACCATCTGAGTTTTCTTCTTCCTTAGTTGTTTGCTGACGTCTTTTATGTTCCCGACTAATTCTTTTTATAAGAATGAACTAAATCTTTAATCCTGCTGTAATAAATTTGATTTGGGTTTTTTTTTCAGCCTCGTGCGGCTTTGTTCACTGAAGGAGAACCGATTCTAAAAGAAACACCTGAAACCTGGTCCAATTACTTTTGAGCTTTTAAAGTGAGTAAAATTGGATGAACATGGTTGGAATTGTCCCACAGGTCACACATCAATTTGAAGCAGCTGCTGCATTCACGTGTCACAATCAAAGTGGGAAAAGGAGCCACTTCCTGTGATAGGTCACCTTGTCTGATCACACATATGTTCTTTGTCCTAATCGTGGACGCTGCCACCAAACAGTAAGGAGCATTTTCTATTCCAAACACAGAGAGACACTGCGTTCAACATGGTGGAACAACACACAGTCTGTCCTCAGATACTAAGAGTAATAAGTACTTAATAATGTTTTATATGTGTATATATGTAGTGGTATAGTACATGACAGTTTTAAAGTTTCTAATATTTTTGTCTCCTCACTGACGTAATAAAATTGCCCAGTGTCATTTATTTCTACCTATTGTGAACCGTTTTGTTAGTGAACGTGTCCCAACGTGTCTTCACACTAGCACACTCCCAGTTTCACGTTTGCTGTACTGCTCTGCGTTAAACGATGAGAGGAAACGATGCACGAACACGGAGGAGGAAAAAAGGCCGCACGGGAGTAAAACCAATGAGAGACGAGGACAGGACTTTCTACTAATGGAGGAGGGGGCCAAAACTTTAGAACCACCAACCACCACCGACTACAAGCTCAATAACAAACACAAAGAATTTGTTTCTCCTTTCTGACAGATTCAACCTCAAAACTCAAAGAAATTGGAAGCTTAAAGGAGAATTCATGGCCCAGCTGCTGTGTTGGACAGGTGTCCCCAATGCAGTAGTGTGTGTGAGTGTGTGTGTAAGTACAAAAGGCAGAAGAGAAGCTGCTGGGGGTCGTGTTCCCACAGTGGAGCCGAGTTCTCAATGATTGGATTTATGGACGTGTGTGTTTTCCTGTTATCAGTGTGACGTCCGGTGATACACTGTTTCCTCTGTGAGCTGCAGTCTGGAGGTGGACGGCGGGAGAAGGACCAAGGACAGCGAGCCTCACGGATGATAACCAGCTCACACATCAAAGGCGGGCGGGCCTGACCTCGACCTGAAACCCGTTTCACCCCCCTCCCACACACACACCTCCACCTCCTCCTCACTGTTTGCCTGAGACGAACGACAGATCACAGGAAGTTACTGTGCACAGCAAGTAATAAAGACATGAATTAGAATCCAAGCGTCGTCATAACGGAGCTGCAGGGTCACATCAGCCACAGACTTTGTTCAGGAGCTGCAGCAGAAAACAGTCTGGTTTTTAACAAAGCTCGAGTTCGACCTCTGGTTCCACAGAGATGAGAAACATTCCTGCGGAGCTCGGATTCAAATGGACACTTTGTCCTCAACAGAAAGATAATAAAACATGATCATCCAGAATTCAAATGTTACTTCAAGCAAAAGTAACAATCAGTCAAATAAGAACAACTCCAGACAAACCGGAGGAGGCTGCTCTGCTGCTCTGCATCAGTTTGAATCTTGAACTAATCTTTGCTTCTAATGAAACGTGACAGAGAAAATCTCTGCTTCTTTCTCCAGACTTTGTGTGGATTGTCTCACTGTTTCCTGTTGTCAAATCTCAATGTAAGACGTATCTACAGCTGTTGGAGAAATGGAGCAGAAGAATACTGAGCTCAAGTACTTGTGTAAATGTACTTAGTTACTTGTATCCACAGCAATACCTGAATTCCTTTTCAGAGCAGCTTCCTCACAATGAAGACAAAAAAAACTACAACTCCCAAGATGCAGTTCAGTAACAGACACCCAATCACAGAGCCTCAGATTTAGCCGCACTAACAGCAGAGACACAGTTACAAACGGCTAAAAGTAGCTTCTTCTCAGCAGCAGCAGCAGCAGCAGCAGCCGCTGAGGCTCATGGGAAATGTAGTTTCATCACCTGTGCATCAACCTGACTTTTGGTTTCTCACAAAGAAAAATCTGAAAATGAACCTGTAGTTCATTGCACCATGTCTTTGTCTCATGCTTTGTTTTGTCTTGTCTTGGTCCTTGTGTCTCTGTGGGATCACTTCATAGTCATTTTCCTTCTGTGATAAAAAAAATATATAAATTTTACACAGGGCTCTACTCCTTTATTACTTTATTCCCAGTTAAAGGTATTTGCATTGAGTATTTCCACTTTCTGGTGCTGCACCACCTGTACCGGTCACTACTGATCATCAGTAATAAAAGTGTAAGTGCATCGTAAGTGTGTTTTACCTTCACAGGTACATGTCCTGATTATATTGAGTAATACCTTAGAGGACTTTTACTTGTATCGTAGTACTTTTACTGCAGCACTGAATCAACACAAAATAAAGCAACACAGATCCTGAGGTTCACGGAGCAACTGTCCCTTTTTATTTCAGGAGTCCGGATCCGAACGGACACTTGGTGAAGAACAGGACCACAGACAAAGTACCGTGTCTGTGTCAGTGATGTGAGCAGATCCACACGTGGTTCTGCTTTCTAAATACACACGGGTACAACGTTGATACATTGGAAATACAGCGAACTGGGTTATGAACAGTATATGAAGAATAACAACAAACAACATGTACGAATGTCAAGGTTACATCCTTCCGCTGGACAGCGTCTCTCCGCTGGACAGTGTCTCTCCGCTGGACAGTGTCTCTCCGCTTGACAGTGTCTCTGCTCACGGGAATCGAAACAGCAGAACGATGGAGACTTTCCTGTCTCTGTTCTTAGCCGAAAATTAACTGGGGGGGTTGGAGTCTTTGTGTGTTTGGACACGAGCACTTGCACTCGGATATCACGGGGTACTGGACCGGTATCCAGGCGCACTTTAGCCCCCCCTTTCTCTGCTGGCAGTGCCATCGCAGGATCGTGAAATGAGTGGATTTGGCAGGTTTGCAGACCATCCCTTCAGGGACCGAGCAAGACCGCTTATTGTAGCAGCTCCCCACCTTCACGTGGCGCGGCCAGAACCTGGTGCCCAGGTCGTTCCATGCGTAAACGACCGGGCAGAACGCGTAAGACCAGAGCCACAGCTGCAGCCGCCTCCGCAGTTTTTTGCTCGGCTTCTGCTTTTTGCCGTGCTGGACCTCGAACTCAATGGCCCGGATCTCTTTGGGCATCGCTCCGGTAAACTTCTGCTGCATCTCCCCGTCGCCCGCGTCCTCGTTCCCCGTGTATTTGTCCTCCGGCGGGGAGACGGACATGAAGAGCGGGTCAAAGAAGCTGCCCAGTGCGCTCCTCAGCTCCGTCTCATTGAGGTCCTTCTCCCTGGGGTCGAACAGCGGATCCGGATCTTCCTTTATGTCCAATACGGGCAGAGTGTCACTTGGCACTGGACGGAGGAGATAGTAATGTTGGCACGTGCCCAGAGACAGAACGAGCAGAAACACAGCCCAGCAACAACAGTGATCCATGTCCCCTGTGTCCGGCCCGGGTCCCACACAGTCCCACAGTTCACCTAATCCTCTCAGAATGAACCGAAGGTGCTGCGGTTCCCTCGGCGCCTCTAACGGGCTGAGAGCGCGCAGCAGACGCGGCGCTCACACCGGAGGGAGGACAAAAAAACTTCTCAGCAGCTTTCAGACTTCTGCTGGCTCATCAGACACACGGACAGGGGCCGTGACCCAGGTCACTGCGTAAGACGAGACTGAGGTCGGCAGGTCCCAGTGAGACAGCGCAGCGCCCCGAAACACGCCGCTCTCAGTCCGCATGTTGGCGCGCAGGCTGCTGCCTCTGCTCCTCCTGCAGCCAAAGTGAAGGCGCCGCTGACTGCACCCAAATATCCAGCAGGGCGGTGATGTAATCCCGCTCCGCTTCCAGACCTCCTATATGGACCCGAACCCCCCACCCCCTCATCCCATGCTGTTAAAGCGCACACACGCACAAACACAGACCCCTTCATATAGCGCAGGACGCAGTAGTACTAACAGTACCAGTACAGTGGTAACGATAAGCAGTGATCCAGCTGTCAGACTGACACTGGCTCAGCTGGTCTGGGCTACAACGGGACTGCAGCAGCAGGTTCGGTTGGAGCTGCTGTTTTTGCTCGTTTTCATATTTACATTAAATATATTTACGTCACACCAAGTCTCACCTGTCGTGGTTAAAGCACTGTACAACTGTACAAACCCCATTTCCAGAAGAGAAGAGCCTTGACAAGAGAAGGCAGAGATTTACAAATGATTCAAACCAACTGTTTGTCTCACGTCAGAGGTTCAAATTTCTCAGTTTGAGCCTCTGACGTGGTTTTTGGAAATGTTTGAATTTGATGTTCACCACTGTGTTGCATCACCTGTTCTTTTAGGAAGGAGGAGACCAGTGGCGTTTAATTGTATCAAGAAAAGATTCAGCACCTCATTGGTCAAAAAGACCAAGACTAAGTGTTTTCAGCGGGGGACAGGTCGGTTCATCGGCGGGACTCTTTTACCACTGAGCCAGGCTGATATCACACTGAAGAAGGTGGTTTGACAATGTGTTGCTGAAATAAACAAGCCGTCGTCTGGTTATTGGTGAAACGAGCTACCAAACTTTCTGATAGCACTTTGCTTTGATGTTTTCTCCTTGACTTGGATTCTTGCTGCCTTGTACCTTATTTGTAAGTCGCTTTGGATAAAAGCGTCTGCTAAATGACTAAATGGACACATAGTTCAGCATTATTAGACCTCCCCCATTATTAACCTTCAGACATTTCTAAAGAAAACTGTGAATTGTTTCCAGTTTTCATGCTGAGAACCTTTAGTGTCAAGGTTTTTGATAAACATCGCTCCATCTGTTTTTTTGTTTTTAGCATTAAACGTTTCCAGTCTTTTGTTGCTCCTCTCCCAACTTTTTGGAAACGTGCTGCTGCCTTCCCATTCAAAATTGAGCAAACGTTAAAAAGCAACCCCACATTTCTCAGTTTTAGCTTTGAATAGTTAATAATTAACCTACTCACAGTCAAAGAAAAGGTTTCCGGTGATTTGCAAATCGTAGAATTCTTACTGTTTGCATGAAATGCAGCATCCCGGCTTTTCTGGAAATGGTGTCCTAGTTTGTAGCAGTGGTGATGGGGTTGACTGTAGCATAGCTGCAGAGGTGCAGGGCTCCAGCTGCAGACAGACAAACTGCCAGAGGAGTTTTTTACGAGCTCTCTCGGTGCCAGACTCGTGTTTATTTTCTGACTGTCCCGGCTCGATGCTGTCGACCTGCCTTTACACTGATCCATCTTCTCCTCAGGACCCGCTCTCTACAGTCCTGCTTGTTTCTATAAACTCGCTTCGTGACGCTCGACAACAGCAGCAGCCGCCTTTAAAACCGATCCTCGTGAATCTCAGCTGGAAGGAAATATAACAAACTAGACCTCAGCAGCTCACTTAGATAATTCATCTTCAAGTGTATTTTCCAGCCTCAAAATGTGGAAAATCAGCTTCTGACAAAGAAATAAAATCATATGTGTCACAATATAAATCAGCTTGAATCATGCAAGATTTTCTCTGTAGTGCAGTGGTCTGTGTTATGTCTACATGTCCGAATCAGAAGAAACTGAATTATGAGGACAAACTACAGGCTGATTAAAGAGCTGTTTAAAGAGTCTCTCTTGCTCTGTGGTACCACATTAGCTCCAGCAGCCTGTAAACGAAGGCTGGAAGCACAGAATGATGCTTGCGTGCTCACAATTCATTCAATTAGACTGAGGCAGCAGCTCGGACCGGACTCCAGCAGCCAGGAGGCCGAAACCGTTGGAATGTTTGCTCATGTTGTAAAGGTTGAGTTATGAGGCTGATAAAAAACAACTCGAAAGCTGAGATAAAGGCCCGACTGTGCTGGTCTGGACTGCGCTAAGACTGGGACTAACAGACCCTGAATGTGGGGAACTGGTTCCTGTCGGGAATCCCGCTGCTCAGGGTTAACGTGTCCACGTGGGGCTGTAACACGGCGGTATATGGTGTGACCCGTGACCAGCGGCAGCTTCAACACGTTCCTTTACTCTGTGAAAGCAATTAAGGACGCGTCTGCCTCTCAGGAAAACACTGCTTCGTGAAGGGGGCCATCACAGGCCCGAGACTGAGCCCCTTTAAAGGTTTGACACCACCCAACACCAGAGCACACATTGTGTTCAGACAGAGCACAAACTTTATTAGTGTAGTCACAGCACACAAAAGATGAACAAGACATCAATAAGAGAAACTCCACTTACAACCTTTCATGTTATGAATGACCCCCTGCACCCTCCCCACAGTTACCCACTCTGTGGGTAATTTTCTGGCCCGCTGATGGGACAGCGTGTGACGGGCGCCTCTAAACTGTCAGTCAGTGATGCTCAGATAAGACTTGCTCTCTCTTTGTAAACCTTTCATTCTTCACTTCCACGTCAGGGCTGCAGCGAGTTGGCCCCCAGGGACCCAGTTCACGCTGACATGGATCTGAAGGCCCCGAGGGCTCGTGCGTGAGCCTCAGTGGACGTCCTTACAACGTGTCAGCTCCACTGGTTCCTGCTGAAAACATAAATATTCACAGATATCTAGTTTCATTTTCAAACAGCTCCTGAAAGAGCTGCTCACTGTAGCTTTTAATTATGGGAGAAGGATTCGAATCAAATCCTTAAATTTTCAGTAAACACATGCTGAAAAACTCTGTCTGTATTTGTGGCTCAGGAGACGCCACCTAAACCGGCAGCGGGTGAAGCTGCAAGAGGCACACGAGTATTTTCCCATCCACAGTCACTGGAAAAGGAGCAGAGAGTCACAAGTTCCCCTGAAGTCACTCTGATCCAACCCGAGCCATCAGATTATTTCATCCCATCCATGTGTCCCAAAAGCTGAAGAAGTGTTACTTTGAGCCTGGCAGCTTTTCAAAGGGAATCTCAGCTGCTTATATTCGCGACCTCATTCTTTCAATCAGTAGATTTCCAGTCATCCAGATCAGGTCATCTGCAAGTTGAGTCATACAAACGGGACTCTTTCCGATTAGTTCCAAAAGCTTCACGTCTCATTCATGGAGTTTCTTTAGTTGGCTTCACTTCTCACCCGACGCAATTAGCTCGTCAGGTGGACCCTCATTTTCTCCATAAACCACAGTGAAACACAAAGTGCAGAAAGCCAGCACCTTTGAGTTAATCAGTAGTTGGTAATACAGCACAGTAAAGCAGAAACAAAGTGACAGAGAGCAGAGTCTTCAGCCATCAGCTCCCAGTTCAGATTCAGGAGGGAGACCCCCGCTTTACTTTTAACACCAGGCTGAAAACGTTCCTTTGTGAACCGGCTCCAGACCTACAACTGACAAAGACAGACTAGCTCACCATTTTCAGGTGCTTCATAGCTACTAATCAACAAGTTACTAATTGTACTATTGTTGTTAATACCGTGGTCTCTTCTCGTGGACTGAACAGCCAATCAGACTGGCTGATATTAGTCAACAGCCAAAAAGCCGCTGGCTTGGTTCTCACTAGTGCTGACAAAGAGGCTGACGACCGTTGCCTGTCAGCCGGACACTGGCCGACCGTGGGCCGACCGGCTCGGAGCGTCAGGGCCCTCGGAGATGACTGGCTGTTAATGGTGCTATAAATCAAACAGAATAGAAGTGAATCGCTAAGCATCGTGTGTCTACAGGAAACCTGATAATGAGACTCCAGACTTTACCTACACTCGGCACAAATAAAGACTTTAACTCGTGTAAGTTTAAGATTTGGCTAATGTGCTTTTCTGACACAGATGTAGGAATTCTGCTGGGGAGGAGCAGCTGCCTGAACATCATACGTGGGATGAAAACATCGTACGTTTTATTTTGATGAAGCTGGAGGTTTGTTGCACAATCTAATGGGTAAAAAATGGTCGCCGAGCCTTTTAGGGTACAATCATTACGTTAACGTCCAGCGATCACATTCACTTATCATCAAAAGCCCCGTTCTGCCGTTGCCATTTTCCACAGATTCCCTGAATGTTTTGCTCTCAGACACACAGATCCACATGTTCTGCATCACTTTTTCCTTAGATTTTCCACAACACGCCAGTGATACGGCTCAGCGCAGTGGATCAGGGACTCCTCCAGCTCCCTGTGATGCTGGAATGCAACGTGGACTTAATCTTAATAGTGAATCAAAAGGCCTCCCAGGATGAAGGACAAACAGGCCGTCTGCTTCGTTCATGACCCGGCAAGATAACAGCAAAAGAAACCTTAAAATAAAAAAACAGCTTGTGATTGTTGTTTATTTGCCCACGAGCAGGAGCTTTGATGGTGAGACAGCCGGGGTAATTTGGACGCTCCATTTGTGTGAGAAGACTTCAAGGTGGCAAAGACGGGTCAGAGGCACGAAACCGGCTCAGATTTCACCGTCCCCCTCCTTCCTTCTGCCTCGGCCACAGCAGTACATTATTTTGTCGTTCTTGTTCATTCTGCAAAGACACATTTCACAAATGCAGATGTTTGACCAGATGTGTTCTGCTCATCGTGACAGTAGAACAATTCAACAGCTAAAGTCCTTCTATCTGGGTTTGTATCGGAGACAGCGGGGGACAAACTAAAGGCTTCTGAATGAAAGTTTGTGAGAGTTGGATGCTTGTTTTACAGCACACATGCAAACACATCAGCACCTGTAAGATTCAGCATTGGCCTTACAGTCTGTGTTTTATTATTTGATTATAAAAGTAAAGTTAGTCTGAATAAGGACGAGATCTTTTGCACTCATACAATAGTTTAATATCTGTGGAACTATAGTCATACAAAAACATGTACATTGAGATTTTGGACTCATTTAAATATAATGTGGGATTTAAGAATAACTGTTGAGTGGATTTGTAAGTGTAAAGTGGACATTAAGGACAGGGAGCAGAGCCAGAGGAGATTTCACACACTCGACACTTGACAAAGAGATTTTTTTGGGTGCAGATATTTTACCACCTTGGAACCAGATCAGAATAGTAAGCCACTACGTGATGGTGTCTCTCTGTGACACATGCAGTAGAATAAATAAACGCGATTGTGAGCCATAAATAAAAACATTTATTTTCATTTCTGAAGTATCAAATTTCTCTCACTCCAGTTTCGCCGTGCAGTTTTCAGCTCCCAGGCTCAACTAAATAAACGGATCTGTGTTTCCAGGGTGGCGTGGATTCTCACTGACGGACTCGTTGTGTGAAGAGCCAAGTCCTGCAGCGGAGCTGGCCAGCAAGCAGCGATCCTGTGGTTTGGATCGACGCTGGGGAAAACCCGCTGCCAGCGGTGGTGTGAGATTCCATTTGGTTCACACCCTCCCACACGGCGTCCTCCGACTGCTGCAGCTCAGCCTGACAGTCAGGAGTCCGGCAGAAGCTCCAGTGTGAGCTCAGAGGGACGCTGCAGAGACTGGATCAGACCACCGGACATCACACCACAAACCTTTGTGTCCAGCGGCCAAGAAGCTACAGAAATCCTCTGGAGGGTTCGGTCACATTCTCAGTGGTGGAAAGTGACTGAGTACATTTACTCAAGGACATGATGAATTCCTGCTGTTCACCATTAACAAATTATCCAGTCACTGTGAACAGCTCACAGATATTAAGGAAACAGCAATACTGATAAGAGGAGACTCTTATCAGTTTTGGGCTAAAACAGTTCCACCAGCAGCTTGTAAATGTGGCACAAAGTCACTGGCTCATTAAGCAACATGTGAATGTTTGAATCTGAAGAGCAGTTAGAAAGAAAAGATATTTCCAGAAGAAGTGGTGCTGTGCTTAGAGAGTTTTCCTGACTTCCTGTCTTTACCCAACATGTAGAGTCTCAGCGTTTGTTGCACACGGTGCAGTGACTTCAAACAAACTGAGAACTGGATGTTACAGGGTTGTAAATTGAGAATTTGACTATTGGGCTCAGCTCCCATCTCATTTGGTTCACTGTCCATGTTCCTCCTGATGCTGCACCAATCCACCCGTCAATCTCCTGAAATCTCTGAGGTGTTAAGCTTCTTCACACACACCGTCCCAGTGAATGTGATGAAGTCAACAGAACCATGTGATCTGCAAAAAGCAGAGAGGTGATTGTGAAGTTGTCAAACCAGGTGCAGCGTGAGCAATAACTGGGAAAAGTGTTGTCAAGTATTCGGATGATATTCCTGAAAATCTCAACGAGAATCAAACATGATCAACAGTCAAACTGTCTAAGACCTATAACTCACATTATTGGTCTGTAGACTTTCTTGGGAGCTGAAAGAAACTGTGTGCGTCTGACTCTCCGACAGGGATGTTACATTTCTTCTGATTGGCAGAGCTTGACTCACATAGCCTGAATGCCACAGATCTGGCAGTGAGGATGAGGAGGCAGTGAGGAAAACCGACCCACGGACACACCTTAGTGTTATCTGGCAGCTGACGGCGACCTCTGATAAAAGACAAACTCGGGTTTAAGTGCACAACATCCACATGAGACAAGGTTTATTTCAGTTGGTAAAATACATCCATTCATTTGAGTTCAGAAGTTGCATGATGACACTTTTTTAAAAACGCAGTCCATAAAAAAAAAAGTGGTACATTTGCTGCAAATAAATTAAAGTAGATTCATAATGTCGTTCGGGATAATTGAAGGGCGTCTCAAGTCGCACATCATTAAATAAGACAAAGGTTGATGTGATTATTTTGGAGGCTGATGGACTGGACACATGAAGACAGAGTTGTTCCAACATTTAAGATAAAACACATTCCAGACTGCTGAGAGCCCTCGCAGCCTGTTAGCAAACCGCTGGTGAGTTTGGAGACACGTGAAGCTTCGGGCTTCAGGTTGAACGTTAAAAACATTTAAGAGGAAATGTAATAAACGGACTGAACGACACTCTGATCCTGAGGAGAACGAAGCCCGGAAAAAAAACCCCCATCAACTTACGGAAAAGTTCTCTCTCTGATTCACCAAACTTTGGATTTATCAGTCTGAGAGGAAACGATTGCACAACTTGGTTTTATTTTCTTATCTCTGGCCTCTGGTCCTGATGAAAACACTTAATGTAAATGCATCAGTGTTTTATGTAAATACATAAACACATTATCGTCTTTTTATATCCGTTAAAGCTGCAATATGCAGGTTCTGTACTCTGCTGTCAGGATGTTGCCAAATCTCGCTCCATCCCAACATATGTTCTGAAGCTCATTTCAAATTCAAAACCCTACAAAAAGTTACATTTAGAAGCTTTAATGTAACAGTTAATAAATAATACTGCACATTACAGAAAAACCAAAGGCCATTTACATGACACTGCAGCTGTTTTTGTCAAACTGAGCTTGTGCTGGGGGAAAATTTAGAAGGTACAGCTGTTCTACAAACAGAACTAATATAGAACCTAATGTGGAGGTTGTGTATTGAGTTTTCTTGTACAATGAGGGATTTTTAGAATATGCTCAGGTGACAGGTTTAAATAAAGTGTTTCCAACCTGTGTGATCGTCTGACTGCTCGAGTCTGTTGCTCCCGAAGCCTTTACAGCGGCGAGCACAGCAGTAACACAACTGAAACAGGACAAGACCCGAGAAACAAAAATAAAACTCAAATTGTAACAAACCGTCATTTAAGAAACAGCCATTTTGGAAAATGTGCTTATTTGCTTGCTGGCAGATAAAACGATGTCTGTGTGTTAGCTTAGCATAAAGACCAGAAGCAGCAGTTTTACATGTTCATGTTACCTCACCTGCACCTTTGATGTATTGGGATGAAACTTAAAAAAAAAAAAGTATTAATTAGAGGTCTACATATTTTGAAACAGTGCACAAACACAGGCCAGCTGTTTCCCCCTGCTTCCAGTCTTCATGCTAAGCTAAGCTACCAGTCTCCAGAAACAGCATCAAGCTTATTGGACACATTTTTAATGTGAATCCTCTCATTAATTATCAACAAGAAAAACAAACATACCAGCCAAAATTAGCCAAAATGTCCAACTGTCACTTTGTTTAGTGCACGTCTGTCTGTACAACAATAACCTGATTGAACACATCCAAACAAACAGAACTGAACAATTCCACATCTTTCTCTGCAACACTTTTGACAATAAAATGACCGTAATGGTAAAAGCTGCCACAGTTAATGCCCAAATGCATCAAATATTCAATTAGCTTTTATTCCATAATTGCTCTGTGCAAACATGAGCAGGTATTTTGAACCACTGTGCATACGTTTGAAGAACATGTGCATGTTGAAACAGCTCTCAGACTCACTGACGTGCAAATCAAAGTGTTGCAGTTTTTGGTGCATGTTGTGATTAAAAAACCAAACTGAGAACTCACCACCAGACTCGGAGGGAATACTACAGTGTCTGCGGATGGTACTACATACGACGCCAAAGAAAATGTCAACACAACAGCACGGCACAAACACTGCACGGCAAAGTGCAGACTGTGTTCAGTCAAAACCATATCCTGACGCCCTAAACCCCTGACGTCGTCATGCTGAATCAGTCCCTTCAGGATTTACTGGTTGTTGCAGCCTAAATGCCTGATTTCGTGACAGCTTCTCAAAAAAACATGCCATGGCTCTGGCAGCATCTTTGTGATGTTTTAAATTACGAGGATTGGTTGAATTGATTAATCCTGGAGGGACTGACTGGATATAGGAAGAGGCACAAACTGGACACAAAGCTTTAGTCCAAAGTAACAACAGCTACAAACTAATTCATGCCAACAAAATACAGGTGTGACGACGCTGATGAGCCAAAACATTGTGACCGCTCACCGCTGAAGCCAATAATGCCCATTTTCTTGTAACAACGGCTCATGTTGAGGTTTGGTGAACACTTCCTGTAGTCAGCATGTTGAATGTGGAAAAATGTAAAGGTGTAAAGACTCAACTCATTACTGCCTGACTACTGGCTCAGAGAATTCACGGGCAGCAGTGGTAAGTACTTTCGGCTGGTGGTCCATGGAGAGACCAACAGGTTTCAGCCTTTAGCTCAATACTCCTCCCTCCAGTAAACTTTCCAGACGCTCACTGTGGACATGACTGTCATGGTAATACTGGGCCGACATCAACACAGGCTACACACACGCACACACACACACACAGACTGGTGTGTGTTTGCCATGGTCAAAGCTCCTGAACTTCCAGTTTACTTCTTTGTCCCAACATACAAAGGGCTTGTCTGACATCACTCATTGGACTCACCAATCGGACAATAGGAAAGTCCAGGGAGCTAAGTGCAGATCTGAGGAAGACGATGGCAGATTCACATAAGTCTGGAGTATCTCTTTGTGCCATTTCTAAACAAATGCAGATTCCAAGATCATGACTTCGAACTACTATACAATAATACAAGTTACTGGGAGGTGGAGCCCATTTCTAGGCCTAGAAGAAGACGCACACTGTCTCACTCAGTGGGGACAACCAATGAGGGGACATTGTTTGAGATGGTCGTCAGGAACAATACAGGAACCATCATTGGTTGCTGCTGGAACACCAGTGTCAACATCTGTCAAGCAGGTTTTACATGACCATGCAAGAGAAAAGCTGCGTGTATTTAAAGGACGACCTACTTTCTGCTGCTTCAGGTCAGGGTGTGAATGTACATCTCTCTGACTTCCATATATTCAAATATTTCTCCAATTCTAGCTGAAAAACTCCTCCAGATGACATCACCCACAGGAGTTATTGGCTGCTGACTACAGTAAACTATAGTATGAGCAACACAGTCTGAACAGAAGATTACTCCTAGTGAGGTCACCTGGAGGCATTTTTCAGCTAGAAGTAGAGAGAGATTTTAATATAGGGAAGTCAAAAGGAAGATAATAGCATTTATGTACATGTAATCCCCAAACTAGAACCCAAAGAAGCAAGTTAAAAATCAGTGAATGCTTCCTTTAAGCTTCATGTTAGACGAGAAATTTGCGTTTCGAAGAGTGAACCCTTCCAACAGGACAGTGAGCACATATCAAAGCTGTGTAAATAGATACAACATGCTGACATGAAGCTTTAGGAAAGACCTTCATAAAGTACTGACCTCAAAGAAACATGGACTGTGCTACAAAACCTACTAATTTAATTTGACTCCACCTGTTCAGTCAAGAGGATTAGTTAAATATCCAACTACAAGTCTGACAGAAACTTGTCGGTCGCTACCAAAAAGTATAAGATTTGCTAATGTTTGGTTTTGACACTGTGTTTATAATTTTGAGCCTGTGCAGACGTCAAAACTAACTTAAAAACTAACTAAATTCTTGTGGCTTTTGTTTGTTACATTATACTGTCTCAGCAAAGAATGCTGGTAGAAATACTAAGCTCAATACTGCTGTAACAGTCATGTCCATGATCAGCACTTCTGGCTCTGTGGCTTGGACTGAGTACATATAGACAATCCGGACAGCAGAGAGCGAGGTGACGGAAAGAGCAACATAGCTGCACAGCCAAGAGGAAGTTTGAGAACAGCAATACAAACTGGTCCACTGACTTTCAGGTAACTTGTGTGCTGGTGGTGGGATGTTGCTGTAGCTTCAGCAGCTGGAGCTTGTAGTTAGGTTGGTGATGCGGAGCTGTTTTGGCAGCATGGACCAATATACTCAACAGACAGTCACGATGTTTTGGCTCATCAGTGTATATGTCAACATTCCAGGTAAAATAATACATCTTTGAGTCAGAGAATACAAAAATACATCATGTTTTAAGGTTTCTAGTGTTCTGTGTTTAGTGACTGAGGCAGGTCACATTTTTGAGACTCAAGGGAACAATATAGATATATATATATATATATATAATTGTTTTCTTTAACTGACCACAAGTTTATTTGACCACATTAAGACCAAAGGGAGCAGCTCAAAATAACACTGATTGAAGGACAGGATTCAATCATCACAGGAGACCACAAACAAGCAGACTAAACTATACATTCACTTCAAGTAGAGGAGAATCCATGCTCTGAGGATGGGGCCACAGAAAAATAATATTAATGTGCAGAAAATATCTCCAATTATTTGATTTAAGAGTTTGAGAAAATTCAAATAAAGTGGGAATGATCAAATCACCATCATTTGGTCAATGAGAAGAGTTGTGTGCAAAGTTCCTGGTTGGAGAAGCAGTGCTTGGTTTCTCGTTGCATTGATTGTTTTTTGTTTTAACAGTCGGTGCCATGGTTTCTGAGGCTTGGCAGGGTTGAACCAGCAACGTTAGTCTACAGAGAGGTTTGAGGCCCCTGATAACACGCCCAGCCAATCGTCGCTGTGGTAAGACAGAAACAGGTATACGGAGAGTCAGAGGGTGGACAGTGCTGATGAGGAAGAGAGACCCAACAGCTGATGTCCACATTTGATGCATGCGCTTCACCTTTGACCAGAGTTGTTTTAAAGCTACACTGGGCATTTTTCAAATTCGGTGACACAAGTAGCAGCAAAGGCTAAATAGTGGTTTCAGGGTTAAGACTTTACACTTTACACCAGAATTTGGATTTGCACCAGTACACATCAATGTGGCCGGATTTCGGCCACAAACGGGCGGATGAGACAGGATAAATCTGAGGGTATGTGAGCAACAATAACAGGAGTGAAAGGAAGAGGGAGAAAACATACTTAGAGTTAAATATTATCCACATTTTTAAATACAGGTTTTATGTAAAAAATCGTGCCCAGTGTAGCTTTGAACACACAAAAGTATCTGAACTAGACCAAAGTGCTGCCTCCTCAGCTGTTGCCTGAATCTACAGTGTACTGCTGAGTATCTCTGACACTTGAGTGTTGGTTTGCTCGTCTGAGTCTATGTCCTGGGCGGCAGCTCCTTCTGCTTCCTCGTCTTCCCCTCCAGACTCTGCCTGTGCCACGACCACCGATACCCCGGCAGCTTTCACGTGCTCCTCTTCCCAGCTCCTCCTCTCGTAGCCCGGCGACAGCTCTTTACAGGGCTCCACAAAGATCCTGCGGACGTGGGGCCGGGGCTCCCGGTGTCGTGCTTTCCGGTTGTCCAGAACACAGGAAGAGTGGCTGACATAGGTGGTTCCCTGAGGGCTGGGCAGGTCCCCGGGTGGTGGCAAGTCCAGGTCGAGCTGCCTGGTGTAAACGCCCTCAGATAAAGATCCGGTGTGACTCTCACCGCTGTGGCCCCGGAGCCAGCGCTGAGGCCCGCTGAAGTACTGACCCCTGTGGCTCCTGGAGAGAAGGTTGCGTTTGGCAGGGGGGTTGGCGAGGGCCCTCAGTGGAGCAACACCCTCCTGTTGGCTCTTAGAGAGGGAGAGCCCCTCCAGAGTCTTGGTGGTGTCAGAGAGTGATGGGGAGAGAGGGAGGGACAGAGGCAGGTCTTTAGAGAATCTGGGGGACAGGGGGAGAGACGGAGAGGTAGGAAAAGTCCCGGAGATAGAGGGAGAGTGAGGCAGACCAGAGGGGGAGAATGGAAAGTCTTTCATAAGAGAAGGAGAGTGGGAGAGGAGCGGTGACGAGGAGGGAGTGTCTTTAGATGTGGGATCCGTCGTCACAGGGGAGAGGGGGAGATCTTTGGGCGAACAGACACTGTACCTGAAAGAGGGCACAAAACCATGAAAGGACCCACTGAGTTTACAGAGATTATAACACTGTGGACACGGTGGAGGATGTTTTTCAGCACTTTTGTTCTTCTGTGTGTATTTTTGTTAAATAAAACCAAGAATTATGAATCATGTCAGTGTCTTTGCAGATGATATCTTGGTCAGTTTCCTAATTTGGTTTTATTTGCAGACTTGTGTCAACAAGGTTCTGTGCTGTTTACACAGAAGATTAACTGGAAGGGATTTTGGTAACTCATCCACAGCTGACACAATTCATTTAACAGGAAAAGTATGAGCCCAACATGCACTGACATGAAAAAGACACAAGCAGAGCATTTACCAAATAAGTTGTTAAGTTTACCCCTAAGAATGATTCAGCTGATTTTTTCTGCTGAAAAACTAGTCCATGCATGTGTTAGAGGGGACTACTGAGGTATCCCAGTAACTCCAACTGATCCAAAACACTGCAGTGAGAATACTAACTGGAATTATAAAGACAGATTTTATTTCTATGTCATTATCTGCGTTCCAAAGCTCCCCTTAAAATCTACAATCTAATTTAAAACCACAAAGTAAGAGAACAGGCCTACTTGTGGTTCCCAGAAGATCCAAACCTAGAATGGGAGGTAGAGCCTTTAGCCATCAAGCTCCTCTCCTGTGGAACCAGCTCCCAGTTCAGATTCAGGAAGCAGACACCCTCTCTACTTTTAAATATAGGCTTAAAACCTTCCTCTTTGATAAAACTTATAGTTAGAAGTCACTGATCAGTGACTCTGAACCAGCTTTTAGTTCTGCTGCTATAGACTTGGACCACTGGACAGGCATCTCCAGCATTGGAGCTGTGTGTTTCCAATGTGCAGTTACTGTTCCTACCAACCTGTCCAATGGTTTACTGTTGCTTCTTGTTGCTCCTTTTCTTTTCTCTCTCCACTTAACTCTGCCACCCACCCTGAGCCTGATTCTATTTATCTGTATAGCCTTCACTCTATAATGTAAAAGTGCCCTGAGATGCTTCTGCTGTGAATTGGTGCTACACACATGTAACTAAATTGAAGTGAATAACCATTAAAGTGACTACATCCGTATGGCACCATACAAGAAGCTGCTGCATGTCATCTACAAACTAACTACCTGAGCTCGTGGATCTGGAGCACATCTGGGGCACTGCCGCCAAGCGAGTGCACAGCCTGATGAGATAGATCCTGGGGAGGAGAGTAGAGCAGGTCCAGCTCACGGGGGCTCAGGGCATCACTGGAGTCATAGTCACTGTCTGTAGGCAGAAAAACCTCAGAGAAGCCGTCTTCATCTGAGCCAAGCAGAGAGTCTAAAGCACACAGACAGAACATCAGGGCGATATTTCACATTTATATTTAAGTAGCAGCTGCTGTGGTGGCTCACCGCTAATGGCTTTTCTCCTGCGTAGCTCAGGAGACGGGGAAGGTGTGGCCAGGTAGTCCATGGTTGAAGATGTGGAGTCCGTCTTCTGTTGGCTGGAGTCGCTCTCTGGAGCATTGGCATCCACCAGGCAGGTGATGGGGACCCCCCCTCGAGGCTGCTTGTAGCGCGCATACTGCAGGGCATCGGTAATCCAACGAAGATCGCGGCGCATTTCATCCAGCTGCTACAGAGGAACAGAGGGCGAAGCACAAACACTTAAAATCCAAAGAACTTGTGTTGAATAAAGTCGTGAAGTATGAGTTTCACGATCAGTGTCTGTTTCTACACTTGTTTGTCATGGGGTTAAAACATAAAGCAGACGTCAGGCAGACGTCAGGTTTCACTGCTGTTTACATCCATGTTTCCGAAGCCAAAGTTTGGAGGCCATGGGATGATAATGTTGTGTGCTTTTTTAAATTCTGAATCAGTTAAATAGAAAACAAAATCGAATAAAATAGTAAACCTCTTCCACCTGTGCTGTAAAGGAAACAGATCCTTAGGATCAGTGGAGTTTCTCTGTCACTGAGCGTAAACTATCAGGACTAAAAGTGAGTGTAAAAGTGTTTGAGTGTTTGTTTTTGAAGAGAAGCGTGAGAAAACGTTAAGCAGCAATTAGACAGAGCAGGAGACACACACACACACACACACACTGACAGCCGATGACTCGGCTGGAAAGAATGCCGAGGCTGCGATGGCAGAGCAAGAGTCTGTCGAGACAAAAACATAAAGGAGATTCCTGCTCGTCCCACAGAGGCTGCACAAAGCAGGGAGACATTAACTGATGCTGTCCTCTACACTCGCTCTATTCATTTCATGTAGCCATTTAACTTACAGGATCAGGGTGGTGGTGCAGAGCCCAATTCAGCACTGCTTTTGTGGATTTCTCTGGGTTTCTGCTAATGGCACCTACAACGTAATTAGTACCTTTTCACAATCACACCCATTAAAGAGAGAGAAAAACAATAGATCGGACAAAACCATGTGAATTTACTGACAAATCACAGTATTTAAAGTAGCTCCCAGTAGTAACTAATAGGAATCTCAGTAATATAATAAGTTAATCATCGATCATCCGTCCACACCTGTGGTGAACATGAGGATTCACGTTCTGTCACAGAGGGCAGATGAAGGTTGTTTGTGTGAATGTGGAAGTTATTACAATGTGAGAAACTTTCCGGAGCAGAGACGCATCTGCAGCAGATCAGAGTGTGACAGCAGATTCACAGCTTTAAGATTTAGAACAGGGTGAAACACACAGAGAGAGACGTACTGCAGTTACAGCAGCTCTCTGCTCAGCATCACTTCCCACAAACCTCTGTGTCTGTGTGTAAAAGTCCAGCCAGTGTGGATCCTGCGTCAGTTCCCGACAGAATTCACTCTAATGTGACGCCAACGCAGGGACAAGATCCTCAAAAAGGAAGACTGATGAATCTGATGCTGTAAGCTTTGTGCAATAATCTGCTTCCTAATCAGAGAAATTCAGGGTGTGAATCAAACATTTGAGATTGTAATTTACCATTTTATTAAATTTGCCAAAAATGTAAACTGCCAAAATGTAGTAAAAGTATTTTCACGTGTGCTTGATTGGATTTAGTTTTATCGCATTCTAAAGCATGTTGAATGTTTTTACACCTGTAAATGGGAAAGTCTACATAAAGATTAACAGATTGCAATGTAGTGTACGGTGTCCTAATGTCTTTATATGTGATGTGGAGCAGAAATGAACACTTGAAGCTGTGACGAAGAAAAGCCACATGTGGAGCGTGCAGACGTTTCTACAGACAGCGGCAGCCAAAGATTTTCCTCCATCAACATGTGGTGAGTCTAAACAAACTGTCCAATTAGACGGCATCACGTCATCTTCACACTAACCCACTTTCACTGCAACACACACACACACACACACATGTTGAGGCGTCCTGGATCAGACATGCTGAGGCACTGGAGTTAAGACAGTTTTGGAGAGGACATCAGAAAGTCTTACATGCAAGCTGAACCATAAAGAGATGAGATTTTTGTAAAGTCAAGGTACATTTGTTTGCACAGAACATTTTCATTCAGCGAGGGCCATTTAAAATGCGTGAAGACATTTTAGAGCGAGGACTTTTAATTTCTGTAAGGAGAAGACAGTTCTTCAGAGTTTGAACATTATTAGACACTGGCTTTGGTTTAAAAAGGTGGGAAATGAAATGGATTTTTTAAAACCAAGACTGAGATATTTTGGAAACTAATGACGTTTCAAATTAAGACATTCACACAAGTGAAAGGAATATTTGTAAAACCAGGAGAACTTCATTTTAGACCTTAGAACTGAAAAAGTAAAGACATTTTCACAGTGTGAAGTTTTTGGGGAAAGCTTTACCCCCAGACGACATTTTGTAAAGTGGGGACATTTTTAACATTTATTTCAAAGTTATTTAAGCTATTTCATGTTGGAACGTCCTGTCTACTGCAAGAAAGAAGCTGCAAAGGTGGACCAGAAAAAAGGGTTAAATCCAAACCTTCAGATGTGTAAAGGGAACACATGCAGCTTTTAAGCCTTTCAATTGGGGCATTTGTGAAAAATAAGAACCAAGATTTGGGGCCAGAAAGAGTTTCATAATGCTCAGAAACGTTAGTCCAACTTTTTTATTTGTTGACAGACACAGCCCTTTGCTGTCTCTAATGAGACGCTCACACCTCCGTGCGCTCTCTTACTTTTTCCCCTGACGTTCCCTCTGTCTCCGAGCAATTTGTGGTTGGAGGCGACTTTTTTCCAAACTTTAAAAATCACAGACAGACGCTTTCTCACATACACACACACACATCTCTGGCAGCGGCGTGATCGGAGAGCACCCGTGTGGTTTTGTGGTCGGTTTCCATTTACAGCAGCTCTTCATAGAAAGAAATCTCCAGATGGGTTCACTTTCATACCCGATGTTTAACAGTAGAGAAACATCTAATAGTCTCAGTCATTAAACGGCTCTTAATAGATTTGTTTTAATACTGTCTTCTTTTCTGGAGATGAAATATACTTTGATACTGAAAATGAGGTTTAATAAAGGTTCTGGTCTAGTTTCAAACTAAATGCAACATTTAAGAGTCTGCCTGAGCGTCCAGGCAGCTAGGGTTTAAAAATAAGCTTTGGCTTCAGCCTCCTCCCTTTTGGTCTCGTTCGAGAGGATCTCAATCCTCATACATTAGAGCACTGATTGTAAATTGTCCAAAGATGCAATGATGAATATAAGCTAATTATAAAAACTCACGATTGAGTTAATGAGTGCTCTATATTAAGCTCACCATTAAAAATCTCCAACAGGTTGTTTATTGATCTCTGTCCACATTAAAATGTCACTGGTGATTCTGCTCCAATGTGAACGTGTGGAAGACTGACAACATGAGCCAAGATGACCTGTTGTCATCGTAGAAATCCCGACACATTATTCGAAAATCAGAAAGCTCCTCCCTGAATGTTTCAGTCCAAGTCAACCCGACATGATCACATAAAATAGCAACCACACTTTTCCCATTTTGTCAGGCCACAGTCCGACCCCAGCCCTCACTGAGACTGTTACACCAACGTGGGAAAACGACCCGAGTGATAAGAAATCTGAAGAGATGTAGGAAGACTGTTTACAATGTGTACACAGACCATAGTACTCAGAGGATAAGCTCTCAGCGTTTTCCCTGAGGTGTCTCCATTATGTGAAAGATGAAAGTCTGCAGTAGGTTCCCTGACACACTGCTTGGTCCTGTAACCTGAATCTAGCAATCTTCTCTGTAGCTACGGGCTGAACAACACCGCCTGCTGTATCCCAAGCAGAGACGCTTCAGACGTCTAAAAGGTCTTGGTCCAGCACGGTAAAGTGCCTGAACCCCCTTCGCTATGGCACTGGTTAAATAACCTGTCTTCTGCGCTTCACTATTCTGTTTTTGGTGAAATTAAGACAATTTTGCACCATGGTCGACAATAAAACATGCAAATCCAATTAAAGAACTGGATATCTGACAGTAATTAGCATTCACATCCACTTCCTACCAGACAGGGAACAGTTACCTGGATGTAGTCCAGTATCAGCTGATGTCTCTGTTTGGCTGTGGCCACCTCACTGTCAGTGATGGCCTCCCGCAGAGCCTGCTGGGTAATGAGGGCATCCAGGTCCAGGACAGAGGACAGACGGCAGTACAGACTGATGAACTTCTCTTTGTAGGTGCAGAAGTGCACTGAAGAAAAGACGGAATCACAGAGTTAAACACACTGAAGTGAAGACGAAGAAGATGTTGTCTTATTGCTGCTTGTCCACATGCAGGTATTAAAGCCCGTTTTTATCTGCTGGTCCAGTCATAGAACAAAGCATGTGAAGTGAGGACATTTTTATCAAAATAAATGTCGGCTTCTTTAGTGAAGTCAGGGCATTTGAAGAAACCGAGGATACTTCCTGTAAAGTCGCATGTTTTTGTAAGGTGAAGACATTTCTGTGGACATTTAGACAGTTTTTAGAAATTAAAATGATAAAGTTACATCTTTAAAAAGCAGAACACTGGAATATTTTAAGAGAGTGAGGGAGTTTCACAAAGTTCAATTGTTCTGAAAAGTGAACACATCTGATTTCAGACAAATAAAATCATCATTGATTTTCACAGTATAGAGGCAGGATTACATGTGTCCGCTGGTCCAACAATTATCCACACCAGGGGTCGTTGTATGACGAAACACTGAACATATATTCACAATTATGTGATGTCATTGACACACTTATTCATTATCTAACCTTACAAGACACAATGTGACTATAGGAAAAACAAAAGCAGAACAAATCCAGAGAAACTTCTTGTTGGCTCATACACACAGACATTTCTTAGAGTTCAAATATCAGAATTTGACTCCTCCAGAGTCAAGACATTTTTGATCAATGGGAACATCTGAATTTTTGAACAAGATCTACATGTAACTGTCTTTTTATGTAAACTAAATAAACCTGTTCACATAATTAACCTAATGTGAAATTTGAATCATGGGTCAGAATAGAAAAACACAGATGAAACATGATGAGTTTACTGTCTGTGAACAAAAGTGGATGTGACGGGATCAAGAAAGGCAGGATGTTCATCAGTAAAACGTGGGCATTTTCAGGGGGAATTTGGAAACAATGAGCTGGTCTGATGACTTCAGGTCTAACAGTAAACGCAGTCATGTTCAGAGATTCATATTAAAGTGTTTCATTCAGCACGGTGAGCAGCAGCAGCAGCTGCTGAGGAGCTCAGTGTGTGTACAAAGACAGAGTATTGTGCAGTGTGTATGGGTGTTATTGACACATTCTTGTGTGTGAGTGTGTTTATGTGTGTGCACTGTGTGTATGGGGGTCAGCAGAGAGGCCGTCCTGCTGGAGCCTGCAGACTGATTTAGTGCTTCTCCCTGCAGAGGTGTGTGTGTGTGTGTGTGTGTGTGTGATGAGACTGTGCCGCAGTAACACAGCTCGGTCTGTTGATCCTCCTGAACTCAGTTAGTGCATTAGCCTCTGTTCACAGGACATTTATATGCTCCTCAGTAACATGCTGTACTACAGGTACTTACACAATACTGTGCTGATAGCATCAATACTTTTTAATTACCAATTAAGTTGCCTGGCGCTGAATTTAACTGACAGAAAACGCAGCTTGCTGACTTTTCTTTTCGTGTGTGTGTTCATGTCTCAGCAGAGTGACACCTCAGGCAAGCGAAAGGATTTAGCTTTAGGATTAGGATTTTTTTTTTTTTTTACACACACACACACACACACCGACAGACAGTAATTTGACCGAAAACCTATTTTACATGGCAAAGAAATGTGAGTTCCCCAACAGAAATCTACCAGGGTAAATCAGGTTTTCCTAATCCCGTACCGTGGTTTCAGAAACCAGCTTTCCTGTCTACGGGACACGAGCCGACTGTAACCTGGTTACTTGATTCCATGTAAACACACTGAATGTCTCCGTCTCATCCCTGACAGAGCAGGAGTCCTTTTTTTCTTGTCCCTGACATTAATTTTTGGCTGTTTGCATGTGCTGCTGTAGAATGACTTTGGGACAGATGGACACCTCCCTGATCCTGATAATGGTGGAGGGTTGCACGTGCAGCAGGTCTTTGAACTAATAATGGCAAATTTCCTTTGTATGCTCAGATAAATGTGAGCTAAATGAACAAGTGTGTATGAATGTGAGTGTGCTGTTACCAAGCTCAAACATCTGCAGGGGGAGGTGGAGGAAGCCTGACAGGGGGGTGTATGGGTTGGACTGTCCAGGGGCGGAGCAGACATCATCGGCCGCTGGCAGCAGCAGCAAGAAGGAGACTCCATGACCGAGCTCCACCACCTCCTGACTGTAGAGACGGAAGTGACGGGCCTACACACACACACACACACACACACACACGTCATACTTAACTCCAGCCTAAACCAGGAACCGGACACTAATCATAAAATGTCATGATTCAGCTCATGGACACATTTTTGTTTTCATACTGTGGGGAGCTTTTAAACTAAAGCAATACATTTCAAAAGAAAAAGAATTTCAAATATTTCATTTGAATTTTTAATTAATAGAAATAAATGAACAGCTTTTTTTTTATCTAGACACAGTTATATTATGTAATACAAGAATGTTAAAACAATACTTTGCAACGTCTTAAACCTAATGTTTAAAATTAAACAACTGCTTACAAGATCAAAATAGAACATCAACCATGGACATTTCCAAGTGGTTTACTCTCCGACTTTCTGAGGAAAAGTTCTCTTCTCTGTAAACGTTACTGATCTGATGCTGAGTTGTTTTGTCCTGCCTAAAGTTATACACCAGTCATGATTTCTCACATGAAGTGGCTCTGATGTTTGACATCATGTGACGGTGTGTTTACCTGGTGCAGAGGTAGGTTGATGTGTTTCAGCAGCGACTTGATCGCCGTCTGCAGCTCGTAGTACAGCAGGGGGGCGTGACTCTCTGCCCTGGGCTCCTCACTCTCCTCCCCACTGGGCTCCTTCTCTCCTGCAGCCGACAGCATCTGGATCCAGTCCCACTCCTCCCTGAACACCACGCACATAAACACACACACCGTTTATCAGCACCTGAATATCAGCAGAGAGGGATGGATTTTACCAGTAACTATAGTGGTTTGATCCAGCTTTAACTGCAGCCATCAGAAACTGCTGAGAACTCTGCCAGAGGGTTTCAACGATTCGAAAGGTGCACTGTGGGAAAAAGTGGGCCACGCTTTTCACCATGAAGAGGATTTGATGCGGCAGGTCACGTCAGAATCTGCTGATTAGTCAGTGGAGTGCAGGTGTCAGCAGGTGGGATCTGACGTTACACAAACTGCTAGAATGGAAGACTAATCACAGAGCCACTACAGGTCCTTGTCCCGTAAACAGAGGTTGTTTTAAGGCCTTGCAAATGAAATGAACTTGGTGATTTCGTTCGCACCGACACCTGTTCTCGTTATTCCAAGAACCAAGTGCGTGTGTGTGTTGAGCGTGTGTTAAATGGCCTCTCTGTGTTCACTCCACCTGAGTAATCACCTCCGTCACTTCCCACCAACACAAACAAACTAATCAACAACTGGCTCATTTACACAACAACGACCCTCAGACTCGTTACTGCTGAGTCAGGAGAGCAGGAACCTCCGACCACCAGCAGAAAGTCGACCTGCAGCTTTTATTTCTTTTGTTTATTCATCTACATTTCACGTGTCCTCTCACACACACATAACTGTCCTGCTTTTCCCCAGAGTCACTCAACAGCCAAATATTTCCTCACTATTCAACTTTGGCAGAATCATTTCTTTCATCCATCCAAACGTGCTCAAACAGAGAGATGAACACATACGTGACTGTCCAGGTTTCCCTCCTTTACTTTCTCACTTCACACTTTCCAATCTGTCTGGACTGAGGACGCAGTTTTGTCGAGAATCCAGAAATTCCTCTGATGGTAGCCAAAGAGCAGAAATCCCTCTACCTGGCCCGAGCTCAGGGCAGATCAGATCAGATCAAACACAAACACAAAGACTGTTGTTTTGTACAAACCAGCCAGTGTGTAACACAAGTAAGCAGATCAGTGTGTGTTAGGGGACTGACAACCTCTGAGAGGTGCTAAAAGCTCTCATTCCACGGATTTTAGGTCACAATCATTCCTACAGTTGCTTTTGGAGCATGAAGAATCCGTTTTCTTTTCTGCAGTTCAAACCATCAATTTGCATGTCAGTGTTACTACGCTTGAAAACGACTGCGTTGACATGGACTTGAGTAACCGGGGTGCTCAGAGAAATCAGCTTTCTCGGGTGTCGGGTACCAGTGTTTACATGCAATCGAGTAACCTGTTTACAGGAAATCCATGTACACATGCAGCAGAAGAGAAGCCTGATTTCTCCTCCACCGGTGACTTATTTTAGAAGCCTGCCGCACAGACTTTAACTGTATAATGACGGAAAACCTGATTTCTGACTTTTGTCTCTCTCTGCCTGTGTGTGTGCTTGTGTGTTGCAGCAGAGTGACAGCACGGGGGTGTGTGTGTGTGTGTGTGTGAGTGGGCGGGGGGGGGTAGAAAAACCATATGCTGCTTATCCACAACAGTCTGCATTTAAAAGAATCTTACTAAGACTTATTTAGACTTCTATGAGACACTACAATTTTCTGTCAGACCTTATGCGGACTTTGTTTTAAAAATGGCAGCACTGCTCCATTAACCCTTTAACAATGTCTGCTTTCATTCACTCTTTCACTCAGCTGCATGCATCTGATTAGAAACCTGGTTACTCATATGCATGGCAGCGTAATCTGCCTTCTCCGACTGAAATCTACCTGGGGAAACCAGGTTTCCTTAACCCCCCCACCCCAATTTCGGGAACCTGCTTCCCCGTATACATGACACTGAAGAAATCAGCTTTCCCAAGAAAGTCAAATGTAACCTGGTTACTTAAGTCCATGTAAACAGTCATTGTTTAAAGCAAAAGAAGTTGTTTCCAATGTCAGCCTGCACTGACTTGTGTCAGAACAACAAGTTGTGCATGTGAAGGTGGGCAAACATTTCTCTGAACCCCTAAACTGTCAGCACCAGCCCCCGACAAGCAACCCCCTTGGTACAATTTGCAGATGATGCCACCCTCTTTGTGCTCATCTGGCCTTTCTGGGCACCGCAGTCACCTCGAGTGGAAGCAGAACATCAGCTGCCTAACAAAGAAAGCAGAGCAGACGATGTACTTTCTCAGGCAGCTGAAGAAGTTAATAGTGATGAACTTCTATGTTGCCATTGTTGAGCAGACTGCAGGTGGCTGCCCACCCTGAGCCTGGTTCTGCTGGAGGTTTCTTCCATTAAACGGAGTTTTTCCTCTCCACTGTTGCCTATGGCTTGTTCAAGGGACATTGTTGGATTTCCTCTATACATCTTTATAGTCCTGACTCTGTTAAGGGCCTTGAGATGACTTTGTTGTGAACTAGCGCTATATAAATAAAGTTTAATTAAAGTGAATAATTGAACTTTTTCAGCTTTTTAGAGAACAGTCTGTACACAACACGAGTCAAGGACAAACCTGTACTTTGCAGATCATAAAAAAACATGATAATTTTAGAATCATGAGCAGAAAGAAGAAAAAGCTTTGTGTAATGGTTATTCTCAATCAGACGTAAACCTGGAACCTCACGTAGACAACTGGATTTATCTCTCTGTCACGACTCTTTCTGCTTATTCACACAGTTTAGCCTTGAGAGGTGTGTGTGTGTGTGTGTGTGTGCGTGCTTTATTATCTAACTGAATATGATACTAATCAGGTTTGTACTGAAAAATGGCCCCACAGATCAGATACTGAGAGATCACGATCTGTGGGTACAGCCTGGTGCTGCAGGTGCTCTGGTACATTTGTTTTGTTCATAATAATAAACTCTGAGCATGTATGTGTGTGTGTGTGTGTGTGTGTGTGTGTGTGTGTGTACCTGGAGACGTTGGCGTTTTCTCGTATGCGGGTGTGACACAGCATGTTGGGGTTCCGCTGGGAAACCAGGACTTTGATTTGGTCTACAGAGCTGCTTAGCTTCAGGTAACCCAGGTAGAGACCTGAGGCCAGCCGGTGGGTGCTGCGCCGCTGGTACGCCAAAATGTCCTGGAGAGAGCAGAGACAGGGACACAAAGTTAAGAACTCATATTTTTACTCCGATTAAACTATAAACTGCCTCCTGCTTCAACAGTTGTTTGTCTGTGCAGGTTTTTTTGGATCTGAGTCTTAAACCTTAGTTTCTCGACGTCCGCTCTGATAAACGTCTTCGTCAAGTAGTCAATAGTCAAGTCCATATATATTTGGACAGTGACACAGTTTATCAGTGGCGCTCTGCCTGCCACCAGTGGGTTTGAAATAAAACAATGTGAGTTAAAAGTGTCAATCGTCACCTTAACTTAAGATATTAGATAAACTCTATAGGAATTACTGTAGTCAAACTAACAATCATAAATTACTAAACTACCAGATTTGTGTAAACCCTTTGCAGTCAGTGGCTGCCTGACGTCTGGAGTCACAGATGTCACCAGATGCTTGTTTCCTCCCTGATGACGCTCTGCTAGCTCTTTACTGCGGCTTGTTGTTTGTCTTCTTGCTTTGTGTCTTTAATGATGAGGTTTGATTTAACTTGACACGCAGTTTGTGGATCACTACTCTATTAGAAACATGGTTAATGTGGAGTTTTTGTGTTGTTGCCATCTAGTGTCCTGTAAAGCCATATAGGCTCAAAAGCACACAAAAGCATGTTCTTGTTATATTTGTGTCTCAGTCCTAAGCAGGTTGCAGGACCCTCTGAGAACAGAGCGTATGTTTTTCACCCGCACAATGCATTTAAAAAACCTCTTGGCCTGTTAGTTTTATTATTATGCATGAGTGCGAGCAAACAAATCCATTCTGTGTTCATTATTATTTTTCATTTCTCATTTAATAATTTTCTATTATCGATATAAATGAGTATTAAAGACTTTTACTATCTCAACACCTCTGTGTGTGCTCAACTTTGCCTGCACACATACTCATTGTGATACAGCATCACATAAATTCATCCAATCAGAGACTTAGGGAAATAAAGCCTGAGGCTGCTTTTAAAGAATAAACTTCTATGACAGGAAATGAACTGTCCCACTGTGAACTCTGCAAAAAGTCGCAAATATACCATTGTAAAAGAAATGTTGTACCAGGACTGTGTGAAGCTCTGAGTGGTGGATGGTTACTAAGCCAATGTGTTTGGCCTTGGTGACAGTCACAGCTGCTGCAGCGAACAATGTGTTTAACAATAGGAATCACACTTCATTTATAAACCTTCACCAAAAGAAATGTGTTTCAATTAATTTTATTGAAATGGGTCCCTGCGTCAATCATTCAACACTCCTGGATGGTACAGTGATATAAAATCCTGAGCATCATGAACCTCAGCATATCTGAAGCTCAGCTTAAAGATCTGCTGATGAAACGTCTCTGAAACACTCAAAAAAAAAAAAGATTTTGTAGCGTGTAAAACCTTTTCGACTTCAAACTGTGAGGACATGAGTACACTAATGTGTATGTTTGTGACAGAGGAAAGTGAGGCTAAAGCTCTTGCCCTTCCTCACCTGCATGGTGATGATGAGTATGTCGAGAGCGTACGGTTCCTCGGGTGTGGAAAGAGACTTCCTCTGGCTCTGCAGCTTGGTCACCTGCATCCACTTCCCACTGAACAGCGAGTGCTGGGTCTCCAGGTCACGGATTGTCACCAGCAGCACGTTGCCATGGCGATCCTTGATTGGCTCATAGTGGACCCGACCCAGGTTATGAGTTCCCAGCAGGTTCTGCAGGACAAGTAGATGAAAGAAAATGTCTCCACGTGAGAACAGGTGCCACAGTTTATCACCTTAACACTACAGTGTACAGCAAATTGTTAAACTTCAGTTTCATGTCATCTCATGTTTCCTGACCTGCAGCTGACCAGCGGCAGTGAGCATCTTGTGCCTGGCCTGCAAGGTGGAGGACGACGACATAGACACCGACATACTCTGTCTCAGCCAGCGGACGTCCTCCCACATACAGGATAGCTACAGAGACACACAGACAGACATTAAAGGCTGAATTATACCTGCCCTTGTTGGGAGACGGACGGGAAAAGGGGACGTGCACACACTTTTATTTAAACTACAATTGGGAATAAGGACACGTTCAATACATGTTCACTGCAAAACACGATGGGAACTCTGGAGAGTAGCTACAATGAGAAGAAGCCTCCTTAGTTTGTTGCCTTTGACTAAACAACATGAAAAAGCGCCTCACGTAAAGATCGTCAAGGATGTCGAGATAAACATTACAAACCTTTGATATGTGAAACAAGCAGCTGGTTTACATGTAAGCTGATGCATGAAGGTCCCATTAAGACTCCTGTCACACAGCTCCTCACTCAACAGCTTTAAGATTGTGAACACGCTGGAACTCTGAGCTGCACTTCTACATTGAAGTGGAAGAGAACGAACCATTTTAAAATTCCTCTTCACCTTTTATTTATTTTACAATTTCTGATTATACTTTGGGTCAGACCCTACAGCAGTGGCACTGCATGGGACAGGCCTGAAAATATGGTTTATTTAAAGATAACAAGCTGTGTACTGTAGGCAGCCCAGAGTTCTTGTAGACGGTCAATCCTCATCACAGATTATGGGAAATGGTCTTCTGTTATCTAAACTACTTTACCGCCTTGCTTCCCTTTCATCCACGTACAACCATGACAGTCGCTGCCACGTAAGCTGCTCGCTATGCTCGGGTCATAAACAACCGCTCTACCAAATGACCTACAGCCGCCCCACCTCCAGACAAACTACCATCACACAGTACCTTGGTGAACCAGAGGAAGTCTTGCATGAGGGAGCTGCTGTAGGAGTCGTCCACCTCCACGATGGGGATCTGGTCCTCTGCAGTTACCAGTAAACTGTCCTTATGGTAAAACACAGCTGCCAGGTAGATCCCCCTGCACATACATCAGGTGGTACATCACAAGATGTAATGGCAACACATGGTTGTGGTCTCTAGATTAAATATTTATTTTACAGGATGACATCTTTGGTCATTTCTACTTTAGCTGCTACCTGCTGCTGGTCCATCACCAGCTCCCTAACAGAAATCCAGTGCATTCTACTTCTCTTCTGCTGACAAAATGAGGTAGCCATCAATATCAGTAGCTATAGTTCTATGGTTCGACAGAACATAACCCTGTCAATGAAAACCAACCTTTTCAGTGTTTTCACAAACTTGTTGGAGGAGTTGAAGAGGTGTTTGAGACTTCTGGAGACCGACTGCTTCCTGCTGGGGTTCTGCAGCTTAGAGGCATCTAAAAACAAGAAACGACAAACGACAAAGAAGAAAGTTTTACCTGATTTGAAAATTCCACTTAAATATTGGTGTAATGATTTGCCATCCAGACTAAGAACCTAGCTTCCTTGCTTGGACTTGAAAATAATGGTGACACAGTGACAGTAAATGAGTAAGATCATATTCATGAAGTGTTCTCCACATCAGGGTAAATGTGGTTCTGCAGAAACACAGACTAAACATGTGTCTGCCTGAATGACAAAACTCTCCGGGCTTTTCCAGAACTTTTGTTTTGTTCTTAAACCATTTTTGTTTTGAAAATCAAGCCCACATATAATTCTGACTTTCAGAATAAAAGAGCTGAACAGCAGTGCGGATTGTGTGAGAGTGTTTATATGTGTTTCTGAGGTCAGCAGGGTCGAGTCACTCTCCCATGTTAGCATCTGACTGAAACATAGCTTATCTCGTTCCTTCGTTCGGCTGTCTATCTCCCTTCCCTCCCATCGTCTGTCTCTCCCTCTGGCCGTCCTGCGGCCCCGTGAGGATGGCGGCCGGCCGCTCAGCGATGCCAATCTCCAGACCACAGTGCCCCTTTGTACTGCGGCTAATTAAGCGTCACATAATTACAGACGGCAGTCTGACGCTCGCAAACATGTTGTTGAGCTCCGGTTCTGCCTGGCCGCTTGGCTACAGATGATCGCCGCTGTCCCGCCATTACATATAAACCCACGAAGAGACAGACGACATTATGGAGGCTCAGAGGAGACAAATTTCCCCCCTGGACATGTAACGATTAGTGAACAGGCCTAGTGGGCTCAAGAGCCTCTGAAGTTACTGTTGATATCTGTTGTTTGAATCAGCTCAGTTAAAAGATACAAACTGACTAGAAAAGCTGAGGAGCCCATTTCTTAATGATGCATTCATCCTTCTAGAAACATACAGGCCATCTATCCCATTCTTCAGTGTAAACGTGTTGGTGAGCATCTACCTGATTAAGAGACCACTCCATTCTTCCTGACAGGGAAATTAAAGCGTTATTGTCAACACATCTGCAGTCTTTAGTCTGCACTAGTATTAAACTAAGAAGCTGAATTCTTGCTCATTCTAAATAAAAAAAACAAAAATGCTATTCAAATAGCACGATTGTTTTCAGCCTTATGAGTCATTGAGACTAGATGGAGGAAAGTCCTCATTGTGCTGTTCGCTGTCATTGTATTCACCACATTGAACTAGAGATGTAGAAGAAGAGAGCTGTGAGTAGCTAATCACCAATCACTGTAAAGGTAAAGACCACAGGACCACAGCTGCTGATGCTAGTGAGAAGTCTAAGAAATTTCTAGTCTGAGGAAACCTGAGCCCAGATTAGACAGAAGGAAAGATCATATGTCGAAAAAAAACCATGCAAAGTTCAGATGTGGTGTGAAAGAAGAAGAATGAGCTCGAAGAGGAACCTAAAAATCAAACACAGTTTGTTAAAAATGCAGGTTGAAGAACCTTCTAATTTCTGGCAGAATGAAACAAAATGATCCGCTGAACAGTTTGGAGACATCACACCTGACAGACCTAAAACAGTTTGGCTGAACAGGAAGAGCCCGATCTCATGGTACCAAAAGGATGAACTTCAGAGCATTTGGGAAACTGCTATTTTACATCCATGCTATTAATTTGTTGTATCATTTAAACAATGCGTCACTGAAAAACAGTCAAACATGTGAATGATGTCTCTGACAGTGTCTCTAACCCTTTGTTCCCTTAGTGACATTAGTTGTTCCTGATCTCATTTGAGGGTCTGAGGATGGATGGTGTCACATGTTGCACACATTTTAAAGACCTGTGAGGGATATGTGCGATGTTGTAGATCTGATGTTGGAGGATGTTTAGGTGCTGAAAGGTGCAATCACAGCCTGTTTCACCCTGCAGTGCACTAACATGAGCTCGCAATAAAGAAGCACTGAAGCACTAATCACCACATCTCTTCTGCAGCGTGACCGTAAGTGTACCTGCAGCACGGTGTTTGTGTAAAACAGTGAACAGTGTGTTTTCAACAAGCCATTGAGCAGCACATTCTGGAAAGCACGGTAGCACGCACGTGTGCACACACACACAGACAAACACACTCAGAAACAGATTGAGGCAGCCACCAGCGCCTTTCTGCTTTAAAAAGTCTCTGTGTGTTTGCAGCACTGGAGGCTAACTGGGTTTGACAAGTGGATAATGTGACAAGCTCACCGGCCTACTGTGCAGCTCCGCTCCTCGTCACTCTGAATAAATAAAGAAATGAGTTTTGGTTGGAGGCGGCTGAAAAACCCGATTGGAGTTGATTAATGAGGCCACCACCTTTCCGTCTGAGGGAGAGCACGAAAGAGGGAGAGAGAGGTGAGGCTTTTATTTAATTTAGTCGGCAAAATGCTCATATTTGTGTAGTATTTCATTGCACATTAAATTATTATTACAGTTTAATATATTATCACTTGTGACAGCAGTTATCGGCCACTTAACCTCAATGTCTCACCCAGATGCTGAACACCAGTTACTCTGCGACACAGGAGAGAGAGAGGACATTGGTGGAGAGTCTGTTGGACATTTGTAGGAGGAAATGAGATGCTCTCAAGTGAAATCACACTTGAGGCTCTGATTACATTTCTGGGGAAATGCAAATCAGACTATGGTGAATGAGGCTAATACTATATTTTTTCTCTGTCCTTTTCTGTGGACCAGTGCTGCTTCATGTTTGGGTGGACATTAACAAATTAATGGAAATAGACATAAATAAAGGGCTAAAGATCGGATGCTTTTCTCACTTTTATTTCTTAATTACTCCTATCAAGTGAGAAGAAGAGGTAGGAAAATGCCAAAGAGTAAAACTGCTGCATAGCAGCTCACTTTGAGTACTGCTAATATGTCAAATGAGTATTTTTAATAAGACCATGGAGGGATAAACTGACCACATCTGTCTCTAGTGATTAACTTTCAAAAAATAATGAAAAAGTGGTTTATTATGAAATGTGTAAAGTAACATTTACACAAATTTGTTTAGAAATGTAGTGGAGTAGAAAGTACAGATATTTGTTCCTCGATGTAGTGTAGTAAAAGACAAAATAGCCATAATTAAATCTCCTCAAGTAAAGTAGTTGAAGTACTTGTACTTCATTACTTTCCACCACTGGATACTGCAAAAGCTTCAGGCCTGGGCTGTGTGCTGCACAGAGCTGCAGAGGTGACAGTGTGGGGCTGATTCAATGAGTAAATTGTGTGACTTACGAACTTGAGGAGCCGTCCTCTGCACCTGTGATGATGATCTGAGGAAAAGATGCTAAAACTGATGCCAAACACGTCCTGGACCTCCCTCTGTTCCTGACACACAGGCAGGACGCTCACGTCCACTCCGATTCTAACACTTTTGTTTTGAACCGAGACTTTTTTCCGTCTCTCACTCTGTGGGTGTCTCAGATTTGTTTTTCAAACATCCCAAATCATGCAGAGCTGAAACATGTGCAGACAAACAACGCCTGTGTTCGTTTTTCACATTAAAATGAAGCAACGCTCAGCTTAATCCTTAACCTAATCATTAACAATGCTTATACAACTCTGTGAACTTGTGTGGACAGTGATGGCTTTAAATTAGATTTCAGTTGTTGTCCTCTTAACACAGACTGTCCGTCTTGTAAAGTGTCCCTGAAATGTTACATATCCAGAGTGCTGGAGAAGGACGTTGGCCTACATTCAGAAGGTTTTACCTTGTCAACTTCCTGCAAATAAACTATAAAAAGTCACTCTGAAAAACAACATCTAATTTATGGTTTAACCACTAAGGTTTATTTTAGGGTCCTTCACTGTGGTCACAATAAAGGTTATGAAACTGGAGAGACAATGGTCCCTAACATGACTGTACTGACCCTAACGTTGTAAAACATCCGCTGATTCAGCAGGTTTGTGTCTGCGTAGCACAGAAAAGGAGGCTAAAGGTTACAAAACATGCAAACACACCGTCTATGTCTAAGGACATTCTCATGAAGCTGCTGTTTGTTGTCTGGGCTCCCGTCAACTCAATGAAAACAACAATTCTACCGTAACAGATGAGTTATAGCAGGGCTGTGGCCAACATGACATGGTGATGTGGTGATGTGCAGGGAGGATTGTTGAGTCAACTGAGCAGAGGACTTTGGTCAGTGTGAAACAATGTTTTTCTGTGTAGATACTTTGTTGTGACCATGAGGACGTTAAATGCACCTTTGTCTAATGTAACACATCACATGTAACCTTGGAGCCAATTCTAAGAGATGTGTGCTGACATGGGATTTTCCCTTCAGCAACATTTGTGGGCTGTGTAACAGTGGAGGTTGAAGCTGACGTGATTCAGTGTTCAGAGGCTCGCAACTTTGTTCAGAGCATTTGAAACCAAGCAGGACCTGAACTGAAACGAGAACATCTTGTTGTTTGTTTTAAAAAAGGGGATAAAATATTCTCTTTACATTCACACCGAGGTCTTCAGCTGTACACAGCAGAAAGATTCTGTGTAGAAACAGGTGCATGGAAACTCACACACACACACACACACACACACACACACACACACACACACACACACACACACACACACACACACACACACACACACACACACACACACACACACACACACACACACACACACTCCTCTTGGCTGAAATCCACTGAGTGTTTGGATTTTCAGTCCACTGGGAGGACTTCCAAAGCACCAGCACTCCATGGGTGACAAAGTAAAACATATAAACGAGCATAATCCAGAATGACTACACTTATTAAAGCTTATTTATGTACCCGAGCTCCCCAGGCACCGACTACATGTGTGTGTGTTGGGTTGGGTTGCTGTTAAGACACATTCATGGGCCCTGGTAGAGTGTGCTGGGTTAAACACATGTACATTATGCTTTATTATTTCACTGGTGAAAATGGGGGGGGGGGGGGTTGAAATGCTTCACATAATTGTGTACTTGTATTTTCCTTGCTGTGTTTTATCTCTGGCTTCTCCTAGTTCTGGTCTTTGAAAAAAGTTATTACTTTTTAACAGTTAGAAACTCTTTCCGAGGACAGTGGGACAATTTGGGACAATGTGCTGTGTCACAACACAGAAAAATAGACTGTGTTCAACTTTGAATTGACACATTTCTAATGAACAAACAGCAGGTCAGCTGTAGAGTTTAGGGAGCAGGGGAAGAGTCTTAAAACATCAGCAACCACAGAATTAAAAACAGTTGCACTGTCAGTGCACAGCAGTCAACACAAACTTCTTTCTAGGAAACCTTCTGGAAATAATAGGGAAAGTATTCAATGTTCCAGTCCTGCCAGGAATATTTGAGACCGCAACAACAGACACAAATGTACCAGTCCCTGTGAATCCAATCACTGCAAAGTTGACCCACACTCAGGGGACCCTGAGAGTAAAAAGTCGTTTCCTCTTGCTCATCACAAAAACAACTAAACTCCTGAAAACATTGCAACATACATGGCAAAATTTTTAAGCTGCACCAATTCTAATTCTCTGAGGAGAAGTTTAAGCTGAGAATGAATTGCAGAGACTAGGAGCTCAAATATAACTTCTACCTTTCCAACCTGAAGCTGAATGTTTTGCGTTAAATAGCCGCGATGGATGCTCAGTGCTGCTAACAGGTAAACGTCAGGTAAACAGTCTGTAAATGACCTGTACTGAAACAGTTCTACAGCAGCAGCAAACGTCCTCACTCAGACATTAAAATGAATCAAATGTGTGTGTGAGTGTCGGCGTTTCACAGCAGGGCTCCACAGTCTGTTTATGCTCCTGCAGCGCCATGTTCTTCCCTCACTGCTGTTATTTTCTGTTCCACTGTTTACTTGCAGTAAAGTTCAGCTGCTGTCTGTCTGGAATTATTGACAAGCGTCTGACTTCAGATCTGATGTGATGTGACAGTGAAGCTTCTCAACATTTATGTTTCATTTCTCACATTCACCTCCTCAGTCACAGGTGGTCATGCTGAGACAGATACAGATTCATCTTCAAACACATCTCAAGAAGCACCAGTTCTGCTAAATATATTTCTGCAGGAAGTTTTGAATTCCTTCTTGTTCTTTTGCATGCGGCACTGAGTTTAGTTGTGTTTGTGATGTGTTGAGAGCAAGAGGAAACGTGTTCAGCTGAGACGTTTTATTCTCAGTGTCCACATTTTTAAATTCTGAAAACAGTGCAGAGTGTGGGTCAACTTTGCAGTGATTGGATTCACAGGGACTGGTACATTTGTGTCTGTTGTTGCAGTCTCAACAATTCCTGAAATAATTCTGCAAATCACCAGCAAAACCAGGGACGTGAAGAATGTTGTTTTAAACACTGGCACATTCTCCAACAGGGTCCACATTTTAGAAAAGGTCAGGGACAATAAACCAATCATCACTATCAAAAGAAAATTTTCAGGACAGGATTTTTAAAACTCATTCACAAACTCAGAACAAATATAGTAATTTGGAGGCTGGACAGTTAGAACTTCCAAATGGAAAGTGCATCAACTGACATCTCCTTGTAATGTTTAACTTACGCATTTACTTTTTTATGTAAAACTGTTTTATTGATGTATTTTATATGTTCCTTTTTGCTCACAGGTTAAATACAGTGAACTTTCTGTGTACTTAATAATACCAGTGAACCTCCACAGTACCTATGGACACATATTTGTTGTTACTTGATAACAATGAGCAAACTTTGGGGAATAACGAGGTAACAAGATGAGAATAAGAAAAGCACCAAGTATTATGTATTTAAGGAGAACTAATTAAAAAAATGACATGATAGGTGAGAATACCTACAGTGTAACTACAGTATAACTACAGATGAGAAGATGCTCCACTTTAAATTACAGCCCTCATTTGTTGTACCTACTGTATAACAACAGCTAAATAAGGGGGTTTAGATTTATTAATTTTTAACAAAACAAATAGCAATTGTGCTTAAATTTTATTGCCTGAAAGCACAGAAAACCTGTGTATTTTTAAGTCTCATCTTTTTAAACCATTACTCCCCAAAGTTTGATTATTGTTATCAAGTAACAACAAACATTTTGAAATGTGAAATCATTTTGATTTTGAAATCGTCTAATGACACAGGACACGTCCTACTGTATGTGTCCATTTCCCATCATTGTTTCTGATTCTGTTCTTACAGGCTCTCTGAAGGCCCTGTGCTATGACACGTTAGTATAATGAAAAGGATTCTTCCTTTAGACAGTGCGGCTGAGTTCTTTGTATTTCTGGATTCACACTCCTTGAGCACCTTGTTGACTGGTGAAGAAGTGACAGCACTTCTCTTACATAAAAAAGCATGAACTGACTACTTGTGTTCAGTGTCTGTCAGTGTGCAGCCTGAATGAGCTGGTTCTATGTGCTGTGTCCAAAGGATTAAAACCACATCTATCACCGACAATTTACACGAGTATGAAGTGAGAAAGATTCAACTGCACATGTGTGAGGTCACTGATAAAAATGTGGGGAAATTTGGGAAATATTTGTTAAAAAATATCTTGGTGATTATTAAAAATCCCACGAATTTAGAAAATGACTGAACTTAGCCTTTAAGAACTGGATGTCCAATAATTTCCTACAGCGTACTGAGACCAAATTAAAAGTGTTTGTGTGACTAATGCAACCTGGGTGCAACTCTGACACCAAGTATCCTCTAACAGTCAGATAGTTAACGCTGTGCAGGTGTGTGTTTTCTTATGAAGACACTAAAACCAGATCAGGTCGTCCTTTTCACCTGCAGATATAAAGAAAGTCATCCATGCTTTTATCTCCTCCCGACTAGACTACTGCAGTGCTCTTTATTCTGCTATCAGCAGGCGAAACACTCAAAGCTGATACAAAACGTTCTAAGGAAAGTGGCCACATCACATCAATCTGTGAATGTTAGAATTGATTTTAAACCCTCACTGCTTGTTTTTAAAGCCTCCTGCTTATGTCTGATGCTCTATTCTAAACCTGATTGCTGCCTTTATTTATTTAGGCAGAGTTTTCCTGAGGCAACCCTCCCTAATCTTACCAGACTCGGGATTGGTCGATGGCTTTTTGCTCTGCTTATATTACCCATAATGCAATTCTGATTCATAGATTGGTGTGTTATGATAGACGGGTAGTGGTCAGCAGCTACACTGTTCTCACATACACTGTGTTTAACACAGACTGCTCCCAACACCTAAACTCACACATCTCATTGTGCTTCATCGTGGACACTCACCTCTGCAGCAGTAGTGCGTGTGCGTTGCTCGGACCTGCTGCAGCAGACGCTCCATGGACTCGATGTGGCCTCGTCTCCTGGGTTCCCGACCGTCACTCTCCCTCCAATCTAAACAGAGCAGCAAAGGACACACACTGACAGGAGCTGCCCACATTCACATGTTAAGGTTACATGCTGAACCTTTGCCTAACTAACTGGTCTCTTAACAACAATTTCACAACATAGACTGCACACATCTGCACACATCTCTCCAACGTGATATGGGGAGCAATATCGGGAAAAGGGTACGAGTACGAGAACACAAAGGCAGGATTACACAGATCAGTCAGATTATACAGATATGAGGGGGGAAGTTGTGAATGGCCTTGAAGGTGTACAGGATGATTTGGATTGCTGTACGATAGGGGTGATGTGATAAAGGAAGTTTTGGTGATGATGTGGGCAGGTGAGTTTTGGACTTATGGAGGGATTTATAAAAAAAACGGTCAACTTGGAAAATTTTTGCACCAATGAGTAGGAATTCTGTTTTTATCTCGGTTTAATTTAAGGGACTTTGAGGTGAAGTAGGATATTATTTCAGATAAGCAGTTGGTAAATGAGAAGGGTGGGGGTGTGGTATTTGGAGCTGAGTGTTATCAGTGAACCTGTGGTAATGAATATTGAATTTGCGGACTATATTGCCAAGGAGAAGGAGGTAGGTGATGAAGAGAAGGGGCCCCAGGATGCACCAGTAGTGGCAGGCGAAGGCTGGGAACCAAAGGATTTGAGATGGATAAACTGAGTGCGGCCTGAGAGATACGAATTAAACCAGTCTGGGGGGGGGTGTGGGTGTGCAAGTGATGCCAGTGGAGGATAGTCTATTGAGGACAATTGTGTTTGAGATAGTTTCAAGTGCTGCGCTCAGATCAATGAGGAGGCAAATTGAGAGTAAACCAGTGTCAGCTGTCATGAGGAGATCATTAGAGATTTTTATGAGTCCAGCTTGTGTACTGTGGCGGGGGAAGAAACCGGACTGGAAAAGTTCATAGAGCGAATTATGGGTTAAACGGGAGTGGAGTTGAGTTGCGGCTATTTTTTCAAGTATTTTTGAGAAGAAAGGTAAGTGGGAGATGGCGGAGGGTACAGCTGCAAGTCCTTTGAAGATTATGAGAACAATTCCAGTGGCAGGTGAGGAGTGTATGATAGCAGATAGGAGGGGAAGCAGGATCTGACCAAGGCTGTGGGGAGGGGATGTAGCAGACATCTAGTTGGCTTGGATTTACGAATGAGATCTGAGATTTCAGAAGCACTGGGGAGTTGGGAATTTGAGATATGACGGATAGTGTTGGAAAAACTCAGAGGAGGAGTAAGATAAAGAATTAGAACATAGATGCTGATGAATTTTGTAACTTTTTTCATTGAAAAAATGGCATTAAGGAGTAAAAGTGGGGGGTAGGGAGTCTTGGGGTTGGAGAAGTTTATTTAATAATGACAACAGTGTCTTGGTATTACCTTCACTGGAACAGAATAGCCCAGAATAGTCGTTGGATTTCGTTTGAGCAAATGAGTCCTTAAAGGGAAATGTGTGAGTTTTCTGTATTTCTTTGTGAATAGTGAGACCAGTTTTCCTATAGAGTCGCTTGAGTTGTTGAGCTTTGGCCTTCGTTGACCAGGTAAATCAGTTTTTCACCAGGTTTTTACTGGGGCAAGAGAATTCGAGAATGTTGATTAAACCATTATCATACTGAGCTACACGGTCTGCTTCAGGGGTGGATATAGTCCAGGGTAAGAATATTGTCTGTGCTAGAGGAGAGGGTGTCAATATTGTTCCAATATATGTTCCTGACATTCCAAAATGAGATGAGGTTTCAATGAGAAGAGGAAATGGTCAGTTACATGGAGTTCATCAGCTGTGCAGTTGGAGGGGGCGAGTCCAGAAAAGCAGATTAAGTCCAGAATATGTCCTTTAATGTGGTTGGGGAAATGAATGTACTGATGGAATCCAAAACTCTCCAGGCCCAATGAAAAGTCTCTGGTGAGAGGACGATTACTGTTGTTCATTTGAATGTTGAAACGCTCCAATAATATTACATTTGGTGAGAGAGTGGATAGATGGGCGAGTAGAGCAGCAAATTCATTTAAAAAGTCATTGTGTGGCTTAGGGGAACGATAAATTCTAGCAGCAATGGTGGGAGTTGGTCCTGACAGTTTAAACCCAATACATTTCAATGAGCTGTAAGCTGGCACAGACACTGGCAGGACTTTCCGTTTCTTGCGACAATTCATCGTGAGACTTCCTCTGCGAGAACAACAGGGTTGACAGGTGAAAACAAAACCTGGAGCAGTGGAGCCGTTAGGTTGGCAAAAGTCGTTCGGCCGTTGCCATGTTTCAGTCAAACAGAGAAAACGGTGAGGAGATATTGGACGAGGTGTGTGTGAGTGAGTGTGAGTGAGCGGATGTTAACACACCCAAGTTGACAGCAGTGTTGTCACGTTTGGTAGTGAGGTTAAAGTTCCCATATCAAAATACTGTATCTCTCTACGTCTAACTGAGACATGCCTCCAGATGACATCACTTAGAGGAATCTTCAGTTCAGATTATGACATCTTGTTGCTCACACTATGGAGTTTGTACTCATGGCCAACCTGCTTTTCCAAAGCAATCGTGAGCTTTATTTAAGTAATATTTTAAATGGAAGATTTGTACATGTTATGAGGTATTTTCAAAGAGTGTTAATAGTACTTCTACCAATCTGAATAGTTCTGTGATGCTTTGCCTGCAGCACCACTATGAAGTTATTGGACGGACTAATGTGTTTCGAGCATCTTCGAGGTTTAGTCAAGCTTTCACTCTCTCTCTCTCTCTCTCTCTCTCTCTCTCTCTCTCTCTCTGAGCTCACACCCACACACTTTCTGTTCCCTGCTTCTGACATATGCACACAGACACACATTTTCTGACACATCCATACAAAGCCAGACAATGCACACGTAACCAGACGCACATACACAGCCCAAGGCTAAAGTACTTGAAGGCGCGGAAAGAAAAGAAGTCGTGACTGTGAGATGAAACCAATGTTCCTAAACCGAGCACCTCAAAACGTTCAGAGAATTCACAGCTGACTCACTCTTTACTACCGACCACAGGAAGGACTCTTATGTCTCTTTAACTCGCTGCCTAAACCATCATCAGCACAGGGTAAAAAAAGATCCTTCTGGCATTAGTCAGTGCACAGAGTTTATGCTTTTGTATGCACATTTACATTTTCTGCTCTTCAGGAGAAAAAGGGAAAAAGAAAAAGTGTAAGACTGAACTTACTGGATGGAGCTGCTGATGGAGGGAGGGAGGAGGCCGGAGCTCCCCAGCCCTTCATGTTGTAGGCCGACACTCGGACATAGTAGAGCCGACCCTGAAAAGTAAAAACGATCACATAGATTTTTGTCGATTTATGATTTGGTTTACAGCTTTTTAAAACCAATTCTCCGCAGCTTTACGCTGAGGGGAAACAGCTCCTTATAATGTCCACCAGTCCAAATATTGGTGGACAGAAATATTACAGACTTTTTAAATAAAAGCAATTAAAAAGCAGTTGCTGGAACACTTGGAGGTGCAGGTCTAAAAGACACACAAAAGGGAATTTAACTGACTCTTTGAAGGTTATTTCATTTTATTTACAAAGAGAGAAGAAGGCCAACACCCTACAGAATTGCATGTCTTTATGCTGTTGCTCTGCACACAGCATGTAATGTCACTAATTCAGCATGAACCATGTAAACTCTGCCTCATTTGTTGTTACTCTTTTCCCCCCCTTACTTTAGAGCTGTGACACCTCAATCTGCAGGTCATTCAATGTCAGCTTGGCGAGCGCCCATCAGCATAGATTTAGCAATTCCAAAGAAGTTGGGACAATGTGTAAAACATAAATAAAAACTGAATGCAATGATTTGCAAATCTCATCAGCCAGTATTTTATTCGAAATAGAACATAAACAACATATCAGATTTTGAAACAGACATTTTACCATTTCATGGAAAATATTAGCTCATTTTGAATTTGATGGCAGCAACACATCTCAGAAAGGTTGGTGACCAGCTGGTGGAGTTTCAGAAGAGGAATGTTGTCCCATTCTTGTCTGATGGCAGATTCTAGCTCTTTAACAGTCCTGGGCCTTTGTTGCTGGATTTTTCATTTTATCACAAATGTTTTCTATTGGGGAAAGGTCTGGACTGCAGGCAGGTCAGTTCAGCATCTGGACTGTTCTCCTGTGAAGCCATGCTGTTGCGATGGATGCAGTATATGGTTTAGCCTGGTCTTGCTGAAATATGTTAGGCTTCCCTGAAAGTGACGTTGTCTGGATGGAGCATATGTTGCTATAAAACCTGTAAGTACTTTCAGCATTGATGGTGACTTTCCAGATTTGTAAGCTGCCCACACTATAGCCACTAATGCCCCCCACACCATCAGAGATGCAGGCTTCTGAACTGTCTGCTAATAACGAGCTGGATGGTCCCCCTCCTCTTTAGTCCACAGGACACCACATCCATACTTTCCAAAAAGAATTTCAAGTTTTGATTCATCCGACCACAGAACAGTTTTTCATTTTTTCTCAGAGCATTTTAAATGAGCTTTGGCCCAGAGAACGTGGAGAGCATTATTCAGAGAAGCAGCCAAGAGGCCCGTTCCTCTGGAGGAGCTGCAGAGATCCACAGCTCAGGTGGGAGAAACTGTCCACAGGTGTCTGTGGCTGAAACCTAACACTGCACATCACCCTGAACACACCATCTCCACCGTGAAACATGGTGGTGTCAGCATCATGTTGTTGGGATGCTTTTCTTCAGCAGGAAGATGGATGGAGCCAAATACAGGACAGTCTTAGAAGAAAACCTGTTAAGAGTCTGCAAAAGACTTGAGACTGGGATGAAGGTAGTAACCTTCCACATGAGCAAATGTGGAAAATTTCAAAGGCTGTGAATACTTTTGCAAGGCACTGTGTCATGTGCAGATTTATCTTAACTATTTGTGGTTGTTTTTTTAGTTTTAACCATTTGGAATTGTTTGTTGTCTGTTTGGTAATTTCAATGACATTAAATCTAGAACCACAGTTCAACAGAATTTAAATGCAGAGGAGTAAAACACAGATACAGAACTCAAGACTTTAGGGTCATTTGATGTTGATTCTTAGTCATTTTGCATGTTTGTGTTAAACTGGCCTCTTTGTAGTCATGGTATCGATTTCTTATTTTTTAGTAGCTTTTGTTTTTCTGTGTTTGGAATCTCTTTGTGGCTGCTTTGCATTGTTTTGCATGTTGCAGTTCTCTTTTTTCCCCCTTGGTCAATGTCATATGTGGTGATTTGTTGTGGTCCGGTTAGCATCTCTTTGGAACTGATAGTCTTTTTGTAGCATATTTATACAGTATGTCCCTGTGGTGGTATAGTGGCAGGTTTGTGTCACTTTGTGGCCACTTCAAGCTCTTCTCATTTTGTAGTTGTTTTTGTGCGTCTTTGTAGCCAAATCTCTTTGTGGATGTTCTCTATTTGCATCTGTTTGTAGTTGTGTTTTGTCCTTTTATAGTTACTTTACCTCTGAAGTCATTTTCTGTGTCTTTGTAGTTGCTTTATGTCTTTAGAGGCTGTTTCATAGACCTTCCCACAAGAAAAATGCCCTCCAACAGAGGCTCAGGCTCAGATGCCTCCTGGCTCCTGTGTGGCCACATTCCTTCTGTAACAGCTGTATTTAAATCAGACTCAACCCTGACACAATAAATACAATATGTAAATGAGTGCAGGTTTGCAACAACATTCGAGATATGAATTCTGGCTCAGAATGAAGTCCAGTTACTGGCTCGACTCATTATCCGCCCACACTGCGTCCTGCCCTTTCCAGCATGTTCTTTTCTAAATGTTTTCAGGGCTGTAGTGGAAGTATCTGAATGCAGGCTAAATGCTCTAAATGGCAAACAGCAGATGCACCACAGTCTGTGAATTTATGAGGCAGACAGTGAAGAACAGAATGTATAATAAACAACAGCCTCCACTAAGCTGCACACTCTTCAAATGTCATTGATGCCACTCAACAAACATTATAACAGCACACTTATAGGGGAAATGGAAAGATAAGATTATGGTAACAAAACGTGCATGAATTGAATGTGTCAGTGATCTGGACGTGGCAGTCTGGTTGTTGGAGAGCAGAAAGCAGCTGTCACGGGGAAAGTCAATAACAATCATTTATGGACACTTAGAGTCTCCGTGAGTTTAAGTGTTTTGTGGTTGTTTTAAGTTTTTTTGTGGTGGCTCAGTTCTCTGTCATCATTTTGAGTCTCCTGGTGCTTATTGCAAGGAAAGAGGAAGAGGTTCTTTTTTCTTTCTGCATTTTTTTGTGGCCAGTTTAAACCTTGTTGTGGTCATTTGGATCTTTGATGACTGGGACATTTTGAGCTTATTGCCATCTCTCTTATGGTTGTTTTATGTCTTTGTGGTTTTGTTGCTGCATCTCTTAATTATCATTGAGAAATTCTAAACTCATAAAATCCTGTTTTACTAACTTGTATGATCATCAATTACAGGTAGACCACTGTATTTGACTCATAGTAAACAGGCCAAAAGTTTCAGGTAGGAGGAGTTATGTTGGGTTTACCGTGGTCAGGCCGCTGATGGTGCATTTAAGGGTCTGCAGATCATCCAACACCATCTCTCCAGCGAGCAGTGAGAAATCCTTCAGGCAGCTCCACTCAACTAGGCACACAGAGACACACAAAGGTAAACCTGCAGTGAACAGTCACAGTCTGATGACAGATCGATAGCCCCTCCTCCTGAGATGACACCCATTAACTTTACCGCAGCTCTGGGCCTAGAGGTGTTTCTGGATATCTGATTCTATTTCTTTTTCTCTAGTAAGTGTGTGAAAAACACATGTGGACAAAGAAATGTGATGCTTCCCTGTGACCTGTACTCATCGGTTAACATTTCCATGGAGAAAAAGATTTTCTTGCATCACAACACTGGTTAACTAAAATGACTTCTCTCATTCACTTTTAATGGTCAGTTTTCTGATCTCTTTCTATTTTTCCTCTCACCAAAAGCAACAATTTCAGGTCATCTTATGTGGCAACAAACTGCACGGATACTGCTGTGTTGAGGAGACGACAAGTGCATTTTTCAGACCATTTTCTGAGATGTGGTAGCCACTTAACAAACTCAATCAGTTGCAGTGTAATTGTCTTTGAAAAAGGAACTAAATAAAGGAAGCGTGTCTCTAAAATTATTTTCGAAGGGTTTTTCTCTCCATGTCCTGATAGTGAGGAGCCTCAGTGCAAAGATTTTTAAATATTGCACTGTTTTCATTTGTCCAGCTGCTCTCAATAGGAAAAGACTTGTTCATTCCATGTAGACCAAGGAAACCTCTGGGTATAAAATCTGGTTAGTATCATTTGCATGTAATCATAGGCATGGCTGCATGTCAGTGTGTGTTTTTACCTCTGTATTTGGTCACCACCGTGGAGTTGAGACACTGCGGCTCCTGGAAGCTGACGGTCAGTGTTGTGCTACTGCTCACGCTGAGACGGACCATAGACGGGGCCTCAGGGGGACCTGAGCAGGAGCACAGGGTGGTGTTAACAAGCACGCCCAACAAACTGAAGACCTATGAATATTAAATCCACAGAATGAGGAACTCTCTTGAAAATCATGGCAGTTTCTGTAGGTGGCATCTGTCGCTTCATGTGTTCTGCTCAGACCTGTCACAGCTCCTACAAGTCATCAACATTCCCTTCTTTTACTTTCACTGTTTTTGTTATTTCCAAATAAATCCTGTAATGCGTCTGAAAATGTCAAGCACATTACTCCCTGAGCAGTCACCCAGTGGGAAGCCTTCCTGCAGCGCTGCTGGCTTTTATCATTTGGTGATGCAGCTGCACATCTCCGGTTATTACTTTAAACGACTTTAAATCTCACATAAGAAAGCTCATTTTGCCTCAAGAAGCCACTGAATGAAAATCGCTGCTGGGAGGGAAGTAAAAGAAATTTGTTTAGTGGAGTCACAGAGAGGAAAATAACTAAATAATATTATGGACTTTTATCTTGAATAGGTGAAATGAAAATTCTCAATCTATGCTCGATTTCCCCGAACTCCTTCTTGACCTCCTCTTACTGTGCTTCTTGCTGACTTTGAGAACTCCTCTCACAATGGAGTGTTTGTAAGACAACAGGCCCCTGACCCATCTTACATAGGAGCAGGAGCCTCAAACTGAAGCAGACACAAAACAACTGCAGATGCACCTGTGTTTGAGTCTGCAGTCATTTTGTCCCTGTGTCTTTGTAGTGGATTTTTCTTGCTTGGTAGTTGCGGTCTGTTTCTTTGTAGCTGGTTTGCATCCATATGCTGTCAATCAGCAGAAGCCATTTTGCTTTATAAGGTTGTTATGCTTACTTTGCATCCACTGCATGCAAACCTTTCTCCCCAGCACAAATGTCACATCAAACAGAGACAGACTCAGGCTGTGATGCCTGCATGTTCTTACTCAGATACTGTTGACAGTCTGCACCAACATGCTTTGCTACTTTGAATGAGTAGTTTTTTGTGTCCAAAATGCAAAGCAGCTGTGACAAACTTAGCACTGTGCAAAGTTACAAGAATGAGAGTTAGGATGTGTCTTGTATAGTGGTGACTGTCAGAGAATCTGCTGCAGCTTTGCTGTCATCTTCAAGCTGAATATCTACAAGAAGGGAAATAACGTCAGTGTTTAAAACTGGATGGACAATAATTTATGTTAACATGAGCTCTATGGATAATTAAACTAATAGATCATCACCCTTGACATTCTTATCTGGAAAGATGATTTTGTTTATCTATTTGTTAAGTTGTGTAAATCATTATGTTTAGTTTTTATTCAAATGAATTCAGTTTCTGTAACATGATAATTAAAAAATTGGAGAAAAGCAGTTTTCTTACTGTGAATGACACTGATGTTATTTAGTTATTGCTATAGAATATGTAGCTATTTGTTTAAGCTAATGTTGTCTGTAAACACACTACAAGCAGGTGTAGCGGGTTTGACAATTCCTACTTCATGACAAACATCAGAGTCCATATTGCTGGAAAAGTCCTTGAAGTTTATGCAACCAGATACTTTAAGAGTGAAGACAAAGAAGAGTATTTAGCTGAAAATGAGAAAGTGACTGAATAAAGTATTTTAATAAAATAAAGCGGCACTTTCTTCATGTGCACTGATGATGGGAAGCTGATGAGGGAAGATCAGAGCTGTAAGTTACTAATGTGAGAATCACTACAACACAGACAATAATCTCTAACTCATTATAGTTCTTTACTACAGGAAACTCATCAGAAAAGTGCTTACAACAATACTTAGAGTTCAGAATCAAAATCCTGACAAAGTAATCAGGTGGATGTGATCAATGTGCAGGATCCTGAATCTTTGGGTATCTGCGTATTTCCACTTGAAGTGACTTTTTAATACAGCTGGGAGTGGATTGATTGTGCAGTTTGTAGAGTGACAGTGGTACCAATAAGCCTTTGCGCTCTGCAGCTGTACATGAAGAAATGTCAACCTCACTCTGACTTTAGAAACCACCTGCTTCTTCTCACAGGTATCACCGAACAAGCACTTATTTTCCTCATATAGTAAAATAAAACCCATCACGAGATCGTACCAATGTGCATCACTTTGGATAAGAATGTGTAATGAACACATGTAGGCTGATGTAAAGACCCACACAAGAAGCAAAAGAGGCCACACAGAGTTTAAAGGTGACCTGCAACTGAGCAGGCTCTCTCTGTCTCACACACACACACACGCACACACACTGTGCCACAGAGCCGTGCTGACTCACGTGCGTGCTGGAAGCCCGTCTTCATGCGTCTGTACAGCTTGCTCCTCCACTCCCAGGCCCTCAGCTGTTTGTCCTTGTGGCAGGCCTCCAGAGAGAGGCCATCCCTCTGAGCCTGAGCTGCCAGCTCTGCCGCCCGCCGCTCTGCCTCCACAACCAGCGAGCTCAGGTGGGCCTCCCGACTCTCCACGCTCACAACTGCAACACAGACACAACCAGGGGTTACGATCTAGATCGAAACTGTTTCAGCATAACCCACCAGCAGGAGGCCGCCTTCACTACAGCCACGTTCGCTTTTAAAACACTAGCCTGAAGCCAAAAGACACAGGAAATAATCCAAGTTTTTTGTTTTTTTTTATTATTTTGCAGACATGTATCTTTACCAAGGCCTTCAATCCCACCTTTATCACTGCTTTGACACCTGTAAACCTGGCTATCAAAAACTTGTGCAGCAGGAGACAGCTGTCGATTGTCCTGTGCCTCCATGGCATCAGGTACAGTTTGGGGTTTTATTGATGTCGGACACAAAAGGTGGATAAGAGTGTGGAAAACACAAGCCAGTGTGTTTTGACGATGATATTCCTGTGAGAATGCAGCGATGCAAGACTGCAAATACTGTGATGACTGAAAACCCCCTTTTTATTCCTCTGACATGAAAGATGCACAAACAGTTCGTTTCTCGAGAGGAAACAGAAAGAAGATTTAAATGATTTAAGTTCTTGATGTTGTGTCAAACAGTCAAAAGAAAAAAAAATCCTGTGAAGGACCAATAGAGAAGGAAGAACTCTGTGGTAACTGATCCTTATCCATTTTTCTGTAACTTGTACACAAAGCACTGGAAAGATAGATGTCAAAATGGCCCCACTGTGCTCCATGCAAACACCAGGAGTTCAACCTAAACTGTGATTACTGACATTCTCGCAGTCATGAGCATCTGAGCACTCTGCCTATACATGCTGCAACAACAAGGACTGATGTTTACATGACTTACAAAGACACACGTGACGGCACAGGACAGCTGTGAGCTCTGTGTGTGTCGTCCACATTGGGTCTCCTGCCAGCCTGCACCCAAACACTGCTGCATGCTCCTTTTCTCTCCGTCCCAGTTCTTAGTCATGGACTGTGACAGCAGCACAAACAAACAGCAGCACAACCATTGGTGTTTGTGGCTGCAAAATATCTCTGAATCTAAGCTGCTGCACAACAGTCTGGATGTTTCAAGACTCACTCGCTTGCCTCTCACACAGAAGCTTTTGTTCATTTCCCGTCTTTTTAGGCATATTGCGTAGATTTTTGGACATTTAGTGTCTGTTTCTTGTCATTTTATGTCAGTTTTGAGTCGCTTTTTCAAACATATGAACAGTAACTTCAGAGACTCTGGCCCACGTTTAACAATCAAGATTCTTTCATCAATGTGATACTTAGTGCATCAACCATTGCACATGTTTCTTCATCACAAATTAATGAAAGCTGATTTTTAATTAACAAACTTTGGACTGTTTTAACTACACTCCTTGACCATTTTATATGCTAGTTACTTCAGCCGGTACAAACTCATTCATCATCTGAAGGAGTAATTAAATAGGGCTTCAGTTGTAAACGTGTTTCCTTGTACAAGAAGCTCCTGAATGTTTTAGATTAATTAATTTGGTAAAATTGCAGATGCCGTAGCAGTTTGAATAAATAACAGGATCTTGCTTCCTCCCTCCCCTACCTGTTGTTGGACTTATGACACCACTTATTGCCATAGTCTCTGCTTGCTCAAACCTGCATCCTGTCTCTCTGCTTTCTTTGATAAATGCTAACTGCACTTAACTGGCTCTGAAATGTCCTCTGCACAACAGTAAGGCTGAATCTAATCTGTTCCGTTTGGAATGAATCTGTGAAGAAAACCACAAACCAGCAGAGCAGAACTGCAGATAGAGGCGACTGTCACCTCCTGTGTGGACAGTTCATGTGAACAATCTGCTTTATCTGAGCAGCACATGGCTGGAACATTCAATTGAACAATGTGTGGTTATTTTTGCTCAAAGACTGAGAATTTGGTAAGTGGGGAAACAAATGTGTCAACGTGGTATTTATAATGTTTCTGTCCTGTTTTAGCATCTACATTTTCAAGTGGAAAAAATAACTTGGCTGCAATAAGTGACTTTTCTGTTGTGTGCAAGTGTGAACAGTTAAATGGCAAAACCCACCTGCACTGCACATTTTGCTTTCTTTCATTTACATTTAGCAATTAAGTACATTGAACACATGATGACTAAAAACAGAGTCATTTCCTTTTGTAAATTCTGTTTATTTGATAAGTCGTCAGTACTTTAGTTTGCACATTTAGTTAACTTCTGTACAGTCGCACAGCTGGAGGGACGTGTTGTTCAGCTGAGCAAAAGGATCCACCCCAGGAAGCAGAACATCGAAATAGAGGAAGTTGTCAACTGGATCATACCAAGACCCTGGTACCTTAAGGGGAGACTGTGATATGTTAGTTCTTTAATATAGTTGTTTTGGATAATATCTAATAATTAGCATTCAGTAGATTTATTGTTATATTTTGTTCTGTATAAGTTAATTGCAAGGTTTTGTTTTTCTCTTACCCCTGCCTTGTCGTTAATGGTCTGATCAGCCATTATAGTATATGTTCCCCTGTGTGTTCGGGCTGTGGTCCAGTTCGGTTTTGTTGATCCCTTCTATGGGCCCAATATTTTGTGTTTTGGTTTCATAATTCTGAGGTAAATAAAAACCCATTTTGTTAAAAATCATGTTTCCTTTTGCCTTCTTGCCCGGTCCCACACAGCTTAATTGGTGTGATGCTGCACACTGGGAATAAGATTCTTGCTTTGTGCTTTTATGATTCCATTTTATACATTTACAATAGACCTCATAAATAAAAGGTTTTAAAAAAGAAAAGCCCTGGTAAGATTAAAAACACAAAGTAAAACAACAACAAAAAAAGAATGATTTACCAAACTTCCTAAAATGAATCATGCTGAAGCTCTGGACTAAAACTAAAAACTATTTTTGGAAACCCACTAGGTGACATGATCCTCTGCAGCCTCACACATCTGGTAACATGGTGAAACTTCAGAGACACAGTGAACCCGGAGGAGTGGGCACAGTTAACATCCAGAACAACTTGGGACAATGTTTTCAGTTCATGTAAGCACACTGCTGTTGGGGCTTAAAGTGTGTCACTGATTTACTCCCAACCTCTTCAGTCAAACCAGACATTTGAATAAATGCAGCTTGTTTTGCTTTGGTTTCATGCTGTGTGGTGGGGAAACGAATGACTGTGTGTATAATCTCTGCAGCTGTATGAGCTATCAGTTTAATTTTTGTGGTTGAAACTGTTGTGAGAAACTCACATCAGCCTCTGTCTCTGACTCTGCCCATGTATCCGTCCAAACCCCATCTCCTGACAGATCCTATCCTGTCACCTTCAGAGCTCCAGAAAGTTAGGATGCTGATAAACTGCTCTTCCAGCCACTGATGTAGGACTGAAATTGTGCCATTGATGAAGATTTCCAGCTACCAGACACTTGATAAATATAGGCTATAAAAATCTGCACATTTTTCCAATCTCAAAAGTTAAATCTGCAACTGATGTCTGGCCACATGGAGGAACCCATTATTGACATAACATCATCTCTTTGATATGTGACAAAAGTGTTTCCCACATCCACATTTTTACCCACATCCATATTACTTGTTTGACAAAATGACCACAAAGACACAAAATGGCCATCTATCTCTCAGTCTGAGGGTCCAATATAGAAACGTTTAGGGGAAGAAAAACGTGTGTCAGTGTTTATATGGACACCTGATTATCTATATGCTAAAGACAAAATAATATTATGTAGAATTTATTCAAGCTGTCTTGAGAATGTTTGGAAGTGACAGCGGATGAAATACAACAATCTTCAACGATCTTCTAAAGGTTTGGTGCGCTGTGGTGCTGGAAACGACAGCCACCATATTATAAAGGTGTCACTTCCTGCTTCATTGCTGTGTCAGAGCCTGGCTAGCTGCTAATGGCTGCTAATTGAACCAGTTGTAAATGAACAGGCTGCTCACACAGAAACACCCTGTCTGACTGAAAGGCTCTATAAATAGACCAACCCCTGCCCCCAACCCAGGGGCCTCCTAAATTAACACACAAGCACGTAGGTGAGCTCCGGAGGCCACGTTAACATCCACAGTGGCAGAGAGAAAATACCAACATGCACAAAACCACAAAGTCAATGCAAAGACACATTTACACAGTGGCTGAACAAGGAGCATTTACTCCACTGAGTTTGTACTAACTGCACAGTGTCATGTTAACCACACGATGCAATAAAAATGAGAAAAAACTGCTGTTGTTGTGTCGCCTGAACTATGTGTTCTGCTGCCTCGCTGAGGGACGAGCCAACAGCTAACCAATAAACGCTGCTAAAAATGAACATTTAGGAAAGTCTGATTAAAAAAAGAGAAAGGTGAGGGGACTGATAAAACAGCAATTAGTTAATATTTTATAATTGTGTGGTACATTGCCTTGAGCTGATTGTGGGGATTGGCACGAGCTAAAATAAAATCCATTCAAAATTCAATTTTTAAGGCAGGCATCTTTTTTCACTGCAGCTGAATTTTGAAGAAATTGTTTTATTAGTTACAGAAAAATATTTTACTCACGATAATGATGTAACCACTGAAAGCTAAGAAAGAAAAAAGATTCACGACTGAAAAGCAAAAAATGTTTGAATTCAGGTGGAAAATTTCAGGAGTACAATACAATTCCGTATTAGAGAACTACGACCTTTGTGTTTGTTAGTTTTAAGATATATTCTACTTTTTTCTTTCAGACTATTTTGATACAAGCTTTGCATTGGTAAGAAATGTCCCGAGCTGATCTGGGCAACAGTACGGCCAGCGATCCAAGGACATATCAAAGGAACAGGATGTAAAAAAATGTCATCAGAATAAACCTTTCTTTTCTGAATTCTCACATTTGTTTCATCTCAACCTGCTTGTGCTGCAGCTGCTGTTCTTCATATCTGGGCTCAACAGTGCAGCTCCCTGTTGTAGAGCAAAGGGAACATTAAAGAGAGAGACACCGAGTGCTGATGCTGCATTCACTGCTTCACGTGACAAATGCGGTTTCAGCTTCACTAATAAACATCATCTCTGTGAGGAACGTCTCGGTTAAAGTGGATGTTCCATTCGCTGACTGTTTTTGTAGTTCCACAAAATCCATCAGGGTAAAATATCTTTACTTTGTCCCTATGGCCAAGTCTGCATAAAAATTGTCTCTCAAGACAAACAAAATCACATTTAAATGTTATGAGACAGTGTGAAAGATATAAAATGGCTGATTCATAGCAGGAGGTAGAAAGGAGAGTTTGCTAAACACAGGCAGCTTGTTATTTGGCATCTCACTGAACCAGCAAATAACAGAATCCATCGTATGATCACATAATTTATTCTTCCTTTTTGATTTCATGACTGCTGGGGCAGGGAAAGGCTCCTTGCTATAAACCAAGATTAGGAGCTGTTGTTTTACAATGTACATCTCATTATTGTACAAATGAGAAAAAACCTTTCTTAGGTCTGTTTTGGAGTGAGGCCAGTGTCTTCAGATGCCAGCTCAGCATTCCTCAGGCAGGGCAGGATAAAAGCTGAATAAATATTGTCTCAGGTTGGAACAAGGACGACAATGAAAGAAGCTTTGCAGTGCGTCTCTGCATATGGCAGGGTAGTAAAACTATGAAAATGAAACAAGCCACAATTCCTTAAATTATTGTTAGGGTCAGTACCAATAACTGAACCTGTAGAAGATCCAGTAACAATGTTACAACAGTTATTCTTTCATTCAGATCATATCGATAACTGAAGCTGATAAACTTTACTTTGAAACATTTTATGTGGTTCTTTGTTCTTGGCATCCTCAACACTAACACAGTGTACATACACACAGTGTATGAGATATAGTGGCATCTCTTGGTCAGGATGCACATTGCAGCTATCTCCTAATACAAGCGTGACAGAGTCTCCAGTGACCTGTCATCATCTATAAACACATCAAGTAACAATATGAATATGTCAAGTGATCAAGTTATAAATGGCTCATAATGTACAATTTGAATCTTGTTAAGTCTATTTAGAGTAAAGCTATTGGTCACGGCCTCTATGTAAAATATTGTTACTGATCCTGTTTAATTAATAATATCTCAGCTTGTTTCCAGCTACTACATGCTGAACAACAACTGTAAAATAAAGCAAAGCAGTAGAGCAGGAACACAGCAGCTCGGTGCTTGAGACGCAGCGGCGTCATACGTAAAGTCACGTGTGCTTTGTAACTTGCTACGAAAATATAAGAGATACTGCAGAATGATTATACATCAAAGTACAAATCACGTTAGACCACCTGTCCAACAAAAAACAGGCAACTGCATCAAGCTATCAACATTTGTCGCTCATCAACAAAGGCCACACTCATGGTTATTCTTGTTTTCTTCCTGTTTTTCTTCCCTTATAACAAGGATCCACTCGGATTTCTACAATTTTTGGTTCTCAAACTTCTAATGATACTGATTCTTGTTTTCTTGTGTTTCATCTTCTCCCAATGCTATTGTGTCATGAACTCACACTTCTTTTCAACGTGAAGTGTTTTGTCTGTTCTGGGCTACTGTAGAGACATGGTGGCCTCCATGAAAAGGAGACCTGTGCTCTGTAGATATAAAAGGCCAAACAAAACAACAATCGTCACTTTTGGGTGGTTACACATAAATGGAAACATAATCATTAATACTGTATCTTATTTCTGCCAACAGATCTGTGTATGTCTCACACACTGCACCTTTAAAATGTAAGTAACACACTTATTATTGATTATTTTTACTATGTAACTTCACTATGTCAATGTAGAAAATACTATTTACTGGGTCAACGAGTCAGAAAACCCCCAATACACACAAGTGCAAACACACACTTGTATGGAAAGTGACCGGAGTACATGTGAGTGAGCTCATGGAGGTACATTAACACACACACTCACTCACACACACACGGGGCGACACAGGGCTGTCGGGCCCTGGTTGACTGATTTACTTGGCACTTGAGGAATGACATAAACAGAGAGCAGCAGGCCCCAGGAGGGAAAACAGCAGCTCTGTTTACTCTGTGTTTGTTTACAAGGATGGGATTGTACCGCCGCCCAGAGTCCAGGCTGCTGTTTGGAAAGCCCTCGCCACCGCGGCCCCGTGGCCCCGTGGCCCCATAAATCACTTAGTTGTAATTGCCCAGGCGTTACATGCATCATTGGAAAAGTTAAACCATTAAACGACAAACCTTGTTAAAGCTGTGCAGCGGGGAGTCACGCAGGAGGCCCGGCTCGCTGTAAAGTGGCCACTGTTTCACCCCCCCCCCACATGCACACACAGATCCAGACAGTGGGGGATAACGGGGGCCTCAGGAGTAAGGTAAGAACCACCTGTCTTTGCAGAGTGTGTTGTGGACAGCAGGAGGACTGATGGAGGGAAAAACCAAATGTGTGGGGGAGCAGCCAGGGAATAGCAGGCTCATTCAGATCCAGGTAGAGGAGACTCAGACAGTAGACACAAACACAGACCCTGTCTGACCGAGAGCATCACTCACGTTACAGTTATCACGGTAGTCAGTTATAGTCAGTTTATTAGGTACACCTGTCAATCTAATTCAATAGTCATGCAGTAAATCCTCCTTCATGAAGAGGGTAGTGATTCATCTGTCTCATCAGTGTCTGATCATGTGCATGTTGTGTAAACTCACTACACATCTGAACCAGCGGTTCTGCTCGACCAGAACATTCAGCTTATCTGCTCACACTGTTCGGGTCAGTCAACATGGAGAATGCAGACAATATAGTTTCTGCTCCCCAGCAAAGGTCTGTTTTATGTCAAACCCTCAATATAACATACTTTTGGTCATAACTTGTGAAAGATACAATAGCATTGAAACCAGCCTTTTGCTGTTTCCAACACATATTTATACCACAGACCGGGAAGCTGCTGACACAGCAGCAAGCTGAGCAAAATTTCCAACCTGCAAAAAATCCAGGGAGCAGGATCGAGCACCAGACCCCTGCTCACACTGCAAGTCATACGATAAACAAAAATTAACTACTATGAGTCATTTAGCAGACGCTTTTGACCAAAGCAAGTAACAAACACTGGGGATGACTTTGGGGTTCAGAGTCTTGCCCAAGGCCACTCTGCCAGAAGGAACTGGAAATCAAATCACTGACCCTGTGGTTTGTGGATGACTGCTCTACCAACTGAGCTGGATCCGCCAAAATCAGAAAATTACAGTTAATTGCACATGATTTGACATAACCTTTGTTTTACTGACAGAATCAATGACATAACTAAAACTATAACTGTTAAGTCAATGCATTGGTAGAGACTGTACACAGGCTGAGAAATCTTATGAAATGTATGTACACTGCTTTGCCTAAAGTTGTACTGTGTTCATGGAGTATCTTCCCTTTTTGTAGGGCAAATTAAAATAATCTACATTTTTAAGATGACATGATTAAAGTCTGCATGAAGGAAACAGTAAATGCCTGTTTTATTTTGTGATGGGGCCTAAAAGGAGGCATCACATTTCTCCTTAACCTTCGATGTTTCAGTAATTATAGAGCTGGTAAACTGCCCAACCTGCCACTGGATTGTTTGTGTTAGTTATTTTTTTAAATTATACTGAGATGATTTAATGTTCAAAAATATATAAAATGTGAAAAATTGAACTTTGACAACTACCATGACAACCACTGTCAACAGTGACAGACCATCACTCTGATCTGCTCACTTGTAAATTAGGTTTTGTTCTGTCAGACTGAAAGGTCAGAGCGGACAGGAACCAATCAGACGCAGCTGCTGTCTGAGCATCGAGACCAGACTGAATCCTCCACACCGGAGCTGGGGAGGTGAGACAGTGTCCACAGCGCCAAACTAGGTTAAACACTGGAGGCTGGTCAGATGAGTACCTGAGGATTACAGTATTTAGAAAAAGTTTTCACCTTTTATTTCTATACACTGATCCGGATCCATTTCATGTTTTCCGTGGTTAATTTTGTAATTCTACAAATTCATCTAAAGTTATTACAAAAATCTGAAACTAACCCAAAGTGCAAACATTTTAAACCAAATCAGCTTAATCATCACTGGTACAATAGATTTTAGAAGTCCAACAATTAATTAAGTAAAGATTGTAAAGCTACTATATGCTCTCCATCCACTTTATTAGGCACACCTGTTCAACTGCTCGTTAACACAAATACCTAATCAGCCAATCACATGGCAGCAACTCAATACTTTTAGGCAGGTTGACATGGACAAGATGATCTGCTGAAGTTAAAACCAAACATCAGAACTGAACTGGGATGAAGGGGGATTTAGTGACTCTGAATGTGGCCTGGTTGTTAGAAAGTGATAACCTACTGGGATTTTCATGCTTTGCAGTGTTTACAGTGAGCAGCAGTTCTCTTGTTGATGCCAGAGGTCAGAGGAGAATGGCCAGACTGGCTTTGTGTCATGCAGTAAAGACTACAAGACCCTATAATTATTGTTGCATCTGTGACACAGCTAACGAACAAACAGTGGTCATAGTGGTGTGTAATGGTGCGGGGGATTTTTTTCTTGGCACACTTTGTGCCTACTGAGCCTCATTTAAACGCCTCAGCCTACCTGAGTTTTGTTGGTGACCACGTCCATCGCTTTTATGACCACAGTGGGCACAAAGCTAAAATCATCTCAAACTGGTTACTGGAACATGACTGTATTTGAACGGCTTCCAAAGTCACCAAATCTCAATTCAATCACCTTTGGGATGTGGTGGAAAGGGAAATATTGACCACATTTAAAATTATCTTTATGAGAGACACTGGATCACATGGAATCAACCCAAGACTAGACTGAAAGTAGCTGCTCCTGCTAGTTAGACGTGTTAAACAGTGAGGTAATCAGAAAAGCCCCAAACAGTCATTAAAAGAACAGGTCTTCAGAAGACAATGACACATCATCTTTGTTTCATGAAAACTGAAACTGTATTGGACTCACAGTGTGGACTCTCCTTTCCTCCGGCCTTCAGCAGCAGCTTGGCAATGGGCGTGTTGTTAGTCATGATGGCAATGTCGAGCGGCGTCAGGCCCTGGCTGTTGGGCGTGTTCAGGTCCAGCTCCTCGGCCGAGTACTGGTAGAGAAGAATCTGCACGGCATCCAGGTCCTGTTGCTCCACCGCCTCAAAGATACAGTCACTGCCCTGCATCGTCTGAAGGAGACACCAGAAAAAAGTTACATCTGCTGTTATTTTGGCTTCTTAAGCACAGATTTCACACACAACTGCTGTGGTACCATTATAATGAAACGTGTTGTGGAGATGTCCACCAGCTTCTAAACAAAAAGCCTTTTACATTTGTGTAATTGATGTGTAATTCTGTTCGTTTGGTCCAAACCGCGGAAAACAAAGGCAGAAAAATAATTATGACAGCTTGGACAGTGTTGGTCATGCTGCACTGGTGTTTAATGTGTTTATAGCTCCGGGTAAGACCTCACCCACATGCACAGTCCAAAGACACGCACACTAGGTTAATTGGTGACTCCAGCTTGATCACAGACGTCACTCAGTGAGGGATTTGTGACACAAATTGCAGCCATCTGACACTAAAGCACCTTAGATGTTTCCTGTTGAGTCTGTGACCTTTAGCAGCGATATTACAGTTCATCCTGAGGGGACCAAATTTTATCACGATCTGTCCAACAGTTATTTCAGTGTTATCCCTACAGCCACCTAACCTACCTGTCCTCTTTTGAGTCATAAAACAGAAGCAGCTTTATATGACTTGTCATGGCTGAAAAAAGAGCAAACCTCCAAAATTAAATTCGAATGAATCGTTCCTTTGTAATTATACTGAGGTCGCCGCTTTAAACAAATGTACATCCAGACAGACGTCATTGTAAAGGCTCAGCGAGCAGAGAGCGTCACATGCACAACAACAACAACAATCTATTTGTGTGCTTGATTTTCTTTCACAGGAATCATTAGTCACATAACAGAGGTGGTTAAGCTGTTTCCATCTCTCTCTGTCAACAACAAAGGACAGGAAATATGACAAAAATTTTAACGTGGTACGACTGCAGTTCTCACTTTGGAGCCTTTTTTCCTTGTAGCCTTGCAGTACAAAAACTATAATGTGCTCGGACAAAGTTACGTGTACACAGACAATCAAACGTGTTCCAACCCACTAACAACCACAAGGTGAAGGAATTTCAATCTGGTAGAGAACATAAAGATTCACCTAAAAAAAGGTGATAAAGTGGAGCAGAGCACACATTATGCACAAGTCCAAGCCAGAGACAGCTCTGTATTGAGCATGGGATCAAACAATTTGTTAATGGTGCGAAACACAAAACCGAAACAGTTAGTGTTAAAAAAGAGATTGTGGGATGTTTTAAAATACAGAAGCAACATTGTCTAAGCTTTGCAACTTAGAGCCCTATGTGTTGTCACCCACCCATCACCTCCCACCTACAAAGACCAAATACCACTCTGGTGTCTGTCATATTTACTATGGCTGCTGGATGTCATCAATTTCCTACAGGTCTCACTCATGCTACTGGGAATTAAGTGAAATAAACAAAGAAACAAAAAAAACTATAGTGACTGATTACTCACCATTCAATTTCACAATAAAGCTTAAATTGACTGAGCTAATCAACACAGCTAAGCAACACATCACGACATCCAGAAAACTCCAAATTTATGTCAGGGATGTACATGTGGACCATACTAAAGACGCACACTATGACATAACCATGATTTCACACACTAATAACCCATGTGCTACACAAGCAGTGGCCAAGGCCGACATGATGTGTTATTAGAGGAACATCAGGCTATTTCCTCTGATCTCAGACAGCAGTCTGTAGTGCATCCCTCCTTTTCTCTTCTCTGCCTCTTTCTTTTATGTCTGGAGTTGTGACTGGTCTTTAAATGTCAGCGGGCCGGCACAGAGCGTTCTGGAGAGCTGCAGCTATTAACACACACACACACACACACATGCACACGCAGGCACACGCACACACACACACACTCTGACCTGCATCACCCATCACACATGATGAATCTCTGTGACCAAATGTTTCACAGGGCAGCAGATCAAGAGAGAAGAGACTGAGAAGTGGCGATAAAGAGCGAGAATGAAACCAAATGCTCTACAGTGACAGCTGGCCGTCCCTGAGCAAGGCACCTCTTCATGCACTTGTAATCCATCGATCATCTCTCTGTGAGCGATCAGCAGAAACAAAGCAAAGATGACAGGAGAGACCTCAGAGATGTGAGAGATGGACGCAGTCTGGTTTTATGATGTAACCATGAAAATGAGAAACAGCTTGAGGCATCAGTGCAGAGATTAAATAAAAGATGTGACAAATGAAGGAACACAGAGTTCAGACTCTGGAGACATCGCTGTTAACAGAATTAGTGAAGCACCAAATGAGATCTTTATTGATCCTTCAGTGTCAGACACAAACACCCCTCCCCCCCCCCACCGACTATAGATGACTTTTCTTTTCTACATTTAATATTCAGCCATTTAGGAGAGAAAGCAAACTGAACAGCGTGAATCATGGAGACGTGATGACTAACACCCTTGTCAGAGGAGCAGAGTGGAAAACATTCAACAGCAGCTTGTCATGTTTGCCAGTGTTGAACCTGCATCCATGGGTGTTACTGTACCTTTACTTGTGAATATTAGTGAACTATGAGAGCAGTGCTGGTAAACCTCCGTTTACATGGAGGGTGAGTCATATCCACTGGACTTCTTCCGTACTGGTGGCAAACATTTCAATACTTATCCAAGCAGCTTCTTTAAGTTAACAATCACCCTGAAGAAGCTGCTAGGGTGGCTCCCAAAGTTTCCAAAAGTAGATTAAGAGGACAGAGCCTTTAGCCATCAAGGTCCCTACCAGTGAGACTAGATCCCAGTTCTGATTCGGGAGGCAGACCCCCTCCCTACCTTCAGGACTAGGCTTGAAATTAAAGTTGGAGGTGTTCATGTGATTCTGAGCACTAATGATAACTCAGAGTTGACTGAACTACCCCTGATCAGCTTTTCTGAGTTTCCCCTCTTGTTGTTCCTCAATTCAGAGGTCAAAAATTTACATGGGATTTTGTTAAACCTGCTTCCTGAAATAAGGCCTACACCTTCTCTATGGTGATTCTGAAAGGCGTCACCACAGTCAGTGCTGCTGCCAACTTACCTTGTTGAGTACTGTTGCTTGCTAATTCTCCAGGGCACCTTTCATTCCTCATCATGTGAATGATTTCAACACCAGATATGCAGATAACCCACTCTAACCACAGCAGGCACTGGTACATATCATGTAGGTCACCAGATGAAGCCCACATCCATCAACAGTTAATACAGCGTGACGTAACTTCACACTCTCTATTGCACAATGCACCTTAGTGGACACTAGCAACACCTTTGTAACTAATTCAATTACAAAAACCAGGGTGATCCAGGTGCTTGTGAGGCAGTTGGTAATGCAGCTTCATTTATAAAGACTTCTACTAGTTCGTAATCGATCATCAGAATATGAATAACTAACAACTTTGATCTAAACCCTCAGTCGAATATCAATCAACTCCCAAGTGTCTCTGCAGCAGACTCACCGAGGCTTTGCGCAGTCGGTCTGACTTGCCAAAGAAGTAGGCATCTTCGAATGAGGACGTGCTTCCTCTTAATTTCTCCGACAAGTTTCGGTAAAGGCGCTTGGCAGCACTGGGGGAGGCTGGCCCACCGGGGCACTTCCTGGTCTGGGACAACTGCAGGTTCTGCATCTGCTGGGTCATAACACCTGGAAGGCGTCTGCTGGAACAGATGGAGAGTAGAAGGGCAGTTAGACAACAGTTAAACCACTGTTAGCTCCTGAGTTCTTAGGTAGAAAAAAGCGAAGTGACGGTGACATACAGAGCTTAAGAACCTTGACTGTCATCTGTAGGAAGACCTGTTCAGGATGAGTGTGATGACTCCTCCTGCTCCTACACAGCTGCTTACAATAAAGGCTTAATTTTTATAACAGCTATATGTTTTAAATGGTTGGATGAGTCATTTACATTTATGTCAGTTGATTTAATTAATTTTGTGACATTAACTTCCCCCAGTTTAGTTTTGTTTACCGCTTTTATGGGCGCGGAATATTACTGGATATTTGTGTGATGCTCCTGCCTAACACGTGAAACCATGACAGAATTATCAGTGCATTTTTCGTGTCCACCAGTGTCTGACATAAGTATTACAAAAACAGTTTAAGCATTAATTTAGTTTGCTAGTTTCTTGGCTTTCATAAGCAGCTTTCCTTCAGTGTTCACTGGCTGAAATCTCCTGATTCAACAGTGAAACTTTGTGAAGCAGAAACTCGCCGCTTGCTGTATTTTCAGGGCATTTCTATACCTGTAATTCTAGTACTTAAGTACTGACTCACCGATTAGTAAAATAACCCACATTTTATTCCCACATGACAAATCTAATTCTGATGATTGACATACAGTCAGACAGCACTTTAATTCTGAATACCTACAGTACAGTACATTTCTGGTTTTCTGATGTCACAAAAAACGGTACAAACTGACTAACTGCCTTGTGTGAACATGCCTTTAACTTCCCCAGTCCTGATTAGGACATTTACCTGTGGTGTTCTGGGAAATACAAAACCAGGTTTTATATCACGAGTCGCAGGAGGAGCTGGAACAGCACAAACAGCTGGAAAGATGGATGGGCAGATCATTATCCTGCCTCTGTGGCTCATTCTCTCTGAGATGTTGTAGAACAAAGACTGGATCTAAGTTTTTAACATGAAGAAAATCAGGAGACAACGACTGACTTTCTCCCCTGCTGAACAGAAGCTCTGCTGGATCTTTCTCCAGCCTTCACACTGTCACAACATATCACTTCAGTGTTTCATCCAGCACCCAAACATCCTCCTTCCGCCCTCCCTCAGCCCTCAGTGATTCGACGTTATGCTTGGACAAAATCAACATGTCACAGACATGACAAGACTGTCAAAATGAGACTTCTGCTGCGATATGATAAAGGAAAGCAGGACCTTGATATGGTAATGTGAACACTGTTTAGTCTCAGTGGAACAAATGAAAGCCATAGGAATAAAGAAGCAGCTCAATGAATTCAAAGAGGGTTTGTCTTAGTGGATCTGGTAAGTTTAAAATTAACTTTAATCCTCAGACAGATTGAAGAAGATTAGACAGAACAGCATTATAGGATTCATACTACTCCAGCATAAGCCTTTATCGAACCGAATGTCCAACTGACATATAGTGAGTGAATAAACAATAAGGCCTGATTTAAACATTCAAAAGCATGAATGACTTTTGAACAAAAAAAATCACAGATGTTTTTGGATCACTAGCTGTGAAAAAGCATCACAGTTTAATAAACAGGTGGAACCTAAGAGCTAAATGCAAAGAGTTTAAACTGGTTGTGTCTTGGTTCTGCTGACAGTTGTTCATATGAACTGTTCCTCAAGAGGATCACGCAGAAGCTGTTGAATGTGACCGGGATAGTTACATTCAGACCAAGTAACCTATTATTTAGACTAACATACATATGTGACATACAGTGCATCCAGAAAGTTCCCAGCGCTTAACTTTTTCCATTTTGTTATGTTACAGCCTTATTCCAAAATGGATTAAATGTATAATTTTTCTCAACATTCTACAAACAATATCTCATGACGATATGAAAGAAGTTTGATTTAAAGCTTTGCAAATTTATAAAAAAAAAAAATAACATACATAAATATTCATCGCCTTTGCTTAATACTTCGTCAAAGCACCTTTAGCACCAATTACAGCCTCAGGTCATTTTGAGTATGATGCTACAAGCTTGACAGTTTCCCTCATTCTTTTTTGCAGCACCTCTCAAGCTCCATCAGGTTGTATGGGGAGTGTCGGTGCAAAGCCATTTTCAGATCCCTCCAGAAATGTTTCATAGAGTCCAAGTCTGGGCTCTGACTGCTCCACTCAAGAACATTCGGAGTTGTTCCTGTAGCCACTGCTTTGGGCTTAGGGTCATTGTCCTGTTGATGATGAACCTTCTCCCCAGTCTGCCGTCCAGACATTGGTGCTTTCATCCTTCCCTTGATTCTGACTAGTCTCCCAGTTCCTGCTGCTGAAAAACATTCAGGTGGTGAGCGGTGCCTGGTTCCCTCCAGACATGACACTTGGCATTCAGGCCAAAGAGTTCATTCTTTGTTTCATCAGACCAGAGAATTTAGTTTCTTATGGTCTGAGAGTCCTTCAGGTGACCTGTCATGTGCCTTTTACTGAGGAGTGGTTTCCGTCTGGCCACTCTACCACACAGGCCTGATTGATGGAGTGCTGCAGAGATGGTTGTTCTTGGGGAAAGTTCTCCTCTCTCCACAGTGAAATGCTGGAGCCCTTTCAGAGGGACCATCAGGTTCTTGGTCCCCTCCCTGACTAAGGCCCTTCTCTCTCGATCGATCAGTTTTGGCCGGGCAGCCGCTCTAGGAAGACTACTGGTGGTTCCAACTTCTTCCATTTCCGGATGATGGAGGCCACTGTGCTCATTCAATGATGCAGAAATATTTGTGTAGCCTTCCCCAAATCTGTACCCCGTTACAATCGTGTGTCAGAGGTCTACAGACGATTTCTTGGACTTCATAGCTTGGTTTGTGCTGTGACAACTGTGTATATCTTGGCCAATATCTTCTAAAGTAATAGTCTTTAGTATAAATATTCCTCTTTGTGTCCCCCCTGCATCATTGTCCCGAGCTGCCTTGGAGGAAAATAACAAAGAGGGAACTTTGCACTTAAAAATGCTCCAGCCATGGCATACTGCACTGTATGTCCACTGGATGTGACATCATGCTTAGATACTTTTAAAAAAACAATATATGCACATAATGAGGAGAGTGGATTTTGGGCCCCATCATTTACATAAGAGGCATCTACTGAATTAATCTCTTTAGGGCCTGTCCTAACAGTAGGAGTGGTTACAGCAAACAGGAAAAACTGTATATGTCATGCTAAATGATGTCCTTCATATCAGTCCTGTCCAGCCTGGACAAACGCGACTACATTCTTTGTAGTACTGAAAACGCAATATTACACTCAACTTTTTCTGCACATGCCTTCCTCACACTCATTAAACTAATTCTTACAGCTCTTGGGGTAGAAAAACACTTTACTAACAGCAGCGCTGCAGCTGCTGCAGGAAACACACCTGCAGGATCTCGTCATTAACACGAGTCAAATGAAAATTGCTGCTTCACCTAATTGTTTTGCACTCAGCCTGGCAGGACTTGACTGAGCCAACACAAACTCTCTGCACTATGCTTTAATGTTACAGTGGCTCTCTATCACATCTGAATCAAACATAAATTAGCTTGGAAGTGAATAATGATGATTATTTAGCAGAACTGTTATCAGCTCATATTAAACACACATACAAGCTTACACAGAAACTATCAGACCATCAATGACTGCAATGGGGAAATTACCTCACAATTTATTCCGGCAACAAAAACAAGGAAGGAAGTGGATTAAAAAAATGATTTAACCAGAAAAAAAAAAAACAAGACAAGTTATCAACAAGGTTTAATGTACATTCTCTTTCAAACGGACTGAGTGAGTTGAGGCCCTCGTCACATCATCAGTAGCAGATTCTCTTTGTGTCGAATGGATTCAATATTTTCCTTTGATTCTGTCCTGCTGTGCTCTGAGGGCAGTCGGTTTTAACTTTGCTGGTGCGATTTCAAAGCCAAATTAAATGACCACACGGCACTTGGCCAAGAGGAGCTTTATCTTTAGATCTATACAAACCCCGAGTCTCAACACATTAAAGGTAACAAGAGGTTCAAACACGGTGCTGCTGGAAACAATGGTATGATAACTCGACAAAACTGCAGGTTTTACTAATCTCTTAAAACACCACTTTTTCACCAGCTGAAACTATTTTCCATCTCTCTTTAAAAAGCATCCTGGTTATTTCACATTACATAGATTTTACATCTCTGTTGCCACCAGCTGGGACACAATTCAGCACCAGTGAGACAGGAGCTAGTGGAGACATGCTGATTTAAGTAAAGACACGAGCACGAGTGTCAGTTTATAACCCGATGCAGAAGAAAAAGAACAACAACAACCTTTGTTGTCATAGAGCACAGAAACATATCGCACGTTAAAATTAAATCCTTTCAGGCATTTAACCCATCCTCCTGAGGGGAGCAGTGGGCACGGACGGGGGGACACCCGTGGAGCGGGACACTGAGTGTCTCCCTCACGGAGAGAGAAAGGACATTGAGCAACACAATCTCAAAAGAAAACGTGTAAAACCAAAGTGCAGACATATAGTTTTTAGTCTGCTGCGGGTTGATGGATTAGAGGACACCAGTGCAGTCAGAGCACAGCACCACCAAAAACACCCACCACAACTACAGCTTCACTAGCTGCCCTTTGCTCAAATGTTTTCAGATGTCAGGCTGTGGGTGGGCAGCGGTGTTGTTGGGTGTTATAAATACATTAGGTCGGAGGGTTTCATACAAGACTTATGAAGGTGTCCCAACCCGGCAGGACAGCGAGGAAACCGCTATGTTCCCATACACTCCCAGACCTGTAACCCTCCAAAAATAGGTGCAGCCACCTGTACAGGTGCACAGCAGTCATTTAAAGTAAGCAGGACGATTACAGCATTGTGGATATAACCAGTCAGATGAAGCCAGGTTCTCCAGCTCACTTGGAAACAGCCTGTTCTGCTACTGTGATTTTACATCCTGCAGCCGCAGGAACATCAGCTGCACTCAGACCAACGCACAGAATAAAAAGTTAGGTAGGTTACGAGCAGACATACAGGTGCATCCTCCTGTGCAGACTGAATCACACAGTGGAGGATTTGTATTTGTATCAAGATTTAATGTATCTATCATTTTACATTTTTAATTATTCAACTGAACGACTAATTTGTCAAAACCACAAATTACACATTTATAAACACACTGTTCCACAACTGACTGACAGAAACATCAATATACAGCGTCAGATTGTTAAAGCAGTGACACATAAATGAAGCCCAACTGAAGCTGAGAGGAAACAAAGCCAATTAAGCTTCATCTGCAGCTGGTATCTCTCTCAACTGGGACAGTCAAACTTAATGGGCTTTGAGTGACGGTCAAAACATCCCCCTCCCCAAGAAGAACAGGCTTTAAATCATTAAACAGCAACAAATTGCCTCTGTAATTGTTGTAGAACTCACTTTTCAGTTTGACCGAAAATACTCTTCACGGCTGGCAGCAGACCCAGTTGTGCTTTTGTGTAAAAACACACAATTCACTTACATAGGTTTTAAATTAGAAGACAAAAAATCCTTGGACCCTTTTTTTCTGAAACACCCAAACAACCACTAAATAGTCTCTACAGTAACAACATTCAAACTACTTTAATGTTAAACTGTTATCAGCTAATTAGCACTTCCAAAGGTTCCACTGCCACAAAAAACATTAGACTCATGAAAACATTCTCTATGAATCAGCCTATTAATTAAACCATGAAAAACATTGGACACCAACTTGTACCATTTCGTTTTGTGAGGTACAAGATTTCAATTATATTTATTTTACTCCTATGTTACATGTGATCTGGGCAGTAGATGTACACTTCTATCACTCAAACAGAAATTATGCACAGAAATTATTATGAGAGAGACTGCAACAAAACCTATAACATCTAATCTGAGTCATCTTCAACTCAATTCAAATGTATTAATTGTACTGCGGGCAAATTGTTTGCAGCAGTTCATATGACAGACAACAAATAACCGACTAAAAAAGATAAAGGCAGCCGTCCCTTTACACTACAAAGACCTACAGAACATTGCATGGTTGAACTGCAGAGTGTAGAAACTATTTTTTTTTAACAGCAGGTTGGACACAACAACTGGCAAATGAATGTTAGAGCAAATGTATCAGCGCACATAACAGTGAGCCTTGTTTGAATGTGTCCATGTGTCCAAATGATAAACCGCTCATGAAAATGCACAGTACATTATGCAGAAGACTGGTTTTGGGCTTGAATAAAACTAGTTGGACCATAGCCAGTTGTGTGGTACTTGGCTTGTGTTGTTCAAGATATTTTCACATTCATTTAAATGCACTGAATTTATACCACGCCAACAGTACAACTCTAAGTTCCAGAAAATGAGAGAATCTAAGAAACAAAAAAACAAAATTCTCAACAATATCAGGGACGGATTTTACTGCAGGGCTGCTTCAGAACACAAAGTCTTGTTGGGTGAATCGGATAGTGTTGGATTTGCTAATGTCGCATTTTTCCAGACTATTCTTTCAGAAAATGTACATTCTTAATTGTACAACCTGTTTATTTACAATGTATTAAAAACGGTTTGTTTCAGTATCTGATGTTTCTTTTACTGACTAAGAAGAAAATAAAGTGTGCAGAGTTTATTCAAAATAAAAACTAATGTGAATTTCTCAAAACTAGGACTAAATTCAAAACAAACGACAACATTGATACAGATGAGAAAGGGATCTCAGCCAGTGTCCCAGCCAAATTTTGGGATGTGAATTGATCTTATTAATTATCGATACCGCCAAGAGCAGTTTGGTTAAGGTTAGAGAAAGATGGTGTGGGAACTCACCATTCATTTCTTCTCCACTAAACCAGAAAAAACCAGACCACAGTCTTTCTCTAACCTGAGCCAAGTGTTATGAGAGTCCAAACACAATTGTTAAACAGCTTGATGTCAAACTGGTCCTTAACAGGACTGTGAATTTAGGCCCATGCAGATGCTCTTCACGTTCAGCATGGACAGGAGAAATAATCACTCCCAGCGATGAGTCTCTCAGTGCACATAAAGCATATGAGTGCTGTCATAAGACAGAATGGGCCGACTCTCTAACGTGTTGGAGCTGCAGAGCGTGACGAGTGAATGGAGGCGACCTGCAGATACAGAAAATGTCAAACTGCTTTGAGAGAGAAAGACATCAGCGATAATGATAGTGGACCCTACACAGAGCTTTATTACACAGATGGTGTGTGTGTGTGTGTGTGTGCGCACACTGCAGATACAGCGTGTACCTCTGAGGACAATGAAAACAAAAATAACTAGACACATGTCATCTCTCAGTAATGACCTCTGCACAACTGAATGAACTAAGACAGAAACTGGATTTTTGTCCCATTCAGACCCACATAAGCCAACTCCCAGACAGGACTGTCATGACACTCCCATGTAATAACATTAGAATCTGCACAGTCCAGAACAACTGCAGAGGAACCTGGACATACACAACTTATCTTAAATAACACTTCTAGCACAAAACACATTGGACATTTTACTAAAATATTCCTAAGAAAATACATATATATATATATATATATATATATATACACTTCTTAAAGTGTCTTTAACAATGCAGAACAATGCAGGTGGACTAACAGCTTTTCTCTGGAATCCTGAGAGGACGCAATGACAAAGTATCCAACATGTCAAACTGACAGGCAGCACTTCACAAAATTTACTCCATCCAGTGTTATCCATATGTTAAGATGAATATTAGCGATGATATTGGGGAAAATGAAAATAAATGTCAAGTCAAAAACACTGGGCCTCACAAATTTTTTTCTTCATTATTCCTGCTCATACAACTGTTCTATGGCAGATTCACTATTGTTACACAAACCTAAATCCCTGGTTTTAGACTGATGCTGCTTTGTGGTAAACATTCATTCACAAAAATGTCGTATGAGAATAAAAAGAAGACTTTCACACTGCAAAGCTTAAAGTCTGTTGCCAGAAAGCTATTCGCAGTAGAAGACTGAAAACTATCAGAAAATTGTAATAGTTTGTCAGTGAGGTGTGATCAGAGCAGCTGTACTGAGATATTAGAGAATATTCCAGCTGCAGAAGGCGATGTTACACTGCCAACTGTTAGAAGAGAGGAGGAATACAATTTTACCTGCAGAGATGTTGGAGCTGTTGTGTAGCAATATGCCAACGACACCACTAAAATCTCAAATACTTGTTCTAGGTTGTTCTAGAAATCCAGTAATGTGATTTAGTTAAAGTAAATATAATCCTTAAATTCATTCAGAAGAAGCCACTGTGATTCTGAAGTCAAACAAGTGTATTTTCCCCGAACAAAGCTATGAGATACAATGAGTGATTTAGTCAGAACATAAGAGAGAAGCTGAGGAACGTGAAAAGTGGTGATTGTCACAAATTCTTCATAACAGCGAGTCTGAGTTAAACTCATCAGCCACAATAACAAAGGCTGTTTGAATGTACAGTAACCGTGTGGGGGCGGGTCCCAGCCCGGGCACCAAGTACCAAGTCAGACTCTCAGTGAATGTCAGCAGCAATTTTGACCTCTTTACATTCTGGTTGTGATTGATAGCGAAACATCCTGAAACTTTCTGTTAGTGAAAATTGTTTTTGTGGGAGGATATTTACACCCTCCTGTGGACAGAGTAAGAGCATCTACTCTAAACCGAGATAACTAAAACTGAGAACATCCTCATGACCTGTTGCTGGGAGCCAGAATCTAAAGAAGAATCAACTAACTTGAAGTTTTACCACATGCAAGCTGCCGCTGAACACAACTTAAACCTTATAGGATCACAGGACTGGTTGGACAAAGGTTTGAGCATCATTGCAGGTACATTTGTCTGATGGGTTGTCACGGCCACCTCACATCTATAACAACAGGCAACAGAACAACATTAAGAGTCATTTCACTCTGCACTAACTAACTTTGTTATTTGTCATGTACCTGACCATCAGGACAGAGCCAACGTTTAACCACAGTTGTCACAAGGTCCACAGGCTGCAACCTGACCTCCTAATAACATCATCCTGTGATTAGAACTTTTAATGTCACTAACAAGCTCAGTTAACTCCGAGCATCTTCAGCACATCTTTTTATTCTTAAACTTCTCTCATCTGTGGTTTCCACCAAATTTTCTGCAGTTATTAAATAAATGTAGTGGAGTTAATTACAAAATTTCATTCTGAAATGAGGAAAAGTACAGGTACTGCAGTAATGTTACTTCCCACCACTGGCCCCAGGAACTTTCGTGAGCGACTGTCGTGCAGCATCGATACTGGAGACAGTGTGATCAGCTGCTGTTCCAAAACACAACAACACAAGCTGTTTATCTACACTTGGCTGCCTCTTCAGCAGGTCAGTGAGCAGACTGTGACTGCAGACACACAAACAGCTGATCAACCTAAACACACACACACAAAATGTATATGGCGAATACATATCATACAACATCTGTTCCCATTTACATCAGAAGGTTGCCTTCGATTGGCTGCCAGCTCTTGTAGTCATATACACCTGAATCACAGCTGAGGTAAAATGTTTTACTACAGATTTACCCCAGAGCTGCAGGTAACCATGGCAACAGCCTGGATGTTCTGTAAGCAGTAAACTGACTTTAAAATAAACTTTTATGATTTAAAAACTTTCCCTCAACACAAAAAAGTCCAGAGAACTGAGAGTTGTTTTTTGGTTCTTTGGTTTTTGCATTACAAGCTTGACGATCCTCATCACAGAAACAAACACACCAACCTGGATTTTTTAACCTGTGAGTTTATGTTCTGGTTATTACACTGAACTGATTCAGTTTTTTTTCTAAGAAACGAGATGTGTTTTGGCAGCTCGGTGAAGATCTGTAGATACTACAACACCCACGAGTCTCAGCTGGTGGAGAGGCAAGTCAGAGGCATGAATCAGATCTGAAGCTTCACTAAATACTGTAACTGAACACAACGTCTTTTCAAAGCTTTTTAATTTATCCAGAATTAACCAACTGCAACTTCTATGGAGTCTACTGTGGCTGTAAGGTTGAAGGCTGAAATGCCTCGTGGGAGTTGACTTTTCTTTCTCAGTTCATCTTTACGTCCACAAACAGACTTCTACATCAAACAGATATTTTCTAACACACTTGTTAATCTTTCGTGCTGATACTTGAACCATCAGAGTTTCATGTCAATCCACTTCACACCATGAGAAAACCTTGGATTCAAATTTGCAGAACCCCAAATGTCTCCTCACGTTTCACAAATAATGATGACTGAAACTGATCTGAGATGCTGCTCATCTTTTCTGCACATCGATCTGAAATCTGAGATGGATTTTTTATTGAGTAACACTGTTGTGCAACAAAAGCCGTGAACACAGGCGTGTGTGTTTGTGTGTGAGTGTGTGCACTCACCGGTCCAGGCTGAGTGAGGATCTGGGGATTCCCGTGTAAAACAGGGGCGTCAGGTCTTTGATTAGAGCATCTCCTGCCGACCTCTGATTCCACCTCTGGGCCAAACGTGAGATCTTACTGTCCGACCTGAGAGACAGACAGACACACACACACACACACACACACACAGAGGGAGAAATAAATACATAAGCACCTGAATACAATAAAAAAGAAGAAATCCCTCACAGGTGTTTCCAGGTGAAGAACAAGAGGATGATCAGAAAGTTCTCACAGCTTCCACCTTTTCCTCTGTAAAGCCTGAAATGACATTTTCTTCTTTAACATTTCTTCAGCAGAGCCTGCTCCTCTTCGCTCTGTAACCAAAGACACTTCACAGCATCGCTAAGCAGGGTTTCATCCATTCAATAAAACTGCTGCGAGCAGATGAATTCAGAAAATTATTTCATAAACTGTCTTGTGCAAGTGTATATTTAATTTCCCTTTTCCAAGAAGAACACCAGGGACTGACACACGCAGCTGCTTTTGACTACGCACTAAGCTGCAGCAAAATTCAGCAAAGACAATGTGAGCCCCCAAAAGTCCAGGTCGACACACACTGGTTCCAACAGTATCCGGACTAGCAGACTACGCTGCACCGCATTCTGCTTTATGAGAAAAAACTGCAGACGAGACACCTGTCTGATCAAAACTGAACCCGAAAGTTGCTTCAAAGCTGTTTGAAGTAGAAAAGAAATGCTTTGAAATTATTAGAAAACATATCTCCTGGTTCCTACAGATATTAAAGCGACCTGCAGCAGCGTGATACTCACTAGAAACACTGGATGTACTTGAATACGAGGACCCTCCAGAGGAACTACAGGCTGTTCAGCAGCAGATCTATCCCAGCCTCTAAGGCTCCTGCACTGGGTTAAATCTCTCTGACTGATGCCTCCTGGCTGCCTCTGGCTCCCCAGAGTATTGGATCATCTCCGGGCACCCATCAGATGATTATCAGTCCTGGGTATGAGAGTGAGCGTGTGTCTCTATCTGCTCCCTACTCTGGAGCTCTGGCTGCTCCTGTCTGTGCTGAACACCTGTTCAACGGCGAACGCATCGCAACACATCAGCCCGCGCACACACACAGCGGAGAGGAAGAGAGTGAATGAGCAGAGGGAGGGAGAGTAATAATGAGATAGGGATGTTAGAGAAGGAGAGCGAATAGCAAGGCATGAGGAGAGCATGTGGGAGGAAAGAGAGTAAGTGTGTGCACGCAGTGAAATGAGACACACAGATGGAGGAGGGGCAGCTACAGGCAGAGCGAGAACAAAGGGGGGAGAGTGAGGGGAGGTGACCGTGTGAAGAGGTGAAGGATGGAGGACAGGAGATTAAATTTACTGATGCTCAACAGGAAGCAGAGTCACCGCAACAAAAAGAGAAGAAAGCAGGAAAAGATCATAAAATCCAGCATATGACAGCGATGATCTGCAGAGTGTAACAGGTTGGACTAAATGGTTTCCTGCCATGGGGCTGAAATCAACATGCTTTCACAATATTTGTGGTTTTCAATTTAATTTGCAAAGTTTGTCTTCTCTGATGAATCATTTGAATCATCATTTGATGAATCGTTTCTCAGAGCCAGACGTGATTCAGCCAGAAAAAAGACTTCTTCCATAAAGTAAAGGCAAAAAGCACCAGCTTTTTTTTACCACCATCAGTCACACATCTGCCATTTGGTTTCATCCTGATTCTCTGGCTCTTTTTAAACTGAATATAGGAACTTAAAGTATTTACACGTATCTGTATACATGCTGTAATTACAGGAAGTGAACGTTTCTTTCTTCATTCATCCGCCTTTAAATGTCCAGTTCATGTCCAGCTGTTGCTGTGGTTCAGATACGAATAGCTGCAGGTTATTGGAGGAATCGTCCTTCCAGCTTTGGATATCGATTAGCTTCACATCCTGGGGTTTCACCGTCCTGCTTTCCTCATCACATCACTGTGGATGTGCTGAAGAGACGTCTCCGCTCATCGTTAACGTCTTGTGCGTGCAGCTGCAAACTTTGACACAATTGCTGGGGCTGCGTGTCTCTTTACATGCGAACCATCACGAGCGGAAGGAACAAGTGATTCCTTATTGATCATCAGCTGCGGAAACAATCTGATTCTGGATTTTATGTTATTAGCTTCTGACTACACAAGCATCACTACAATACTTTGGTTTACTAAGGAAAAGCCCGTTTCTGAAATGGGTAAAGCATTTAGCATTTACTTACATATCATTACCACAGTGTACAAATACTCAGCGTTTAAAATGCTGCTTGAGGTCAAACGCAGTACCTTAAAAAAGATCCAAGGTACCAAAGATAAAAGTACTACTTCTTTATGCAGAACATCACATTTTACATCAATAATAATATGATGGTCTGAATAAATACCATCACTCTTATTCATATCCATCATTACTATTATTAGCAGTAGTAACTGATGATTAGAGTATAATTGTTATCAATATTATTATAATTATTATTAGTACTAGTAGCTTTCCTCCTCCCCATTTCCTTTGTGTGTATCATTATATCATCATTATATTATTTAACTATGACATATTCTGTAACCTTTCTATTATTGCAGTTCTTATCAGCCTATTGGTTAATATTAGTTTATTATCATTATTATTACTGCTATTATTATTGATATTAACATTATTATTTGAATTCTATGTATATTTATGCGTTTTTCCCCAGTTTACTCATAGTTACTATACAATATATATGCATAAAACATGGTTATATCTACCCTGTACTTTTCCCATCCTCATCACAACTGTTGTTTCTTTTATGATTATACCCTTTCTGCTCCTCCTCACTGCTCCAACCCGATGCACCTTCACAAGCAAACATACACAGTACATGAGAAAATTGTTTGTCTTTTTGTCGTATCTCACACTGTTATTCTGTTATGTTTTGTATTGTGTGATTTGTACAGTTTTTTTTGTGGTAAAAAACAAATACTATTATTAATATTATAGTTATTATAATTACTGAAGCATTAATTTGTTCATCACTTTAATGTTGCAGCTGGTAACAATGGAGCTGATTTGACCTTTTACAATGTTTTGATGATTATATGTTTTAAATGTAATAATATTACTGTGAAGTACTTTATGTGCTGCTGGTAGCTGATAATTTTACAAAGAAGTCTGAGGATTATATTCTGTTTTATTAATCAGATTTGGAAAAGTAACTATGGTTATTGAAAAATGTAGTAGAATAAAAGTACAATTTCTACCTCTGAAATGCAGTAAAGTCAAAGTATGACTTTACTGGAATTTGAACCATCCAATAATGAACTTAACTTTTTACGTGAATCCGAGTCCAAATGACCTTAACAGACTGTTATTGAAGAGGTAAGTATACTTTCAATTTCACTTTCAACTCAACACCCCTTCATTAGTGGTGACTTTTTTTCAGGTGAAGGAGAATGTTCTGCTTAAAAGATTGAATGAGTACAGACGCCAGAGCGGTTGGTCTGGAATCGTTAAGGCAGGAAACAGGTATGATGACAGAGTCCTTGAAGGGTTTAGTTACTATGCACCGACTTAGAGAACTGTTGAAAATGTGGGTAAAAACTGGAGCTAGCTGAGCTGCACATTGTCTGAGAACAGCTGAGCTGAGCCCGTCCGGTCCAGCTGCTTTCCTCATTTTGTTCTCGTTAAAAGAGGCCCTCAGCTCGTCCTCGTGCATGTTGGAGGGGGTTTGGAGGATAAGCAGAAGCTACAGGTAGCTGTTCAAACCTAGCACAGTGTGTCAGAGAGGGTCTTATCAGTGTCAGGTAAGACTGACCAGCTTTTATTCTAATAAGTCATGATTTCTGTTTTAGTGTCATTAGACGCCATCTGTCGCTCTAACATTTCTGCATATGTTGGCTTAGCTTTCCTGATCGCTGACCTTAGCTCGTATTATGCTATATAGTTCCATGTTCTTTTTCTTGCTGAATTGAATTTCTCCGATGAACCACGGCTTGTTATTGCAGTGTGTTTTCACCGTTCTGGTGGTACAGGATGTACATTTCCACACAAAAGTTGACGTATGATGTCACGGTAACTGTCAGCTCGTCCAGACTGCACACAGCCAAAAAGCACAGTGCACTGAACACGTCCCAATCCGTACATTGGACACAGCCCTTCAGAGTGTCAATGGCCTCAGTGGCCAGCACACAGTTTTGGACTTTACACTGGTGGATGTAAGTTTCTGTCTGTATTTTGGGATGAACATCAGAATGGCCACATTTAGAACTGCTCAGACCAAACCAGACAGCTGCACAGCTCATCATAGTGTTAGTGAGCAGTTTGAAACATGATGTGTGATTTTAAAGCTTTCCACCAAAATGTATCTGCTGGCTGAAGGTGGATGTTTTCAGATGATCAGAGTGTGGTGCAGAGGAGAGAAGCTCTTTCATTTCCTCTTCTTCAGATTCATCAGCACATTTCCTCGTGTAATGAACAGAGGAAAGAGGAGAGCAGTGTGTCTGTATTGTCATCTTTGTGAGGATCACATTTCATTTTCATACCGGTGTGAGGGGAACATTGGACTGGTCCTCTACACCTTAAATGGCTTTTTAAACATAAAGACTGGGTTAGGCATTTAGCAGTGATGAATCAGGTTAATGTGCTGCATTATGTTTAGGAAGAACTGGGCTGTGTGTGTGTGTGTGTGTGTGTGTGTGTGTGTGTGTGTGTGTGTGTGTGTGTGTGTGTGTGTGTGTGTGTGTGTGAGAGACAAAGGGATGAAATAAAGAGGAGAGAAACCTGTTGTTCTGTTTGACCCCTTTGGCTTTTTCTTATCTGTAAAAAAACCAGCTGCTTCATCGCTGTAGCAGTGGCTTTGCAAATAGCAGAGCATAATGCATGAGAGCAGAGGGAACCAGCTCTCTGAGGTCGTTCTGCTCATCTGACACGACAAATATGTAGATGATAATTAGTCCAGCTGAGGCTGGTGGGAATTTCATCAGTTCTGCAGGTATTAAATTATACATCAAAGTATAGAGAAAGTGAGGTTGACAACATGCTGTGGTAAATGTGGGGGGATGCAGGCGCCATCTTGATAGGCTCCCCATTTCTTTCTGTTGGTGAATCTGTTCATTTGTGAAAAGCACCAATACAGCAGGTAGGTGCTGCTGCCATAGTAGGTCACAGGGCAAAGTATGGCCTATAAATAATAGCACAATGTTTTTATAATGCATATTGCAATGCAATCAATCAATCAATGAGTAAAAGGTAAAACACTTAATGAACACTCAATTTAACCATTTAATGGATACAATCACAAATTATGATGATTCTCAGGACCCAGATAGCTTCACCACAAGGTTGCAGACTAAACATTCCTTAAACAACAACAGCATTTCTTCCTCAAGAACTTCTGCTTTTCCACAACTTAAACAGAAGCAATGGCAACACTCAGAGGTTAAAGTTGAAACCACGGCAGAAAGGACGGCAAGTGCTGATAGCAGCACCGTGTTATGTACCGAGGATGCAATGTTCCAAAACCAAGCATGGATTTGGATTATTATGGAAAATGAGCTCTGTAATAAACATGTTTTGATACATGATTTGTTCATCAACACAATCCTCAGAAATGAAGAGCACTTTTATGAATTTAAAAAAAGGCTTAAATAGAACCACTAGAATGAAAGACCTTGTTAGAATATAAACGAGCTGCACCAAAGTCACATGAGTTATACATCACCACCACTAAACTTCAAATTTGTAGTTTGATTTGCTCATTGGCCTCTTCAACAAAAGTCTGCTTCAGTGGAGCTGCTCAGCGACCAAGGGTCACACTGTGGTTGTACTGGGCAGCTTCCAGGTGTGAATGAATAAAAGGTATAAATGTTTTATAAATTTTTTTTTATCTCTGGTTCTTTGCACCTCAACTAACCTGCACACGAGGCACAGGTTCACACTTGAGTGATTACTATGGTTCTAGTTCGGGGATTATGTGTGTGAAACTTTGTCTGCCTTCCCAGATAAAAATATCTCTGTTTGTACTCCTGCAGACATCATCATGTGGAGGAGTCCTGGAAAAAAACACAGGGCATGTAGAAGACAAAATGTGAGGCACTCAGCATTGCGTAAAACACTTTGCTCTCGCTGCAAACACTTCAAACCTGCTCTGTAGGACTGAGACCTGATGAAGCACTGACTGTGCTAACAGAATACAACTAACTACTAGAATGAAAGCATAACGTCAGCACCGTAACAAACACAGGCTGATTTCAAATCACTGAGGGCTCAGAGGTTCAGTGTTTTGCTCTGAGACTTTCTGTCAAGTGAAAGGTCACATGATGGCTTTGAACCTGTGGTGTTAGCAGAGAGCGGTCGGTGGATTCCCCCGTGTCTCTGAACCACTGGAGGTTTCCACTTGTTCTGTCTCATCTTTACAGCTCTGCTCCGGACATGGAAAACTACCAACCTCACTGGCTATGCACACGCACACACACACACACACACACACACACACACACACACACACACACACACACACACACACTCCAACTGGACATAGAGATTTAAAGGAGCAGTTCAGTCTAAAAGGAACTGGACCACAGCGTTCTTCTGGTTATTACATATTTTGAAACATGAATAGCAGTTTTCATAGATGGACAGGGACCATACAGCATTTTGGTCCCTGTTTTCTTTCTTATCCTGCCTCATAAACTCTGTGACCTGGATGTTAAATGCAAACACTGATTTAGCTAAGTTTCTATGTTCTGTTTTTTTTTTGTTGTTGTTCTCAGGTCACATGTTTACAAGAGAAGAATATTCAGCCTGTTAGTGTTTAATAAGTTTCTATAAATGAATAATAAATGAGCGAAACCTCACTCAGCGCAATTTGAATCTGGTTCCACAGTGCAGTCAGTGAAACATCTACGAAATTGCAGAAAGAGAAAGTAGAGAGTGAAGCCTGAATTTACACAGATATGAAGTAAAATGATTTTGTTGGCCCACCAAACAGTTAAAATGCAAATATATTCAGACCTGCTGAAACCGTTTTTTAGGACATTGATCCAAATTGTGTGCGTTTGAAAAACACTGTGGAATCTCTAGCGTTAATGAGGGGGGAAAACCTGAGGGGGATGAGGACGATGGGTGCAGAAGCTGCTGAACTAAGGCGCTGTCCTAATGTTTGTTTGGAGGAATCCTGTGATTCGTCCGTCAAACACCTTCAGCCCCACCCCCTCCCTCCGACAGCCAAATAGCAGGGTACTGCAGCCAGGTGCAGCCTCGGGCAGGTTGATGGTCTGACTGCTCTGCATTTGCGGAAGTGAGGCGGCAGTAACAAAACCTGGGGATGCACGAGTACACAGGTGTAATGTGGCTCTGCGTACTAGCAATCTCATCGCTCATAATGCATTTTAAAACACAGTCTAAACATAGTCCGCGAGTGTCACTTTCCAAAAAACAACAAGTGAGACACACTACTGCAAGTGTGCAGTGAGAGAGCGAGAAAACATATAAATCCACTGTGTGTCTGTGCATAAGGTGGAGACAATAAAGCTGCTAGATTATTGAACCTCTCTGGTGTCTGATGTCCCTATAGCCGGTTTGTGGCTCTCAGCTTCAAGCCCACTTTTAAAAGACACCTTGCAAATGAATAATATGTCACTTCCTAATGTGGCTTTAAATCAAATTAGAGGCTACTTTCCGTAGGGCATGAACGGTCATTTGGAGTTAAAGAGAGTGTTTGTAGCAGCAGGAAGGTGAAGGTGGGACTGAGACAGAAGCAGTGATTAAGGAAAACGTCGCCCAGTTTAGCTCAATAATATGTTCGAATAGTTTTTAGACAAAATGATGCTCAGTAACACAGAGGAATGAGACACATCAGACTTTGATGAACACACACACACACACACCCCCACACACCAATAACAGTTAACTGTGTGTGTGTGCGCAAGTGTTTTCCTTCTTCTCTGGTGATTTATAAAAAAAATAAATAAAATTTAAAAAAACGTAGACCATCACCAGAATTATAACATCTGCCATCACATTGTTTCCACACTTTCAGTGGGCGTCAGTCTGGATCACTTCTGGATTATCTGTATGAAAGCACGACTGTGCCAGGAGCTCCAGCTGCACTGAGCATGCAGCAGCTCCCGCCCACCCCCGCTGCACCACCCTGCATGTAAGACCACCAACAAACAATACTGTTTTGACACCACAAACATCTCCAAACAATTAATGTGCCAGCATCCCAGCAGCCTCTGCTGAGGAGACAAGCTGCTCTGATTGGCTCAGAGCTGCCTCAGGATCGCACTGTTTCCATGGATCCCATCGAAGAGCAACAGGTTAAGAAAGGAAAGGGAAAAAAAAGGGGGGGGGGGGGGGGGGGGGGGGGGGTTGTGAAGGAATGGAAATGCTATGGAAGAGCGTTTCAATATTTCAATATGCAGCCATTTACATGTTTTCTGTTTGAGCAGAGATTCACTGATAATAACCGAGCAATGATTTTCATTTTAAATGTTCCGGAAGCATTATTAGTAATTAACAGTGGATGTTTCTGTGTGTGAATACACTAAGACGCTTTACCAAAAGTACTTTAAAACGTCATCTGAAAAAACAGGTGTCAAGTCTGAAAACAGTATCAGAACAAGGTTGAGCTCACGTTTGTATCCTGTAGCAAAGGAAGAGGAACTTTTCTCTGCTCTCATCTCACCATCAACTGTGTTGCAGTGTCTCCTGCTTTGTGTAGAAACGCTCATGAGAACATTTAACATGCACAAAGGTGCATTCAGTCAAGGTGATGCATCTAGCTGATTTCTGTGCTCCTCTGACTGGATTACTGGGTAACACCTTTCCTCTGATGCACCTGCCACATGACCAGGTGTGCTAAAATTTTACCTGCTGTAAAAAAAACCCTCAAACCTTTGACTCTTCACTAAACCTGCATCAATTGTTTGTGCACTTTCTCTTTTGAGCAGAAACAGGATGTGAACATCCTTGATGTTTGAGCTTCCCCCTGCAAAGTTTGTTTTCACAGTCGTCTCTTGGAGCAGGAACACTTGCTCTTTGCTCATTTTAAACCTCCTGAAAGTCGGTTTGCAACAGATTAGAGTTGTCATATCCCCTGAACCTGTCTGTGAGCACTTCTTCCACACTGAAAAAGTTTTCAAACCACTCATTTGAAGACTTAGTTGCTCACAAAGCATCATTTTCAGAAGCCTATTACATGTTATATATAGAAAATAATGTCCAAACTAACCAGTAACTGCAATAAAAAGTACAATATTTAAAGTAACTTAAAGTAGTCTAGATAACAGAACAGAAGTGATAAATTAACTCATAAATGTTTTCAGTTATCAGGGAATGAATGTATTAAATTACTTTCCAGCTCTGCTTTAGTCCTGTAAACATGTATTGGCAGGACTTAATTTTCCCAAACTTTAAAGTGTAATTTCCGAGCTGTAACAAGACCCAGAGAACACTGTAGCATTCTTCATGGTGAGATGTGTTGGAGTGTTTAGAGAAGAGGATGATGTGGAGGTGTGAAAGCTGTCTGCCTCTCTGTCTTCACATCCTTCATCTGCCTCTGATGCTGCAGCAATTATGTTCCAGAGAACAGGATGTTCTCCACACATGGTAAAAAAAAAAAGGTGATTTGAAGCTTGCTCCTGGTCGTGGTCTGGTTTTATTCAGGAGAGAAATGGGTGGGGTGTGGGGTGGGGTATAATAATGAGAGGTGACTGATTGCTTGCTGATGTCTCTGTGACTTGACTTAAGACATTTTAATTAATGTGTGCTGTGATCAGACAGAACAAATGTGGACGTTTGGGTCTGAAGCTCATAGTGAGGCTCAAAAAACGTGGACCCTAAAAAAATATTGTATCAGAACAGAAGTCTTGGAGTAGATTTCACAAAGGACCCATACTGTCGTTCACCTGCAGCCGTGTAAGCTGTCTGCTGGATGACACTGGACATTACTGTATCAGCACAGAGGCTATAATGTTTTTTCATAATAACATTGTATAAAATGATTTTAACATCTGATATGACTGCACGCTCTCGTGGTTATTGACTAGACAATATATTTTGACAGCATTTAGAACAGAGAGAAGAAAGGGACGTCAGGGGACGACAAGGAGAGTGAGAAAGAACAGGCAGAACCATAGAGAGTTTAACGACGCTGCAGAATTGCAGAAAGAGCAACACAAAAAGTGACAAATGACTACGAAAGCATGTCCACTGATCTGATGGTGAATCATCTGTATAATCTGTGCATATATTTAGAGCAAGTACGACAAGAACCTGGGAATGGGTGTAAAGGAAGCTCAAGGACTGGTGCCTGTGTAATACTATTTATATAAGTGGCCACTTTATTAAAAAATAAGATATTCCTTTATTTTCTAATTAGTGTTTTCCCATGACTCACTAGTGCACACATTGAAAACAGCATGTGTGTGAATGTGCGCACACATAGGCTGAAGATTGTTTGTATCTTTTTAGTGATGAACATCTCAGGTTCTGTTAGATCAAGCTACAATAACACGCACCTCTGTGTTTACTGAGCAACAGACAAAGGACGACGCAGTAAAACATATCAAAACATTTCATTTTTATAATAAAAATTATGAGATGAAAAAGAAGTCGTCTGTTTCTGTCACACACACCTTCTTTTTGATTGGTTGAAGAGTTACTGTCGTCTCTGTGCTACTAGTGACTCGTCTCTGAACAGATGACAACTTTCAGCATGAGTAGAATGGACTGTGTGTGTGTGTGTGTGTGTGTGTGTGTGTGTGTGTATCATGACAGGATTTATGAGTGTGTGGGAGTTTTCAGTAGCATCGCGAGCAGCGTGCGACAACCAGGAAATGACTCGCATCAATCAAGGAAATGTCGCATCAGTGTCTCCTTGGGTGTCGCACAGTGACTGTTCTCCTGCAGCTGCTCAGAGCAACACTGCAGCTCAGTGCACCTCTGCTGATGTGTAACACTTCACAGTAACACTGCTCAACAAACGTCCTGCTGACACAGGCGTCGCACCAGAAAAGACTTTCAAGCGTTGTTGCTTTTAATGTGAGGACCACATGGAGGATAATGAATCCTTTTATTATAGTTTGAACAAGAAGAATAAAAAAAAAAAAAAAAAAAAAAAAAAAGCACGTCTGTCCCAACCACTGGTGCTGTTGAAGGGGAAAATATCAAAATTGCAAAGGAAAAAGAAAACCCACATTCAGGGGTGTGGAGTGACAAAGAATCCAAGCCCAGGCATTTAATTTGATGGCCAAAAGTAAAAGGCCTTTATTAAAAACAGGCTAAACGTGCATCTGCGCACCAACACACAGTAATTCCACCTGTGCTCAGTCTTCTCATATTTAATAAAGACCTTTCACGGTTTTACCATCCACTGGAATTTGATCTGTAATGTCGCACACCACCACCCTTTGATGTGGGCATATTTTCCCTTTGCAATTTTGACCTCTTTAATTGTTTCTCTCTACAGGCATCTATCTGTCCATCCATCCATTATTAACCACTTGTTAATAACGTGTCCCCACTTAACCTAACATGCATGTCTTTGGACTGTGGGAGGAAACCAACACAAGCACGGGGAGAACATGTAAACTCCACATGGAAGGCTGGAGCTGGCAACTCTTAGCACAAAAATTAAACATGTTAGGTAATTTCACTGGACAAAAATGTAGTGAGACCTTATTAAAATATATCATCAAATCACAGACTTATTGTAAAAATGTCTGGAACCCTGCTGCTGGGCAAAAATCATTGTCTCTGCTAACGTGTCCTACTGAAGTGTCTTTAAGTCCCAAACTGGTCCCTGACAGCATTAGTCACCATTCTTCACCTCAGTGGGACTGTCGGGAACATGACTCAAGTGCAGAGAAAAAGAATTAACAAGTACGTTCATTTGAGCCAATGTCCCTCAGAGCTCAGGCGTTTTAGTGCCAACAAGCAGGTGAAAATACTTTTCTGGTGCAGCAGCTTCAGTCTACACCTTTCAGTCATCACCATCATTTCTTTTGGATATACAGTAAATCGTTTTGTGTTTGTGTGAGCACCTTGGCACATTTCTGTTTCCAGTTTCTTTAACTTAAACGTTCGTGGTGTCGGGCAGGGAGTCTGACACTGCCCTGTTCTGATGCTGCACCACATACCATCCTCACGTTGGTTAAGCAGGTGGGCGGCGGTGGTTTGGAGCCGTTTTAACATCAGTAAGTCACAATGCCCAAAGTAAAACTGCATACTAGCTCTGCTGAAGTCTTAAGATCTAGTTGCTAACAGTCATTGTCTAGTTTGTTACAAATATGTTTAATATTCATGACTGACATTGCCAAACACTGAGGAAGATGTACAGCAACTACAGATGTATTTTACCACCATATTCGTCTGTTAAATCTACAGTCTGTGTTGTCTGTAATTGTCGATCCAGGATCTCACTCAAAATCTGTGCTTTTTTATTCTTTGTTCTTTTCAGCAAAAGCTGTATTTTAATAATTTAAAGAACATAGAATTTGCAGTGTTTCTACCGTAAAATAAAATGCTAAACAGAATCACATCCTGCCCGACTTTAAACCAATCCCACAAACATTCATTTGCTGCCATTCAGAGTGCAGCCCTGTCAGCCAGGAGGCACTTGTGACACTAACATTTAGACTGGAGGAGCTGGAGATCCCAGCAGTTATAAAACCTGCTGTAGCTCCTGAGCCACAGCTGCCTGATTTAAATATAATGATTCTTAGTTTGCATTGTTCTAACGCTGTAAAATGCTTCCTCACACACTGCTCTACAGTGTCTTGGCTTCTGATAAAGCTTCAAAGTCAAGGATCTATTACTCCAATGGGACTCCCTGGATCGTATTTTATCGTCTCAGTGGTACCTGAAGCAACACGCCCACACTAACAGAGACCATAGAAAGTTGTTTTCAGTCTGAACGCCCACCAACCCCAGCTTAAGTGCCCACGGTAAGGAAAACTAAAGCTTATAAAAGTGGAGCTTTTCACACGATGCAGAAAATAAAAGCAGAGCATGAAAACTAATACTTTTCTCCGTTGGTGGCAAAGCCGAGTCTCACATAATGTGTATATGAGCTGTGATAAGCCTGGGGGGGGGGGGGGTGATAGAGAAATACATTAGCAGTGTGTCAGATATAATCTAAATCCAACTAAGCAGTAGACCGAAGGGTTTACGTAAAACGTGGCTTAAAAAAAATCAAATGGTTCTTCAAACGGTTTAATTATCTGTTGGGCTACAACAGATAATTAAGAGATAATTATATTTAATGAGTAGATTAAATATACACTTTTGAAGGTTACATGACAACACAGATAAACGTAGCTGATTGTTAGTTTGAAAATTAAAAAGGGACTTCAGTGGGATGTAATGGTTAAAAAAACATTTTTCTGACACAATTTTGGAATAAGATTCTTTACTGGTCGTCGTGGGCGGCTGCAGGTGCCTGGGAAGGCAGCACAGAGTGTCTCATTAAGGCACACACCTGGTGAAGGGACTGGAATTTGATCCCGCAGACCTCTTCATCCAAGCCACCTACTCTATCCATGGAGCCACCAGGCTCCTATTTCCTCAACTCTGAAAATACACCTAAGCTGCAGTTAAGGAACCTGAATTCTACATAAGAAAAGAACCCTTATAAGGACATATACAAATATTATACAGTGCAGTATATACTCTTGTACTGCAAACAATTCAAATCCAAATTAGAATAAAGTGTCCTATAAAGGATTTACACTCATCAGAGATAAACTATCAGATAATCTAGATTAAATAACTAGTGGCCGCTGTCACTCTCTTGACTGACAGGATTTCTACGGCAGGAATGAAAACAAGACGACCAAAAACAAATGTCTCCTGTATATCTTCAGTTAGTTGTATTTTTAGAGCCAAATTAAGATAAAACTCTTATTTCAGAAGTTTTCGATTTACATTTCCTGTCAGAATTAAATGTAAGTGAGCTCAACTGTCATCACTTGCGATTCTCATTTTCCTTTAGACCAATAAAAAGACGTGGTGGCAAATTACTACACAACAGTCACTTCACTTTGAAGAGAAGAGCTGCAGAGTGTGTGTGTGTGTCTGTGTGTGTGTGTGTGTGTGTGTGTGTGTGTGTGGGGGGGGGGGGGGTAGAGGAAGTTGAGAGCTAGAGAATGATAGGCGAGCTGGAGAGTGGGAGTACTGAAAGACAGAGAGCTGGAGAAAGTTTTCTCTAATGAGCTGATGAGTCAGAAAACGTACAGTCACGACTGATGCTGCTCACAGCTACAGTGATTGTTTCACTTCTGTGTGTGTGTGTGTGTGTGTGTGTGTGTGTGTGTGTGTGTGTGTGTGTGTGTGTGTGTGTGTGTGTGTGTGTGTGTGTGTGTGTGTGTGTGTGTGTGTGTGTGTGTGTGTGTGTGTTAGGTTGCAGTGAATGTCTGCACAAACCTCGAACCTGTTCCTGATCCCGAACTCATTACACAACAAACAGGAGTTCACCTTACTGTAGTGTTGGATCATTTGGATTCGATTAGATTTTTTTAAGTCTACATAAAGTCAAGATCGTATTAAAAACATGCTGTTTCTAGGTCCATCTGTGACTAACAAAGAAAAACATCCACTAGAGCCACTGTGCAACAGTAATAGAAAAGTAAAACCTATAAGCCCAAGTAATATGAATGCTACCAAAGATCCAGTGACCTACACTCTCTAATGTCCCTGAATGCATCTGTACAGGGGCTAAAGTGACAGACCCTGTGGACACAGTGGACATCTACATTTTTGTTGTCACTGAAGTAATGTTACCTTTCTTTGGTTTTACTTTATTTGGATGACATTGTCTTGCTGCTGCAGCAGTCATCATTCCAGCTTGTTGACTAGCAAAACCAACCCACTGTGCAGGTGACAGCTGACATTACTGTTCTATCTCTGCAGAGCTGCTGCTGCTGCCATGTGAGTGACAGCAGATCAGGTCATAGTCTTAGTTTAGGTATTTTTTACATTGTTCAAAAACAAAATGTGTATTAAAGAAATGCATTTGATATGTCCCCCCTCTTAAACTCTAAGTCCTGACTTCATGTCCAGACTAGTCTGTTTCATTAGCTTCAGTAAATTAAAGCAGTCTCTAATTTGGCATATCTGTCATTAGCCTTTCTGAAAAAACATTGTTTTTATCACAAATTCAACAAGACATTTGTAACAACAGTTTCTTACTAAATGTAACAGTTTTTCAGGAGCTGTGTTGCAGTAAGAGTGGAGCATTGTTTTTAGGGTTTCTTACTTGCAAAATGAAACTCACAAGGTTCCTTTCACTTTGTTTCTGACATAATATCTGTTGGATAAAATATGTCTCGGTTTGGCAGAATTTCAAATAAAGAAACAAAAGACACTGATGAGCTATTCAACAGAAAAGCTTCGTCAGCAGACTTCATCACATTAGAGCTGCTTTTCAAAAACTCTTGGGAACATAGAATAACAAACACGGAATAAACATCATCCTTAATGACACTGAAAACTTAAGAGTTCACTGTTGAAGGTTTTTATAAATTAGCTCAGAAATGTTTTTACTGAGGAACTGAGACGTTAAAACGCATAAAGGACAATATTTTATGGATGAACAATGACCAGTACAAGCAGCTGTCTGTGTTGTGTTGCAGTGCATAGTATGAACACAGTGCATGTACTGTGTTCTGTCTCTCTCACACACACACGTATACATTTTCTTTTTAAACAAAAAAGAAAATCTCCACATGGTTATATTAGAAAGTAGACTTTAAAATGGCAATGATAAGGTTAGTAAAAATTTCCAAATGTGTTTTTAAATCTATAAACTGAACAACAGTATTAATAAAATATCAGATAGTTTAATAAAATATGTGACTTCCTCCTCTTCTTTTCCTTTGGGCTGTTCCCCTTTCAGAGATCTCCACAGTGAATCATGTGTCTCCATCTAACTCTGTCCTCTGCATCCTCTTCTCTCACACCAACTAACTTCATGTCCTCTCTCACTACATCCATAAATCTTGTTCTTCCTCTAGACCTCCTGCCTGGCAGCTCCAACCTCAGCATCCTTCTACTGATATATTCAGTTTCTCCTCTGAACATGTCCAAACCACCTCAATCTGTCCTCTCTGACTTTATCTCCAACACATCTAACATGATCTGTCCCTCTGATGTCCTCATTACTGATCCTGTCCATCCTCGTCACTCCCAAAGAGAACTTTCTCTGTACTTCTCCATCAGCATCCTCAAATCAAATACTTCATCTGTTGGACTCTTTCTAGGCATGAAACCATATTGCTGCTCCTTAGCCGAGCTTCCACTACTTTTTGCCCACAACTTCATTGTTTGGCTCATCAGCTTTATTCCTCTGTAGTTGCCACAGCTCTGCTCATCTCCCTTGTTCTTAAAAATGGGCACCAGTACACTTCTCCTCCAGTCCTCAGCATCCTCTCACTCTCCAAGATCTTGTTAAACAAACTAGTCAGAAACTCTACTGCCACCTCTCCTAGACACTTCCATACCTCCACAGGTTTGTCATCAGGACCAACTGCCTTTCCGCTCTTCATCCTCTTCAACGTCCTCCTCACTTCACTCTTACTAATCTTTGCTACTTCCTGCTCCACACCAGTCACCTCTTCTACTCTTCGTTCCCTTTCATTTTCCTCATTCATCCACTCTTCAAAGTTCTCCTTCCATCTTCCCATCACACTCCTGGCACCTGTCAATACATTTCCATCCTTATCTTTAATCACACTAACCTGCTGCACATCCTTCCCATCTCTATCTCTTTGTCTGACCAACCTGTACAAATCCACTTCTCCCTCCTCAGTGTCCAACCTAACATACAAATCCTCATATGCTCTGTGTTTGGCCTTTGCCACCTCTACCTTCACCTCTGCATCTCCCTGTACTCCTGTCTACTCTCTTCAGTCCTCAGTGTCCCTCAACATTTTTCCTTTTCAACTTCCACCATTTTGTCCTCTGCTCTGCCTCAGTCATCTTCCTTTTCCTCATCACCAGCATCATTTTACCCACCACCATCCTGTGTTGTCTGGCTACACTCTCCCCTACCAATACTTTACAGTCACTGATCTCTCTTAGATTACAACGTCTACACAAGATGTCGTCCACCTGAGTGCCTCTACCTCCCGCTCTTACATGTCACCCTATGTTCCTGTCTCTTCTGGAAGAAAGTGTTCACTACAGCCATTTCCATCCTCTCTGGAAAGTCTACCACCATCTGTCCTTCTGTGTTTCTGTCCTGAAGACCAAACCTGCCCATCACAGTCTCATCACCTGTGTTCCCTTCACAAACATTATGCTCTGCATCACTTCATCAAACTCACTCCAGAATTTCTCCTTCTCTTCTAACTCACATTCGGTCAGATTCGGTTTGCAATTCATGATTTGCACGTTTAATTTCCTAACACAACCCTTTGCATTTATCCAGACTGGCACCAGGAGACACTGGCTTGTGCTCCCTTGTGGTTGCATTTAATAAACACAATGTGAAAATAAGTAATGAATATTGACCTAAACTTGTATTATACATATGTTGAATATGTTTTAAAATATTTGAACAATAATGGTGAAATGTCCACATAAAAAGTATGAAAAATCCATTACTATTTGAGATGAATTCATTTTAAAAACTCAGTAATCATTCTTCAAATATACTGTCTGGATTCCAAAAGTGTTAAAAAGTGATTTAATACATGAACTAAATTAAACATGTTCATTCATCTGTGAGTGGCTTCAGTGTTTAGTTTACAGTCAGCTCGATGAAGAGGAAGCAACATTAATCTGTTCGACATGTTTATCTGCTCTCAGCTGGATTAACTGTGTTTTTCTTTGCCATCAATGTTGACTCTTATAATTAAATATGACAGCAAGATACACTGTCGCATTAAATGTGAAAATATGGAGCGCTGGCAAACAAATTCAGAGTATTAATCATGAACTTGCATAATCCAACAAGGAGACGGATATTCACTCCTTTTACTCCGACAGAGGAGCCATTTATGCTTCACGTGAAGTAGAAAGATTAACAACCAGGCAGAAAGGTGACACATTCCTTCAGCTTCTAGTTATTAGGGGTTTACACAAAAACTAAACACAACCATCGACCATTTACCACATGTTAGCTTCACAAGTTGGGAAACCTTTAGAATTGCTGTATATTCATTTATTTTTATCAATTGACTTGACCTGTCCAGGCTGGACCACACCTCTCACCTAATCACCACGACCCTGAACAGGATTAGAGGTTACAGATAATGTGTGGATGGATAACTAATCCATAAATAATGCAGTGGAATAATACTTGACATTATTACATTTTAATTTGCAGTTATAAAATATTATTTATTCATTCTTACTTCTGGAGCGACACGTGGAGCCAATCGAATGGCCTTTAGGGGTCAGTGGGTGGTAAAAGGTTAAATGTTAAGTGATGACTACAAACATGTGCCTCTCTGTATGTTGTAGGATTGATTTAAAGATTCTGATGATTGATGATCTTCACAAACTCACTCTTATTGACCTTACATATGAGCATATGTGCTGCCTAACATCTTCTAGCAGAGGTCTCCAGCATATGTTACTATAATTATAAAAGACACAGAACATAAACATAAAAATACACACGGTACAACAACTAAATAATAAAATTAAGAATTGAGTTGAAAAAGTTACCAGTTATGATTCGGGAGCTATTGAGGTCAAGTGGCCCATAACCAGTAGATACAGTATATATTTAGGCAGTGTTTAATCTCTTGTGCTGCTCAGCTTGTCATTAGGTTGAACCTTTCATCAGATTAATTATCCATGTTTCTGCATCCTCAGCCAGTTAACTATGATTACACATCTAAATTGAATCTCTTTTTACTCATTTAACTTTAATTACCTGTTAAAAGATAAATGTAATTGGATTCCACTAACAATTTATAAGCTCTTGAATTTAGCACAATAGTGCAAAATGCCGACTTCACAGAAAGAGAAGCTTTGATCTAGTGACTGCCAATTTAGAATTCACTATTGCAGTAATCTATGCACCCTGCAGGTAGAGGTGATGGAGGTGGTGTCTGGCACATAGCTGAGGGATTATGAGCTGAATCTGGCCTGTGGTTGCTGTAATCAGTTAATTTCCTCGTGCAAGCTCATACTGCAGAGGTATTATTTTGGACCTGCCTTAATCATATCAAGTTATCAGACAACCCTAAAATCATTATAAAGCCATACGTGAGAAATAATGTAGTAAGAATGTAAACGTACCCTCTTGGGTTTGATCGGATTCATCCTACTTTAATTTCTAATATTACCACTTTAAAGAGAATGGGATTCAAAAATGTAAATTCACAGTAAAACCATCAGTAACAGGAGCAGAGCAGAGTTTGGCTTTTCTGAACGTCCACAGAGCAGCAGTTTGGCCACCGTTCATCAGCTCCACTAAACCTGCCTTTCTTCCCTCATTTCCATCGCCATGGCAACACATAGCCAGCGGTCATTATTCTTAATGGCTACCTTGGGCCTCTCAGTGTGTGTGTGTGTCACACAACAGTTGTTTGCAAAGTGGTAGCCTCACACTCGAACAATCCCACTTCAATGAACCCCATGAGGTAAAGTCTGCTGCGCTGATGAGGGCGTGTGTTGTGCACTCAGTGTTACACATTGTTCTGCAGAGAGGCTTCAGTGGAGCAGTGGATATGTAAAATTATGAAGCGGTAGTAAAGATGCTGTTTCAGAATGTTCTGGTCCTTCAACGCATCGCCTGCAAATCATGTTTTTCTTCCGTGTGACTCGTGACAAACTGAACTCATCCTGAGCACTGTAGCAGCACATCATGTTAGGACACACACATTAATTCCACAGATTCATCCACAGTCATTGAAAAACTAAATCATTAGACGCAGCACAGACAGCTGGGACTGCAGCTTCAGTGAGAGAAAGCAGATGAGGGTGGGGGGGGGGGGGGGGTGAGCTTTTAACTGAAGACAATAAAATGTTCAGTAGTTAGTGCGCAGGTCATAATTAGCAACAGCAACACAGCTGTGATGTTTATTGTTGTAGTATTTGACTGTGTAGAGCAGACTGCGTCTCAGACAAAGAACACCTCTGTATATCCAGAAGGATTTATGTAACTCTTAAATGGTGCGTCGTATTTATGAAACAGAGTAAAACAAACTAATTAATTCATTCTTGAAGCATGTCCATTAAATATGAACAAAATTTGTAAATGCAAACATGTACATCTGTAAATCAGTAATAAATGTGCACAGAAATCTGTATCTATGTATTGTCTTACAAATACGTGTCTGCGGGGGTGTGCAGACGCACAGCAATGTGCATAATGTGATACTATGTTAAAATGCTTCACTGAACAGAATGAAGAGGCAGTTTGTGGAAATCCAACACAGAGCACGACAAAAACCCTCTCATGTCACACACACACACCTGGAGACATATGTACTGTTTGTATATGATCCTCACAGGTGGATCATTAGGAACATGATGTTCAGTTGACAGAGGCGCTATGGTACAAGTTGGCAAGTGAACGTTTGTCATGTGGTTCTATGAAATATGTCTATCTGTTGTCGTTCAGTCTTGTGCAGCTGCATCCTTCTTTTCTGGCTCTGACACAGAAAAATGAAATCTCTTATGTTTAGCGGCTTAAATTATGGTGAACTGGTTTGAATAAAAGTCTTAAAACTAAGGTTACACGATCATTTACAGAGAAGGTGTCTCTGTTGGATTCGTTGGAACTGCATCTGATTGCACTGTGCTGCTCCACAGTAGAGCTTCATCCCTCGCAGATAATTTTTGGTCAAATGTGTATTTACAACAGGTGGGTCACGTTTAGTTTACAGCCGACAATAAAGCTGATTAGGGACACGAGTAAGTCTACACAGAATACACTCATTCGACTGTACATGCAAATTCTTTTTTCACTTTCATACATTTTTCTGTCCAGGAGAGAATTCTGGTCCACATTCTTATTCCTGCTCACAAAGAACCTGGTTGCCTCACTCGCTTTTCTGTCAAAGCCATCAGTGAGCAGTGAGATGTGGGCAGTGACTCAGACGTCTGTTGACTTCTGCTGGATGATGTGTAAATCACACTGAGCTGTGTGAGTTAAAGTTAGGATCAGGTTCGGACGCAGCAGACCAGCAGGTCAGAAAACTGGTTTGAAATTTTTAGACCATGATTTTGTTATTATGTTGTACCTATGTTGTAAGCGTGATGGGGTGGGGTGGGGTGGGGGGATTAACTGTGTCCTCAGCTGTCACTTTATGAGAGACGCAGCTGTGAGGTGCCTCGCAGGTAAAGAAAAGAGAAGACACCAGATATGGAGCTGCAGAGCAAAGCAGCTGGATTCAGCTTATTTGGGCTGTAATTTAATATCGAAAAACAAGCCCGAGTGAGAAAGCAGGAGGTGTAGCCAACATACCTGGCAGCTCTGCACTGACTAAGTCAAGATAAAGTAACAAGATAAACAGTTGTAGTTCCTCTACAGTAGATCAGAACGGTGATTAAAACTACAATGTGAGAACTTCCCTTGCAGCACAGACTGAAGCTCTGGTCAGGAGACAGAGGTTTGAATTAGGTTACACATCTCCATTAATTACCTGAAGGGATAGTTAAAGGACTGGTCAGGATGTTTATCTGTTTTCTGGATTATACTCCGTGATGTTTTGTGCTCAATGGACTCTTCCAGTCAGTATCTAAAGACATTTGTGTTTCATATCGACACCATCATCACTACAGTTATTACTAAAAATACAAATGTGGCCTCTTTAACATCCTGTTTGTCAGGGCAGAGCAGAGTTTCTGCACATTAAGGTGCAGGCATGCAAAAATTAACACAGCAAAAAAAAAGAAATATTCTTTCTTTCACACACTCTTTACTTTGTCAAAACCAAAACACGACCCAGGTAACATCACTTAAGGACATGTATCAGACTCCCACTGGAGTCTCAATGGATCGATGTGGAAACACTAAATAAGAGGAAACATCACTTCTGTCAAGTCAATGTGATGGTCACGGAGAAACTTCATGAAGAAATTATTCAGTAAAATATTCAGGCTGCAGAAGACAAGCAGCATCTCCAACGACCATCCACCACCTCATATCCTCACTGCAGGTGACCTGTGGCGTCTCTGAGTTTCCTAAGAATACTCTTGTATAGTCACAGAGAATATTAAATTCATTTAACTCTACATGTTTTTTAATTTGTTAACATGTTAACATGAAATAATTGAACAACAGTGGTCTATAAACAAGGTGGAAAATTATACTGAAGAAAACAAAGATCACTTGAAAAAGGTTAAGAGGTAAGAGGCCGTTCATGTTTCTTCATGACACGTCCTGAGAGTAGAGGGCAAAACGTGAGCCTTTAGGAAAAAAAAGGCTTTTGTCCTTTCTAAAGGAGTAAAAACAAGCAAATCATGAGAAATATAAAAATACCAGATACTAAAATAGCTTCTCTAAGCTTTTCTCATTAGATAAAAGATCACATTTGAATTCCACATATCGTGTGTGGCCTTGCTCATTCCCTCTACCGAGCTCACGGCCATGACAATCTATTAGTGCTGTCAAAATGCATGAGACCATTTGAACAGTAGAACAAGAACAGCTCACTGAAAATTCAAATCAGAAAGGATGAGCGACAGCCAGAGTCAAGGACTGCTCAGACGTATCTGACCCATACATGGGATATTTGTCATAAAGATGGAAAATTTTAGTAATTCGAAAATTTAAACTGGAGTTCAAGCAATTCATTAGTTACGTAATCAACAGAAAATTACTGTTTTCTTTGTCATAACTGAATTTACACTGCAGAAAAAAAAGGTGTGAAGGTCACGTTGGGCTGTCAAAGAAGGTACAAACTGACATAAGGAAAAAAGTATGTTCCCCTAAAAAATGAAAATGAAAATAAGTTGCACTAATGTACTCGTCCAGTTGTGGGCCAGATCAATTCTCCTGCTGGCTGCTAGCAGAGGTTTAAAGATGGGTTCATAACTTTTCAATCTAAAATCAGGCTCCAATAAAAACAAATGGAAGAGGTTTTTCATACTGTTTTCACAGCTCAGAGTTCATATTCCTCCGTTTCTAAATGGCCAAGCAACCTGAGGGCGGCCAATGCTCACCGTCAAAATGTGTTCCAATTTGTGTCTGAAGCTAAAATGAGCTTTTAACAGTGTGACTTAATCAAATCAAGTGGATATATTCTAAACTCTTGTAGTATTCTGTGTGTTTTTCTGTTGGGCTGCAGTGAAGGTAAAATAACAAAGTAACAAAGTGATCTACAACGAGCAACCTTTAAAATCCCTGTACAGCACCACATACATGTCACACATTTCAAATGAAACTCTCCGGCTCTGTAAACACATGAAGTAGAATCTGTTCTGTACATGTGAATGAACAATGAGTAATGAAACATGAAACCAAAGCATAATTATCATTTGTCTGTTGTTATTACCTGCTCTGCCAAAACTTTGCAGCAAATGCTGAATTCACTTTGAAAAACACAAACTACTACACAGCTTCAGCCTTTTTAAAGAGGATGAACTGTCAATTAGCTGTTTAGCTAAATCCTGCTGTTGTGGTCCTCAAGGCTGAATCACATTCTCACCACAAACAAATCGCTGCAGTATTTGTGTGGGACTGGACCCAGACCACATCCAGTAGGGGTCTTGGTGTGATTGTTTTGGTGGGCTGTGTTCAGACCAGCACCAATGAACCACAGCAAGCAGGCAAACTGAACCAAACTAAATAATGTAGACAAGATGCCCTGAGTCAGTACGACGCAGTCAGGTGGGACTAACAAAATCATGTTCCCACCACAAACAAGTCGCTCTAGATTTAGCTTATCACCACACTAAAGCCACTTCCTCTGAAGGGTCTTGATGTGGTAGCTTTGGTCCACACACAAAACTGCTGTGTTCAGATCTGTCCAAACTGATCAAGGCAGACAAACAAAGAATGATTCTACCACAATAAACTACGCACAAAAGATAATTGGAAGCTTGATTCCTCCCAGTGCAAGACGACTTTCAAATATCCTGTCAAAACTTATTTTTCACCCGGAATAGCTGCACTTTTTTCCTCCCATTGAATGAAAATGGTAAACAATAAGAATAGTGAGACCTTCTGCTTCCTGAGATTTTCCCTTTGGAAAAATACAGGACAGGTTCTGACTCCTCATTTGCTGAATCATGACTTACTGTTGGGAAAACATTTTAAAAACAAAGGGCAGAGAAAACAGAGAGGACAAAATGCAGTGAACTATTCAGTGCTCAGACACGATGAGGATTTGTGCTCAGAAAAGAAAACTGAAGAGACGGTAAATGATTCAGAGATGAAGGAATTAAACAGCTTCCTGCAGCTGTGAAAAGGAGGGAGAGAGGAAACCAAGTCAGGACTTACTTTTTCCTGGTGTCGTATCTTCCTGCAGTTCCCAGGCTCTGTGAAGGAGGCAGAGCAATGAAGACATGATCAGTTTCTATGCAGGACCATGCAAATTACAAATTACACCACTGCTGATGCTTCTATTCAGAAAAACACACAAACACAAAACGAGATCAGCGCACACACAGAAGGTTTATAGATTTGTTTGCAGGAAATTTGACAAATTTTCACAGAAGCAGCAGCAATGTTGATCAATGTTGGGGGCCTGGTAGGTCAATGGGTTGGGATGCAGAAGGCCGCAGGTTGGAATCCCACCCCACCAGGCGTGGCCACGCCCAGCCACCAAAAAAATGGAAGGGTTCCGGCAGGAAGGAAAGTAAAGGATTGTGCTATTCATCATGTCAGTGATGGTGTTCACATGCAAATCTTCTCTCGATAACTAGAGACACAATCTGGGTTAGAAAATGTATGGTTCTTCAACAGTCAAAGGTACAATTAGAAAAACTGGAAATCAGTTTTTGGCTGCTGCAATATGAACAGCAACAGCAAATGACCTTTAATTCATCATATGAACAATTTGCAGAACACTGGGGAAAAAAGATTTTACATATGTGCCTGTGCAATGAAAGCTGTTAAATATGCCACTGATTAACCTTGTACTGGAAGTATTGTGTTGCTCATGTCAACCCACTCATTTAGTGTGAAATATCAATAAAGAGACACTTTGGTAAAATTACCAGCTGCTCAGTTTTTATGTGTGTAGGAGGAACATGAATGGTTTGGTAGGTGGCTGTCTCTTTTTTATTGTTTTCACTGATGCATTAAAGCAGATTTCACGCAGCGGTTTCATGGTTAGCAGCTACTTCTCGCAGCCAGCAATGTGTTTCAACCTTGGACCTTTGAAATGTGTTTGCTCAGCAACATCACGACTGAAGCGTGCGGCAAAGAAGAGATAGGGTGGTATGATTTGACAGAGGGATGACAGGGTTAGTGCCGTGAGGGGAAAATAGTCGTTGTTAAGAAACAATTGCTCTCTGTTCCAGAGCGCTCACAGCATCAGATCTTTGAGACATCCTCCCCCACTCAGGGGTCTCTCCTGTACAGGGAGTGTAGAAGGGAGGTATAGAGGTGTTCACCTGTCATCTAAACTTTTTTTAACAGTGTAACTACAGACGTTTTCATGAGTCTGACTCATTTTAGATGTGGAACCATTCACCAAACTTTAAAGTGCTTTAATGAATGAGGTTTTCTCTAAAAACTACCATGACTGTCTATCACTGTATTTTAATGCAGATTCAAATTTCTCAACACTTTCTATTGTAACAATGAAAGTGCAGCTGTGGATGTGGATGTTTCAAGTGTGTTTTTAGTGACATGTTCTCACCTTGTTGCTTTACTCTGCTCAGCTCTCTGCTGTTGTAGATCACCATGAGAACTGCTGCACGGATGCTTTGCCCCCCCCAAATACGGTCTTACAATGTCAAGACAAATTTTACTTTTTTAAAATTTCCAGAAAGAAAACATTGCCTTTACTCAGATATCTCATACAGAGTCTGAATTTGTTATTTATATTCAACGAGGCTGTGACACAGTCAAATATCAGCTGTTTCCTACTGAAGTGTATTTTTCAGGAGCCAGTTGATCCAAATGTGGGGAAATTTCTATTCATCAAGCTGTAACCACTTGGCTATCAAGACCCTCCAGCCTTAAATTACTGATATCACCTGAATGAAAAAATAACCAGAGCCTGAAGCTGATGTTGTAGAGTGAAGACTTATCACTGTTAGATTTTGCAGAACTACAGATACATCTTCAGGGGCAGCAGTGGCCGAAAGGACAAGAAAAAAACACAACAAAAAACTGATACATCTTTGCTCACTAACAATGAATAAAAGAGACACTTTAACCAACACGGTCCTCACATAACTCATGTCATGTAAAACTGAAACCATGTTTGTCATTTTAAGGAGCATCAGCAGCGACTAAAGACGTGAAGCTGCTGCTGAATATTTTCCAAACTTGACCATGAAAAACAGTTTAGTGAATCCTTGCATTTTTCCAACCCTGGTGTCTGAACTCAGAGTCTCTTTCACTAATGTTTCATCTGCTCTGCAGCAGCAGTAAAAAGATGCAAACTGATTCTTTAAAAAAAAAAAAAAATACTATTTGACCTACAGTTCAACTAGAGATATTTCTAACCAATTTGTTTTGAAATTACAAAATCCGTGTTAACATATTCTCAAACATAATAAACGACTTTGAAAAAATATCTATACATTTCACTGCAATTGACAGTTTCTGCCTGAATTAACTCAACAAATCTGTAACTTTGTGAGTGTCACTGGTTATATCATTAATTATGTAATATTGTTTTCAAAATTTAGCTGCAGTGAGGCAAACTGTCAGCTTTTGAATTGCCTTTTAAAATCATCTAATTTTACCTCACAAAAACAAGTATGAGATTGTGACTTCACCCCTCTGACAGGAAAAAGTAACAAAATATCATCATCTCCATCATTCTGTAAACAGTGAGGAAGGACAATCTGTTACCAAGTGGCTTCACCTGTTTATCTCCATCTGTCAGTAACAAACGTATTCATCTGTGCTTCCTCTCACTGTGTCCTTCTGCTCTGAAGCCTCAGAGTTTATTAGAGTTTAATGTCACCTTCACATTTTCTTCCTGTCTCTAAGAGCTCTGAATCACTCCAAAGTACAATTCAATTTCCTGTCAGGATGTCTTTCTGCACCAAGCTTTTCTCTCGTCGGCTGATACAGAGCCACACATGAGATTGCAGCAGTTCTCGACAGGCACGGTGTAAAGACTGGAAACTCAATTTGTTTCCTAACGACATACAGTTCCAGCTTGTGCACTAAATAAACCACAAGATGGGGATGATTGGTTCTCTTCTCCCATGATAACGCATCATAACACAGTATGATCCCAATAAAAAAAAAAAATTAGCTTTTAAGTTTTGCTTTTTCAAGAAAAATGTATAATTTTCCAGCCAAATGTTCATTCGCAGAGAACAAAGGACCGAACAAAGGTCCCTTCTGCAGATCTGATTTAAAGCGTCACCCTGTCACCATCGCTGCTGCGGTTTCTGTGAATGTCAAGACATCCAGCGTGTCAGTCTCTTGCTGATCAGAGAGGGCGTCCAGTTTTCAAATGTCAGGGGACGTCCTCTCTACAGATGCCGACCAGACGCTTCAATCAATACTTCCCAGTGATGAAAGGCTGCGTCTAACCTTTTCCTGTTGACCACTCTGTGTGTGCTGAGAGACATAAATTACTGTACAGAGGAAAAGTCTTTACCCTTGTCCTGTAAAGACACAATTAATTCTGTCTATGGTTACTGTGTCCAGATTTTATTGCTCTACAGCATGGGGGGTGAACTCCGAGTGTTGAAGCCACAGCTCTGCTTGTTTTCCAACTATCACTGGATCAGGTGTGTTCAATCCATCAGAAGTGCTAAGAGCCCGCATGGCAGCAGGAATCGCTTTAAATAAGACTCCTCAGACAACATTATATCCTACGCACTCAAACACCTTTCAAACATAGTAGTTTGGTTGGGTTTAGGCACAAAATAACATGGAAAGGTGGTTTGGGTAAAATTACATCCGCAATTTAACACTCTACGTCCAGGTGGCCTTAATAACAGACAGTTCCTGGAGTGTGTGTGTCCACAGAGTGAGGACTATCAATGGACCCAGATCTTATGTAAGACACACACTATGTCTCTTCAACAGTAACTTTCGCCATGTTTTGCATCCACGAGCCACAGCGACCCCTGAATGAGCAGTTTGACCGATCGAGTAGTACAACACACAAGCAATAGACACATGCAGTGTTTCCATTCTGGCTCCACAAGTTAAGACTGAAAAGGTTCTGGTCAAATGTAACGTTGTTCAGCCTATTGTTGGAGCTTGTGTTCCTTAACATTAAGCAGAGTAAGGAAAAAGGCACAGAAGTAATCTGACATTTCACAAAACCCTCCTGTCCATCATTTGAGACGGTGTGTAGGAACGACACAAATGGATAAACACTGGTAAACAAGTTAGTAAAGTGAGCTGAATGTGCTGAACGAAAACCAAGATAATCTTTGTTTTGCTCTTTTTGCCATTTTAAACACCCAACTGTATGTTCAGAGACAGAAGGCACAGGGAGCACTGTGACAGATGCTGTGGTCCCCACAGAGACCAACAAAACACCTACAAGTACCTGAAAACGGCTGTGATTTAGGGTTTTCTCCCTTTGCTGTACTTTGTATACGTTTGGAAGCATCTTCACCTTATTTTCAGTGCCTACAAGCCTCGCACAGTGTGGTACCTTACAATGAAAATAATCATTAGGCACAGCTGTCAGCAGTTGAGCTCGATCATGCAGCTGTAATTTAAACTAATATTCCCTCAGTCTCTAACGTAAACACTAGGACTCAGTCAATCTACCTGCAGGCTTCACCACTGTACCACTAATTTCAACTAATATACCCTCATACTCAACTGATGGAGTCTGACTGCAGACAGCCCCCCCCCACCCCCCTTCGCGTCCCCACTACTTCTCACTTCACCTTACTAATTTGAACAAGGCTTTATTTTGATATTTGTCAGAGGCTGAACTGTACTGAGGTTGTTGGCCTCTCCGCGGGTTAATTAGCCCTGCAATGCCAGCATTCATGGCCTAGGAAAGAGCCTGCAGACGGGGGCAGCTGTGCAGTCCATGCTGGCAGTGTCCGCCAGCTCTGGCACCTCCGAGAGCTGCCTGGCAGGCTCGCCCAGTGGTTGAGTGACAAGCTGACTGGCGTGGGCATCGAATGGGTACGGCTCAGCACAACACTCATTGGACTTCAGCACGTCCGTCTGAGGACTGAGCAGACCAGAGCTGCATGAGGAAGTCATGTACAAATTGCTGACACACGGTCGCAGACGTAGTAGTGTCCCCATGAGGGTTTGATGATGAAGACAAAGCCAAAAAAGAAAATAACACATTATGAAATGTATAAAAAGATTTGGCTGCACTTCAATACTTCTAACAGCACACATCACTAGTGAACAAATCATCATATGGAGACTAATCTGAAATCTTTGCGGTTTGACATTGAACAGCCTGGTTTGTGACTGATGTGGTCAGTGGTCACCCTGTAGCACATTGTGTCATGTAGGACTTTTACATGTCTTCTAATAAACGAGTATAAAACTTGCAGAACAAACAAACTGCTATGTGCTGTCATGTTTGCTGCACAGGTACTTTAGCAAAATAGCCTCATTTTTCTCTATAAAGTTATAGTCAACTCGAATCTATAAACCACAAATTTAGTCACAATGAAACACAATCGAAATAGTTGAAGTGAGGAAAAAATCTTGTTTGCACCATATTGATTTTGACTTCTAGAACACCTTTGGGTTTTTGTCAGACAAACAAGTGATTTGGGGGCGGGGGCTTTAAACAGTCTTTTAATCATGTAATAGGCCAAACCAGTGGTTACCAACCCTGCTCATCAAGATCACCTGCCCTGCTGGGTTTTCAATCAGAAGCCCGACGATAACTGATTAGTCTTTCCCCACCCACCCTCATCTAAAATAGTATCTTTAGCTTCTAATTTACTGGACACACCCAACCCATGCAACATGCAGTGGGTAGTGAAGGCAGAAGAGGGGATCTGGAGGACCCGAGTTAGGAATCTCCTGGACTGAACACTAGGTCAGTACACAGTCAATGGTGGACGCTGTTGTCCATGAAAAAATAAAAAAGGGGCAGTGGACGGCACCATCCTCAGAACTATGCTACATTGAGACAACTTCAGTCAAAGCTGGACTGACTCTAGTAACATAAAATCTTTCAGGCTTTATTTGTCTTAAGAGAGTTTATTTTGTTGCACCGTTTGTCCAGTTTAAGCTGTGGTTAGGAGAGTTAATGGTTAAGCTTGTTTCTATGGTTACCTGAGGTTAAATCACCTTGATTTCTAATTATTCTCTTGTAATAACATGTACAGACACATGCTTGCAAACCAGAGAAAAGTCTGAATTAGCATTTATGTTCAAAATATTTCCTGCCAAACGACCATTTGGACGACGGACGACTAAACTACAGATTCGCTCAGGTTTCAGAGCAGGAGAAGCTGTTTTTCATTAGACGTCAAACACATGACTCTTTTCCCCAGAAGAACTGTTGCAGTTTTCTAGCTTTAGGATTTCTCAGGCACCTGAATCTCACTACTCATCTGGATAAACAAGTAAACTGTAGGAATTACATCAGGTCCATCTTTCTTTTGGTTTACATTTTTGGTTTTCATCTTCTTCTCTCCTTGCATTTTACTGTTATAAAAACATGCACAAAATGCATCCCTAATCTCACTCATACACTTAAAATGTCTCACATTTTTATGCCTTCATGCCGGTGACAGCTGGAGCTACAGGAGTTATGTGTCGGGCTCCTCCGCCTGCCTGTCTCATATCGTAAACGTGGTATCTTAGGAACGCTTTGAGGGAAGTTTTTCAAAATTTGCACAAACATCGACTTGGACTCAAGGATGAACTGTTTACAGTGAGTTGGGACAAACATGAACATAAACTCTAACTTTACTGGCTGGTGGAGGGAAACAGCCCAAGGCAGCAACTCTGGTTTCTAGAGATTTTTATCATTTCTCTGATATTTTGTCAGATTCCCGTTCTGGTTCAGAAAATCATTCTTGCTGCCTATTAAAACTGTGCATCAATCAAAAACAAGTCTTATAAACAATAAAATGTTATTCATTGTTCCATTGTGTATTTGTCCATAAACCTCATCATTCGCTGAAAAAACACTTAATTTCAGATCATGGCAAATATGCAGAAAAACACAATATGAAACATCTGGGTGTTGGGTCATTGAACATATAAAGCTATAAAGGACAGGGAAGTATCATGTCTTTTAACAAGTCACGACATCCTGCAACATTGACTTATTTTACTTACAGCTGTTTAGGACACGGGACCTGTTGCACTTGACTAAAAACACAGGCATAAGAATGTAAGTGATATGTCTGTATAGTCATTTCAGAATTCGACTTTTCTGGCTGCAGACCGGTTAGAATCTGCAAGCAAGTAGAACAAAAAGCCTTTAGGAAAATCACTGAATTGTGGGAACTGATGACAGGCAGAGTCATCAATAAATAGACTTAACAATAAACACATTCCTAAACTCTTTTCTTCTCTTTTCATAGATTCACAGAGGACCTGAGGACATTTTACTGCAGTGCAGGGGCCTTCTTCCAGCTTCAGTTTGCAGTAAAACATCAGAACATGTCGAGTGTGTGACTGCAGCCGTCCACATTTGTTTATGCAGTCCTTTCATATCATGCAGACGCACACTCCTGAGGTGGAGGGGGGAGCAGCGGTGGTAGGGCTCAGGCACTAATCATCCGCTCTATGCTGTGTTTTTATAAGGAATTAGGTTTAATAAGATGGCAGGCTGAATTTATGGAGTCAATATTTCATGGTGCAGTGATTCATGGAGGATTTGGTGCAGCGAAGCAGCTTAATGGATGTTCAGAAAGACTTGCTTGACTTGGGCCCTGATATGATTAGCCCCACGGGAGTATGGCTGCTTAATACACCACTGTTTGAGTGTTTGTGTACAAAGACGGCGAGTCGGTCCTGAGAAAAATCTATGAGTAAACAGGACACATACACAAATCCCTCCTATAGTGGGCTCTATGTGCTACATGTATTTCTACTTCATACGCTCCAAGTGAGTGTAAACAGGCGCCTGCTTCCAGCCATCATTTCACGTCACATCACCTCATCTGTCCAGCTGCAACCGTCACTAATGAACCATTAATCTGTCTGCTCCCTGACCAACCAATCAGGGCTTTAGTCAAACTGCACCGTAACAAGACAGCACATGTTGGGTTTGATTGAATCTTAGAGTCCTTTTAAATTCCTGCTTGATTTAGGATTAACTTTCTTTACTTTTGTAAATAAAGTTCAAACAGCCCTCATCTAACAGCGGTTGATCATTGCCAGAACTAAACGTTTCCCACGCTGACCACTGTCCACCACAATATGTAGTTTTCAGATTCTTCAATTTAAAGTCAACTCACAGAGTGAACAAAATGTAAATGCTCAAAGAGAAAAAATCCTGAGCATGTGCCTCATAGAGGAGGAGCACTGAGCTGCTAAAAAGACGGTCGAATTTTCACCTCGGCTGGAAGTTGTCAGCTTCTCTGAAAGTTTGTCTTTTTACGACTTTTCTGGGGCCCATCACCTTGACTGGTGGCTTTTCCTGAGTCCAATTATTAGTTTTTGTCTCAAAGTTTATCTTCTGACAAAATGAACAACTTCTAGCAAATATCTACATGCTGCAAACTAGGTTGTCCATAATCTGTCTGCAACCTGATACTTGTGTCAGGAAGACCAGTATTTGGTCACAGAACTTTACTGTAAAATAACAAATTAAACACATGTAAAAGTAGGTTTACTGGATGATTTGTGTGTTTTAAATTGTAAAAGGCTTTTCAAATGTTCCCAATTAACAATTTCATCCTGCATGAGAAGTTTAGTCAAGTAAAAGAAAATCTTGAAAAACAAGAGGTTTTACTTTTACATTCCCGTAAACATGTTTGTACATTTACTGTCACAGCATCTGTTGCTCAGTCCACTATATTTCACACCTCAAAGCAAAAAAACACCAACCTGCTCAAAGAGATGATTCAAAAATGTTTTCCTACAGATAACTGCTTCTCTGATTAATAAAATCAAAGAAAATGCACAGATGCATTACCACTGCATTTTACTGAAGGTTTTCACACTTTAATCTTTTTGTTTTTTTATTGTAAAGAATTGACAGTTTTATGGTGACAGACCAACTATAAAACAGTCTGAGTAGGAAACATTTAATCTTTAGCTTAAAAGCCTGCTGCTCCTATATATAAGCAACTCCTGATCAAAGTTCATAAGTAGCTTCACTGTCTGTACGTTCACACATCAAACACAAAGAAAAAAAACTGGAACCACACCAGAGCTTCCTGAAAGTTCAAATGTAACACTACACCTCCAGTTTTGTCTGCGCTCAGTCTGTGGCAGAGAAGAGCACATTGTCTAAACTAGATGGAAATGCAGCAGGTAACTCGGGCTTAAAGATGACCAGGGTAAGAATATCTATTAGAGAGATAAAGAACTACAACCGCCTCTTCAGCCCCAAGAAGATTGCCTCTGCCAACCTGTGTTTCAGTGAGAACACACACACACACACACACACAGATCAGAAGTCATTTTCTTCAACTTTCCTATAATTAATCAAGTGTTTCTCAGTATCAATCTGCATCAGCACCATCAGCCAGCAGATGAATTTACTGTCTGGATTTCCTCAGGCAGTAAAATACTGTGTTTTTGTCTCTGCTGATGGAAAAGGTGAAGCTGGAGGAAAGGAGACAGCTGGGGTCTCAGAGTGAGCCTGATGAAATTGCCACAGCTCCAATCCAGATTTAAATGCTTTATACTCAGCTCAGAGAAAAGTATTTATTACAGCTGCAGCAGACGATTCCTGAAAGGTGAGGGGAGAGTGAGGGGGAGAAGACAATCTCGCCCCCTGCTGGAGCTAAGGAGAAAAACATCAATATACATAATATGGTTGTGTGTATAAACGGCATTGTAATTTTCTTCATGATTTCATAAATAATATTTATTCTTCATGTTTTGTAAACGCTGCTGTTCGTCTGCAACGTCACTTTTCTGCTAATCTTGAAGGGGGAAAAAAGCCAAAAGGCATCTCAATGGGGGGTTTTCATTCTGTCTCAACAACACAGAGACACACAGAGACTGAAAAAGAGCAGGGAGGCACTGATCACATGTTTGCCTGTAATGTGTTTACTAAAGTGTGTGTGCTTTTTGTTGCTGATTGTGTGATATAATTGGTATAGATTTTTTTGTGAATGTGCTGTGTGTTATGTGTTGCATTTAATCTGAGACATTGAAATCGTCTCACTTTGTGCAGCACTGTCTTTTAAAGACACTGGTGCTGTCAGTATTTGTGCAGCAGCACCTGTACTGGTCCTAAACCATTTAGCTTCCAACGATCGTCTAATGAAGACAAACTGCAGTAACATGGTAAACAATCAAACCACATTCAGTCCCTGGTTCGCAGGTTTTGATCCTAACACAGCTTCTTAAGGTCAATAAATCTTCAATCGTCGTGTAAATAAAAGAACAAAATCTCTGAGGAGCTACATGATCTTAAAGTTTGATTCGTTACTGCGGAAATAGTTTGTGTAAAAGAACAAAATCACCACTGCTGCAAAGCTGAGTTTTCGCTCAGTTTTACCTGGTTTGTCTTTTGCATCACACACACACACACACAAGGTCAGTCCCAACAACACCTCTCCTCCCACAGCTTCTCTCTGCTTGAGCTCCATCTCCTGCAGCTATGAACAAGCTCAGAGCAGCAACTCTCCTAAAAATTTAGCAGCGTTTATTCGTAGGTCTAAATCCAGCCTTGAACTGCATTACTGAGGACAGGAGTCACAGCAGGACCTGACATCAGTTCTTGTTTGTTAACCAACATCCAGGAGGTTTTTCTGACATGGTGCCAAATTGTCGCAGATCTGTCATGCAAAGCCACAAATCTCACAGAACAATGTTTCCGTCTGCTGGACTTATTTTGTATTGTACTTATTTGATGTACAAATTATGCAGTCGGCCAGTGAGTCTTTCAGTGCACAAAAGAGAGACAAATTGAATCTGGAGGCATAATTTGGTGAGAAGTCAACGAAAGAAGAAGAATCTTTGCAGGATGCTTCCTCGTTCTGAAGGAACGAAAACACAACTGATTATCTGTCAGGAATTCACAAGAAAGCAGATGTGAAATGAGTTTCATTCTTCTGTGGACACACAAGAGCTGGATAAACAAAGACTAACACACAAAAGAAACATCTATGCCACGTCGATGCAGACGGAGGTGAGGAGTAAAAGCAGAGTCCCTGAAGGATTCAGCAGGTTTATAATGAGCTGCAGCAGCTCTCCTGCATAATGCAACAGTCTTCATTCAGGCTCTGCTGCTGTTCACCACCTGCTGCATCCTCTCCGCCCTGCAGCCACACTTTGCTCTAAAACAAAAGACAACTGTCTACAGACAGCTAGGTCAACATCCAGGAGGAGATGGGAGGATTTGTTTTGATGGCCTGAGTAGCAGAGTGAACAGTGGCAAAACACTGGAATGTGTCTGTCACTTGGCTGCCTGTGTTACCTGGAAATCTATTATTTACTGAGACAACGGAGCAGAATGTCACCCGGCTGAGAGGACACCAGCTGCACTCCCGCTGTCGTCCTGCACAGACGGAAACTTTTAACACCAGCTTCAAGCTGCTGTTGTCCTGGTCCTCAGCGCAGACACCAACTTGACACCATTTAGAAAAAAGTAATAGTAAAGAACAAACGAAAAGAAAAGAAAAACAACCTGGGTTGCGTTTTTTGCAGCCTTCTTTCCTATGGGTCTTTCTACCTCTACATTAACTCTTAAATAAGGATATAACTTATTCTTTAAAATAAGTCCAATTAATCCATGTATTTCATATTTTTTTACTTTATATCAAGCTTTTAATAAAACATCCACTGTACATCTTTGTCTCCAGTCGTTCTTTGCCACCTGATGACCTTTGGACTTTAATGACTTTGGCAGAATTCACCCAGTTTTTGCAGGAATAATGGGCAGATTTACTCATTGACTCTGATCCAGATTTGTGTTGTGCATTTTTTAAAGATTGTGAATGTGTGCTTACACACACCAAACTACATAGAATGACCCAGTTAAATGGCCAGAGCTCCAGATAGGTTTTAAAAAGTTTATTGGAAAAAGAAAATGGTGCAAGGAGTGTAGGTGATCTTCAGGTGGGGAGTGGGGGGTAAAAGTGAAACTGGAGCCTGTGACACAGATGCAGTACGTTGGGCATTTTAGTACATGTTAGTGAGGATTTTAGAGCATCATTTGCTTTACCTCCAGTAACGAGATAACAACTCTAAGTGAGTCTCTGTGGGTTCAGTGTTCTCTTCAGTGGGACCTACTCTCACTTTTTCTCTCTGTACATTTATTTGTAAATTATTTCACCTCTGCATGATATTAACTTTGTGTCTTTCTTTTCCATAGTTGTCTTTGTCCTTCTGTCCCCCTCTCTCTGTCCCTTTCTCCAGGTGTCCCCCAGCTTTGAAGCTGTGTGTCTCCCAGTGTGCAGCTACTGGTCCTACCAATCTGCCCGATGTTTTGTTGTTGCTTTTGTTGCTCTGTTCTTTTCTCTCTCCCCTTTCCTTTTGGGTTGCCTCTACATACTTACTATAGTCTGGACTTTACAGAATAAAGTGCCTTGAGATGACTTTGTTGTGAGTTGGCGCTATATAAATAAAGCTGAATTGAACTGAAAGTATTAAGCAATATCCCACTGAAACTTACCCTAACTTGTTAATTTACCATGAAAACTAAAAAGTGCAGCTTATGTGAAATTAAAAATGGACCTCAATATTTAACAAAAACAGATTCCAAGGAAAACAGAAGCAGCAATTCTTTAGAGGGTGGTTAGTTTAAATTCAGACCTGTAATGAAATCTATTTGTATGAGTAAATGCACTAAATAACACCTATTTAGATTAAGACCAGGGGACAAGATGACAATAACTTCTGCTGGACTGCTTGGGTTCACTTGTTTTCAGTGCAGAGTCTCTCATGAAACCACCAAGCAGGATGCACTGCTGGAGGAGATGTGGGAAAATGCTGCAGATTACAGAGCGAGTGCGTCGTAATGATGTGTTTCACCAACATCCTCCGTGTGAGTCAAAATCGCGCAGCGCTTGTGCCACGATTCAGTGGGACCGTGAGCCCCGGAGAGCTGGGAAACAAGTTACAGAACGGACAGAGAGAAGGAAGTAAATCAATCAGCCTATGTAGACGGCAGGAGGTGAGAGGGTACATCAGCCTGCAGCAAACACACACAAACACAAACAGCCTCTTTATCACAGCAAGTACAGAGAAATTTACTTCAGCACAGATGAAGAACTGCAGTATTTTTTTAAACGCTATCAGTCTATTCAGAGCAAAAAACCTTTAGCTCAGACCTTTAAACCCCAACAAAAAACTCCCACTGACTTCAAGTTATAGAGATAAGGTTGGATCATCATCACAGCATTGGACACCGGGTTACAAGTTGGAGAAAACACAGCAGCTTTTAGCACTGATGTAGGAGAGATCATGTTGGACCCGTTTATCCTACTGTCCCTACAGCATGTACCATGCTACGTCTGCACCAGTTTACGACCGAGACTGGGCAATTCTGTCATAATTCGTAACGGTACATTGTCCATCACTTCTTGACAAATTACTTTTTTCTAAAATGTGGTGCGTACATACACAGTAGTCAGATCCCAGCACATGCAATGTCAAGTAAAGCAAATTAATTCACATCATGCTCCAACATTTTGCAAACTCTGACTTTCTTTTTTTTTTTCAGAAGTCGGTTTCCCCTGTATTTAATCGACTGTACAGTAACCACCATGACATCATAAATCACGCCAACTCTCTTCTTCTTTTGGTTTATCCCATTAGTGGTGCCCACACTCATCTGGCACAGGATTTTACAGGAGCTCTTCCAGACACAACCCTTCCAAATTTGCCTTGGGACCAGCCCTCAGTGTCTGGGGCTCATTTTGGACTGTATGGCGGTTCAGTGTCTTATCCAGGGACACTGACATATGGCCAGGTGAGTCCAGCCTTCAGCCACTGACGGCCAAACTTTGAAATAACACTAATGAAATAAAACTGGACTATTTCTCTCTCTCACATCTACAAATGCTGGAAGTGTGTTTTTAATCTAACTTTACTGTTCACCCCCACTTCAGGACCTTAGCATCCTATCAGCATGGAGCAAATAAAAAGTAGTAATTTGTCCAAAGACAGCTCACAACATAAGTAGTTACTTATTAGCCCTATGTTTGTTTAGCATGCAGTTAGTCCTGCTGTTGTTTTCCTGTTTAAAGTTACTAAAGCTAGTGCTAATGTAGGAGTCTGAATGAGGCCTCTCTGCTTTGATACATATTTGTTTCACTCTTAATGTGCACCACACTCTGCACAGCCCTTTAGTCAGTTGTTGTGATCACATTTGGCACTAAACAGGAAGCTAATAAACTTACTACTCAAACAGAAATCGTTGGACTTCTCCGACTGGTCAGTAGGACTTTCCTTGCTAAAAAACTGTTACAAGCCTCATCTTTTTTAGGCTTTGACGGTACTTTCACCGTTATCATTTTAGATATATTTTAGAGTGATTGTATATTGTATTATTATGATTAATTATTGTGTTTGTCCATCCAGGACACTCTCAAAAAGATTTATAATCTCAAGAGGTTTTCCTCAAAGACTAAATAAACATTTTGAACTCCAGTATACAGATTTAGTTATATATCCACACATCAGAAGAAAATAGAGAGAAATGTCAGTTTTTTCTAACATGGTGCAGCCAAACAAACACTCTCAGTCAAATGCCTCTTTTCTGCTTCTGCTTCTAAAATGTGAGAATTGAACTTCAGTTTGCATCTTCTCTATGCATCACTGTAAATTAAACCTGTTGTTTGAGAGCATTACTTACTACATGAATGAATTCTATGCTCCAAAAGTTAAATAAAATGTACTTTAGACTGGCTTATAAAAAGACTAGTGGTCTGAGGCATGTCTGTGATTCCCTGCTACTTTAACCAAGATCAACACACAACAGAAATGTGTGTTACTGTTGGTTTTGTAAGTCAAATCATCAGGTTATTAGTCATCAGATATTCACAAAAGCAGCAAGTATTTTCAGGTTTCAGCTCCACAAGTCACCCAAACCCAGCTACTATGTAGTCTCATGATTATTTGCCCCTGGTGTTTGCTACATGTCTCATCTGCTGTGAGCTGAGCCTCTGAGAAAACATAGTCAGACATTGTTAAAGAGAAACTGAATCCACAGAAGTAGCAGTAGATATCTCTGATCTCTGACATCCGCTCTGCTGCTGTTTCTTGGTCACTTCTGATGGAGCTGCAGCTCTGAGCACCTGTGTTGGTCGTTTTGTTACTGACAAAATTTCACCTCTAGAGTTTACACCTACTTAGAGCCAGAGTTCAGAGCCAGCAACTCACAATGCTGAGCAACGTGACTGATGTGATGGATACGGATGATATTATGTGAAATATGGTGATATATGATGTGATGTTAGTTATGCATATGACTGTTTCAAAGACAAAATATAAATACAGCAGATCATTCAGCACTAGGCCCAAGGCCTCCTCAACTCACAGTGCCGCCAGAGACCCGAGTCCGGCCTCCAGCCACACCACACCACAATCTAACCCAGTACAGAAAGTAATGGACACTTAAATGGAAATTGGAACTTAAATCTCAAATCCTCCTCTCCCTCAGGAGTGATATTTCAGTAGTAATCAAGGAAGAGGAACGCATCGAAACACCCGGAACTGGATCAGGCGAAAGCTACTATTAAGGATATGAAGGGGGGTTGTCGACATGGTTGGATGAAGTGGCTCCTCTGCAAAGCACTGTGACGAGCTTGCAAACGGAGCTAACAGAATTGAGAGTGGAATGTGAAGACTTGGACGAGAGGATGCGGAGATACAACATTCGAATCGTAGGCGTCTCAGAGAACCTGGTGTCTAGCTCCACCGCAGCCATGTCCAAGCTGTTAACCAAAGTGCTGCAGAGGGAAAAAGGCTTTCTTGTTGATCGTTCACACGTCTTGCCCACAGACACCAGGGGGCATTTTCCTGGACTACACTCACACTGTTGCCAGGGCTCGAGCAGTGTTTACTGAGGCTAGGAAACTACAACGAGAGAAAGAGGCTTTCTGCTTTGGCATAATATATCCTGCCCACCTGGGAATCACCTACAATGAGGAGAATAAGGAGTTCCTGAACCCAGCAAAAGCCACGGCCTACGTAAACGCTGTATGATCAACAATGCAGATACCAGGACTTAATCAATGGGACGACCAGGTCCCGATGAGACATCAGGCCACGCTGGCATCCAGACAACTAACAAAGTAATTCTTGACATTGATGCTTATTATGTTCCTTTATTGTTTTGATCTGAGCTGAGCTTCATAACAAACTATTCTGGTTTTGTATTATACATAAAGGGATCGGCTCTAACGTACTTTAATATAATGTATCTACCAATGGGATTATGGGACAGTTTTGGTGGCTTTTTCATTTTCTTTATTAGCACCTTTGTTTTTCTCCTACAGGACTTCTTATTACATTTAAGCTGGAAGATGTATGGGTGGAGAGCTATATTTACTAGACTTGAATGCATATGATTGTTCAGTGGGAGCCTGACACACCAAACAAGCACTAAATGTGTGGATATGCTTCTAAGGTTTGTTGTAATCACCTCATTGTAATAGGTGATGGATTTTATGACTACTAAGCCCTCATCATCTGGACAGGTTTGTGGATGTTTAGTTAACTTTGTCAGCTGGAATGTTAAATCTCTTCATGACCCTGTAAAGAGGAAAAGTGTTTTCATTTCATTATATCATATCATCTTTATACGGACAGTTAATTCCGTTAATGCAAAGACTTTTCTCTATGCCATTTATAAGTGTAAGCCAGATATAAAGAAACCCATAAGTACAATATATCAGATACCAGTGCCTGTTCATTGGATTACAGTCATGCATAACATGCATTTAGTGTGAAGGGATCCACCAAAAAATTCTTAAGCATTTGGAAACCTTTCATGACTTAGTTCCAAAGTCTGAAAGCAGAGGTACTTGATTTACAATTCATTCAATTTTTAATATTTTTTTAACTGTAATTCGTTTCTCTATTCTTTTAAATTTTTCCCTTTCATTTATTATGAAATGTCTCTATGGTGATTATGATTGTATTTATTATGCTACTTATTCTGTACTCTATTGTCTGGCTAACATGTTGTAGAAAGGGTGAGGGTGGGATGGGGATATGATATTGTATGTACATATATATGTACATTGATTCGTTGAATAAATATATAATGTTAAAAACGCTTTTATAAAGCTTTTCAAAGCTTACAAAGCTTTTTGTGCAGCCTCCAGTAAATAATAAAGAAATATTAATGATAATTCAACTGAAAAGAGAGTACTGCATTATTTGGTATTATTAAAGTTTTTTTATATAATTTAAAACAATATTAATGATATTTTTAGCTTCTCGGGTCTAAACTATCATCACATTTTAAGCTGTGTCCAACCTATTAAAAGCATGTTAGCAAAGTTATCAAGTTAGAAAAAGCTGGTGATCGCCACATCTAGCAGTTAAGCTTCTTTCATAAATGTGCTGGAACCCTGATCTTCTCCAGAGCTCACCTGGAGGCGGCGTATGTGTCCGGAGATGACCGGACTTTATCCTGTACCCTCTAGTACAAAGTATGATAAACGTGCATGAGCCTGTGTGTGAATGAAGCACAGTGCTCTGTTCTGAATTCAAAGCGAGCAAATGGGCGTGTTGACGACATTCTTCATCAGGTGACACAGCGCATCAATGTGATGTAAACGAAACAGTGGTTCCTGCACCATACTTGTTCTATCATGTTGTGCCTTCTGTACGTTTTTTCCGTGAGGACACTTCAGAATTGGAATAATTAATACAAATAATTACAGGGAACCTTCATAAAGGATTTAATTATCGTTGTGTTATGTGCTGCGCCTCCTTTGTTTCTTTTTTAGGCCATATCTTGTACATATACAAAACGTGACACAGACATGAGCGTCAAAGACCCACAAAAACACAGCTTTCCACCTTTTCCTTTAACCGTCATCCTGTTTCAGTCACTGGATGGATTCATGCTGCCCACACCATTGATTCATCAGACAGTGAGCTTTAAAAAATATAAGAGGATTCACTGACTTGTTCTGTCTACAGCTGAGATCTGAGGCTTCAACAACAATAAATGAAACATTTATTAATTTGTGAAACAACACAGGTGCTGTGCAATGACTATGCAGTAGGCTACTGCATAGTCATGTGTCATTTGCAGTTGTGAGGTCAAGGGCCAAGGTTAAATTGTATTTACGTCCAGGTTCAGATCCAGAATTTGTCTATTGACTACATGAAGTGCTGAAGAACATCTCATCTAGAGCAAACATTTATTTTTCTTGGGAACAGCTCTGTTCTTGCGAGATAACAAGATAATTAGCCTGTGAGTCACTAAAACAAGATAAAGCTATTTTCACTGTCTGTATTGAGGAGAAACAACAGTTTATAGCAGCTTTGTTCAATCACGCTTCTGAGCTTAAAAATGTTCAAGTTTGAGATCAAATCCTCTATATCATCATCCATCACTGCATAGCATCATAGAAAGTACACAGCACAAAGTTGTGAGTTCAGTAAAACTTCTAATTAGAGCTAATTTATTCCTCCATCTCTAGTGCAGCATGACAGGCTGTAGAGCCAGTTATGTGTCAGCCTCTGACTCACTGCAACATGAGTGTGTAAATGGAGAGGTTCAATGAGTCCAGGTTAGAACAGAGGTAAAACACTGAGAGCTGTACAATACAGCAGAGAGCTAACGCAGAACACACACAAAGCAAAAACAAACCAATGTCGCAGTTCAAGAGAGTTTCACCACGGAGGGTCGAGAGGGAACAATCCCACTTCAAAAAAGTGTTAAAGGACAATCCAGCTTATCACAGCAAATCAACAACAACCCAGAAGACAGAACACTACACAAAACAACAATAATTATACGCAAATGAACAACTGACACAGAAAAACAAGCTAAAAACGGCCTATTCTAAAAATCATAAAAAGAAATACATAAAAAATAAGACAGTTTTCAAATTACTGCCAATGTGTCAATTACAAATTAACAGTCAGTCTAATTAAAACCAAAATGCCATAGTGTGAACATGACTGGGTAAATTCAGTACGCTCCACAAATTCCTTCGCCGCTTTTTCTGCATGTGTCACTGCAGTGAAACTCTTCTGCAGGTGTTTCAGATTAAAAGCATCAAGAAACGATGTGAATCAGTCATTTAACCCATGAGGCATTTCAAATGAAGTATCTACAGGAAGTTGCGTGTGTCACTCGTGGTAACTTGACAGAGAAAAAAGCAAAGTAATGTGTATGAAATGATGAATTATTGGTTTAGCTGAACAGCGTTTTACACACAGACATTATCACAAGTTTCTGGATGTTCGGCCATCTTTGCTGTAGTCCAAACATGCCTGGGATGGTCTCTTATCAACACAGAGCACAACCACCTGCTTGAGTCAGGAAGTAGTTCCAAGTGCATTTTCTCACATCTTAAACGTTTATCTATATAATAAATAAAATAAAATCATTATTAACTGTGAACAATGTGTGGAATACTTCTGAGGCCCAGCCTATTCAGTTCTGTCCTCTGTCGTGGACACTTATTTTTAATCCATTTCTTTTGACTCCTTTGAACTACACTACTAATCCCTGATAGGCTGGATAGAGGACATCCTGGCCTTTCCAATGACATCTCCTGTGTTTGGGTGGGATGAGGGGAACTTTGTTTTCGTGCTGAGAAAAATGGGGTCTGCGGCAAAATGTTTCTCAGGAAGTTAAACAAGCCAAGACAAAGTACTGCAACTGTAAGTATTTTTTCACATTTTTCTGCTTTTACTTAAGCAGCATGAATGCAGGACATTTACATGCAACCGAGTATTTGAGGATGTGGTAATGACACTGAGTACGTTTTCCCCACCACTGGTTGTTTAGCATCAGCCATGAGCAAATCTTAGGAAATGTTACCCAACCATAACAATTTGAAATAAGTTGTATCATGTCCAAAAAGTCTAGTTTTTCTTTACACTTGAAAAATTAGAAACAAGAATATAAATCTAAAATTGAAAAAAATTGCATATATTAAAAGAATTAAATGAATAAAGTTAAAAAAAGAAGATTAAGACACTCACGTGGATGTTTCTGAGCTTCTTCCTGCCTCTCTCCAGCCGACTCAGCAGTCTCAGGGGTCTCTGCTCTCCGCCCACCGGCTGCAGCAGTCGATCATCAACCGAAGCAGTTTTTCTCAGAGCCGCCCGATCGCTGGACCATGCCAGTGAAGCCCCACCTCCCTCCGCCAAGGGGGGGCTCCTCGCACCCTGACCTCCTCCTCCACATCCTGCTGCTGCTGCTCTGCTTCCCCCAGACCCAGGAGACAGATCAGATGACCAGAAATCCCGCTGAATGAAACCTGGATGAGAGAAACCAGAGACACCCTTTTGTTACCGTACACCACACGAGACAGGAGACAAAGTACATGACACACACCTAAAGGTATAAGTGACAAAAACATGAAACTATTGCAACCTGTAATGTTCCGGCAGTTTTTTTAAAACAATTTTTATCATTTATTAATAAAATAATAATTCAATGTTATTATTTAGGAAATGTCACCTAGATCCTATCATAGACTAATTTCTGTTGAAGGACACCTTCACTGATTTTGAACTTGCTTGTTATGGTTGTAGTTTGGGTAGTACATGTACATAAATGGCATTGAACCTCCCCTTGACTTCCTTTGACAAATCAAAATATCTCTACTTTTAGCTGAAACATTCCTCCAGATGACGTCACTTGGAGGAACCTTCCGTTCAGATTACGTTGTTATCCCATAGCTCACACTTTGAAGTTTGTAATTAGGGTCAACCTGCTTTTCCAGCGCTTCCCCAGATATGAGCATCCAAGCTCCTAATGATGAAAAACTCCTCCGGGTTATGTCATCTGGAGGAGTTTTTCAGCTAGAATTGGAGAAATAAATCAGAGGGAAGTTTAAAAGGATTAATGTGCATTCACACCATAAACTAAAGCCGTAGAAACCAATGTGAAATTTGGTGAAGTCGCCCTTTAAATGTCACTAAAGAGACAAAAATGGGAAAAGAACAGGACAGATATGACGGAAACCTTGCTCGCATTCATTTTATTTTCAGCATTTTGGGTATGACTCACCTTATTCATCATCTTCTTCTGCAATGCTTTAATGGGACACTGGTGAAAAATACACACCACCAGCTGTTCAGCTCACATAATAGCAGTGGGTGGAAGCTCACAGTGGCATTATCTTTTGCCAGTTTTCTCAGAATTTGGTTAAATTTGCATTTAATTCTGAAAGAAACCCACTGAATGAAAGATGAAAGACTACGGATAAAAGTGAAAAGCAGCAACTGGTCAGAGGAACATTTGCTGAAAATTGAAATTGAGACTCTCAAAACCCCAGACAGAAAAGTAAAATCGAATATTGCTGCGTTGTAAAAACACAGAGCCTCCATCTTCCTCAGGTGAGTTTCTTTAGCTGGTTTCATGTTTCCATTGATTCAGAGACTGTATGTGTGTCAGTTATCAGATGACAGGCTGCAGGCCAGCTGACTACTTGATCTGCTGCATTAAAGCTTGATGAGCAGAGCAAGTTGCTGGACGTGTCCATCTGCATCAGGCAGAGATGTCTCAAGATGTCCTACAGACAGTATGTATACAGCAGACACCGATCATAAATCATAAAGCCACTGGTTGTTTACTCTACCAGGAATGTTAGTTTTCTGCTGATCACATTTAGGACCATGCTACAAAGAATATTTAATAAAGCTACATATATAGGTTATTCTCACAGGGAGTCAGGTACAATAATTAAATGCAATCTTTTCTCTAACTTTTGTTAAAAATTAGCATTCAACCAGTGAAACTGCCAATGACGAAGCATCAATATGTTTCCACCTTCATTCCCATGTTTATGATGTAGGAATTTGACAACTTCAAATTCATTTGTCTTGTGTGTAAAACTTTGAGTTTGACCTTGTTTTCTTAAACAGCTGTAGCTGAGTTGACGACATTCAGAAAAGACCACATGTCCTAGACACTAATGTATTTGCATCACACTGAACACTCCTTTTTTTCTTTAACACAACAAAGATTTTGGAAAGCATTAAGTAATAGTTTGTGCAATTTTTATTGTCTCTGAAATAACAGGAAAGGCTGGAATGTTTTTCCATAATATGCCCTGATCATCGGTATTGAATGAGTTAACTGATGACAAGGTAAAATTATTAACAGTTGATGTATGTAAAATACTTAATTTCAATTTAAATAAATGAGTGTTTCTGCTGATCAGACCACAGTCAATAAAACCTTGAGGTGATTACACCTCATCTGTCAAACTAAGAGCAGAAAAGACAAGAGGACACGACGTAAGACATTACAGACAAAGAACTGCTTGTTGATGGGCATAAAGATCACATCATAGATCTCACACAGGACAAATTTAGGAACAAACTTTATGAATGGGGTCCATTCTTTATATACGAACAGATGTACTACACTTAATAACTACTGGTTTCAGACATGGACTGAGACCAAAGGTTAGTGATCCGAGACATAAAGTTTCTAATAAAGGTGAAAGAGGTGTTTGAATCAGTTTGCTAAGCATCCATGTGTTTTATTATGTGAAAACATGACTGATGAGGAGTCAATTAATCTTCATCTTAATTCCCCTTGTTAGGTTCACTGGCATGTTAGTGTTTAAGGTGGGTGAGCCGACCCTCTTCTGCACACAGCTGGAATCATGGCTCCCTCTGGTGGATACATCCACTACTAATCCAATAACTCAACCTGGAAAAATTCACTGAATGATGATCTACCACCGAGGGTGAAGACTTTACAGCTTGAGTTAAAAACGTTTAGTGACAATTTTATGAATCTACAGCTCATACAATATGTCAAGACAGGGAGACGAGGATGCTGAAAACCAAGCCTCCAGTCACTGCTGCTCATCCTTATCACAGCGAAACAACAACAACTCAAACTAAAACAAACACCACAAACTGAAAATCCACTTCAGCAACATCTGCAGCAATCACAATTTAAGAAACAGCCAAAGAGATTTAGATATATTTTTTTTCAAAGCTCGTTGTTGAAGGCCACTCTTAGTTAGTTTGGTTTTCTACATGTCCTTGTCACGGAAAATGGAAATATAAAACAAATCTTACACAAAGAAATGTAATGTACCACATTACTATGGAAAAGATTTGGCTCCACTCTTCATTTAGTTTTATTTAATCAATTTGTTTGCATTTTGTCTAAGCTACATTTCTCTGATCAACACAACCTCCCTCTTCCTGTCCCTGAATGTCACCTCTTTCATGTCAACTGCTACAGGACAACAGTCAAATTAATTCTAACTGATCTGGTTTCTTACATGAATCATAGCGTGTTTTTCCAACTATTAGGGAGCTTGTTCCTCTCCTCTGTGACCTTACACGGCGGTGCACACTGCAGAGGCAGCGCGCTTGTTAGAGATTACACACTGTTCTATAAAAGTTAACCTTGAAGCTCTGATTTTTTTATTTGTGAATTTGAATGAAGCTTTTCAGCAGCGGAGGTTCAGCACAGCAACTTTTGTGTCGCAAAGGATCATGCTGCTCAGCACTGTTAGATTTTTCTAAATGTAAAACCTGAACGGTGCATCATCACGACGTCTCACTCTCATGTTGAGTTCGGATCAGAGAAAGAGTTCATGTTTGACGCAGCACAGTTACACCAGAAGCACTGAGGCTATATTCACTTTGGGAAGTTGGACAGACAAAATCCTCTTATATTCAAATGATTCAAATTTATGAGGCTGCTGTAGTCAAGCAACAGATCATAATGAGAGAACAATTAACAGGAAAACCAACAGGTTTATAAATGTCTGCAAGTGCCACAGCACTAGTCGACACCCGATTTATTCAGACAAGCTTCTTTCGTGTCAACAAACAGGATAGTGTACAGCCAGAATGTGTGGCTGCACAGAAACACCAGAGGGTACTACCATGGCCCTGAGAGCTCACGACACTGCAAACAGACAAAACACAAGCAAATTTAAAAAACAACTTCCTGAATTTGACAAGTTGCTTTTTGCAGCACCTTCTTTAATGCAGTCTTCTGAAATATATCCTCTGAGTTTTCTCCCCAAAAGTGACTTACAAGTAAACATGCACACATCAGAGGCAACTCTGTTCAGCAAGTCTTCTCCAAGGACAGTTGACAAAGGAGAGATGGAGAAAAGATGTAATACAAGACAGAACAGACAGAAAGGAAAGTGTCATATTAAAGGTGTCTCAAATGAGACTAACAACAAACTGAACAGTACAGAAGAGGTCTGTGATATTTCCAGATAAATCTGATATGATAGGAAAAAACATTAAGAGGTGAAGAAAGCAGAGAATAACCAAACCAAATTTTTTACGAAACAGCAAGGATATTCATAAGTAACAACGTTCACAGCTTTAAGAAGATTAAACGTTGGGAACCACTGATATGACACCAGTCACACACCTGATGAATGAGGATGAGGAGAACGGATGCTATTAGCTGTCAACAGGAAGCTCATTATCATTCTCCAGATGGGTGGAGCTAAAGCACAGTGCGAGTAACACAGGAAGCCAAAGCCCCTGGACAGTATACATTCCTGACATGACAGCACGTCCACCACTTTCTCTCCCTCCCTCACAGTTTCGTATTTATTTCCGTAATCATAACAAACTAGTCACTAAAACCAATCTGCTGACATGTCTCTTATCACTCAATGAGCTCTTCCTCTTCTGGAACATAAAGGGCATTTTCATGTACAAACAACAGGTTTTACCTGCGGGAATTATTTCTCCTGTTCATACAGGTCTACAGGGGATTCTTCCATTTCTGTGCAAGTGATGGGCAACAAACCCCATAGTCTTTATCTGTGTCCAAACCTATTAAAACGTTTACCACAAGACAATATAGGTTTACAGCCTTAAAAATTTGTCACGTTGAATGATTTTGTGTAGGACAAAAATTCTTTCACTGGAGATCAACAGAGGAAACACAAAGGAATATTGTATAAATCTCAACTTGGACTAATTTGTTCTTACTCCTGAGGCCTCAAACCTGGTTTAAACACATCATTTTTGGACAGAACTGTCCAAACTGAAATGGGTTTAGGATGGATCAGTTCATAGCTGTATGATTACAGTAAGTAAAATGGGACAGCCTCTTAATAATAAAAATTTCAAACAGCATTAAAAGCCTTAATTTGTCCTTTCCAGTAACCCATCCAGTAACTTGGAGCTTCCCAAAAACTAAACTTTAGGTAGTTTTCACCCTGTTTGCATTGGGCTGTTTCAGTGGGCCAGGTGACAAACTTTTTTCTCATGGTTTGGTTTTCTTTCACATGTAGAAACATGAACCAAATAAACACAGGAAGGAGATCCCATTATTTAGCACTGGTCTAGGTTCTGGCTTGTGTTTCACTGCATTTTATATAACAAAGTACCTGCACAAACTGAAAGTTAAGAAGAAATGTGCGACATGTGATATAAATGTGGGTTATATCACAGTCAGGGGAAGTCAAGGCTGAACATTTGCTGTCAGTTGTACATTTTCTGTTCTCACCTGCAGAATTCCAGTGGAGTCCTCCAGGACTGGCAGCGAGCCTCCGGCGTTTCCTGATGTTGACTCCACCCTGGGAGGTGAGGTCTCCTGCTGATGATATCCCAGAGCTCAGCACCGCACCAGCTGCAGCCGGGGTGGAGGAGAGGATGGGGAGCAGAGGAGTGGACAGGAGTGGCAGCTCCTTCCCCACAGCAGGTGTGAGGAAGGTGGATTTCCGCTCTGACAACCTGCAAAGAGTAAAGAACAGAAACTCAGTGATTTAATTCAAAAATGCACCATTGTTTTCTGTTGATTACCAGGACTGATGTTCTCCTCACATGTTGTGACTATGTTGTGTCATGAACTACATTTACGTTTGTGTTGAGAACAGTGTGTCATCCAGGAAAGTACAGCTACAAGAAAAAACTGGAGCAGATATATGGAGAGGACTGGAACACATCTGGGAACATGGAAGAGGGTGGATGGCCACCAGATCAATGGAGCCCAGGCTTGGACAAATCCAACAGTCCACAGCTCAACCCCACTGCCACTGTGCTGAGACCATTCATGAACCCCCCCCCCACGAAAAACAGATCCAGTTTCTGTGTTTTTCTGATACCTGGACTGTGAGACCACATAACTGCGACTCCGCCATGCTCCTCTGGTTTGCTGGCTTCTCTTCTTTGTCTTCCACAAAACAAAGTCCAACATCTGAGTCCAGCTCAACATCTCTCAACATCTCTTAACACTAATGTGATGTACTGTGAGGTCGATCAAACAAACAATACAATGTTGAAACAAAGCATCTCTGTTATGTTGGCTTGTAGTGTGCAGTGCCCAGGGTTACCTTACCGGGTGTGTGTGTGTGTGTGTGTGTGTGTGTGTGTGTGTGTGTGTGTGTGTGTGTGTGTGTGTCAAAAGCTGAATAAAGAGTCAGGTGCTTCTTTGTGTCAAATGAAAGGAAACCTTCTACCACAGGGAGAGAGAGTGACTTGTGTTGCATTTACTTGCAGAAAGAAATCCAATATCTAGAATGCAGTTTTGTATTTAGTTATTTTTTTTAATATCCTGCTTTTTCTTTGATGTTTTTGGTGTGAAGCAGCTGAAACCAAATTTATGCAATTTCATCCACCTGAAAAATGACTTTTAAACCTGGAGATTGAGCAACACATTTAGGTGAACACAGCTGCCGGCAATGAAAAGTACAGGATGTTTAAGCATATTTTCGCTTACTGAGCTGTTTTTAGCAACACAGTAGCATGACCACAGTAACCTGTCAGACAACAATCCTCGGGCGCATAAAGCTCTACGTACAACAATGAAAACATTTGGTCAGCTGAAGCTATAACATGAAGGTGATAAAAAAAAATAATAATACCAGCAGCCTGTTAATTTCCCAGCAAAAGAAGAATAAATTGTAGATATAATCTATCCATACATAAATCTTCCGCAGCATTAGGGAGTGTAGGGGCCCGGAGCTGGTGTACAATCTGGACACAATATCTATCAGTTGTTCAGGGTCTAGGATGAAATCTATCTAAAATATAAAAACACTAATTTTATAATCAGATAGATAGCAGAAAAAGATGCTACTGTCATCTTTCAAAGTCTAAAAAACTAAGATTTGCTAGTCTCTGCTTGAAAATGTACCTTCTTGTGGAAGTATATAAAAGATTTATTTGAGGACTACTGTGGCAGACTGACTAAAAATTAATGAAAACATTTGTCCCAAAAATGTTAATGAGTCTTAAAATTACAAACAGTGATCAACTCTTCACCCACCAATAGTTCAAATGTCATGAAACTAAAATTTATTTCCTTTATTCATAACACAATTTATGTCACCCTGGAATTTTTGAGGGAGCCGCATAAGAGACTGAGACTGCATAACCAGCCTTTTTGATGTTTAATTTATGCCCTACACTAACTGATGATGAGCACTTTTGGAACGTGCATACTGGAGTTACCTGAACAGTGCATCTGTGTCTCCTGGCTCGCTGCAGGTGGAGTGACGCGAGACAGAACCTTGGGACGATGAGCAGACAGCGGGCACCTTGGAATGGTTCAAGGCATGTGAGGAAGAGGAGATGGTGTGGGTGGAGTCCACAGCCCTAGGCAGGAGCAGCGAGGATGGCATACACAGCCACGTCTCCAGGTCCGAGAACTTGGAGTAGCTCAGCATCTCCAGAATGCTGCAGGAGCACAGATACATCAGCCGAGTCTTAGGTATTCAAACTAAAGCTGCAGCTAGCAAGCTCCATTTATTTTCATAGCATGAGATACATTTTTGTTGGAAACAGAATAGAGAAAATATATTGTAAAGAGATAAGAAAGAGGCCAAAGAGAAAATGTATATAGACGACAGTTAATATTTTCAGTCTGAAGCAGCTAAAAATCCTGAAGATGAGGTTTCTTCTAGAGGTCAAAGGTCATAAAAAGTTAAATGTTTTAATCAATCTGTAAAATGTCTGATAATATATTTAAACTAGACATGAAATGACATCAAGAAAATTGTTTAATGGAAAATCTGCATGGTCCTCTACTTCACCAAGGTTTGAGTGAGTGTTACTCTATTGTTTGGTCTCAAGACCACATTGCCACTGTTTTGGTTTAATTTCAGTAATTTTCAAAACTGTTAAGAGATTATCTACACACAGTGCAGCATTTAACAACTAGAAAGACTTAAGTTCAGAACTTAAGTCTGTTACCAGGAAGGTGACGTAGCAAACTTATCAGGGAGGGACAGAGAAAATCCAGGTATTAGAGGAGAGGTAGGCTCCAAATCCAAAGGAAAAAAAACTGAAGATACACCTGTAATCACAATGGGGCTGCTGGGGCAGCACTCAGCAAACAATCAAGCAAAGAGTGGCTGTTCCAGGCTGGGGGCTTTTATACCCACTGGTGATTAGGCAAAATGGCCACCAGGGATCGTGATTGGTGGAGCAGAGTCAGGGGGTGGTGAAGGAGGGACAATAGAACAAATGAACCCAGGTGGGAGGGGATGGGAGAGTGTGTGAAAGGGAGAGGGATGTAGACAAGAGAGTCTGGGGTCATCTGCTGGACAGAGAGGAAGATGGATCTAAAATTCACCACCAAAACCTACAGCCGTCCTCAGCCATAGTCTGGATACCTGAGAGGTCTACATGTTAATGGACAGAAATACCAAAGGCAGTCTACATTCATTTAAATAGTGTAATACAAATACAGGAAGAAAACAAAGCAGAAGCTAAACTTCTTCAGTTTAAAGACCACAAATATACCAACAAGCCCATTACCTCTCCTCTCCCACTCCTGGGATGTCATCTTTCTCATCAGCGGTTTGGAAGATGCTGGAGTCTCGCGATGACAGCAAAACACAGGCTTTCTCAGAATCCACAGGCATCTTCAGCCATATCTGTGGATGATCAGGACAGAACCATGTGAGCACAGAGGGGAACTGGGTTACTGTGGAGCCCAAATGGCTGCCTGCTGAATTTACAGGAAGTCGTCCTGTAGGAGATGAAATATGCACATCATGTCCTCAGAGAAATGTCTCCAAAGTACACTAAGCAAGATTATGCTAGTGGCTACTAGTTAGTGGGTTAATGCTGTTTTAAAGCTAACTTATAACATTACTTTTAGATTAGGTGGCAATACCCATTTGTTAGCTAATAGCTATTTGGTTAAATGAATGTATTTTACTTACATGGTAGCTAGTTGACATGCTAACAATTGTTAAGTATTAGCTAGTAGCTAGTCAGTACCTTTAACTTTTTAGTTAACTGGTAGCTGGCAGGTCACAATGTACCTAGTTGTCTCGTACTTGGCTGCTAACATCACATATCTAGCTAAGTGGTGAGTTAAATGGCAGTAAAGGTAGTTAATGTTGGCCAGCTGTAAACAGTAACCGTTTAGTTGGTAGATGGCCGATAGCATTAAAATACTTTGTTAGCTGTTCGGTAGCTATCTGGACACATTAACTTGTTAGTACGCAGCTCACTGGCAGGATTGATTTTTATTTGTGGTAGATGACTGGTTAATTTAACTTGTTGGTTAGTTGATAGCTAGCTGGACATATTACTTTGTTAGCAGGCAGTTGGTAACAAAGTAACACTATTACTTGATAGCTAGTTGGTTACATTAACCTGTTAGCTGGCAGGTAACTTGTTAGTTATTTGGCTCAGTAAGAGGACATATTGTTAGTAGTTGTGCAGCTGGTAGTGTTAACTTGTATTAATTTTTTTGTTTTGCTGTTAATGCTACCCAGTTAGCAAATTTAACTTGTTAGCTGGGACCTAGGTAGAAAACCATTGCTAGCTAGCTACCGAGACATTGCTATTTCGCATTGACTTAGATTTTTGCTGCCTCGTACCTCACTTGTAAGTCGCTTTGGATAAAAGCGTCTGATAAATGACTAAATGTAAATGTCAGGTAACTGATAGTTAACAGGACTGTGTTCACATTTGTCCAATTCTAACATCTAACAGCTAGCTGACTGCTAACAGTAGCATAAACCAAAGTGACTGGTTAAATAACTTGTGGGTTGGTTGATAGCTAATTGGACACCTTGCTAGCGGCTCGCTGATGGGTGGAGTTTTTGCCAGATAACCTTGGCTTTAGCTGGTAAAAAGGTTAGTTAACCAGCCTCCTCTGGTCACCCAGTCACATCACTAACTTAGCTAACATCAGGTGGCTAATTGGCAGACGCTCCGTTGCCATAGTAACCAGAGAGTAAAATGGACTGAACTAGTGAAGCTGTAATTAACGGTGTGAGGGGACCAAGAGTGGATTTAACTGACGTCTGAAACAGGGACTTTTGTTTGAAAGTAAGAATGAATAATATTAGGTAATTATTTAGCTACATTAGCCCTGGTCGTTTCAGCGGGCTAACCTACAGCAGACTGAGGAGAGATCAGAGATCACACGTGGATCGAGCGGATTAAAGCTCCACGGGAACACGCCGGAGCTCCCGGTAAAGGTGAAAGTCAGGAAAAGTTCAACCTACAGACCTGTGTCCCTTAAAATCACACCATCCGGTCAGCTGTGCTTCTCTCCACAACAACCATCCTGCAGGAGCTGGACTGTTGCTTCGGCTCCGAACAGACGGAAGCTGCAGCAAACTTCACAGTCTCTGATTCTTTCTTCTTCTGCAGAAATAACGTCGCTTCTCTTTCTTCTTCTCCCAGAGCAGGAACATCTGCTCACACTGGGCTCCCGCCTGGTAACGTGTCTTTGTCCTGCCCCATGTATAACATCCCAAAATACAGGGAGCCAGGCCGGAGCAGGCTCAGATTTCACTGTGGTTCCTTCACCGCACAGACGCCCAGGCCCACATCTGGGGCCGGCCGAGCATCAATACTGTCCCGACTCACACTCAGCAGCCAATTAGCTGGGAGGAAGGAAGGACACGGGAGTTTTCACAGTTCCTCTGGCCTCCTTTCCTATTGTAAAATACTAGTTTTAAACGTGTATGTATTTCAATATGGGGAGGCTGCACAAGAAGTTTAGTGGAAGCATGGAAAGAAAGATAAAGGAAGAGAGGAAGAAAGAAGGAACTGAAAAGAAAGACACAAGGGAGCGAATGAAGGAATGAAATGACAGGAGAAGGAAGAGAATGGGAAAAAGAAAAGAAAATCATAGGTCTATCAGTGTGTGTGTGTGTGTGTGTGAATCTCAGAACAGCTTCTCCTGAAGACTTGTGGCTTTCTGGTTTTGTTTCTGGGGCCTGGCTCTGTACAGGATGACAAGGATCCTTGATGTTCATGTTGAAAGCGGACAGATAAGTGTGCACAGGAAGGAGGCTGTTTGTGTTGTTGTGGAGCCACTGCTGTAATTATCTGCAGTTTGGATAAACACACAGCCCCCAACAGAAAAATGATTTACTCTGGGTCCACTACTGTGTCTGTGATACAGCTGAAAATGGTTTTAAACCATTGCTTTTATCTCTTGAATATTTAATTTTATTTTTCTGAAATCCATGCTTTTTAAGATGTTAAGATGTCCTGTACCATAAGCGATGAAAAATGTTTTATATAATACATCCACTATTTGTAAATAATTTTTGACAGACCACACTGAAAGAACATCTTGAATTACTTATGTCCACTGCGTTCTCTAACTTTAACCTCTTATCCTCTGCAGGGTCATCGGGTGCTGGATCCCATCCCAGCTGTCATTGGATGAGAGGCAAAGTCCCTTTAAAACTACTGGAACAGCAAATTAAGGTCTAAAAGATGGATATGAGTCATAAACATTCCGCCCTCTGATGATGTCACCTGTTGAGTTGACAGTGTGTTTTGGATCATTGTCCCGCTGCATAATAAAGCTCCTCTGCACTGGGTGAAAAAGATGCAAAGCCTAATCCAATAGAAACCGCAAAGGTAAATCAGAGTAAATCAGTGGTTGATTAACAAGTAACACTAGCATTAACATTGATTATGAGTCATTTCTCTGGCCTGTACATTGTAGATAAATAGCAGTGGAGCCCTATCTGTTACAACAAGCTGTTGATCGTACGACCTAAAAATTGCCAGCGCAGCAATGTTGCATCCTGATATCTGACGATCAGCTCCCAGCCTACATTTACCCAAACACGTTATTGGCTTCTGTTGAAAACAACAATATTAACATTAATATTTCTAATATTGCATTTTCTGTACATACATGAATATATTGAGATATATTAGATATTTAGGATGAAAGTACTTGCATTCTGTGATGATGTCATCAAATGAAAGCCACAAAAAGCCTGAGAGTTTTATTTGGACAAACCAGAGACAGCAGACGTAGGCTAGTTTGTCTGATGGACTAAAATGCTGCTGCAGCAGCAGGTAGTTTAACCTTTTTAAGGTGGAAGAAACATTGTACACTACTAATGTAGCATGAAATGGCAGAAAGAAACAGTTAACACAAAGCTGTTGAACAAAGTGGATGTTTTAGCTGCTAAAGAGACAAACATTTCCTTCAGCATTTGGTGGACAGCTACAGTTGGCTGCAAACGTTTGTACCCACTTAGTTCGAAAGAGCAAAAAAATGAAAACAAAGATTTTATTTTTTTTTTGCAACATAATATTTAATGCACATTTAGTAAGTACAAAGGTTCCTTCATCAGAAATTAATTAAAGCTAAGTCAAAAATGTGTATTAAAAAGTGCTTAAAAAGTTACAGTAAAATAATAATAATTATATCAGTGCTAAAGTTTTGATGTTCATTGAAAAATAATAAAAATGAACTTCTTTTCTGCCTACTTTCAGCAGAAACACTGTTCAAACTTTATAACGGTCAGCTTATTAAGGGCTTGTGCTTCCATTCAGCTTTTTAATATCTTTTATGCTTTTTAAAATATTAAGCTTTCTTCAGCAATTTTCACCCATTCAAAATTTTCTCTCATACTCTTCAGTTTTGTCTATTTTCACCTTTAGCTACTTGGGCATACTTCAGCCTACAGAAACCATTTTGAGTCTTTTCTTCCATGCGTCTGTATATAAACTGTCTCTTGCCCATCTCTGTTTTATTTCTATGGAAGCAGTCAACAAACAGAAAAAAGCCCAACACAGAGACAGAGGAATACTAGACTGAAAAGTGTTGAGCTCCTCAAATACATCCTATTTACATTCAGTTCAGTTTTTTTCTCCTTGTTACAGTATTCAGCTGACTGGACAATTGTGAAAATCTTCTTCAACTTTCTCCACATTGAGATTTAAATGCATCTGCATACTTTGACCTACTGAGACTTCTGCTTTAATGTGATAGTTTGGAATATTAGCATTTTGTACTCAGCTATTACGTTTCTACAATTCCTGGATCTTGCAGCTGATTCATGTTACAGCTACTTGAGGCAAAATGACTCAGCTTTTTTAAATCAGTACGTCTTTTAGATTTTTGATTTTTATTTTTGTTTACAAATTTTACTTTTTAATTTAACTTATGTTAAATAAAATGATTCATTGAGTGGTAAAATATCAACATGTGATATGTTGTTTATGTTCTATTGTATATAAAATATGAGTTGATGGGATTTGCAAATGTTTGCATTCTGTTTTTACATACGTTTTACACATCATCCCCACTTTTTTTGAATTGGACGTGTACATTAATTTGACAAATGAGAAGTCAGACTTGTGGTTAAAAACACCAGACCATGCTTGTGGTCAGACAAATCAATGCAGAGAAGAGTCACTTTTCTTTCATTTCAGATAAACCCAGACAAACAGCAGAGAGTGAAAGCACATCTATGATCTCCCAGAATTCCTCCGCAGCAACCGAGGGTCCTATCTGTGTCACCTGAGCCGGAGCAGGTGGACTCTGTCTGTCCCACAGGTCCTGAGGTGCCTGTGAGTGATTTGACTGAGCTACTAGAATATGCCCACAAACACAGTATGTCACAAACCTTTCAATTAGTGGTTTTGGAACTTATTCAATTCAACTTTATTTGTATAGCACCAATTCACAACAAAGTCATCTTAAGGCACTTCACAGAATAAAACCCAGACTATACAAGTATGTAGAAGCAACCCAACAATTCCCCCTTGAACAAGGCCTAGGCAACAGGGGAGAGGAAAAACTCCCTTTAACAGAGGAAACCTCCAGCAGAACCAGGCTCAGGGTGGACGACCATCTCACATAACCGGTTGGGATGAGAGAAAAGTGAAGAGAGAAAAGAAAAAGAGCAACAAAAGCAACAACAAAACATCAGGTTGGTAGGACCAGTAGCTGCACGCTGGAAGACACACAGCTTCAAAGCCGGGGGACACCTGGAGAAAGGGACAGAGAGAGGGAGACAAAGAAGGACAAAGACAACTGCGGGAGAAAGAAGACACAAAGTTAATTGCATGCAGTGGTGACAAATAAATGTGTAGAGAGAAAAGAAAGGAGAGGAGCTCATGTGAAGTGTAAAGCTATAACATAACTAAGATACAGGTTGACAGAGTAGCATTAACTGTAAGCTTTATCAAAGAGGAAGGTTTGAAGTCTAAAAGCAGAGCGGGTGTCTGCTTCCTGAATCCTGAATTTTATTGCTAAAGGCTCTGCCTCCCATTCTAACCTTTCTGAATTACCAGTAATTTTCAAATTGTGCCATGACAGACTACTGTAATTCCCTACTTTCAGGATGCACCAGTAACTCCCCAAAGAGCCTGCAATTAATGCAAAATGCTGCAGCAAGAGTGCTGACTGGAACCAGCAAGACAGATGGTGTTTCACCTTCACTAGCTTCTCTCCATTCTCCTCTTTAGAATAGAATTTAAAACCCTGCTTCTTACATATAAATACTATGTGATGTTTTGGTTGTATAGCTGGCTGTGTATGCACCTGCCTCTCAAACTAAAACAAATTTACCTACGGGTAAAAATAAAGGAACCTGAAGCTTGGGGATGTTGGGGATGTCTCTTTTAACTTGATTCAACGCAAATCGTCGAATATACGAGCTTTGTAAATTCCTGTGAGCAAAACCTGGCAGTGCCGGAGAATAACTCAGTAGATGTACTTCATCTGAAAACCACTAGAGGTCAGTGTAGTTGCAGCTGTGAGCATTGTCTGACGTCACCATACAAACACTTTAGGCTCATGACTATTATTAGTGAAATATATGTAAGGCAGCAAGAGACTTCATTTCATGTCCTTTGTAAAAACAAGTAAAAGAAACAGACTTGTCACTCACTGCAACAAATGTACAGACAAAATCAGCTAAGGTGCTCAAACAGGTACGACTACTACGTAAAGTACAAGCATTAAAAAACAATCACAGTGAGATTAAAGTTTTCTGTCCTTTTAGTTTTTACTGAAAGCACAAACATTTGTGTTGGCCCCCTGCAGAGAGTTTGTAGCACTGCCATCTCTAATTAAACTGAATAAATCACTGTTAAATACTAGTCTTAACTTCAGAGTAGTTGGAGTTTAGTGTATGTTTTAAAAGTGGGTTAGTGTTGTATGCAAAGACTCAACAGTAACATGTTCTCATCATCCAGTATTCCTGAAGAAAGAAGAGAGTGCTGCCTGTGGTCACACCAGCTCGAATAAATACGCCTTGTAATTACAGAAATAATTACAGATGTGATCTACTCATGCCAATGTGTAATTGAGTCCCCACAGTTCATCTGCACTCTGAGTACATGCTGCTTTACCTGATTGGTGATTCAGCTTTGTCTGACTCGAGTCAAACAAGCATTTATCCATCTGACATGTGGAGCGGGAAAAGTAAAGTGAACCTAAACCAGAGGAACCGGTGTGGTCTAGTAACAGAAGCAGCGTGTGTGTGTGTGTGTGTGTGTGTGTGTGTGTGTGTGTGTGTGTGTGTACAAGGGGTTAGTTTTCAGCACACTCACACCAGAAAACACCTGGCTGATGCTCCACAGGCCACTTTGTACCTAATAGCTGATTAAAACATGCAGATGATGGTGAGGTGTGGAGCTCCATGTCTCTCCTAGTAATCTATCTTTACAGTGTAAGTAAGTAAGTGTATGACCCCTCCATCACTGTGGCCCCCCACGATCCCAATCAGGATCAGAGTTTTCACTGACTAATCACACTTGTCTAGTTCACATCATTTTTAACATTTGTTTTTGATATTTGAAGAAATAAATCAGGAATTTCTCAGAGTCAATAAACAACTCAGACCAAGTAAAAACCATCTCGGCTCATTCTTCATCCTGCCTAAGGTGATCTGGTTGATTTATTAAAAAAAAAAAAACGCATCAAGACCTGTTTGAATTTCTAAACAAATCAGAGACGTGTGCAGAAACAAATAGCACTTTACCAACAAAGATCTACTATGTGACAAAGCTAAGATTTATTTTACCTCACACAGTACACTTGCTGCAGAAACACTTGCTGCAGAAACACTTGCTCTAGAAATTCAACAACTCTGGAGCTTCAACAGAGAATATGCTGGAAGAAAGAACAGTGACAAAAAACACTGAACACAAGTGTTTAAACACATGTCAAACATGATCAGTGTGTGTGTGTGTGTGTGTGTGTGTGTGTAACATCTGTCAGTTGTAAACTCTGAAGCGATGAAAAGCACATGAACTTTGGAAATTTTGCTTCAGTTTTGGATCAGTTTTGATGCTCAGGAGTCGAGCGCTAAACTTCGAATTTGGGACAGTGGCCAGTGTTTCGTCTCGTGTGGCTGCTGAGGCTCATGGGAAGTGTAGTTTTTACACTGAGCTGCCTGCACAGAAAGATGGTTTTAAAAGGTTTCTTCTTTATTTTCTTTGACCCGCTCACCTCTGAACTAGAAGCCCTTCCTGTCTGCTCTCTAGGGCTGCAGCCGCTGTGTTGACTCTGAGCAGCAGGAAGTGAAGTAATGCTGCAGCTCACATTATGAATCCCACATGAAAACTGTGAAATATGGGAATGTTTCCTCCCCTGTCACAACCTGTAGCTCCCTCTTTTTCCATATAGTCACTCACTCTGTGTTTCTGCGAATGGAAGAAGATACAGCTGTAATTCAATTCTTTACAAAAGTAAAAGTAGAAATACTACAATATGAAGCTCAGGTTTTGCATTATAAATCTATTTAAAGTGTCAAAATAATGCAGAAAATGTCTCCTGTGAAACTACTGACATAATTAATAGTGATTATCAGCCTTTTAATTGTGCAGTGGAGCAAAGTTTTAGGGGTGAAGAACGTTCAATGGCCAGTGGCATGAAGTACTCAAAAAAACTGAACTTACTGTAAGTAAAAGTACAAATACAAAAGCAATAATGTACTCTAATAAAAGTACAACTACCCACTTTCATTTCCACTGAAGTAAAAGCACATGATTTATATTTCACTCAAACTATTCAGAGTGAAAGTGAAAACATGGCTGTAAAGTCTGTGACTCCTGTGTGGAGTAAAAGTCAAAGTGCTCATGATTAAGTAAAGTGCAGATACAAGACAAATGCTATTAAGTACAGTAACAAAGTACTAGGACTTAATTACATATTTCCTTTCCCCAAACATAACCAAGTAGTTTTTGTACAAAAATTGGACCAGACCCTCACCATATAATGTACTTCTTGGCTGGCTCGTCTGTGAGTGGACATGGTCTCATCTAGAGCTGGTCCCCATCTGACCCCAAAGTGACATTATGTCAATGTCCAGAACAACCAGGAAAAACCATTGAACCAGTTGGCACCAAAATGTCAGAGGATGTCTCCTAATTTCACACATATATCAAACTGAAGTGTCCATCACAGACAAGTGTCAAAGACATTGACAGACTGTGTAACATGTTACCTGCAGCATTTCAGGAGACCCTCCAATGTGTCTGTCATTCATTAATCAACCAATCACTGCAAATCTACTCAGTGTTTTACTCAGTTATTGTTGGCTAAACATAGAAAAGTCCAACATGTCTCAAATGAAAACCTTTATGTGTAAAACAAACTTTTCAAACCTTTCATCTGAAATGCTGTAAGGTCGAACTTTAAAGTGGGCATGAAAATGCTCAAGTAAAGTGCAAATGCATTAAAACTCACGGGAAGTAAATGTACTCACAGCACTGTTCTTTGATACTTTCTCCTTTCATCCGCTTGTTTTTTTGTTCACTTACAGCAAAACAAACCTCTTCCTTTTTTATTTTCATCAGCTGATGCATTAATCGGTGAATATGTTGAAGAAAAATCCAGCTCTTGCTGCATTTCATTTATTTTTCATGTTATTTTAAATAACAGTGACTGTGACCATTCATCCAGCACCTCTGACCTCCCACCTCGGTCAGTTTTTCACATCCTGTCACTTTTTCTCTATTTGGCTCATCTCGCTCTCTGTCTAACAACATCCTCAGGTTCCTTTGATCCTATTAATACCACGCGACGTTCATGCTGACAGTCTCACTTCCTGTGTCACTCACCATCCACCCTGCTCACCAGCTCTTCTGACGTTCGCTTCTTCACTTTGAAAACAGGACGTCTGGTCTTGTTTGGAATGCGAATCTTCTTTTTAATTCTTCCGTTCAATAACTTTTTTTGTTATTGTGAAGAAATCTGCCACTAAAACACAGAACTGAACCACAGGTGCTATTAAAAACCCATGTGTGAGCACAAACAGACACTGCAGGGCTGCAGCCTCAGCCCTGAACATTCTCACTATACACACATGACTGTGCCAGGACATAACGCATTTCCTCTGCTGCATTGGCAGCTATAAGTTCCTGGGCCTTAACATCTCAGCAGCAACAGTGAAACAAGCTCAGCAGAAGATGCCTTGTTGGGAGCATTCTCACCGGTGGCATCACAAAGTGGAAACATCACCTGGCTGAGAGAAAATCCCTGCAACAGGTCGTCAAAACTGCAGAAACGATCACTGGCTTCAACGTCCCCCACATGTACATTGAGCGCTGCAGGAGGAGACCCCGGAGCCCTGTGAGGGTGGATACGAGCTACACCGGAGACATCGCAGGACAGCCACAGCTTGTGAGACAGGATATTAAGGAACATTTGATATGATAGATATAACATATACATTTTGCCTCACTTTTTTAAGTGCTTTATTTGTCATTGTACATATAAGATGTACAACGAAATTGCATCAGATGATCAGATGGAGGCTTAGTCCTGAGCCGCTGCAACCTGACCTGGTCCCTAACACGTTTGAAGTGGTACAGCAAACCTAGTCAAATACAATGAGAACATGCAAACTCCACACAAAAAGGCCCCTTAGAATCGAACCCAGGACCTTCTTACTGTGAGGCAAGAATCCTGCTAACCACTCTTCTACCCCCCCAATAATGTCACTACTCTGTGTAATAGGTGCAATATCATACTGTATATATATTTGTATTATTTAAGAGCTGAGGTTTTTCTTTTCTTATATTTCTTCTACTATTGTTTTATGATGTGTGTTTTTTATGTTTTTAATCGTGAAGCTCAACCTGACAAAGGCACAACTTTCCCAATGTCCCTGTGCCGTAGAGTGTGAGTACAAAAAGTTCTATTCTTTTAATATCGATGCTGTGTGCAGCCTCTAACACCTGCAAACATAATTTCAGCCCTGAGTGAAGGAAACTTGGTGCTGCTGCCCCAAATACCCCTGGAGAAGCATTTGTCAGGCAGATGCACTATTTGTGTAACATTTGTTTAAGAGTGTTTTTAATCTACATCTTCAGATGGAACCAGAGGGCTGAGAGCCATGGACGGACGGACGAACACACTGCACGGGAGGCTTGACATTAAAAACAATTGCGACCAGCATCAGAATATTGTTGACCTTTAGTCCGCTCTCAGGAACAGCTTTCACATTTTCACTCCTCAGTTTAACAGCTTTGCTGAAGCCTCCTGGATGACAACACACTTTCAGTCGAGGTTTTTCTTAACTGGGTCGTGTGAAGTGGCAGAAAATGCAAAGTCAACTTTTCCGCTTTGTTTGGAGCCAAAGAAAATGAGCAACACGTTAGATTACAAAGCTGAAACTTGCCTCTGGCTGGGTGAACGCACCTGTACTTGCAGGAAGGAAGAGAAAGGAGAAGCAGAAACAGCGTCCTGTGCGCTCCAATAGCTGCTAACCTCACCACTTTACATGCACAGTCTGTAACCATCTGCTGTGTAGAGGAAGCAGGGGAGGACGTCTCCAGAGGGACGGATCCAAAGCTAATAACTCACATCATCCCTAACCCAGAAATGGATGTGGGAAGGAAGTGATTTAGCTCTCCATTCCTGGACAGGAAGGAAAATCAATCTCTATGTGTTCATTAAACATCTCATTCTGGTCTGATTGCTTTACACAGAACCACTGCAACAACCATCACGTGCCCCCAGGGGAAATAATGGTGTGAGCTCCGAGATCCACTGGGAAATTAAATCAATTTCGCTCAAGAGGCTTCTGAAAGCTTGAATGTAAATTATCTGCACAGAGCAAAGACGTCGCAACAGATGAAGCGTCTTCAGTGCTTGTCCGTCTCTCTCCCAGGCTCTGCAGTGCTGACCTCTTGCTCTGGATCAAAGGACTCACTGTGGGCCCTGCTGGCGCTCGCAGGCCCCCAGAGGGACCATCTGCAAAAGTGGGCTCATGCTTTGAAACTGAGGCCAGATGTGTCCAGCTGGACGCTGCAGGAGCTCCACTGAAGCTTTTCTCTCTGTTTCCACTGTGTCTGGAAAAACTCCAGTCCACAGACCCTAAAGAAACAACTCAAGATGTTGGGAAATCTTCCCTTTCATGTGTTGTACAGTACCCGTGAAAAGGCTTCACCAGTGTGTTGCTGCTGTTCAAAAAGTTTGCAGAAACTTCAAAAAGATGAGTCTGCGTGAAAAGAAAACAAGAGTGAAGTTGGAATCAGGTGGAGCAGTAACCAGACATGTGATGTCTGCTGGCTGTTTTTCAGCGTCCTCTCGGGATCAGAGCAGAACTTTAACATGAAGTCAGCAATGCTCCAGTACAAAGTGGAACTGTAACTTTCCATCGTGCTATTTAGGCTGCACCTGCACAGGGAGCTGGCTGCGAGTTTGGAGGGAGAGGATGTCAGAGCAGAGGTTGACCTGCAGACACGAGGTCAACTGTCAACCGCAGCCACTGGCACCTGCTGGTGACTGATCGCAGGGTTTAGGAAACTGGCTTTTTAAAACCGATGACTGTTGTTTCATATAAAACTGATTTACGGATTGTGTTAAAATGTTGCAGGTTATTACGAATCTTCCAAACACACGGAAGCTTTGAAATGAATGTTTAAAATAACTAGAAAGTTTTCTATTCAAGTTTTCATGAACTAAAGCTGAATTAAAGCAGAGTTGTTTCTTCTACCTACTGGTGGTATGAACATGAGGTGACAGTGAAGTAGGAGTGAGGGTGGTTATTTATTTAAAGACAGTCCACTCAGGGAGGACAGGGTGGATGGGGTATCACAGCAGTGGACATTTAAGGAGGGACACTGTTGTTCCCACTTCAAATGGACAGTAACGTTTGTACTTCAGTATTTTAACCTAAATGATTCACATTCAACTTATTTAAACCTAAAAAGGTTCGTGTTCATTTTGTAACCACAGCATAGCATATAAGATAAGAACCCATTGAGTTGATAACAGGAACCTACTCAGCCTACTAAGAGGTAGAAGATCTACTACATACTGAACCATAAGTGTGAGCTATTAAGAACTAATAACGGACCATTTAAGTTATTTGACCAGTTCACAGTGTGAATCTCGTGTCTGCACAAATTCCTGCGTGGACATTTCATTTTATCTTGTTTTTCAAAATAAAATATTTCTGTGCTGTAAATTGTTTGGTAGTTTAAGACGTTAATTAAGGTGAAAGTTTGTTCCATTTTCTGTCTCACACCTTATTGTGAATAACAAGACTTTAAGGAGCTTTAATGGTAAAAATGATCACAGATTGTTTAAATGACAGGAGAGGAGCTCTGTTCTCTGCTGTAAACACAAAACTTCCATCCCTAATACAGTGTTTATAAGAGGAACGAGTCTGACGCTGCTCAGTTTCTGCCTGTGTTTGGCTGTGTTTGGACCATGAATCAGGACGGTAAACAAACAGCAGCTGATTCCTCCCAGATGGTAAAGTTTACAGCTCTGGAGCTGCTGACTGGAGGTTGGGGGCATGAGAAAGAAATGTGCCCCAGACAAAGTCTTTTCCTCTTTTGTCTCAATATAAAGAGCTGGTTAAGGTGTTCGGGAAATGGAAACTTCCAGCAACTCTGTTTGGCTTCAGTGAAGGAGGACGCAAACATTTGATTCACAGCTCAAGAGAGGAAAGAGTTAAAAGTTTTCTTGTTAGTCCAGTAGGAGGTGATATGGAGTGGGGGGTGGGGGGGAGAGCAGTCCCCCTGTTTTTCTATTGATAGCCATATTCCCCGATTTATTCCTGCAGTGATGCAGAGTGACGAGGCGGGAGGAGACACAGAGGAGGGAACAGACCTGTAGATCCTCCACACTGAGTGGAATATGAGTGAGGGACTGGAAGCAACGAGGAGCTGCTCAAGTCTACAGTAAGTGCTTTTATGTTTCTGGGTTTGGCTGCAGCATGAAGTCAAGCTGCAGGTTTCTCACATGTCTGTGTGTGTGTGTGTGTGTGTGTGTGTGTGTGTGTGTGTGTGTGTGTGTGTGTGTGTGTGTGTGTGTGTGTGACAGCTCTGCAGTCTCTTCTCAGTTCACAGTGTCACAGCTCAGATCAGTGACACAGGTTAAACCAGAATATGTCAGTTTTAGGTCCTGAGCTCCACAAATGCTCCTCGGGCACCTTGTCCTTTAGTCCTGGACATGAAGAGACAGATTTGTCCGCTGGTCGCTGGGTTTGTTAATTAAAGACACGTTAGCACCTGTGAGCACCTGGTCAAAAACACTTTAATCTTTTACTGTGAAAAACGGAGAACGAATGAGAAAAATTCAGCTTGGTGAATATTTCTGAATCATGTTTCAGTGCTGCCCCTCATCCCGTTCAGCTACAAACCTTCACTTTACATACTCAGAGTTTTTCACTGAAGTTCTTCACCGGCTCACTGAGGGACCAGCTTTGGGAAACTTTCACAGGTTCAGCTTAACGAGCTTGAATTGAGCTCATGCACGAACCACACACACACAGAAACACACACAGAAACACACACCTCCTGTAAACATCATTTGTTTAACATTTTTAATTCAGAAGCTCAAATCCATGACCGTTAGTTTCATCTGCAGACTAAACAGCAGAAGCTCTTTAATATGTTTAATATTTAATTTTTTCCTGCTCATTCTGACTCTTTTCCATTTCAGGAGCATCAAGGTGAAAATGGGGCTTTGCTCCATTTTAAAATTGAAATTAGATTATTTTTAAAAGGTTTTATTGTTAGTTTGTCAAGTGGGATTGTTCGTGACCTCATGTCTTTTCTCCTCTTTGTACTTGATGAGCAATGATTAGATTAGTTAAGGTGGACTCACTCTGCAGTGCAGCCAGAGAAAAACAGGGCGGCTACTTTAAAAGACACGTCTCACAGTACAAATACACACATTGTACTTCAGAGGATCAGATCAAAACCATCAGCTCCCTGGAAGACTGAACCTTCCTTTCTGCAGGACATGTGACGTCCATACACCATGCATGAGTGGAATTAAGGCAGATTACACAGCAACACACAAACACCTCATTACATCTTATTTTAATTCCCATTAGGTTTGGTAGCAGACGCTGCATTACAGGACAACACAAAGCTACTTTATGATGACGACTGGAAATAAAAATATGCTCACTTCAATCAGTCTTCTATGCTTTGGAAGCAGGAACTGTCTTTACTTCTCTGGAGACAAAAGCAGCATTGAAATGTCACTTAAAATAATGCAGTTTATTTTTGGATAAAGCACTTACAGAAGCTTCTGTAAAAGTCATTGACGTTAGTATTTGGACGTTACCCCAGATGTTTCTAATAATGATTTTCACTCTGTGTTTCTGCTCTGATGCTGTGACTTCATTTCCCTGCAGTTTTCACTATTTCAGCTCAGTCTTACCAAGCCCATAATAAATCCTCTCATTTCATTATGTTGGATTTTTTAAACAGCTTTTATTTGGTCCGTTATCTGATGACACTGCTGTTGTTTCTGAAGCAAATTTCCTGATGAAATCTCAGTAGTTTCCTTTCATTAAAAGGGGGACTTCACCAGTCTTGCTTCCTTTGGCTTTAGTTTAGGGTGTAAATATAATTCCCTATATTAAAATATTTCTCTGCTTTCAGCTGAAAAACTGGAGTCATCTGGAGGAGTTTTTCAGCTGAAAGCAGAGAAATATTTTCAGATGATGTCATCTGGAGGCGTTTGTCAGCTAGAAGTGGAGTTATTCTAATATGGGGAAATCAGAGGGAAGTTTAATGGGATTTATTTACATGTACTAGCCAAACTAGAACCAAAATAAGCAAGTTCAATACCAGGGAGACTCTTTACAGCAGCTTAACTTTGAGGCCTGCATGTGCAAAACATGCACCATTTCCCATCACTATCATTGTTCATATAAAGAAAACAATCCACGGTCTAATTTACAGTTATGGCGTGTTTGAGCACAGGCAGGACAGAAACTTAAAGTCCCGCTGGTTCTTCTTGACATTGTCTGCAAGCTACCGTACCCAGCAAGTAGACAGAAGACTAGATCAGCACCTATCGTGTGTCACATTTGACGTAAAGGAGCCTGATTAGCCTGATTTTCATGACGTAAACATTTTACTCACAGTTGAGAGACAGAGCACTTTAATAATGGGAGAATAAAGAGGGATGTGCGACCTGTCTGGCAAATGTTTACTTTAAGCTGCAAATGAACTTTTATCCATTGAACCAGTTTGAGAGCTAATTTGCAGCCAGTGCCTAATTTTGAACAAGTTCACATGGCGGCCTACAGGAAGCCAAGGATAAAATCAAATCCTGTTCGTTCATTTCCATTCAAACGCAATAGCTGTTCTGTTTGCTGTGGGAGCAGGGACGAATGCAGACCTTTAGAGGGAAGTGTACGTAATCCGAGCTGGACTACTGCCTTTCCAGAACTGGCACCTAGTGGTGTAGCACTGCAACACATTTCAACCCCAAAGCCAAAATTAATTCAACATGATGAAACATTTATTTTTACAGGCTTTTATTCTTTCAGTTGTTCAAATGGTTATGTACATTTGCAAATCATTGCATTCTGCTTTTATTTACGTTTTACAAATCGTCCCAACCTTTTTTTAATGGGGGTTTTATGATATATCTCTTATTTTCCTCTCAATAAGTTAACATTTCCTTGCTTAAAAAACATGTTTATGTTATTTAGATCAATACGAGAGACATAATCCTTAATAACAGGCCTTTATTGTCTGTTTTCAGTTAGCTGTTCTGTGATTGGCTGATTGCTGACGTCCATATCAAGATGGCCCACCTCTTTCTTGCCAGTAAGATCACCATGCCAGATGACTTCCACGGCAAAAGTGGTTCCAGGATTCCCAGGAGCACCATGAGGATGCCGTCATCAATGTCTGCGGAGAGGCTGAGCCGGGACAGGCCCAGGAGGGACCACAACATCATTGTGACGAGGCACGTCCCCCATGTCAACGAGGTCCAACTGACTGCAGCCACCGGCGGTGCAGAGATGTCCTGCTATCGCTGCACCGTGCCGTTTGGTGTGGTGATCCTCATCGCTGGCATTGTAGTGACAGCGGTGGCGTACACCTTCAACTCTCATGGCTCCACCATATCAGTGCTGGGACTTGTGCTGCTGTCTGCTGGACTGGGCCTTCTGGGATCCAGTGCCATCTGCTGGAGGATCAGACTGAGGAAGAAGAGGGACAAACGGAGGGAGAGCCAGACTGCTCTTATGGTCAGCCATGGATACTGCGTGGCCTGATCACCAGGATCATCCAGGAAAAGACCAACGAGCGACTGGCGGTCCTGTCCTGAGTTCAAGTTTAAATTCTGTGGTTCTAAAGGGTCCAGATGATAAACTTCAGTGCAGCAGACTAACAGGAAACTAATACACGCGTTTGCAAAATATGAAGAACGAAGCTTTTACCCAGTGGACTTTATGCCCTCATCCCTCTGAAGTGATCCATGAGCCTGTAGGCAACATAAAGGATGACAGGTCATGATGTACCGAGTGAACAGTGGGTTGTTAACACATGGCAGCCTGCTGGATAGTTCAGTTTGACTGCAGAAAGCAACTCCGCCACTCTGGAAGTGCAGGGCGATGGCCACTGTGAAAAAGTCAAACGATCCATTGGTCGGTTAATGGAAAATTAACTAAATAAATAACACTTCTACATTTATGAGTCGAAAGTATCACACATCCACAGTTCTGTCTTGTCAGACTTGCACGATTCTTCATTTTTAGATAATTTGGGCTGTGGATGCTTAATTGTTTCCTAAAGTTCTACAAAGAGAATTTTCTAAGGAGCCCTTCAGGGGTCACATGGTAGAAAAATATCTGCTTAAAAATTGGGCTGGAAGCTAAAAATCAAGACTTTTTCTACCATGTCCCCTCAGGTGCTCAGACTAAACAATTTATCAAGTTATCAAAAAACAGTCCACAGTTGTTCACTTACTTCAAATCTAAAAACTGGAGCTCTACAGAGCTCAGCAATGATGTACAGTATCTGCTGCTGATAAAGACTTTTATAAAGGTACTCTGACTCTAACACTGACGTTTCTCTTTCTGAGACAAAATCCGGTCGGCTCATGATTGGCTGCATTTGTGACCTCATAAAAAGGACTCTGTGATTCTGTCATTGATTGTTGTGCTGGTGATTTATATGTGCATTTGAAACATTTAATCTCGCAGAGGAGACGGTAGATATCTGAGGAGACATGAAAATACCTTTGAAGATGCAAACATTTGTCACTGGGAAATAGGTCAAGAAGGAAAACTAACTTTGCGTATGAATCGCTGGGTAATAATCCGAGTTGACAGATGGAGATGGTCTATGATATGCATGCCACTTTGTATGTTTAAACTAGTGCACTATGATCCTAAGTGATGAACAATAACCACATGTCATGTATTCCATCATATTAACAATTTTACGTGGAACTGTTTAACTGAGGCTCAATATAAAACGCTCTCACTTTCTCTTCAGAAACTCAGACTTATTTATTCTGTGTTGGCAGACGTATCCATCAAGGATGTTTGTTTTATTAAAGTCAAGATTTAAGTGTCATCCTGACTTCTTTTTGAATCCCTGGCTGAGGAGTGTGTTTACAGAGCACGTCGAGCACAGAATGGAAACTTATAGCAGCTCTCTGTTATATTTAGTCGTGTTTATGTTGCCTAGCATCCCACAGACACACGACCACATAATGAATGGGGGAGGGGACAGGCTGGGTTGCGTCATTTGGTGGTGGAGGAGGTGGTGGTGACGGGTAACGGTTACAACGCGTTGTCACTTCTGCAGCGCTAACTTTATCTCAGCCGTGGTGCAGCATCCTGGGAATGTGTGCGCAACGAGGGTTGAGGGGTGGGGTCAGAGACATAAGCAGAGACTGGAAAGAGAAGGAGAGAGACGGGGGGACTGCATCACGTCGTTCAGAGGAGCCTCTCAGAGGGATGGCAAAAACACCAAAACGTCCCAGGAAGTGGAACTACAGTAAATACAGAGACATCCTGCAGCACAACATCACTTTTCTGTCTGTTCACACTGGTCAGGACCCAAATCTACCTGCTGAGGGGCCCTGGGGCAAAGCATATGCCCTGAGTCCAGAGTTGAAGCCATAATTAAAATTGCTTCCTAAAGATATATTCTCTAGGCAAAAAGCTTTCCAAACTCTACTAGTACCATCTTATCTGATGTGACTGTTTGCTCCTTTTCTCGTAAACTCAACAATTTGGGGTTTTGACTCTTAATAACACAATGACTGATTATGTTAACTGACTGTATGTTTTGGGTTTTTTTTTTTTCCATTTACAGGATTCAATTCAACTTTATTTATATAGCGGCTACCGTGTCATCTCAAGGCACTTTACACAATAAAAGTCCACACTACACAAGTATAGGAACCAAAATTGTTTTTCTTAATGAGAACTATTGGATGCTTGAGATCAAGACCTGTCTCCTACCCTGTCTGCAGCTAGTCCACTTACAATTAGTCCATTGGTCCAAAGCAACTTACAAGATAAGTCAATGAGAAGACACTGAAAGCCACATGCAATGACAATAAATGTCTCAGTTTCATGTAGAAGGTCTGTCTTGAACAAGCTTTTGAATTTAGGGGTGCTACACTGGAAGAGGGAGTTCGGGTAGAAAGGTGCTTTTGAGTTGACTACTCATGCAGGCAGTCTCTGGAAGCCAGCGCAGAGACCTGAACACAGGTTTGACATGTGTCCTTTCTGGAATTGTGGATCATCTTGAGAGGTTTGAGTGGGCCACAGGTGTTTCTGTCAGCAAGGTGGTGTAGTATTCAATTGAGACATGACCACAAGAAGCTGGGTAACATATTAAGGAAGGGAGTTTCTGATCAGTAGTCCCAATATCCCACTGCAGGATTAGTTCCAGAAATCAAGCTTTGAACAGCACCATGCACATCACAAAACATTATAGTAACAAAACCCTGCTTGCAACCTGTCAGCAACAGCAACAACAGAAACAATAAGAATAATATTAATAATGATGACAATAAGAACAGCAAGAAGAAGAAGGAAAAGAGGCAGAGTTCCTGAAAGAACTCATTCAAACATGTGGGAAATGCTTTACAAAGACAGATTCAAGGACACCAAAATAAACAATTTACAGAAGCAGTGCAGGAAATGAGGCAGCAGTCTGGCATCACTGAGCAGAGGAGCTTAGTGTGTTTGCAGTGTGGACTTAACACCACACAGAAGCAGGAAGGTAGCGGGAGAACTTTTCATTTGTTTAATTTTAAATGCACTTTAACCAGAGACGTAAGCCGGTGTAAGACACGTCCCTGAAAGACATTTTACAGGTGGTCAAAGTCCTCACCACAACAAACAAAGAGGTTTGCTTCTTTGTTCATAAGCAGTGCAGGAAATGAGACTTTTATTAAGCCAATAAATGTGAACTGGATTTGACTTTGTGAACCAGAGTCCACAGTCCTGCTAGCGGCCTGTGCGTCTCCAACACAGCAGGGCTTTGATTGTTTGTCATTTTCATGTTAACAAGCTCAATGCTGATGTTCAAGGCTACGGACACAATTAAAATTTGGCATGTTTGCATGACATTGTCGAGTTTAGACACGGCAACATTCCCAGTTCGCCCGTTTAAAAATAGGCCTCTTTTTGGTGGAGGTAAATAAAACCGAGGGGCTTCATCGTCGAAGAATCGGATTGCTGCTAATTCTTTGTTTGTCAGACTGTTTTGCAGCGGCTCAGGCTCCGCAAGGACAGTATAGAGGGGAAATCCCGGCCCTCCCTTCCCTTCCTGTAACACAGTGACCAGCTGAGTGACTGGAGATGTAACACAGTGGCAGTGTCACCTTCCCGCCCCCTTAAACACACCCCAGACTCTCAGCCGGAAAGGGCCTGGCACGCAAAGAGACAGGGAATCGGCACGATTAAAACAGATGAGCCGGGGAACAGGAAGGAGTTTCTGTTCCTACACACCCTTTACCAAAACTCTGAACTGCAAGTCCCCCACAGGCCTGATAGTTCTGTCATCAGAGGAGCTTCAGGGTCAGCAGAGCTGGGCCCAGGCTGCGGAGGGCTGAGGGACCTGGTTCCAGACCTGTGAATCAGTGCCCAGGCAGTTCAGGTCTGACAGTGAATGTTACAGTCAGAGTGATTTAGACTTTGAGGAAAATTAACTGTGATAGACTCAAAGTTTCTCCATCAAAAGTAGAACCTGCCTGAGAATCGTGATGATTAGAAGTTTTCTTAAGCATCAAAATACAATCACAGTAGATCCATGTACGTTAAATATATACCAGCCACATTGGAGTCATGTTGTATCCTATGGTGTCGCTCACTGGCCTGACGTTACGCTTTCTACCAACGTTTCTCGTTGTATGTTTAACGTTTACATGGCAAACGATGGATCGGTTTTCTGATGCACAGGGAGGCAGACTCAGTCTCAGGCAGCAGCCAGGTAGCGGTTGATGGGAGGTTTAATTACCTGTCAGCTGCTGACAGGCTGCTGAACGCTAACGAGGCTGGATGTCAGGCAGAGCAGCTCGTTACAGCCCCAAACCGTCCTGCTTCTGCAGCTAAACCAGGAAACTGATGGAAGCCTCACAGATTGACTGGCTCCCTGCTGACACATCATCTGATAGAGTTAAAGCCGCGAGCGCTAAATAAAACACCAAGGAATTTCAAAGTTTTCTGATTTAGTTTGTCACAACTAGGTGTGATAATAGTTATAATAATCAGGTAATAACAAACCAACCATCATCTTTATCAGATTTTAAAGACATTTCTAGAAACTCTATAGACAAAATGCAAGTCCAGTGCAGTTGTGTGAATGTGATGGAGGAAAAAAAACAGCAGCTGGAGCAAATTCTCCAGTCAAAGCTGTGAGTTTCATCTACGCAGGCAGTTCCAAAATTCCTTTTGGCTTTAATAGGAATTTCTGTTTACAAATCAACTTTTCTGACTGAATCCTGAACATTTTAGGATATTTAATCCAAATCCATTTAATTTGTCCTTTTCCCGTCAGCTCCACAGTTTAAAGGTTTTCAACCTGTTCACTGAGCTTCAATGGAACAATTATTGTGTATTTGTTCTTTAGGAGACTCGTGCCCATAAATGAGTCCATGAGACTTCAAGGACGTCTCTTTACTGCTTTTGTTGTTTGTAGGTTTTGTCTCCTGTCTCGAGTTAAAACAGTAAACTAAGACTCAGGGGTTATTGTTAGTGGGAGTTTAGGAGCATTGTTGGACCAGTACTGGCTGTGGGATGTGGGTCAGCATGAGGCCAAGTGGCTGCAGTTGTTCTGTGGTGGGAAAGATCTTGTGATAGAAGCTGCTCTCAGCCCACAAAAGAGACCAGAGACCAACCAGCAGAGCCAACAATGGCACGGAGGCCCCAAAGGCCTTGAACGACCCCATTAACCAGGGAGAGGCACTTCCTTTCCTCCAGTTTTCCCTCTCCAACTCTTTCTCTGCATCTGTTTCTTTCATTTACCGGCACGCTGATGGATTTAGAGGCTCATTGAAAGAACAGTGTGTGTTGGTAGCTCCCAGTCCGAGGTGGGTGCTGTGATGGAGACGAGGGGCGTGCCGCACAGTGCCGCCTCAATGCAGGAAGCTCTCATTGTGTTCGAAAAGAATGGCAGCCACTGCGGCTCGCTGCCGTTCTTCCAGCCGGCCGCTCTGAATAGGACGTAATGAGATGATTGGAAATAACATGGTGAGAAACTGCAGGGTCACAACGGAGAAATGGTGAAGTGCTCACAGTCACACCCACAGGTGTGTGTGTGTGTGCGTGTGTGCGTGTGTGTGTGTGTGTGTGTGTGTGTGTGTGCGTGTCTGTCTGTCTGTCAGGAGGGAGGCTCCATCACTTCACCTGTTCTGTTTCTATTCTCTGACTCACACCAACAAAGAGAAGAGTCCAAAATCTAAAATCACGTTACCAACCAAGCAGCTCACACTCAGTCACAGTCAGGGACAGAATCAGGACCTGAAGGAACTGATCTGCAGTGCAAACAGCAGGAAAATGACCACACATTTCAGTTCTGTCCCCTGAGGGACAGGCTAGACTAATGTATCCCCTATGGCTAATTGTGGACCTCAAGTTAACTCTGTGGACCTTTTAGGGCCAAAAGTTTTTTTTTATGGATCATTTATTCAGATGAGAGAGACAATTTCTGTTTTTCTGATTTATAGATATGAATATTAGCTATAACAATTATCACGGTAATAATGCTTCTATCATTGACTCTGTTAAAGCAAAAGCCATGACACAGTGGCCATGTGCTGAATAATGAGTACAGCTGTTATCGCATGGGCACAATTAAATAATAATAATAATAATAATAATAATAATAAAGGGAAGGGTACGAATGTGGCGTTGAGGCTACATCCCAAGTGAGGAGCTGTTGGACCCCAAAGGTACAATAAGGTCACTTCTACAAAGACCTGTGGACAGACCACACATACACTGAGTGTACACATCAAAATGATCTTCTGTGTTTTTCCCAGTTTACCAGTCAGGACAGTGTGTATGTCCCCGTCTTGACCAGAGGTCTGTCTGTCCCACTCCTGGAAACGCAATGTCTTAGAAACAACCTGAGGGAACATCTTGAAATTTGAGCTTCACTGGGAGGTCAAAGGTCAAGGCTCTTCGTTACACGTGGCACAACCTGTATAACAGATCACCTGTAACGGTGCACGAAGGCAGAAAAGACCTCTGTGCAGCTCCTACTTCATGAAATCGTTTGGTCTTTGTTCAGGAATCTGTCCTCAGACGTGTCCTCTGGTTTTCACAGCCCGTCTTATGGTTTAGTAGGTCAGGCTGCTCTTATATCGTTAGCAGGTCACTTCAGCTTGTTTGGGTGTCCTCTCTCCAAAGTATAATATCCGCTTTTTAAAAATGTTGCTGCTCTATTCTTTTCCCCTCGGTGCTCACCATCTGCTGTCCAGGACAGATTAGCCGTCTCTGGCTTGAGAGGTATTTCCTGATTCTGTTATTTTATCACATTTTACAGAGACTGGATATCCTCCCCATTTTTCTGTGTTTTATTTAGACCACAGAACGGTTGGAGGGTGACAGTCAGAGTCCATCCAAAGTGTTTCGGACTCCTTTCTGCACCTCATGCTCCAGTTTTTACCCTGAGACTCAGAGACTGAGTCTGTCTCTGAGCTGAGAGAACCCAGAGACCTGAGAAGCCTGTAAAGCTGTAGCACTGACGCTGATTCAGAACAGATGCAGAATGAACCCAAACAGCCCCGAACATTTTCACTCAGAGCAGAGAAGCTGGACTTTTCAGTAAATCCAGCACTGAGTTCTTGTGAACTCATTAGAATCAAAAGAAAAGTGTTGTGGTGAGCAGAAGAGCGCCGTCTACAGGAAGTTGACATTCTTCAAATGAAGACAATGTATAAACTGAACATTTTGTGCTTGAATCAATTATTTAGATCAGCTGTGCTCTGAATAAATGTTTTGTACCTGCTTGTCCCCTTCACCATGAGCTGCTGCGTAAACGCCACTTCCTGTTTCAGTGAAATTGTTTCCTTGGCTGCTCTTTTAGTGCGGTTACACTAAAAACTGTAGGTTAAAGACTTTAGTAAAAAATGCGCTGTCCGAAATATTAGAGCCATCAAAATGTGGGAGTCAATCTTCAATTCAAGAACAAAATACATTTACAACAAGAAAGTAGGACACTGGGGACTGGAACAGATTCCTCTTATTCTGTAACACAGCTTTAACTTTTTTTTAGCCATTTTGCTGCTGGTTTTGTTTGATAAGGTTCATCAGTGTGGGGGGGTCTTGTTTGGGTCACTTTAAGTGGCACACGCTTAATGAATGATTAGGAATGTGATTTGTTCCAAGCTGGAACCGATCTGTTTCAGTCCGGGTCACATGGGGCTGACAGTCACCCGAGAAAATCATTTTAAAAAGGAATACGGTTGATATTTGTGATGAGCAATGATTTTTTTTTGAGACAAACAGACTGATGAAGGCAGAGGTGCTGAGTTTAATGAGCAAGAAATGGAACTGCAGAAAAACCCGAGTGTGGGAACTTCAGTTTTTACAGAGTGTTTTTTTAAACTCCGCACCTTTAACTTAGTTTGGTCAAAGTCAATGTTTTTCCTGCTGATAAATCAGTGCTTGAGAGGAAGTGATACTTGTAAGACTAATCGTGGTATAAACCCCTTAAAATCCCACGCTGTGACTGGGACTGCAGCATGTTCTCTGACCTTATATGCTTTTAATTTAATTTGATTTGTCAAACTAATCACTCAGCGCGGTTGAAAACACGTTACATGAATCCTCAAATCCCCAATGAGCCGCACGCAGCCAGTTGACAGGTGTGTTTTGAGGACCGTCCTCCATGTTGCCCAGTAGAATTTCGAACGTGTAGTTGGCAAAATCAAAATGGCGGCTTATGTTATTAAAAGTGAGCAGCTTTAATCATTGGCTGCTGACAGACAAGGTTGGAGGAGCAGCAGGGATTAACGTCTTTTAAAGCTCTCTCTCTCTCTCTCTCTCTCTCTCTCTGCTGATCCCTCTCAGTTCATCTCTCTGATGCAGTCCTCTGCTGTCTTTGCTGTCTCTATCTTTTTCCAGCCAGCTGTCCGTCCCACATCCATCAGCACTGCCTCTTTTTATGCCTTCGCTTCTCCTCGTTCGTTTCCTTTGACTTTTTGCTGATATTCCCATCTGCCCGTCTTGTTCTGGACCCGGGAGGCGAGATATGAAGTGGCACCATGGGTTTCATGGAATTCTACCTGGAGATTGACCCCGTCACTCTCAACCTCATCATCCTGGTTGCCAGTTATGTCATCCTGCTCCTGGTCTTCCTCATCTCCTGCATCCTGTATGACTGCCGGGGCAAAGACCCCACCAAGGAGTACGTCCCAGACAACACGCCGGCGCCACCCAGCCAGTCGCCCATACGCCTGGTGGTCATGCAGAACTCGCCCGCCTCGTCCCGCTACGAGCCCAACAACACTGCGGGCCATGGAGAGCTGCCAACGCCAGACCTGAACCGGGACAGAGGAGAGAGGGAGCAGGAGAGAGAGAAGAGGAGCACTCTGGTCTGAGGAGGAGGAGGATGAAGAGGAGGAGGACGAGGAGAAGGTTCTTTTAGCTGGCAACCACGAAGTGCTGTTTGTTCACTTTATACAATAGTTTAAGTCCCGGACTCTTGTTTAGAATTTCCCTGGACGCTGCCATTGATCTGCTGAGGGGATCAGCAGGAGGTAAGCAGTCAACAGGGATCACTGAAGAATCTGAAACCCCTTCCCAGACCCCCAACAGACAAAATACCTTCTCTGTTTACTGACACAAAAAAAACCCACCTGTTTGACAACTTGTTTGTCTTTTTGTGAGCTGCTGCAGCTCTGATGGTGATTGCCCCTCATAATCAGAATCCTTACAGTCCAGCAGGGACAGTGTCACTGAGGCACAACTAAATCTGATTGACTGTCTTCAACTACTTAAATTGGACAATGGAAGAGATGGTTTTCTGTTTGTACTGTAAGGAGAGAAGAACCGTGGCCCAGACACTAACCTCAGACTGTCCATAGGGTCTAAACCCCATCAGGGAAGGTGAGCGCGCACAGTGATGTCCAACCTCACACTTCTATTCGGTGATATAGATGCAGATCAGCCACAACAATAAGACCATGTGGTGGCTTAAGTGTTGTTTTGGCAAAGCTCAGCAGAGGAAGTGATGCTCTGTGTCCTCAGACTGCTGTTGACAACATTTGTCCCACCCTGACCATGACCACCACCACACTGACTCCTGAACCAGAGTCTCCCTAAATCAATAAACAGAAGAACAAAAATAAATCAACTTTAAAATCAAATACACAGGAGACAAACCAACCATTCGACTTAAAAAAAAAAAATTCTGCCATTTAATGTGAAACATGTAGTTAATGGATAGTTAGGAGTTTATGTGATGTTATATTTACCATCAGGTGGTTTTAATGTTGTGGCAGATTATTTACAAGACAATCTTAGAATTAAAGAGGCTGAAAAAGATTTGTAAGACTTCTGTATTAAGTTTCTCCTTATAATAATAATAATAATAATAAAAAACAGAGCAATGTAACTTTGTGGAGACCCAGGATGTGGTTTTATTGGTGGTAGGTCTTTGTTCTGGGGTAAACCGGGTTTAGTATTATGGTTAGGGGCTGTTTGACGATGACGTGGGACGTCCTCAGAGAAGTGACACATCAGTCATGGTGCAGTGACCACAACAACATCTAATCACATCATTATTCAAAAGAAAGTTGATGAAAAGGTTCGTTTTTCTCTGTTGAACCACTGTGCACATATCTGTGTGAGTTCAGCTGTTACACACAAACACATGTACACAGACGGTCAGAACATCGAGTCAGTCAGGAATCATATCCAATGACACCATTAGTTTTCTGCTTGATGGTGAAGCAATTAGTGATTTTCATATTTTTTATCATTTGATTTAATCCTGCACAGGACATGATCACAGGCTGTTGGCAGCAACTTCTCTCCATCACTTCAATCAGAGGTTTGCTGGTGTTGTTTTGGAACATTTATACAATTACTAAAGTCAAACTCCACCGGAGCAGCAGTTTGGAAATGATCTTTGAAATCATTTCCAGCAATTGTTGTTCGACTTTTGGTCAGTCTTTCCATTTTTCACAAGTAAACACAAGTAAAAAAAAAAACAAAAAAACATTTATGTCGATGGATTTTTTCCAGCATGATAATGACTTAAAGAGCGTCTTGCCCAGAGACACTTTGATATATACCCGGGACCGAGGATCTACTACACAAATTAGAACTAAAAGAAGCAAGTTTAAATTAGTGAAGCCATCCTTTAAGGAGGGTTAGTTCTGATGCAATGGATTATGGGCAGGGTGTTGATGACCTACACAGCTGACTTTCCATTTCTCAGTGAAAAATAAACTACTTTCTACACAGGCCATGAGATGCAGGATGCAGGGGCACGTTAACATCTTTTAAAGGATTTAAACTCAAATGTAAAGATGTTCTGCTTATGATAAACTGATTAATAATAGTAATATGTTTGCTCAGTGTGAAAACTAGTGTTATATGTTTTCTGTTGCGGGGGGGGAGGGGGGGACAAAATCTATCACTGCAAAATTCCAGCTGCTCAAAGAAATGAAAACACCTTGATGTACATAATTACAACAGTTACCTACCACCGTCTCTCACTGACAGAGAGGGGGGCACCTGTGGTGGACCAATGTCCCCACTGCCCCACTCTGGCTCTGCCCCTGTGGCTGTAGAAACTGAGATTTTGACTCTTACACTGGCTGTGTCCTATTGGACAGGGAAATACTGAGTAGATGGACAATAAATGAGGCTTCTGTAACATCACATAAAAAAACAAAACAAAAAAAAACACGAAACAAACTATAACTGCAATTATTTTTATGATGATGAATTTCAGTTTGCACATTATGAGTTTAATTGTGGTAATTGTGGAAAACTCTCATGAGACCTTTCTTCTATACGAGAAGCAGCTGATATCCAGGCTTTAACCCTGTGTGTACTTGGTGCCAGTGCTGCTGGGAAAGCAGAGACATTTACAGTTGTCCACAGGGACAGAAAGACGTGGCTCTGCAGAGGGTGAAGAATCTAACTGCTGACCTGACACCAGCTGATTGGACATGTGGAGAAGCTGTGATTCAATGTTATAATATAAATATATATAAATATAAAGGGGGGGGGGGGGGGAGACCGTGAAGCCTGTAACCCCCCCGTCACTGAGATGAAGTGAGCTGACAACATAAACCCTCAGTTGACAGAAGTAATGAACGGATGGACAGACGCTTGTGAGACACCAACTCTTGGGTGGTCTCTGGGTGACAGCAGATGTGGGTGTTTGGTAGACGGGGAAACAAACAGCGCCGACGTCTGTTTGGAGGGAAATCCTCGTCTGCTTGTCTCGTACACAGACGTGGACTCACGGATTTGACAAGTCACAAGTTCTTTCTGACGTCCTGTTAATCTGAGATGCCCTGCTAAAGAAAAGACATCAGATGGACTGGAAGCTGGTTTAAAAACAACCAGAGACACATTATGAGACAAAGTTGATCACAGTTTCATTTTCATGTTTTGCCAGGGTCTCAGTCACAACTGCTGAAGAGACAATTCCCTACATCCACACCAGGATGTCCACCAGGCTGGACTTGAGCCGTGGTACCTCAGGGGTTGTTCTCCTGGGGACTGGAGACAGACAGTCACTCCACCTCAAGCTCAGTCTGTTGGACAGATGACTGGTCCTGTTAAGAGCAGCACAGCTGGCTGATCACATGTCCTCTATCTCTACAAGTAATGTCCAAAACCATCAAAGAGAAAGGTGGTGAGCACAGTGACATCTTTCCGCTGCTGATGTCCAACCTGGTGTTACAGGACAAACCCGGTAAACACAGCTGGGACTTCATCTTCTCACAGGTTTGGGGCTGCTGTAAGAACAGACCCAGGACATTTATCACATCTTGGGTCATTATATTGGGTGTGTGGACAGGCAGCAGGTTTTGACCCAAAATGACTGCAGACCCCTGTCGTGGCCACTTGGGGAGCGAGATACTTTGACTGGGTACATGAGTTCACACTCTCCTCCTAACAGACTTGTCCTGTGATGCTCAGTCATATTTCTGCTTCTTCAAAATGTCCAAAGCAAAGCAAAGACTTGTCCTATTTTATCATGTTTCTGACTTTATTAAAACTTTATTTAAAAACTCCTATTCTGCACCTTTGTAAAAAGTGATGCTCTCTCTTCCCGAACTGGTCAAATCCTCCTCGACCCTGAAGACTCGTCTCCTCCCATGTCATGCCGTCCCCTCTGCTCATTGGCTGTTGCACAGTTTGACGGATGATCCAAAGTCTTTAGAGGACTCGTGCCACTGAGGCCCACACCAGGATAAATCCTCTTACATAAAAAAATAAACAGCACAGCTCAACTCCGCGACCCACCAATAGCTGCGTCCCCCCCTCCTTCTTTTCCATATTTCATGTTTGTGGATTATGTGCCGACTGCTGCAGGATTAGGAGCATTTATGATGTATTTGTTTTGACCCTGGGGGTGGGGGTGGGGGTGGGGGGGGTTTATGTAAACTTCAGGTTATCAACAGCCAACAGCGTTGAGGAATCACCTGACGGCCCATCTGATTCCCACATGATGCCCAGCGAATAGTGAACAGGTGGACAGACATCTGAACCAGTCTCTTTGTCAGAGACTTAAAGAAGAGAACTGGGTGAGGAACATGGTCACAGTGCTGTCGAGTCCTCCTTCAACCTGACTGAACCAGTTTACAACAATCAAGTCCCACTTCACCAGGTCTGTGTGAAAGACATCCAAAGTCCAACATGTCAACACAGGACGAAAGCCCCCCTGAGGTCGGCAGAACATGTTAATGTATATGAGACAACACCTGTGTTCTGTTTGGAGACAATGGGCCTGACAATGGGACAATGGGCCGGTCTGGATGAGCAGAGTTCTAGTTTCACCCAATAGGACCTGCTCTTGTTTAAAGTCCAGTCCACCTGTTTTGGACCTTTGCGCTGTCCCACTCAGCTCCTCTGAGTTTGCAACAGTTCAGGGTCACAGTGCAGAACTAAGAACAAGTCCAAGTCCATTGTAACGGCCCAGTGTGAGAGTTTCTTTATTTTCTTTATGTACACATTCTGATGTTTTATTCTTCTCGACCTTCATGAGATGTTAATGTGACCATCATTTTTAATTGTGCTTTAAGATTTTATTCCCCCGTAAACAAATGTATAAAACATGCAAAATGAACTGCTGTGTCCTGTAGAACATGACCACGACTAAAAGAACAAATACATTTCAGTTGTTCTGTTTCACTGGAACATTCGGACCCATTTTTCCTCTACATGTTTCAAGGCTTGTTCAGAACCAGTAACAGTTTTTCACGTTTCCACAGCCGAAAAACAACTAGAACCAGAAACTGTTTCTGTTGGTGGGGTAGTGGTCACTCCGTGACCCGCACAACATGAAACCACATCTTAGAAGGTTTGCAGGTTGACCCAGGTCTGACCCAGCACCTGTTTAAGGTGTGTTCTCTTCAAAGAGCTGATTTCTAAAAGGCTGCTTAATAAAATGTGTGGTTACAAAAATCCAGACTTACTGGTTTATTTTCATTTTATTTTTAATACAAAAACTTACTTTCATGAGTTGTGTTGAAGCAATACTTATTTTTGTTTCATGTTCACTCAAATTTCTGCATTCATCCATGTACAATAAAATTCTAATCGATTGACTCCATTTCATCCCATTAAAGGGGGACTTCACTGGTTCTGGTTTGAATAGTTGTAAGTGAAGCCATAAAACTGATTTCACAATATTGAATAGAAATATTTTAATATAGAGAAGTCAGAGGGAAGTTTAAATTAATTATTGTACATTTACAGCCCAAACTAAAGCCATAGAAAGCAAGTTGAAAATTGATGAATTCGCCCTTTAACTGTGTGTTTCAGGAGCTGCTGTACATAGAGACATAAAGGACATTTTCAAGGTGAGAATAATTAAAAAAAGAAATTCTGCATAGTCAACTTCACAACATTGGGTTTTGCGTTTTTTTCATCAGATGTCGGTGGAACTCAGAAAAATCTTGTTTTGTTGAGCCAAAACATCAGTTTTCAAAATGGAGGAAGTTTTCTTTTAAATAAAGATAATCGGATGAATTGGACTCATGTTTCTGACTCTTTTCATCCTTCAGTCAAACTCCCAGTTGGAAACGTTCCCCCCTCCCCAGTCCCTGCTGGCCTCCACACAGTCCCAGTCGTACTGGAGGTCCATGTTTTGGCACATTCCGCCGTCTCACTAGATTCAAACACCTTCCAAACTCCAGCCTGTGTTTACTGCTGTTTTCTCAATCCTGAACACACCAGCATGTCTTTCTGACCACACCCCCATCAGAAGGATCATAGCCTACCTTTCTGAACATGGATCCTGGGTTGTTGTGCAGACACTGGTCTTTCCTCTGTACTGCAGTAAAACCTGTCCAGATGATCCAAAATGCAGCAGCGAGTCTCATTTTAGTTCAACTAAAAAAGACCACGGTCACACCACTGGTCAGGTCTATGCACTGGCTTCATCAGGTTCACAGCTCTAACTGTCATTTGGTCCTCAAGGACCTCTGCCCTTCCCACTGCCGATTACCTGCAGCAGGTGTGTTCAGTCAATTAGAAGCTGGAAGATACCAGCTGACTTTGTCTTCCTCCTCCCACCCTCACCTGAGATGGTGTCTTCCAGTTTTTGACTGGCTAAACCTGATCTGGGATCAGCAGTGGACAGGCTGTTTGTGGCTTTGTTCCTCTCACGTTCTCCATCACTTTTTGTCATAACAAAACAAAACAGTGATACTGTGGGCTGAGAGTCGAGGTCCTTAAACAAGTTAAAACCTTTCGAGTGGTGTGAAACTCTGTATTTTCTGCATAGAGACATAACTAGTCTAACTAGACATAACAAATCATCACTCTGCAGTTTTATATAACTGTGACTGTTTGATGGTCTTCGCAGACATCACTCTAAAACCTCCTCTGCTGTCCCCGTGGTCCAGTGGGGACTCGTGGGATTAGCAGAACATTCTGATCTGCTCTTTCACTTTGAGAAAATGGTGTTACATAACAACAATTCCAACTTATTGAAGCGTCACGGAGGTTCACACAGCAGACATGTGCGTGTGTGTGTCGTCCACACACTGGGATGCAGTGGTCGGACAGTCAGGAAAATAGGTTTGAGGTTTTATCTTTGTCTACTTCACATGCTGTGACTGAGTATTTGTAGACGTATTGGATGTGATGGAGACACACTTGTTAAGCTGATCATCATTTTATTTGTAGAACATCATGACTGATTAAAGTAAGTTGGACAGAGATGGTCACAGTCGGTTCCAGCTGCTTCTCTTCTGGACTCATCAGACATTTAAAAAGGTCCAGACATGGTTCTGGTCCTGCACAGATGTTACTGTTCGTGAAGTAAATGCACCTTTTTTCTTGTTTTGGTGGAGCTCTGCTGTGACTTTGTGTCCCCCCCAGTCCTGACTCTCCTGACTTTAAGGGAACGCAGAGACAAAGTGGAGGAAGCTTTTGTAGCTTATTAACTGTGTGTATCAGTGAAGCAGGAAATGCTTTTCCCAGGAACACATAATCCCCTTCCAGCACCCCCCCCCCCCCCCCCCCCGCACAGCTACATGATTACAACAATAAAATAAATTGCGGGTAAATGAAAACAATCACTAAATAAATCAAATTATTTGCCGCCCTCTGTGCAGCTGCTGCTGTCGGATTGAAATTTTCCAGTGAGTCAAGTCAATAAAAACCTTCAAAAGCCATGAAGTGTGTGGTGGAGCTTTAACATGAAGAGACAAACAATGCTGCAGCATGACTGAAATCAGCTGAAGAGCAACAGCATCATCACACTTCTGCTGAAGAGGCAGAGAAGAAAGTGGGTGGGGATAATAAACTGAGGCTAAACAAGGAATCCAGGACAGGTGTGGTTCAACAGGTGTGCAGGAGGAGCAAGAACCCTTCCTGAAACTGTGGGGCCATCTGGTGGAGACATGAGGATGGTCCCATTTTTAACTTCAAGTCACATGTGGGCTGGAAATATGAAGCAATATTTTTCCCTCATTCACCACAAACTCCCTCCGGCCCCCTTTTGAATTAAAGAACCAATCACTGAAAGAAGAAAAATAATTTATTTTCCAGCTGAAGCTGGTTTTGCTGCTGCTGTGTGGAGCTGCTGCTCCCTGCTGGTCCCCACCGGACTGTACTTGATCATCACACAGACTCTGCTTTGTGTGTTTGTTGATGCATTTTTATGTTTAGGGATAAAATGTGTCCAACAAATGAAATGTGGCCAAGTGTAAAGAGCACAAGCATCAGTGTTGGACGTTGGACTAATGCACTGATGTCGCAGTGGGCGTAGACCCCATCCCACCCACAGCTGGACAAACATCTGCTGTGGAAGCAGCACAGTCTCATCGTGACTGCAGACTCTCAACTGTCCCCAAACCTTTGGCCTGTTGTTGCACATCAGTAAGTAGTAAATGTCTGCAGTATCAGTACAACATTACTGCTAACGGAGCAGTAACCAAGTGTATCATAGTTTCTGTTGTACTGTACATACTGTATAATATTATACAGTGAAACTTAATTCACGTCTTACATTCTGTTCTTTACTCAAGTTACTCACTTTTGAGGTACTTGTACAGATAGAGATTGAATTACTAGTTATCGTACTTTTTGTAAATTCTTAACAAAAACAAATCTGCTGAATAAATATTGATGTATTACTGTGGATGAAGTATCTGTCAGTACATAAGGTGGTAAAATCATCTCACTGTAGTTTTAACAATTCTTGGACAAATATTTCACCTTTGAGTTTGTCAAATAAATCTGGACCAGACCTCATACTAACACTATTTAAAATACCTAGTTTTCTTTTGTACTTAAGGTCAATTTTTTCCACCCCTACTTTTAGCAGAACTTTTAGTTAAAGAATTTATTAAAATGTACTTGTAACCGATCTTCTGTATGTTCATTTTGCTTGGCTGACAGGTGTTAGCTTCAGCATTTACCAGTCATTGTATTTTCATACTTAAACCAGAAGCTGGTATTAATGTTGTGGCTGATCCGGTCCAATCCAACTGATGTCCTGCACGCGATTCACTTCTCCTTGTTGTTGTCACTTTTCTGCTCAGAGTGGAGTTTGAGCAGAGATTTGCAAAGATGTACACATACAAGCAAAACTTACAGAAACTGGTTCAATTATCAGCCTGAAGGTTTATTAAACATGTTGTAGGATTTACTACTGTAGGCACCTGTCTCCTGCTCGTTTTGTCTCTAAACGTATAAAACAGCGCTCGGTCACACATAACTAGTAACAGGTCCTTTTGTTGGTCAGTGAAGGTGAATTATTATTATTTGTATTATTTCTGGATGACTGTAACAAGACTTTATCAGAAATCAATCCTTTCACATTATTTTCTTTCAGTTTTTCACAGTTTTCTTCACCTGCTGCTTCATGAAAGAACAAAAAAAACTGACTTTACCTTTTCTTTATTGGTTAATTTGATCATGGGAAAGTTAATCCAAGACAAATGTAGGAAAATATCTTTGGACACAGAGTCAAACATCAGGATGCAGAGAGAGAGAAAAATCACACAGCAAACCAAAGAAAAACTAAAGAGAAGTGCTTCATGTTGGGGGGGGGGGGGGTTACATTCCTCTAGGTCACAACCAGCTGTGGAACTATACAAAGCATCTGTACAGAGGTGGACAAGTGAAGCACCTGAGCTGCAGAGTCTGAGGTATTTCACCTACGCAGGGAGGAGACGGTCGGGACCCTAAAGGAAACTTGGAGGAGTCCCATAATGCCCATGCACGGCCCGAGTGCTGGGGCCGTGTGATTTGGTGAATGTACTACTACTGTATGTGTAACCCTGTCCAAAATACACAGGAAACAGACTGTACAAAAAGAAGAAGAACGTCTCTGTAGAAACATTAAAACCTTTAATATGTCAATAAACCTTTATACTGGATTCTGTGAAAAAGCTGACGCCACTGCTTCGATGTCTCACTTGGCCACCGGGGACGTCCTCACAGGACAAAGAACCATCACATTCGGTTTCTAGACTAAATCAAACCCTTTGTCCACACAGTAAGGAGGACCCCTCTGAGCTCCAAAAAAACAACTGGGGCCACTTCCATCTTTAGTTGACATCTGGGTCCTGTCGTCTTTTAGCCGCAGAAATTTAGGTCTCAGCTCAGGACTGAAGTGGAGACATTTGGGGGCGGAGCAGCTGCTGTCAGTCCACTTCCTTCCACGAAAGCTCCGAGCTACTGTAACTTCTCGGGAGGTTGGGGAGAGTTCTGGTCCCTGATCTACAGAGGAGCAACAGGCTCCCTTGTGTCAGTTAGAGTCCTTTCTTGAGGGACTGAGTGTCCTTGTAGTAGTTATAGGGTCTTTGTTCAGTACTGACAGTCTACAGATTTTCAAGTGGGGGTCTGGGGGGGTCCTATGTTCTGACAAAACCACTTAAGGGTCAGGTTGTGGGTTTGGAAGCTCTTCGCTTATCAAAGAGCTGATTTGATTTTGGTTTATCTGTATGGAGGTCTTTGGGTCTGTCTGGTTTTTAGAGTCTCTGTTGTCTTTTTAAATCTCTTTCTAATGGCTTTGAGTCTTTTTATGGTCATTTTGTCTTTATTTGTGGTTTCAGAGTCTGTCTGTGATCATCTTGAGTCTTTCTGTGCTTCAGGGAGTCCATGTACCTGTGCCCACTAGGCTAAGAAGTTTTTCTGTGTCTTTGGTGTAAGATCTGATCAAACTGGGTAACCAGAGTCTGAGTCTGTCCTCCTGTGTCCTGTGTCCAGATAAAAAGCTACAGCGTCCTTCAATTTGGACTCTGAGGATGTCTGTGCACTAAAAATCCTTCCACTGGAATGAACAGATTGAAGCGTCTTAAACTGTGACTGAAGCCTACTGTGTTGGGACAGGACCCAGGTGGTGGAAAGAGTCTGAAAGAAAGAAACTGAGGAAATGTTTTCAACCAGTCACCATTTCGTCCAGAGAAGACAGACTCGAGGCAGGAACCGAACCCAAGTCTGCTGCCTGTGAAACGTGAGAAATCCCCACCCTGCAGGAAAATGCTCGAAACGGTTCCAAACTTGCACGTGCACATTGTTGCCCCAGGATTCAAATAGTCTCCTGTTGGCTGCAGATCCTGAAATGATCTGTCACATAAAATGTTGCTTTGGATTCAAGTTACAATATTTTTGTCAATTTATTTTAAAATAAATTTCTTATTGTTTCTTATCGTTTTGAGATTGACTGAAACTACTTCGATGTTACTGATGATGTTACATCACAGCTTCCTGTGGGGTGTGGAGCAGCAGTGTAGGGGTTTCGCTCTCTGATGCTAATTTAGCCTCATAACCAGCAGATTTGGGCATGTACACGTTTCAGTTCACACAAATGTTGGGATTGTAAAAAAATAGTTCATATATTAAGTACTTTTTTGGCATACATCAGGTAGTACTTTCTATGTTTTGGTATATTTTCATTTCCATACATACAGTGTGCAGCGCCCAGAAAGGCCTGAACCAGGTGTGATAGAAAAACCCACTGAAGCAAGAGAACAGATCCTGACTGACCATTACGAGAGCGTCAGGAAGCAGCGCACATTCATATACAGAGTCAGCAGGAGTGGGACAAAGGCAGGTTATGTACAAGTGGGGGGGGTCAAAGGTCAGGTGACAGTCGGGTCAATGCAGTAGGGGTTTGTCCATGAGGAGAGTTCACAGCCACAGAGGCATCCTGACTGGTGTGTGTGTGTGTGTGTGTGTGTGTGTGTGTGATCACTCCGAACAACAGCCTCGACTCACATCAGGTGGCGATCGCCCATTTTGAAGCAGCCACTTGGAGACAGTTGCCATAGAAACAGGTATAAAGGAATATTACAAAGCCATTAGAGATGATGCTTGGAAATAGTCCAGGCTCAGAAAGGAGACATGCTTTTGTCTTAAGCCTGACTTGTGGTCACCTGGCTACAGAGCTCCAGTGAAACTGAGCAGTTAAGAGCCAAAGATGTCACCTTCTGTGAGCCGAGCTGTGAGGACAGAGTGTGTGTGTGTGTGTGTGTGTGTGAGCGTCTTCACAGCGGTCCGTGCTGCCCCTCGTACTTGGCCAGAATGTTCTTGGTGCGTCCGAGCTCTTTCCTCAGGTCGGCCACCTCCTGCCTCAAAGCTGAGTTCTCCTTCTCCAGGAAGCCGGCCCGGATGGCGATCTGGTTTTCTTTGAGCCGCCTTGCGTCCCGGGACCGTTTGGCCGCCAAGTTGTTCTTCCTGCGCCGGGCCCAGTATTTGTCATCCTGCTCGAAGGACACAAAGGAGGAGAGAAGAGAAAAAAGGAAATTACTTCAAAGTAAGAAAGGTGAGGGAGGACACGAGACGGAAACATGACTGGACTCCTGTCCTCAGATCTTAGCCTGTCCTGCCTATTTATACTCAGAACATCAGCTTTGAGCCCAATCAGCTGTTACCAGGTGACTTTTACTGTGAACTATCGCGGAATGACAAGTTCTGAAGTTTTCCTGTCCCATACACACAGTGAGCTACACTGGGGGGGACACTCACACATTTATTGATTTTCAGAGCTGGTTGAAATGAAAACCAATTGAGCTCAAACTGTTCCTGAGTCACTTCTTTAAAACCTGATATTTCTCGGGCAGATTCTGATGCCCTGCAGTCCCTGCACCATCACACACTTGACCTTATGAGACAGGAGGTGCAGTGAGTCAAACATATGAGAGAAAGGTCTGAAGCTGCTTTCACAATCAGCCTTTGGCCACTTTTATTTGACCAAATTAAAAGCTAAATCCTCTCGGCTTGACCTCACAGTGAAGAGCAGAGCTCCCTCATTCACTCTGATCTAAGCCTCTTAACCAGGAGCTCTCAGCCAATGGGAGCAGAGACAGTGGAGGCTGCTGACGGACGGCGAGTCCACGTCTCTGCCCGCTGCCGGACTCTAATCAGCACTAATGGCTCCGTCTGCCTGCATGAACTTTGTGTACTGCACCAGCAAATTTCACTTTTTCTTTTTGCTTTGCCCTTTTTTTAATTCATAAGCCAGAATGTTTTAAAGTGAAATTGAACTTAAATATCAAACTCCACCTCAGAGCATTGGTTTTATGCTTCCTGCATTTGTTTCAACTACATTTTAATTGTTTTCCTCGTTTCCTCCGTGTTATCTTGGTTTGAAATCGTTCATTGTCCTGATTTCACTTTAAACGTGCTCTAAACGTGTTTTTGCTGATGGAACCTTTGTCCATAAATGTCTGGTGTGTGAGCTGTCTCATGTTCCTCCACAGTCACAGAATGTGAATCTTTCTGTTTCTTCTGTCTCCCTGTGATACTTGCAGGACTGGGCCCAGCTGCTCGTGCTGAGGTTGTCCCATTTTAAACTCTGGTACTGGGTCAACATGTTTTAGAGGCTGAGAACCAACAGAAACTGACTGATGCCCCGAAAGCTGCTGACTGGACCTCGTCTAGCCTCGCTTCAAGTTTTGTCTCTTTTGTAAAACAGCTCAGCTTCAACAGAACCAGCTCCAAATTACCTTCAGATCTTCGGTGATGAAGACCTTGCGAGCTTTCTTGATCATCGGCTGCGGTTTCAGCTCCTCGGCCGAGAACTTGCGCTTGCGGGGGTCGAACATCTCCTGGCCCGGCACACTGGACAGAGCCAGATCCGCAGGGTCGGGCTCGTATCCGACTGGAACCTGGATGGAGTCCGGGTCGATGGGGCTGGGAGTGTTTCTGGAGCTGGGGAGGCCTGGAGGACGAAAACAGAGTGAGTGAGTGAGTGTGTGTGAGTGTGTGTGTGTGTGTCAGACACTGGAAAACAGACATGAGCAGCCTTGGTGGTGTGTTCACTTACACCATGGAAAAAAACAGAGCAGGACTTTCTTTAAGTTCAGGACACGTGTGAAAGCTGCTGTTTCTGAAGCCTCATGACTTTGCAGCTCCAGACCTGTGATGATGGACACTGCTGTACTTTACAATATGGACCCATAGTACTCTGGACCGGACAGTTCTACAAGTACTTTTACACTTTATGTCAGGGATTCCTGCTCCTCAGAGAACTCTGCCCAGATACTGTAAGTGTCTCTGGGTCAGGTGTGTTCAGTCAATCAGAAGTCAGAGCATGTTGTTTCCTCTCTCCCACCCTGGTCTGAGATGGTGACTTACAGCTTCTAGTTGAGTGAACATACCTGATCCAGGTGATCAGCAATGGGAAGTGGAAAAAGCTCGAAAATTATCCCTGAGGTCCCGGAGGAGCAGAGTTGGGAATAACCCACAATTCCACTGCAGGAAAGTAACAAAGTAAATTGACTCAAAGTTTTTACTTTTCAGAATCAGGTTAACATAATTAAATACGGAATAATGATGAGACTTTACTTCACTACGTGAAGTACTTCGCATTGTAATTATTAGATTCAGGATATGTGATAATTAAAACAGTGGATAAGGTCGTTAAAATCTGCTCCATCATTTCCAGCTGCGAAATTAAAGTGATGAAATAAAAATCAATAATTTTGTACTTAAGTAATATTTTATTTGCAGGTCTATGTCTGCGTAATGCTACTTTTTTTTTTTTAGTAAAGATTAAAAGTTATTCTAACTAAAAATTTCAAAAAGCACTATGAAGAAAATGTACTCTTTATACAGTGATGTGTTTTTAGAATAATGTGTTCTGTAATTGGATTATTTATGCATCGTTCATCACAATAATTCATATTTAATTCTGTAGTTTGTGAATCCAAACTTATTACGATCAGTGATTAATAAAGCGTCATAATGTTTGTTGCTAATCTGAACCTCAGTGTTATCACAGCTGTCAGATACATGTAGTGAATAAAAAGTACAGGACGACCATCAGTAGTGGAGTAAATCAGTCACTGTTGGTGCAGTGAGAGGCAGCAGCCAGCAGGTGGAGGCAGACGGACCTGGATCAGTTCTAGTTTGTAGGTCTGTGTGAGTGTGTGTAGGTTCACACGACAAACAGGAAGTGTTTCATCATGAAAATGTGACTGTGTAACCAACAAGCTGCAGCTGCTGATGGGGGCTTGTGAAAACAAGAAAATATGAATTCATGTCAATCCATCTATCACCAGATCCCAGCTTTGCAGAGGACAATGATGATATTTAGTGTCTTCATCTGTCTTTCCTTGTCTCTTTTTTGGTCGGTAAGTGGCTGTTGTTTGTCATTTTTACCTTTTAGAGTCATTCGCCATATATTTCTGGTCACTGTCTGTCTTTTATATTTATTTATTTACAATTAGTTATCATTAGTGTGTTGTTCTATGCGGGTACATTTTGTCTATTTTTGACCTTCATGTGTCCGTTTTTGGTCATTGTGTTAACAATCTCTTTCTTCTTCGTGGTGGTTTTGCTCATTTGAACTAATCTGCCATATAAACAGCAAATATTACCACTAGCGTCTCACACTAAGGTGTTCGTTTATGGATCCAACCTCGTTCTTCAGTGTTACTGAGGTGCTGCTTCAGATCATTGTGGAGGCTGCAGCCTGCTGCTGCTGGACTGCACTGCATGAGACTGAAAGGTGTTTCCATTATTCCGTCCAGCAACACATCAGACTAAGAACAAAGCAGCGCCTGGTCTGGAGTCCAGCACTGATTTGTGGTCAAAGTGCCAGTTCTCAGTGAGTCTCAGCTGCTTGTCTTTGTCTGTGCAGACACAGACGTTATGTAACTGTCTTCATTAACACATGATCACAGACGAAGACTGGCGCCTACTGTCAGAACTGCTTCACGTTTCAATGCTATGTCTCTGCACCGTTTCAAAACAGTCATTATTCTCTGAAAATGCACTGAGCTCCGCTAAAGGACTTTTACTTCAAACTTTTGTCCGTGTAGGTGAGACGTGTAAAGTTATAAGTTTTTCCACACATCAACCACTCTATGTTTTACACAAACGTACAAAAATGTTTGTATAATTTCACATTTTAAGAACATACATCAGCATATTAAATTGAAACCTGTGACCTGTGGACAAACTCATCTTCCTGTGTCCTTCTCTTTCTGCTGCCTCCCAACAATAAGCTTCTGTCAGTTTTCCTGCAGCTCTGATAAAATCTGAATATCTGATTACTGAAGCTAAAGTTCAGCCACCAAACCACCCAAACCAAAACAGAGCTCGCCACCCTCAGGTTGGGGCCAGGTGTGTCTGTGCTGTCTCACAGGAGACCATAAAGGTCCAGGTTCAGATGGGTGGGGTGAGGGTGCGGTTTGAGATTTTAGCTTTGATTCTGCTGTTCTAATGTCACCCAGGAGACTGTGTGAACTCCAGCTGCAGCCGTAATTGCAATAATCTATGAGTCAATGAACTAAAGTAATTCGACTTTTTGTTCCAGCGCAAATGCGAAACATTTACTAAATTTCATGCTTTTTCATCTGAGATCAGAGAACGAGATCTCACTTCAGAAAAATCTGCAGTGAAACACACCAACAGAAAGCTGCACTTTTACACTAAAAGTTTCCAGTGGGGATCAGCAACAGAAGCTACTTCCACACACTGGGTCGCTTTCGTTAGAGGCATCTTGTTGACTTAGGCAGCTTCCTCAGGCGTCTTCCTCACACGTTTACCTGAGCCAAACTTGATCACTGTGCACAAGCTGCTTTTGGTTTTTACTGATAAGAGACATTTACCCAACCAGCTGGTGAGTAACAGGTAAACACCAGGCTGAATTTTCCAACTATGTGACTGTAACCCGAAGGCAGCTGGGTGGTGTCTTATGTGCAGGAGCAGGTGGCAGCTGAACAACAGCACATGATGTGTCTTGCTGCCATAAACGTGATGCTGACAGATGTCCTGAAACGTGTGTGTGTGTGTGTGTGAGTCGCTGGGCTGCAGTTCCTGATGTTTCCCATTGAGCCAAGTTCATCCCTCATCTCTGGAGCTGCAGGTAATGTTACACAGACACGTGCACTTGCGAGGACAAACTCTTGGAGCTCTGACTGACCTTCTTGCAGTTTGAACTGCACGACATCATTTCAGCATCACCATCGTGATGTGCACATGTGCAACAGGTTTTGCAGATGGCAACAAAAGGAAAAATCGCTCATTTTCCATTTTCCATGACTAATCTGCCTGTGCTTTTAATCTGCCAAACTTAGACGTCTGCTTATGCTGCGTGAGTTTCTGAGTGGTAGACACTCTCTGATTGGTCACAGTTGCAGGAAGTGCAGAGATGTTTGAGGGGAAGTATAAGGATCATTTGTTGAGATTTGACTTTTTTCCAAAAGAAGAAGAGAAGCTGTCTATAAACAACCTTTGGACTGTGTACATTTTTATTTCAGCAAGAACTGCCAAGGTGCCTAAAGCTAAAAGTAGTAAAGTGAAAGGTTGTGTCCACTTGGGTAAAAGCAACACAAATACTGAATTACAAATACACACTTTGCACGAAAGTCTATTTCAGACAAGTCCCCCCCCCCTTTTCTTTTGCTTCTCCCTTTTTTGGGAGGAACAGTTTGTGTAAAAAGCACCAACACCTGATGTTTAGTATAAGTTTAACACCTGGAGTGAATTTCATTACATCTGGCACAAACGTCCACCAGGATGAACTGATTAGATCATGACGCACTAAGTAAATGTTACTTTAAAGCAAACTTTTATCCAAAAAGGAGGTGCCACGATTAACTGATTGGAGATGGAGATGTGGATAAAACTGCAGAAGGCTCCTAGAGAAATGTTTATTAAGATACTTTTGAGTTTCGTATGTCACTGTAAAAAGTGCAGTATTATTTCAATATCATAAAGTAAATTAATATGTTAAATAAAATCAACTCTGATGTGTTTTTCTGTAGAAAGCAGGCGTCAGTACATAAAGTACTGATGGGGCTTTCTATTGTTAATTTGGCCCAAATTGTCTTATTTGTACATTTAATATGTGATACTTTTACTTCTTCAGGCCTGTGCAAACTCCAGGATTTGTTTTACTATGAGATCACAGTGACATTTTTAGAGAGTAAATGAACTTGAAGGTAGGAAGAAGTAGGACATTTGGTTGTGCAGGGAGTCCAGCTAAAGACCAGATGAAGATGTTTGTGCTTCTTTAGTCCCTCTGTCAGTTTGTTTATCGTTACCTGGTGAACCCTGGTGAACCCTGGTGAACCCTGGCTATCCCCAGCCACTCCAGCCTCCTTATCTGAAGTGCAGTCATGGGGCCATGTGTACAAATATGCCAGATTATGCCATAGATTACTCTGCTATATTTAGAGCCGAGAGCAGCAGATTAAAGCTGGTATCAACAGGCCTGAAGCTACAGTTTGCTGATGTGCAGAGTCATGAAAGAACGTGTGTGAAACATGGTCCATAAGACTCATGAGAAACTGCATCAATGCTTAAAAAGTGAAGAACAGTCAGTCTTCACTTGAGCTTGTTCATCTTTCTTTTCTTTCTTTCATGCTCTCGATGTGTCTAATCAAGCTGTGGTTGATGGTTCAGACCATTTTAATGTTCAGGGTTTTTTTTAAATGGAGATAAATAAAGTCCGTCTCCAGTCAACAACCTGTGGTTATTAGTACTTTGTGTGTTTGAGCAGAAAAATGTATGTGCAGAGTTTGACACTGGGACTTTAAAGTGTTCCAGTCATTGTTGGTAACTTGGTGACTACACACAAACTGTTATTAGAGCACAGTTCTTTTATGGGACTTATGTGTGGTTTCTTTACAATATGAGCTTTAGTACTGAAACGTCTGCAGCCGGCTTCACGACGTCAACCGTACTCTGAGCCAGAAACAGGATCCCAGACCCAGCAGCCCTGTGTGTGCGTGTGTGGGGATTATTAGCTGATGTGAATGTAAACGGAGTTGGAAACTCGTGTGTGGATGTGAGGGTTGCCGCCCCCTGGCCTACTTCTCCAGAGAACACTATGTTCTTAAAACACTGATCTCATGCAGGGACAGGCACACACACACACACACACACACACACACACACACACAGCATGCAGAGTCACATGTCTCTGCATGCTGTGTGTAAAGGCTGCTCATTTTCTACAAACATGCGCAAGTAAACGAGTTAAAGAGGAAGTAGTCGCCTTCACACGCACACAACACATGTTGGTACACAAGCACACACCCACACACACAAACACACACGCATCTGTCGAGGTGATGAATTCGACACTGCCATCACTCCTGGCTCCTGAGCTGGATGTTTTTTCCCCTCAGTCATTACCAATATGTGCTGCAAGTCTGTGCTGCTCAGGTCGACGTTTGAAACTTTGTGCTCTTTGTTGAGCAGAGTAAAGCACAACACAAACACATGATTACTGCAGGACAGTGGGATCACATGCAAAGAGAAAGCTGAGGTTCAATTGTTACACGAACAATTGTCGAAGTATTTTATTTAGTTTCTGTGAATGATTTCTCGATTTGGTCACCTGACAGTCGGGACGTGATCCCACTAACAACTCTGCGTCCTCCTTTAGTCAAAAGTACAAACTTGATAGTGATGGATTAGTCTGGTGGTAACTTACTTTTTCTCCTACTGACAGTGTTTTATTGTCATTGTGGAGATGAATGAATCCATCCTCAGACCTTTTCTGTTTCTGTTCACAGCTATGCTGATGACACCCTGCTTAATATTTACCTAAAACTAAATAACTAGGGTAATTTAAAGACTTTGAAGGGCTGTTAAGACGATTTTCATCTCAACAAAACTGAGTCACAGATTTTCATTTGTCATCCCTGTGAACCAACCACTTGTTGATAACGTAAAGAAGGTAAAACAGTACACAACCGTGCCCATCGTTGTGTTACCTGCTCTTGCCGGGCTACTGTGCAGACAGTTCGGGGAGACGACGCTCGTGTGTACGGAGGTGGAGGCATGGTTGCTGAGGTCCATCACCGAGGGCGCCGGCGTGGGTGGTGCCGTCGGCATGATCGGCGGCTGACGTTGTGGAGCATGTGGTTGATGCTGGTCATGGCGGTGGTGGGAGGGGCTGGAGGGGATGCCGTTCTCTGACAGGAACTCTTCCAGGTCCATGTACTCCAGCTGGAAGGTGTCTCCGTCATAGGGCAGAGTCTTGTCCCACAGTGTAGGGCCCAGGAAGGCCGACTGGGGAGCACTGCGCTCCTCCTCCAAGTTCTTCTCCTTCTCCTGCTCCTTGCTGAAAGCTGCGAAGGACAACAGTAGGATTCGGTCAGTACTAACCCAAAAAGAAAATGCTTCAGGTTCAGGGTTACAGATTATAATGTGCTCTCTGGACTTTCTGACTGGCTTGGTGATAGAAGATATTCTGATATTCAGAATGTTCTCTTTGCATCCATAGCTCTTTCTGTACATGCACAAGCAAACAACTGATACAAGGTTCCAAACTAAACTACAAAAAATTTCTCATCCCCCTACAACACAGCACTTTTCTGATCTCACATCCTCCATCTGCAAGACAACACCAGTGTCACTGAGTGATTCAAATGATTTTTTTATTTTTTACAATTTCCACATCTAAGGTTAAAGTTTGGTAAAGCTGAGATACAAAAACTACTTTGGTGTCTCTGAGAGCTCACAGCACTGCAAATAGACAAAACACAAGCTAATTAAAAAAAATGAATTCATCGATTTGAATACACAGGTGCAGTATTAAGAAACACGCTTTTTAATTTGCTTGAGTTTTGTCTATTTGCAATGCTGTGAGCTCTCAGAGACACAGTAGTTAGGACACAATCCTACTAATTAGTTACATAAAGTAAAAGAAACTTCAACTGTTGATAGAAAACAGAAACAGGAACACTGGGTCTCCTGTTTCAGGCTTTGCTGACCCATCTGTCCACTCTGTCTTCTCCTAGGTGAGTTAAAGAAAAATTGAAGTACATACGTCTAAATCTTTTCAGTTTAGACCACAGTGTTTTTCTAATGTTAACAATGTACTGTGACAATCTAAGCACAACTGTAAGAACTGTAAGTACACTGCATTCCGAGAAACAGGATCTTCTGCATTTAAGATTTTTTGTCTGGGAAAATTTTTCTAATGTTTTTCTACTAATGTTTCCAAATGTATTTGTGTTTGTGCTTTAGTTATGTAGGAAGGTGATATGTAAAAGACAGCGTTGGGTCATTTCTGCACATGATGACAACATTTTTAAATCAGCTTCAAAATGTTTCCTAACATGGATCAGAGCTCACGGATGAGTTTTATTTTTTTTAATTTCTTAGTAGCTGTGTTAATTACAGTGCACATGTTGGATTCAAAGACCCAAAGAAACGGTGGACAAGCTTGTTCCTTATTTGCATCATTGTTAAAGCAGTAACTCTATTTACTCTCACTCTGTCATTCTGAGTGTGACCCGCTCTTATTATGTTTCCTTAAATAATACGATGTCTGATGACATCTGACAAACATCAGATGTCCAAATCTCTTACATTACTTTAATCATTGCTCGTTCCTAGTGATGACAGAAACTGATATTTCTGGTCTGTCCGGCAGCTCGTGAACACCCTCCCTGCTCTGAAAAGTTTTTGCGGGAGGCGCAGAATTCACGGCGCACGGACAGCGCAGCCTCCTTTACGCACAGCTGGAGAATATTGAAGGCGCAGAGAAACACTGATCGTGATTATGGCTCTAACGCACACATAAAACTAACACTGACACAGTAACTTCACCTTCATGATGCAGCGGCAGCTTCATCGGGTTCTCCAGCAGAGACTTGAGCACCCCGTGCGTCGCCGGAGGCAGAAAACTTGGATTGAGCGGGATGGGATGTCGGCACATTTTCTCCATCACGCCTCCTTGCATTGGGAGCCGAGGATCCAACCAAGCAAAGCAACGCAGAAACCAACACTTTGAGCAATGAAATCAGGCAGAAAAGGCTGAGGTGGTGGGAGTCCTCTGCTCTGTAGCTACATGGGGGGGATACGCGCAGGTGAAGCTTTTAGAATAAAAGTGTGTGAGAGTAAAAACAAGAGCTGTGGCAGACCGGGCTGCAGGAGGCGGACAGACCGATCCGGATCCCATGTGTGAGGACGGAGGGCTGCTGACGTGAAACCGGGAGCCAAACTCCCGCCTCTCCCTCTCCACACCCCTCCCTCCCCCTCCCTCCCTCTTGACAGCGCTCAATACAGCATCAGAGCAGGATTTTCTAACCCTCTGACAAACATGGACGGGTTATGAAAAAATGGGTCGCTGGCCACAGGCAGGTAAAAGTCCCCACCACCCCCACCCCAACCAGACCACCAGACTGCTGTATCTTCATCTGAGCTGTATCTGGTCCAGGGCCCCCCTGACCTGTGAGGCCCCTGACCTGTGCACAGTTTTACTTTGGCAGAACTGGTGCAAACACCTGAACTCTTTACTGTTTGATGGAGAAAAAGGTGAAATACTTTTCATCCACGTTGGATGAAAAGTATTTCACCCAATTCTCCATCTCGTAACTAGTTTTAGGGCAGGAAATCAGCCTGGAAACCACAGAACGAACATCACCGTCCATGTGACATCGAAATAATCAGGTTCAGTTTCAGTAACCATGTCAGGACAAACAGCTGTCTGCTGTCCACATCATCATAAACATCAAATAAGAATAATAATTTTAAATACTGCAACTGAACCACATGACAAGAGCATCAACATTCTGCAGACCCACACATTACATTTAATTTCTTTTTTAAAGTTATTTGAATGCTGATGAACCTAAACGTCACTAAGATCCACAAACACATCCATCTCTGTATTGTCCTGTAGTGTTTTCACTGTGTTTGTCATGGTGATGATGTCATAATGAGCATAAAAACATAACACACCTTTAATAAGTTTAAACACACTTTGTTTTCTTACTGGTTCCTTTATTTTTGATCCTTACTCACACACTCACTGAGCTGCTGCACAGAGGAATGCTGGGTCACATGAGTGGGCTGGCCTGACCTACTTTTGTCCAATCAGAGGCCGCCGTGTCCTCCTCTCTCCTCCCTCCTCTTCCCCCTTCTCCCCCCAGCAGCCTGGTCACATTGAACCTCATGTGCTATAGAGCAGGAGGAAAACAAATCCTGCAAAAAGGGAGGGGGGGCAAGGAGGGGAGAGGAGAGAAAACTAGAATGAGAGGAGAGGAAACAAGGAGAAGAGGAGAGGAAAGACAAGGAGAGGAAAAGTGAGGACGGGAAAGGAAACAAGAACAAAAGATAAAGGAAACAGGGAGATGATAGGAAAAAGGAAAGGAAGCAAGGAGAGAAGAAAAATCAAGGAGAGGAGGGGAAAGGAAACAATCAAAAGGAAATGAGATTAAAGGAAAATAGGTGATGAGAGGAAACAGGTGGGAAGAAAAAGGAGAAAGTGATGAGAGATGAGAAGAGAGGACAGGAAAGGAAACAAGGGAGAAAAAAAAGGGGGAGGAAGCATGGAAGGAAAACCAAAGAAGGAAAGGAGGTGAAAGACTCAAATAGTAATATTATTTGTAATAAATCTGTAATATTATTAGATTTCATGTCAAATCGTGAAACTGTGAAGAGAAAGACAGAGACTCAGTAAATTAGAGAGAAGTCTCCCTCCTCCGCTCCTAAGACAGAATCTAATCTGATAAAGTGGATCACAGAGTCCCCTTACATGCAGCAGCCAAACACCATATGTGACGATACAAAGACCAGAGTCCTCCGCTGCCTCGACAAATCCCCGGCAGCCTCGCTCTCATTTAAACTTCCTTAGCAACAGCGGTTGCTAAAGCACAGTGATGTTGTGACGACCTTTGTGAAAGAGAAAAGTAGGACAGGACTCAGACACGTCCGGGCATCTCTCTGACTCGTCTCTTTAACCTGCACTAAACGTTACACCTGCTCGGCCTCTGCTGTCGGTTCCGGTCTGAGGTCAGACCCGACAAGTCTACAGTCAACAGGGCCCCACTGAAATGTCTAGGCCCTGTCTCCTAAAAATAATAATACCTCTGCAGTGGAACTGCAGCTCCGATTCTGTCCTTGTAGGGAACATGATCAGTGGATGTTCAACGTCCAGGATCTCATCTGCACACAGGGTCAAATTTACGTTTTTCTGAACCAGCTCACGTTGTTCTCTAACCTGAACCAAGTGCTATGAGAGTCTAAGCTCAACCTGAAGAACTTTAAATATCACAGAAGAAGAACACCGATCAGTTTTCTCAGGTAGGACAGCATCAGCTCCAGCTCGTCTCGTAGTGTGGCCTGGTTCTGGAACACTCACTGAATAGCATTGGCAGCATTGCAGGGATATTAACTAAGTGTGCTGAGTGAGGCCAAGCCGAGAAAAGCACTGATTCCTGTTTGACCAGGAGGTTTATTAGCGTCTTGTTTCAGTTACACACTTTAAGGAAAGTCATCAATACGACACCTTTAGGTTTAGGAAAACAACTCTTTTGTTGCCTAAACCACTCTGGAGAATCTGGAGTTGAGCTAAGCTCTACCGTGGCTCCACCATCCACCCCAGCTCCCTCCTACACAGGCTGTTGCTGTTATGAAGCAGCATTACTCGGGAGTCAAAGACGGGCTAAACATGCATGCACACATTCAGCTGCTTGTTGCCGCAGTGACATTTCCTCTACGTCGCAAACCGTCACCACAGCTTGGACACTGTGACACTTCCAAAAGAAAAGTACGTACTGTTGGACCCAATACTTCTTTTGTTACAGTTACAGTAGTTACAGTTATAGCAGCCACCTTGGTGCTGTGACCTGGTTTCAGGGCCCACAGAGAGCCTCTCAGAAGCACCTTGTTGTAGTGCTGATTATTCCCTTTATTTCTCCTTCATCTTTTAGAGATTCTACAGTGAGCTGGCTATGACTGGTGGGTTCAACTGTTCCCAGAAACTCCTTCAGACAGAAACAGACTCCTGGCATTGTGGGGTAAGAGTGCAGCTGCCATTTTGGTGCCTGGTATAGGAAGGGGTGCAGTTTCAGGAGACGGATGCTGCCATGTATGTGGTGGTTTAGGTTGAAGGTGCTTGTTGTAATAGTTGTATTAGTGTTGGATTCACAACATATTTCTTCATTATTAGCTGACAAAACGTGTTTGACACGAATAAACGCCACATTTTCTGACCGGGGCTCTAACAGGGGTTACAAGGATCAGCTGAGGCTGATGTTTGTTCAGCTTTTGGGCCACAAAGAGTCTACTCTGAAACTTCCAGAGGAGTAAATTGGATTTTCCTCCTAAAACCATTTGGTCTAATTCGTGCTGAGAAGATCATTCGGAGGCTTGATACCACGAGAACTACAGTTACACACAAGCCCTCGATTTGTGGGTCACTTTTTTCTAGCCCACTGTAAACAACAACATGCTCATGTAATCCCAGCGTGAGTGTCGGGCCTGCAGCGCCCTCGTCTCATTACACAGTTCAAATGATAATTTACATAACCAAAGCTGGGCTGAATCAGCTCAGCGTTGACCTCCTGGTACTGCTTTAAGACTCAGTGGGCCCGAGCCAAGACCTATTCTCAGACACCCACTAAGACCTGGGCTCACAAAGAACTTCAACAAAAGAGCTGTAACGAGTCCTTTTGGGACTTTTGTTAAGCTCATCGTCAGTGACGCTGGTAAACGGGACAATCACTGACGAGCTGGGATCTGTTTGGGCTGAGCTTTCTAATCCGATCAGGACTGAGTTATTGATGCAGTCTGTGATTTCTCAAGGTTCAACAAAGGACAAGAGGCTTTGCAGGTTGTGTAACTTCTCTGCTGATTGGTGATGAATCATATTTAACATTTAATTTTCAGTTCTGAGTTTTATTTATTTCTTCTCTCACCAAGTCCATGTTCCACGCAGGGATTATGAATGACAGGTTAGCAGTTTTAGCCATATTTGGTGCAATAATTGATGAATAGACAGGTCCATACTTTTTACTTTATATATGTCTCCTTTAGGCAACATTAAAACACTCCATAAATTTCCACTGTTATGCTGATGATACCCAGCTATATTTATCTATGGAACCAGATGAAAATAATCAGTTAATAAAGCTTCAAGCATGCCTACAAGACATAAAGGCCTGGATTTCCCACAATTTTTTACTTTTAAACTCAGACAAAACTGAAGTCATAGTATTTGGGCCCAAAAATCTCAGAGATATGATGTCCAACCATATTGTTACACTAGATGGCATAAGTCTGGCCTCCAGTACTACTGCAAGGAACCTTGGAGTTATTTTTGATCAGGATCTATCCTTTAACTCACATATAAAACAAATCTCTAGAACAGCCTTCTTCCACCTACGGAACATTGCCAAAATTAGGAGCATCCTGTCTCAAAGTGATGCCGAAAAACTGGTCCATGCATTTGTTACCTCTAGGTTGGACTACTGTAATTCCCTACTTTCATGATGCCCCAGTAACTCCCTAAAGAGCCTGCAATGAATCCAAAATGCTGCAGCAAGAGTGCTGACTGGAACTAGCAAGAGAGATCATATTTCACCTTCACTAGCTTCTCTCCATTGGCTTCCCATTAAATGTAGAATAGAATTTAAAACCCTGCTTCTTACATATAAAGCTCTGAATGGTCAGGCTCCATCATATTTAGAAGACCTCATAGCACCATATCATCCCAGTAGACCAATTCGCTCTCAGAATGCAGGCCTACTTGTGGTTCCCAGAATTTCCAAAGGTAGAATGGGAGGTAGAGCCTTTAGCTATCAAGCTCCTCTCTTGTGGAACCAGCTCCCAGTTCAGATTCGGGAAGCAGACACCCTCTCTACTTTTAAGTCTAGGCTTAAAACCTTCCTTTTTAATAAAGCAAATAGTTAGTTATAGTTATGCTGCCATAGGCTTAGACTGCTGGGGGACCCATTCCCTAATGCTCCATTCCTCTTGACCTCTCTCCTCTCCTCTCATCCAGCAATTGTCACCATTGTATGTCATTAACTCTGTGTGTTCTCTCCCGTAGTTGTCTTTGTCCTCCTCTGTCTCCCTCTCTCTGTCCCTTTCTGCAGGTGTCCCCCGGCTTTGAAGCTGTGTGTCTTCCAGCGTGAAGCTACTGATCCTACCAATCTGCCCGATGTTTTGTTGTTGCTTTTGTTGCTCTGTTCTTTTCTCTCTCCCCTTTCCACTCACCCCAACCGGTCGAGGCAGATGGCCGTCCACCCTGAGCCTGGTTCTGCTGGAGGTTTCTTCCGTTAAAGGGAGTTTTTCCTCTCCACTGTTGCCTATGGCTTGCTCCAGGGGGAATTGTTGGGTTCTCTTTATATATCTTTATAATCTTGACTTTATTCTGTAAAGTGCCCTGAGATGACTTTGTTGTGAATTGGCGCTATATAAATAAAGTTGAAGTTGAAGTTGAAGTTGAAGTCCACAGCTCTGTGAATGACTGATGATGTTTCGTATTTAACCATCACAGAACTCAGCTTCACAAAGTTAAAATAAAAAACCCCAGACACCAAACAAGCCACCAAACAACTGAGAGATGAGAAGAAACTGAGCATCCTTCATATAAAGGCTGGGGTACTGTACTGAGGGGGCATGTGAAGTTCTGATGCAGCCCATCTGAGCTAGGTTAAGACACGTTTCAATTCCTGATCACTAGATTCTGATTTCCTGCTGCTCTGATTTGATAAAAAGTAAACTTTCATTTGCATTATCAACTTGATGATGCGTTATCGTATCGTAACACCTGTATCGTGATATGTAATAGTCAGTCAAGTACAGTGGGACCCCCGTACTTCGATATTTGAAAACAACAGCAATGATGTAGTATATAAAGTGAAGAGTCGTCATAGAGACGTGTTTGGGGTGGTTGGACAGACTTAGCCACAGAAGACCGAGGTTTGACTCAAATCAAATCAAATCAAACTATATTGTCCCAAAGGGACATTTGTCATGGACATATACCAACAGTAGGCACACTTGCTTACCAAACCTCGACAGGACGAGCAGTCTTCACATTATAGTACAGTTTTACAGTATTGTGCCCCTTTGTACATGCAGGTCATTGCAGTGAAAAACAATACAATGATTGGACAAAGTCTTAGCTCTTACTCAGAATATCGAGGAGACAACATATGAATCAAGGTTTATAACAAAGAAAAATGTTCCTAATTAAATACCCACTATAAACGAGATAAAACAATGTTAAAATAATGATAAAATAACAGTTGGTGTAGCAGAGAACAGAAAGCGTCCTACAGTACCTGCGACGTCCACGTAAGACGTCAAAGGACGTAAAAAGCAGCGATATTTGACGATACTGTGAAAAGTAACTATTTAGCTGCAGGTTGACTCTGAAACTCAACTGCTTGAAGCAGATTCAACAGTTTGGCCGCGTTTTGCATTTTACACATGAGCAACATTAAAGGTAAAAACAGCCCTGGTCACCAGCGTAGTGAAACACAAAGGAAAACGAGATCCAGGATTCTGCTGCGGACACATAACCAGACTTTGAAATAGACTCTGCCGCAAATGTGTCCAACAATATAAAATCAGGCACCCGGCCTGGTCTGAGTTTGTGTCGTTAGCGTGTCTGTGTGCAGCAGATATTTATAGCTGCACAAGAAGGAAAATCAATACTTGGGGCCCCAGGCAGAGGAATCTCAGCTCGGCCCGTCCACCTCCAGCCCCCACACCCACGGGAAAAAGCAGTGTTCACATCACACACTGCACTCAACACAGATTCAGCTTCTTCACAGGGACTTTTATTTTGTCAGTCTCTAACATCAGAACAAAAGTCAAGAATCAGTCTAAAAACAGGAAATGTAAAAAGTGTCGTTCTCTACGATTGATCGATCCTCTCTGTGACGTATCGCAATCCACTGATAATGACGGCTGTATTTGATGCAGCACAGACTGAACCAGTTCTCTGCTGCACAGGGAAGAATTCAGCTGTTCTGTTGCATTTTGGTCAAACAAAAGATTCTCAAAGTACCAGCAGCATAAACGTAACAGACATTTCTGTGCACGTGAAAGTAGATCCAAGCTTCTAATTTCCCTCATCGTTTTGTGTCTGTGCTGGCGTTGAATGATTAAAACAATTTTACCCATATGTACACATGCATTGTCGTCTGGACCTTCATCATATTGGTAATATTGGCTGCACTTTTATTTTGAAGGTTTAGTCTGTATGTGATCAGTTCTTCTGCTAAACTTTACTGCTAATCAATGGTGTTGTTCCTACACATGTGGACACATTCTGCTGCCGCTGCATCACCTTGTCCTTCTCTTCCCTGTGTGGCAGGAAAGCTGACGTCCTGATGACTGTGTTTACTCCCCCGTCCACTCTGGCAGAGAGGACAAGTACGTCTTGTTAGTTTGAACAAGCTTGTAGCAGCAAACATCAGGATTCATTGTGGACACTCACAATAGCGCCATCCTCTGAGAATGTCTTCCTCTTTGCTTGGAAGACAAACACCCAGACTCTTCCACAGCGTGAATAACATAAAAGTGCAGCTTAAACCTAAAGAACCAGAGACGATTATAACAGAAAGTCCAGTCCCAAAGGCGGACGTGGGATCGTGGCCTGTGTGCATCACGGAGACCTTAAGTTCCCTTCGTGGACTTCCTGCATCAGCTGTGCACGTCCTCGGACGTCACAGCTGTGTGGAGGAGGGATGCAGTCCCACATGTGACACCAGAGCTCATTTGGCGAAAACTGTGATGGAGCCTATTCGTTGACAACCAAGTTTTCATGATGAGGCTAAAACAAAAGCCGTAAACTTCTTGAGTGATACAGTTTCCACCACCACTTAAACTATTCAGCTGCTTGACCTGAAGCTTTCTGAATTTCTCTCTTTCTGGAACAAAATGTACCAGATGAGAATTGGATAAGACGACGAGACTGTGAAGAAAGTGCAGCAGCAGCTCGACATTAAAAAGGTCTGAAAGAAAAAGATGCAGTAATACAGTTTCTGCATAATCGCTACTTTTTGTTGTACTCTTACTCTTGTACTTTTACTTAACACTTTGTATGCAAGACTTGGTAAAACTTGATATTTCTACTTTTACTAGAGTAAAAGTACTTCATGCACCACTGGACACAGATCCAAAATAAGAACCAAGTTTGTGAAGATTCACGTTAGTTTATTTTCATTTGGGCTCTTGAACAGGTTCTATTACAGTAACTTCCTGTTTACACATCAATGCAGAGTCGGAACAATCAGGGACATTTCCAACGTTTTTAAAAGAAAAGCAGGTGTGTAAATAACAAAGAGGAATCTGCTGCAGGCTTTTACATCTCTGTCTCTATGGATGGGCTGGGTCGGCGGTCCATCAGCTCTGCATCCCGCTCTCCCTCAAGCTGTAAGGAGTCTGGAGGAGGAAGGGAAGGAGGAGGCCCCAAGGTGGTGCTGCTCGTCACAGGGAGGCTCCACGATGTCGTCTGGGTTATGTGACTTTGGGTCAGAACAAAAATACAAGAGGTGACTGATTTCATAGAGCAACAGCTGATTCCACTGCCTCAAACGAATCATTTGTGTCCTCAGATGAGCACATGTCCTCTCACACATCTCTCCGGAGTTGGTGGGGACCAAACCCGGAGCTACAAGTGCAGGACCATTGGGCTTGAACTCATCATGTGGACACAAACATTAATATTATTAAAAAGAACAGTGGAAACGCTGAATGTGATCTGCTTTGGCTTTGACTTATGAATTAGGGCCAGTAACTGAATGAAGCCTGAGGTATTAACCCAGGTGAGGCTTGAACTCACGTCAGGATGTGGATCAGTAAATCCAAGGCCCACACTAATTATTTACTCTACTGGTTATTGGAACAAAGTGTCACAGTGCTGAGGAAATATTGTTGCAGCAAAGTACTGCATTAGAGAACTGTGCAGGTAGAGTCACAGTACTAGTACTGACTGGTACTGCTTGGAAAAACTTGGTCTGGTTTAAGTCTATTGTATGTTTCTGGGGGTTCTGGGCCTTTTCTTAGAAGTTCGTCCATGCGTCTGAGGTTGTTTCTATCTCTCTGTGAACATGTTGCATCTTTAGCTGCGGTCAAACTACAAATGACAACAGTAACTTAAGAGGCTGTGGATGCCGGACCTCTGGGCCCCCTGGACTCGCGCCTGGTAGACCTGGTCCAGGTCAGTAACCCGCCAGTGTGTCTGCGAGTATGTCTGAGCTCTTACTTGATGTAGTACCTCACTCCCTCTGCAGTGTAGGCCTCCTCCCAGCCGTAAGGAAGACCTGCAGGGGGAGAAAAAACCATCATGAGACCATCATAATTAATGTGGTTTGATCATGTGTAGCTTCTTGGATTGAAGACATATTGAGGTCAGGAGATCACCCACACACCCACAAAGATCAGGCCTGGTTTTTCCCGAGGAGCTCTGCTGATGTCTTGTGAGTCTGACTGGACTTTTCTACAATCATCCCTTCACTTACTGTACAAGATAAAAAGTCTCTTAACCCTGTTTCTGAGAACAAAAGCAGCGAAGCTTCAGCTGCTGCCCGGTGTCACATGCTCAGAGAAAAGAAGATCACAGGATATACAATATACATGCAAATAAAACTCTGATCCACAGATGTCACATTAACAGGTCCAGACTTAAATTTTATCAATTTCTTAAATTCCACTTCCTGTCTCAATAATTTGCGCTGACTACAAACACAGGTCCAGATCCTGGATCAGACTGGCTGAACTTTGCTTAATGAACTTCCAGCTGAGGTTTTGCAGTTTTGTGCTCAAAAACCAAAGTGGACACATTAAATTGACGTCATTACACTTTGTCTCATCCCAAGTTTTGTTAATTTTCTAAACCCATTTATCATTTTAGGGCAATTTTAACATTTTCAGCAAACACTTCTGTGGGTCGTATGAAGGAGAAGAGTCCACAAACCATCAGTGACAAACTACCACATATTTAGTTTTTAATGAAGTGAACAGTCCCAAAGAGGTTTTTAGTTTAAAGACAAGTGAACGCATCTTTCTCAAACGCTGTGAGCGTCTGAACCCAAGCACGAAACACTTTAACTAGTGTAGTCAGACCTGCTGGGTGTTGGTTGTAACTCTGTGTGAGTCTCTTTGCTGTTGTAACAAATACTTTTGACCTGGATTATTGATGAAACCTCTGGGAGCTCAGTGTTTTTAGTATGTGGCCACATCTGCACAAAGTTGTGTGAATCTCTTGGTCGAACACGACTGAACCATAACACTCAGATATGGTGTGTGTGTGTGTGTGTGTGTGTGTGTGTGTGTGTGTTTCGCATGCAGCTCACACTGACACACACACAGTTATAAGCCCACATGCATAAACACTCTCGTACAGATACACACTCTGACTCAGTCATCTCAGTCTGACACACATACCCAGCATGATAAAAATGTGATGATGTCCTGCAGTAGCAGTCGCATGCAGCTTACACTGACTGCATCACACACACACACACACACACACACACACACACATGCAGTAGAAATGCAGCAGTAAACACGCCTCTCCCGTGTGCACACACATGCACGGCCTCTGCAGAATGATGCACAGAAATCACCGCGACATGTTGGGAGATCTTCACACTCAGCCACTGCAAAACATGTGATGAGCTTCAAGGGGTTTTAAGTGTTTCCCTCGGTTGAAAAACACCAGGCTCTGTGATCCAGTCTAATGGGTCGACATGATTTAACGTTATTGTTGGTAATTTGTTGCAGTTGCTTGGCAACTCAACCCCCCCTCATGTCTCCACAGACGTGCAGGTAACCACTATAACCCAAACGAGCTGAAATGACTTGGACTCATTTCCCCATCTGATACAAGCTCGGGCACAGAAAACTCAGGGGCGTTTCAAACAGAGCTGATGTACGATGGTTTGAATCCCTGGCTGGCAGCCGCCTCTTTGCATGTTCCCCCCGTGCTTGTGTGGTTTTCCTCCAGCTTCCTCCCACAGTCCAAACACATGCATGTTAGGTTCATTGGTGACTCTAAACTGCCTGTAGGTGTGAATGGTTGTCTCTCTGTTTCCCTGAGACAGACTGGAGACCAGTCCAGATTGGACCTGCCTCTCATCCAATAACAGCTGAGAGAGACTCCAGACCCCCATGACCTTGAACAGGATAAGCTGGTGGAAACACTGGAAACATTTTCTTAGGACTTAATAAATAATTAATAAAGTTTCCAACTTATTTTTGTTGTGTTGAGATAATGTTCCAACATTTTCCAGCTTCAACAATTATAAATGTGTAGATTAATGACAGAACAGCTCAGACTTGTTGGTGATTCACTGATCTGGAGGAAGAGAAAGTGTTAAATATGATAAAATATCATTCAGATTTAAACGGCAGCTGTTTCTTTAAAACTTAACAGATATAATCCTGTGTGCAGGCAGAAACATTTCTCCAGCCCTGATTTCATGAGTCTCCTCTTTTCAATAAAGGTTCAGACTCTCGCTCTGTGTTACTGTCGGTTTCTGATTGGTTCCTATCGAAACAATTATTTGCAGTCCTTTCATCTTTTAAAGGCTCAGTCGGTGTGTGTTCGCCCAGTGCAACAGTTTGACCTCAATAATCGATCGATCAGAATCAAAAATATTAACACGTGTTAATTTTCACTTGGAATATCTACTGTTGTGTGTGTGAGTGGACAGTTTTAAGGATCCAGACAGAGACAGAGACAGAGACGCTAATTTGTGCTGGTGCGGCTGTCATAGCAACAGAAACACAAAGAAACTGGTACGACATCAGCTGCTGGACCGAGTGTGAGACAAGAATCTCTCAGCTGATTCAGTTTCACTGTTAGAAAGCAGACATGGAAAGACGACGTCTGGAAGAATAATCTGTGACATTATTCACGGCTTCGCTCGGTGAAAACTTGTTACTGTTCAAACTGTGAAGCTCAGAGATGAAGATTAAATATGAACCAATGAGACTGGAAACCTCGGTTTTTTATTTTAGGACATTTAGGAAAACAGTAAAGATGCAAACCCAACTTTGCAGAGATGGTAAATAACAAGTACTGCATTTTTCAGGTACTAGTATGCAGTATTTTCCGCTTTGTTACTTTTACTCCATTACATGTCAGCATTTGTACAGCACCCGTCTACAGCTGTGGGGGTATTTAGCCCTGTCCTTTCTGCAGAGAAGTCACTGGAATCTCTGAACCTTTTATGAATTTTTAGTCCTGTAGATGAAGAAATCCTGACACAATTGTACTCAAGGTGCTGAACCAGCAGTTTTTCACAAATCTTCAAATCATCAGTGCAGCTATTGGAGATGAAGTCCAAACTACACACAGCAAACACCTCCTGTTGGTCATTAGACTGAACCACTGTTCAGTGCAGACCACATGACCTGAAGTGATTAATACCTGGAAGACGCCATCAGTCTACAATTGGAGAATCAAACTGCATCAAGATGATGTTCAGTCAAGGGTTCAACACACAGTCCAACCTGACACATTTACATCATGTTCAATTGCTTTAAAAGGGAATTTTAAAAAAAGAACTTCCATAGAGATTCTCCACCTCTCAATGCTCCTGTTAGACTAAATGGAAGGAATCTGAATTGAGTGCGTGTATGTTTCAGCCAATGTATCAAATACTTAGAACATGTGTAAATGACTTTCATTAGAACAAAAAATAGAACTTTGTTCTGTCTGTCGAAGTAACTGGGCAGATTCCTCAAACTAAACCAGTTAAATCTGAAACATTCTCAGTTTCTTTCAGCTCAGTCGCCTACAAACCACATTCTGTTCTAACTGCATTATTCATGTCCAGAGTTCAGCCGGTTCGTACAGTTCACACTCACTGATGCTTTGAGTCTTTATCAGGCAGTTCTCTCTCTCATATCCGCCAGGTGACAAAGATCTTTAGCAGCAGTGGGAATTATGAGAAAAATGTAAAAGCCTGTTCTGCAGATTACAGTCGATTACAAACATGTAGTTTGATCTGATCCCACAGCAGATTTCCAGTCACATCCAAACCTCACTTTCGGTTTTCACTGCACAGTTTAAACCTGCATTTCTTCAGAGATCTGTCACCGAGAGCAGCAGTTACACATACACTAACCGGCCACTTTATTAGGTACAGGTGTACAATTTAATACAGCAGCTCTGCCATGAATTCTACTTTCACAATGTTGCAATTTCTCAGTTTTGAGGTTGAAAATTCTGTTTATTATTTAGGGGGAAGCAGGAAGTAGAGTCATGCTTGAGTGCATTACAGAAAGAGGTGGTTCTGATGTTTTGGATGATTTTTTAATATTTCTAATTAAAATAAGGTCTGTAGTTGACACAAGCTCAGGAGATTTACTTTTTATTTCAGCACAAACAATAACCACGTCATTTATGCTTTCGGAAGTTTCCACGTGTCCTACAAACGTAGTGGCTAACAAGTGGCGACATCATCACGCCAAACAGCTGTGTTGTGTTTAAACTCTCAGTCTCTGGCCACGTCAGGTCACACTAAGGTTAATTATGAATTAGAAGTGTAGTGATGGTGACGTAATCGTGCAACCGTCGTGTAGGTGCAAACGCAGCTCTGCTAAACATCACAACCTCCAAGTATTATCCTCTAGTTTCTGGATGTGATGAGAGTCACTGCTACTAAATGAGAAGGAGCTGCTGAAAGCTGTGACTTTGACTGTGGAACATGATCCGGACTCGTCTGAAAAATGCCGGCTGTTAATGTGTTTAACAAACAAACACTGATGTATCTCAAATGTATTTTGGTGGGTGTACAGGAGACAGATGCATATGAATGTAATTCATAGGAGACATGGTTGTCGTGGCAACAGTGTCCGAGTTACAGCTCGAAAAGTGAATGAACGGGAGCGATTCATCCTGCTGATTGTTTCTCATGCAATCTGTCAGACGCTTTGTGTTTGTGTTGGCAAACAAACAGGGAAGAAAAAGTGCTCTGCTGTTACAAGCTTTATGATTTTGAAGCGATGCCTGTATCCAGCCAAAGAGGCCTGCAATAACACACACACAGAGACACACACGAGATGTGGCCCCTGGATCAGACTGACCTACTTTCCATCTGTGCCGTGACTTGCTTTCATCCGTCTTCATTACCTCTGACAGGATGCTGTGGACGATGGAGGACGCTCGCTCACGCTGCCTCTGATCCCAGATCACGGCTGTTAATTATGTAACTAAGCACTCGTCCTCCCACTGATGCTCTGATGGAGGGAAACTAGGTGACTGTGTCAACAACACACATCCTGCCTCCTGAACCATCATGAAAGTGATAACAAATATGTAAAAACACTAAATGCATAAATGTGTCCATGTAGAATAATCATTTCAAGCTTCCTGAAAAAGCTAATGAGCAGCCAGTAAATACAACAACAGCACGTTGGCCTAAATCCTGAGTATTAACAGACCTGCTCACACTCCCAGGTTTCCTGAACTACCCTTGAGGGCTCCCAGAACCACATCCCAGCCCTGTGTAATTACTGGGAAAGTCCGAAAGTGGAATCTTCCCTGGTTTGTTGGGAAGCTCTGAACATAAGGTGCAACCACAGAAAGACCCTTTACTGGATGTGGTCCTAGGTCCAGTCCCACACAAACTCTGGAGCATGTAACGAGTGAGTAATCCAGCCCAAAGCAGCAGGTTTTGGAGTTGACAGCATATATTCTTATGAGTGTAGTAGTTTCAAGAAGCTTTTTTTTTAAGTGCATTCAGCATCAGATGAAAGAGAAAGTGCTCATTGTTCAGATGTTCCAGGTTTTGTCCACCGGCACAGGATGGGATCTTCTTCCTGTGTTTATCTTCTTTTCCCTCCCACAGATCTGTTTAACTACTGGGCAGATTATATTTTCAGGTGAGTTGTGATGCATTTGGGATTTTCTCTGAGACAGGAAACTCAACCAAGGGGAAATCAGACCAACTATTCCACTTATCCAGAGCGGAATAAACTCTCAACTTTAAAAAACACAGAGCACAGAATAAATTCTGGAAATCCTCCAAACTCTCAGGACCTGACTTGTTCAGTCAAGGTAAAGTGCAGCCAGACTCTCTAGTCTTCCCTCTGAACTACCCAGCAACTGTTTAAGGCCAGTTCATAGCTGCTGTTTGCTAAACACAAACTTACACTAGAGATGGACACATGAACACGGCAAGAAGAGTTAGTTTGTTGTATCGGACCGATCAAACAGTCAATGTACTTTCTGGTGCCCTCCTGGAAATTCCTCCAACAACAGGTTCAGCTTTGCTTTGTGTACTTGTACTGCTTGGAGGTGATTTAACATGTAGCCAGGTCACAGGTACAGTTTGTTATCTTGTTCACATCATACTGCAGACCAGAAGGGTCTCGAAGGAGCTGCTCAAGAGAAAACTCTGGAAAAACTTCATGAATGTTTGGATCTGAAATTTAAAGCAGAGCTGAACGGCATTTTTTGAAAATATCTGCTTCACCTATTCAATAGCTGAATTCGTTTTTCTCCTTCATTTCATTTCAGTTGTATCAGTCACACTCCATGTTGGTGACTAACCCCCAAAACTTTTCCATGTGCTAACGTCTGTGAAATCATTTAGAAATATGACTACATTTGACATAGTTTAAGTTTCGAGCAGCTGCTTCTCTTTACAAAGAAGAAGTCAGGATGTGGAGACAGTTTGTGTCAGACAGTTTACTTGGAAAAGGACAAAAGGCAGAGAGAAAATCATTTAAAGGGTCCATTCAGATTGGAACTGTCCTGTGACTGCAGAGGTCTCAGTGTTTCTCCTCGTGTACTCTTTAATGATATTTGTAGATGTTTTGTTGGCTAATCTACTGCACAAACACAAGCATTCAGCCCCTCAAACACAAAGTTACTCAGTGATCACATGATATCATAACGCCGACTTGCTGCTTGCTGATTTGATGACGGCATTTGTGATGGTAAAGAGACAGAGGCTGGGTAAAATTTAAAGGACTACATCAACATTTTTGGAGTTTTGTCCATCGTTTTACACCAACACTGAGTTCACTGAACACGAGACGTCAGCCGTTAAAGTTAACTCCAGCTTCATTTTCCCAGACAGGGAAGCTGCTGTTTTGGAGCTTTTTATTTTAAATAAAAAAAAAATTGCAAGAATTTTAGGAAGCTCACACTTATTTATATTTTAACAACAAAAAACTGAAATATGTTATATTGAAAAACATGTATATGTCTACATTTATAAAATATATGTTTTAAGATTTCTTCTATTGTTCCTACGGGGGGGAGGTCTGATGGCTCAATGGGTTAAGAATCAGGTTGGGATGCAGAAGGGATGAAATCCCACCCCACCCAGCGTTGCCCCGCCCATCCAAGGGCCACCCTGGTGGTGGTCCCAAGCCTGGACAAAATGGGAGTGTTGCAGCATGAAGAGCATCTATAGCTCATGTCAAGCCGACATGCAGAACACATTGTGCTGCGGCCGACCCTGAAAGGACAAGTCAGAATCTTTGAGCTTCTATTGTTCCTACAAAATAACTTTGTGACAAAAATTTCAACATTTTGCGAATAAAATATACAATCTAACAAAAATACTTTTAATGGTAAATGTTCTGCACTTATATAGCACTTTTCTACCTATTGACACTCAAAGTGCTTTACACTGCTTCTTATTTACCCATTTACACTCACAATCACACACACACACACACACCGATGGGGGACAACACTCACCGGGAGCAACTAAGTTGGGGTTCAGTGTCTTGCTCAAGGACACTTCGACATGTGACCGGAGGAGCCGGGGATTGAACCAACAATTGTGAGATTGGTGGACAACCGCTCTACCTTCCTGCACCACAGTCGCTTGTTTTGTTTAATACTATTTTGCCTATTTTTTTAAACATTCCTATTCTTTGAAACACTGTAATTAAATTTCTTTGTTTTTTCCTCTTTTACTACTAAAGCGATCAACCAGTCCAGTGACTTTACATTTAGGGAAACTGTCATAAAAGCTGAAAGTTACCTGGTAGTTTAGGTGATTCAATGGGCCAAACTTTTAAATGTTCATGTAGTCCTTCAGCTTTACAGTGACCTTCTTCCAGCTTCCAGTGTATTAACAAAACCGTACTGAAAGTTTATCTCAACATCAACGGCCACATTTTACACTGGAGTAAAGCAAAAGTTCACTATCTTTTGAATATTTAGAGAATGTGCAGGAAATGCACAATCATAAATGGTTCATGCAGAGGTTAAACATGAGTCCATTGCTAACAAGTACTGAGGAGATGAGGAGCTGTTGGGGAGGAGAGTGTTCGGATTCACAGGTGGCTGCAGATTTCCTGCTGATGTCTCAGAGCCTCGCTGTCCTCATACAGCCGGGTCCTCTAGAAGGTCAGCACTGAAACGGGGAGGACAGTCACTCACAACAGCAGGTCGATAGGATCAGTTCAGCTTCATCCGGTGGTAGTCGCATGCAGGGCAGCACAGAGACAGAGAGGAGGAGGAGGAAGACATGCAAACCTGCATGCGTGGAGGTGATCACTTACAGTCGACCTCCAGGATGGCCCTGACAGTCCGTGTGAGCTCCTTTGCCTCCTGGGCCAGCGTGGCAGTCGTCCAGGGAGTCTTCTTGTAGCGAGGAGGGGGGCCTTGAGAGGATGCCCCGACCTTTACATCTCCAGAGCTGCAGACAGAGAGGAGGACGAGTCAGCGGGGAAAGACTATGACAACATTCAGGTTCCACAACATTGTGATTTTGGCCTGGGAGAAGATTATAGGCCCTAGTGAGATGCTCAGTAGATACATTTACCAGATAACCACAAAGTACAAAAAGAAGTATGTGAACAATGACACAGCCGTTTTTAATGCATACTCGTTAATAAAAAGCTAAAATGGAGTCAGCCAATTATCTGTCATTGACCATTATCCTGTTGGTTAAAGTACAGTAATCAACACTTTCATTCTAGATTTGGACCCAAAATCTCCTGAGTTTGAGTCAAAATCACAACCTATTAACTTGTCCCACTCATCCGAGCCACCTTCAGTCACTCTTTAAAGGAGATCACCTGCTGTCACACCTACGACAGCGGCTAAAAGTCATCCGTGTTTTTATTGGAAGAGCTCTAGAAACATTACTGTTTTTAGCACAGTGCCTTTTTCCTCGATTTCATTCTTTCATCCAATCATCACTGAGATAAACAGTCAGTGACTCAAACACTTCCCCCTTCAGCAAAGCTTCCAAGCAGCAGAGCCCATGAAGCCGCTTGCTGATGAACAAGCTTACACTCCAGACGTCTAAATGATGGAGCGAGCTGAAAATTTGTGACATCGCTATGGTTGCAGCTACTATTCAGAGGTCTGTTCATAGTTACAGCGATGAATTTGCTCCAATCAGCAAACAGCCACAGGATGAGTGACAACTTAATGGCAAACAAGACTTTGTACTTGTTTGTGTTTCTAAAAAGAAAGCTTCTTGTCTTCTCACTAAAACCAAACTTATTACCTGTGCACAATGAAATGTCCAGCTCTTTCTGTCATGAGGTTTTTTTTTCTTTTTCTCTAACTGTGCTCCTTTATTAGAGCGCTCAAGTCAGGCTGACTAATGGCTTTAATGAGAGCAATGTTCAGAATTATGAAATAAAGTAATTACTTGGGTGCGAGTGGGCAGCTCAAAGCCATTTCTTACTAACAAAGAGGAACGACACCTCATGCTTGCTGCCTTCAATGAACGGACAGACCGAACAGCCTATATTTCAGCTTACGCATGGCCTAGAAACAGACGGACAGGTGAATAGGAAGAACAAACACGACCAGGGGGTCCCATGGTTATGAAAGACGAGTCGAGGTGTCCCACTGACCTGGACTGAAAATAAAGGAAGCCAGGCAGGAGGTGTCATAGCTGAGTGACTTAATAACATGACCGATTGACCTGAATTACAGAAAAACTCTTACACAACGGGCCAAAAGGTGATGATAACTCTGTGTTACAGTTCTGCCGAACTCAATACAACAGCGGGCAACATCACGGCCTCAGTTCAATGATAGAAGTTCATTATTTAAATGTTACTGAAGTAAAATAAAACTAAATTATTATCGGTGGACTGAAATATGCAAGTAAAATCACTATTCTCAAGATACATAGAAATAAGAAAACAGAATAGGAACAAAAACCAAGAAGGGGATTCAAGGAATCAAGCAAAGATTAAAGATAAGAGGCGACAAAAGGAAAAAATCTAATCAAAAACAAGACAATACAAATGTTGAAAAAACACAGAAAGGAAAAAGCTGTAAGAAGGAAAGGAAAAAAATATTAATGGAAATGTGTGCAGAAGGAAAGAAAAGAAATATGGGAGAGAATAAGCAACAGAAAGTAGTGAGGAAGCAAAGACAGGAAGGAAAAAGAAATTTACAAGGAAAAAGTCAGAAGAAACAAAATGAAAGAAAGTCAACAAGGAAGGAAGCAGAAAGAAAAAACGACTCGAGAGGAACAGAACAGGAATAAGAAAGAAAGAAAGGATGAACAGGAAAGACCTAAGAAAAAGGACACAACAGGAAGGAAAGAAAAGAAAGAAACCAAAGTAAAAACAACGAGCAGCTGTTGTCTTAAGCTGAATGTACAGTCCCCAGTTCGGCGATTTTCTTCTTCTGTGGTGTTGGTCGGTGGAGATTACTGAGCCTCTATAGCTCGAGAAGTTTCGTAACACCAACGCCTGGCTACTGCTCGCTGCAGGCGGTCATTAACAGGAGCTAACGGTGTCCTACCTGGGCTGAAGTGGGCCGAGCTGGACCACTCGGTGTCTGCGCTAATGGGCTCTGCTCGCTGCAGGATGTCTCATTACGTGACTCTAATGAAGGTGCTAGAGATGGCACATGAACACACACACCACTGGGAACACACACACTTTACCGACAACTTCACTTCACTGTTCTTCATATAAAAGTGTCGTCTCCCATGAAAAACCGCAGGCGTGTCAGGGACGAAAACAGATGACTTTTTTATTCTAAATAGATTTTCTAAGGAAATGACTGATTCCTCTCAGATGGGATATTAAATGAGCTATAAGGAGACAATGACAGCACATGGTGAAGATAAAGAGTCCAGGACCACAGCTGCTGATGTTAGGGAGAAGTTTAGGGGCCATGAGAGCAGAGCTGAGCTCCCTGAGGAAAACTAAGGCCAGACTGAGGCTGAACACAAGGAAAAGAACAAAGAAAAGTTCAGAAGAGACAAGCTGAGATCTAAGATTCAGGTCCAAGAGTTGTAGCAGATGTGGTTTTCTGAGTGAAAGCGGCTCCATGAAGGAGAATCAGAAAGAGGAAGTGAACCGTTTGTTAAAATGCGGGTTGACGAGCTGCAAAGTTAATTTTTATTTTATTCTCAAAATGAGCGTTTTGGTCAGAAGATGAAAAAAGAGCATCTCCACCATGGAACATGAATGAGGATCAGTTCTGCTCTGAATCTGCTTCATTGCATCTTGAGACAAGTGAACTGCACAGTGTGAGATTGTGTCTCAGTTCAGGACCCAGAACATCTGAAGAAGCAAGACCCACTAAGTCGTGATCACAATGAAAGTCTGTGGAGAGAGATGAAATTTTAATCAGGTTTTTTCCTTCTAACTGGAAGCTCACCAAAAATGAACGGCTGCAGAAGCAGCCGCACAAACCCGGGTTTCATATCACACAAATCCTGAAAACACATGAGATGGAGAGCTGTTGCTAACAGCAACCAGTTTAGCAGCTGATATTCACCAATCTGTCTCATTAGCACAGCCGCCATGTCGCTAATGAACACCAGGCTGTCAAGTCGTTACTCAGGCACAGACACACACCTGTAGCTCTTTGTCGGTCCGTGGCCTTCAAGCAGAAACTCCTGAACATTCTGCAGAAACACAATGAGAAATAAAAACTAAATGTGACAAAAGTTCTTTTATGGTCTCACTTGTCAGTTTGGAAATTGAAATCCAGCTGCACGAAGGACTATTATATAAAGCAAAATCATGCTGAATCTGTCCTTTCACATGAACTGACACTGAAGGTGAAATCTTCCATTTCTTCACTTTAAAACACAAATACTTCTCATGCTTTGCTTTGTGTGCAGAAAAAAGGTTTTTCAGCTAGTGCAACAGTGTTTGGATGACTCTGTGCAAAGGGGACTACGCTCACCAGCCACTTTATTAGGTACACCTGTACACCTCCTAATGCAAATATCTAATCAGCCAATCACATGCTAGCAACTCATGCATGCATTTAGGCATGTGGACGTGGATGATCTGCTGAAGTTCAAACCAAGGATAAAAAGGGGAAGAAAGGAGATTTAAGTGAGTTTGAATATGGCGATGATGTCGGTGCTGTAACCAACCGAGGTTTGCAGAGGAGGGCACAACAAGTTGAATCCTGAAGCAGGTGGTCTGGGCCCAGGTGGCACTGTTTTCAGCTAAGAACAGGTAACTGAGACTGCAATTCACAAGAGCTTATTAAAATAGGAGAAAGAAACTTTGCCTGGTCTGAGAAGTCTCGATTTCTGCTGCAACATTCAGAGTCAGATTGGCGTAAACAACATGAAAGCATGGATCTTTTTCACCGCTTCAGGCTGCCGGTGGTTTGATGGGGTGGGGGATGCTTTCATGGCACACGTTGGGCCCCTCTGTGCCTACTGAGCATCATTTAAATGCACCAGCCTAACTGAGTTTTGTTGCTGACCATGTCCATCCCTTTATGACCACAGTGGACCCATCTTCTAATGGCTACTTCCAGCAGGATAAAGCACCATGTCACAAAGGTACATATATGTACATATATGTGTATCAATAAAGTGGCCAGTGAGTTTGATACACCTGTACATGGCTCTGCACTTGAGATTTCATTACAGTAAGACGGGACTGGAGAAATGTTGAGATTTGACCCCTACTTTGACTGTTTACCTCAACAAAACTCAGCAGTTTTCCAGTCGACATCTCAAAACCCTTTTTGGCCGCTTCACTCTTCCGTAGCTGACACTCCAGGACGGCCATTCTCTTCTTCAACTCCTCTGTCTCCTCCTGCTGTGAAAAAACAATAAGAAGGACTGACATTTTATTCGGTCTAAAGACAATGTTCTTCTGGATAAAACCATGTGTATGTAACGTAGTTTCTTTGTGGAGACCAGTTAATACGTTTACAGTACTGTATGCTCCGCTCAGGAGTCATATTCAGTCCAAAGGTCCAGGTATTTTCAGGGTCAGCATGAGATCAGCATATAGAGATGTCACAGCATGTGACAAAAAGTTTGAAAATAATTTTAAAAATGTAATTTAAAAAAGTCTGCTCATCCTAAATTCTTCATTGTTGGCTCTTCTCATGAATCCAACATGAAAAGTCAACTCAACCTGAGAAACTAGTGTTGGCAGGTGAGTTTTGTTATGTTTGAACAGAACCAGTATTGTTGCTTCCTCTGTTTCCAGCCCTTGTCCTGTATCATCACATTGATGTACAGACACAACAGATTTGAATTTACACAAGTATCAACAAAAACAATTTCTTGGTGCTGATATGTGATAGTGGGCCAAAAGTGTTGACGTTCAAATTTTATTTGGCTTTAATTTTTCAGACCCCCAGGATTTTACCTACATGTACAGAAATATACATGTACAGAACCTTCAGTCAGATCATTGTCGTTTTTAAAAATGGATTCTTTCCCTGGATGTCCTGAGTATTGTGTCACTCTCAGAGTGAACCACCTCCCTCTGTAGTTCAGAAAGGCCAGTGTCAGCACTTTGCTTTCAGCATGTCCTAGTATTCACAGCGCCGCAGAGGAGGCCTTCTTCTTTAACACATGTATTAATATGTGATTCCCTGCTCGCAGTCAGCAGCCAGCCTGCCGGTCCTGCAGGTTGCTAGCCAGACTCCTGTAAAAATAACCTGTTGGAGAGAGGCGACAGCAGAGAGGGGAGCAGCTCTGGCGCTGAATAAGACGCAGCACAGCACTGACCCAGATTCACTGCTGCTGATAGAGGGAGAAACTAAAACCTAGAGGGGAGGAGGGAAATGTATGAGAGAAAGTAATGAAGATAAGCTGTGGCATTTTGTATTTTAATATATATTTTATTTAGGGTTACACCAGCACAAGAGTCTGTGCTGGTGTAACCCTTCTAGAGAAGACTGCAAAACTTAGTAATCGAGCCACAATTATTGAAATTCTCTGACTTGATGTGTCCACCTCTCCACCACAAACCCCCCTCGAGAAGCACTAAGCAGCAATGCAGAGAGAAAACTCCTTACACAAGGAACCTCGAGCAGAACCAGGCTCGGGACGGGCGACCATCTGCCTTGACTGATGGGGTGATTGGAAAGTGGAGAGATAAAAGAAAAGAGGAGCAACAAGAGGAAAAATCAAATCACTTGCCAAGTTGGTAGAACCAGTAGCAGCACAGGTTGTGGTGTTCAGTGTTTCACTGCCATAGACATAGACAGGCAATGACCTGATAACTGGTGTCACAGAAACACTTATCTCTGCATAATGTTGGTTATTTCAGGGTCACACCAGCATTATACCAGTTTAGTAGAACAAACTGCTTAAGAATGTTCACATGCGTCCAAGGAATCACTACGATTTGATGCTGCTGCAAAACACCAGCAGTGGTCTCCTCATTGCATCCAAGCAAACCTGTGAGATCTTTACCAAACCAAAGACTGAACAAACATCCAGGTGTTTCACCTTATTGGTCGCCACTGGCTGCTCCACCCTCTGAGCCTTGAGCTCTGCGATCTCAGCTTCCAGAAGGTGGATCACCTCCTCGTAGTCCATCTCCATCCCCCTCGCCTGCTTCTGGGCCGCCTCGGCCAGCTGGACCCGGGTCCTCAGAGCCCGACTCTCCTCTGCTCCAAGTTGCACTTCCTGCCAGGAGGGTGGAGGAAAGTGAGAGAGGCCAAAGAGAAAGAGGAATGCTCATCATTAACCACTGAACAGATTAACATGAAGTTCAAGTGAGTGCGAGCAGGTCCATTCAGAGCTTTTTCACCCTCACATATATCTGAAGGTGAGTCAGGACTTTGAATTCTTGGTGTCAGGTTGTGTTAGTGTGATGTAGCTCTTTGCGTTTGCCTCAGGGAATCTTTGCTTCTGTGAATTAGCAGACTGTGCACTCGTTACCCAGCAGGACTCAGCCACACCTGTCACAGCTCGGGACATTTCTATCCATGATAAGGTCACCAACATTTGGGAAAAGCAAAGCCGAAATGACCAGTATATTTAATTCCTGTTCATTCTGCAGCACAAACACGACACACCTTAAAAGGTCACTCCCTAAAAAGAGGAAGTTGAGGAGTTAAGGTGGTATTTTTGTGAAAGTTTCCTTTTCTCATCTCAGTTGCTGATGCTGATGTTTAGCATTTACAGTCATATGTTCAACAACACACATGTTAATGAACATAATAAAATAATACGTAGTATTTTCTACACATTCCAGTTTGTTGTTTTAAGGTGGAGTTGGGGTTTTGTTCCACATCATCCACCTGGTTTTCACAAAGCTGCAGTTTATCTCCAGTCAGCATATGAGAGCAGAATGGAAAACCAGGCTGGAAGTTACATAACTCTCAGGGCAGTGAAACAGACACCTGCAACAATTACACAGTGTGATCCCTCTTGACTGGGAAGCAACCACTCCCAGTACCGTTGGCACACTAGCAGCTAGTAACCCAACCCCCTCCCAGCACTAAAATACACACTCAGGCAGCGCTGCTCTCAGTCAGTGAAGTAGCAGGAAAACATGATGTGAGGAAGATCAGATAAACGAGCAGGAAAAAAACATGTTGTCTGCAAACAAAATATTTGCATCTTATCATAACTGTAAATTAAAACCTACCTCAGGATGCTGATAAAACACATTCCAGTCGCAGTAACATTCCCTACAATGACATCTTTGGAGCTGCAGTTTAGTTAGAGAGTAACTTGAAGGAGACGGAGGGCTGTGACGGTGCCTCCAGCCTCCTTACAGAAATGGCATAAAAGAATTTTACTTTCAATTTGAAAGATATTCAACCAACGACTTTGAGATGAACTCGAAAGCCGACTGAGTCAAACCTTATCACCAACATCGCTGTCATAGATTCCTAGAAGGAAAACATCTTTTCTTATCCACAGTGAAGTTCTTAATATTTAGTCCACAAAAAGGAAATCTGCTAACAGAGGTCATATGATACAACAGAAACTTCATACTGTACTCGTTACTCTGTGTACTTCCACATCTCTACATAAGTTCTCTACAACATCAGAAGCGAGCTGCTCTGGTTGAGGTGTGAATATAAGTGTTTGCTCTGTCTACCACCTGTAGAAACACACATTTACATCACATTTTCTGATGCACTGCACTTCAGAACACATCATCACACTGATGGATATATATATATTTTTTTTTAAGTAAAAACTTTGCACCCAATATATTATATTTAATAAAATGGAAGGTTATACACAGATGGCACTATCTCACATATTCCCACAGTTACAATACACATGCTCTGTCTGTTAATTCAGTCCTATTGCCTGTGCAGTATGTCATTCATCCTAACTTACTGTCTAACACAACCCAGATCTTTTGTAAACCCTAAAGCTAAATCTGAACCCTCAAACAGACTTTGAAGGTGTGACGACTGGACACACAGTCTAAAACTCAACCTGGACCCCACAAAGACTCACACTGAGGTGGGAGCAGACAGGAGTGATCCTGACAGCTGGGACCCTGCTCCTGTGGTGCTGTCTTGTGTAGTGGATGAGGACACACACAAAGGACACGTAAGACATGGTTATTTCTGAGAAACACTCAGAAATCACATGCTGTGGACACGGACAGACAAACACTGATGGAGGTAGTGAGAGCCGTCCATCTGTTGCCTTCACTTTTCTCAGCAGGCAACTGTAAAATTGTGCAAATCAGGAGAAAATGTTGCGATAGAAAACTAATGTGTTGCATGTCTTTTAATGTTTGTGTGGAGAAACCATGGCTGGTCCTCATTTTCTGACACGCTCTGTCCCATCATTATCACTGGGTTTTAACTCAAAGGAGAGAAAACAAACGATGCCCATATCCATCATTAGTCCCTCCCCTCTCATACGCGTCAACAGCAGCATTTGTTAAAACTGCACTTCTTTTGCAGCAGGCACCAAAATGGCAGCTGCTATTTCTTACAATAGAACCAAAAAAGCATCTGGCATAAGACAAAACAGTCAAAAACGCTGGATTTCAAACTGAGGTTAGGTTGAGTTTAGTCACAAAGACCTAGGGGTCAGGCTGAAGCCTGAGATAAACATGCGTAGGTTTAGTACAAATATTAGGAAGATAAAATTTCATATGTAATCTCACATTAACAGAAAGTTGTGTGCAGGGTCCAGCATGATAACAACTTACTGCACGTTTTATGAGGCCGGCTGTCAAATAATTCAACCAAGTGTCATCCACTTGGCACATTATCACACCACAAATCCGCTGGCACCTATAAATGCAACAATATTCTATAATAATATCCATGTATTGTTAAATGTAACAGTAAACCGTAGTGCGCTCTGGACAGAGCACGCTCAGCATCATTACGTGGTCCTGGTGTACACACAATGTGGAAGTGGGACACTGTGTTAAAATTAGCCTCTATGATGACTCTTAGTGGAGGAGTGTATGCACCGGGCATGAAGATGAAGTGTGATTGTGTGGCCGGGCTCATTGGTTGGGTAACTAATGGATCCCAGCATGAGCTGTCTTCTCTCCAGCTGTGGCCTTGGAGAGTTTGAGGGGCCCTGAAAGGCCCCCCGTCTCGAAGCCCGACCTCCAGCTCTAATGAGGGATCATGTCAACTGCTTCTCCTCGGCCTCTCTCCCCTGCAGCTCTCCAGAAAAGTCAACCTAATGGAAGAAAACTCCCTCGCTGAGCACAAGCTGTACAGCCTGGAAATGCGAGGCAGAACAAAGGAGCAGTGGCTGGTCCTGTTTCCATCCGGACCTGACAGCCTGACACTGAATCAAAGGTTTTTCACCTCCACACCTCACTGAGAAATGACACTCACATTTTCATTCATGACAGCTTCTTGCTTCATTTTGCTGTTACGCAATAAAAGGCTAATGTCTCCATCTGTAAGCTGGTGATTTCACTGAAAGCCACAGCATCACTGGTAAAAAGCCTCTGAGAGAGTATTAAATGCACCTCAGATTATAGAGGAGTGTGCTTTGTGCTTTAACAACGTTTGGCTAAAAGCATCTTAAAATGTGTGTTTGTGAAGAAAACTGTACCTTGATTTGTGCAGAAATCAGTAAGTAATTTACTCAATTTATTTAACTTCGTATAAACAGATTAAAGAAACCTGCTATTATATTTATCTTACATAAGCTCTTTTTGGTCATTTTCATTTGGAAAATAAAACGTAAATCACAGCCAGCAGGGTCCGGTTACACCTGGACTCTTTGTGTGCTGTACTCTAATGGTGGCTGGGCATCTCCCATGATGCATTTTCTACAATAATTGCATTTGCACTTTAGCTGCATAGGAACATAATTTGTAGAAGACAAGATGATTGACAAACTGTCTATCATGATGATGATTGACAAACTGTCTATCATCTTGTCCACTGATTCTAACATTATGCAGTGAAGCAGTGTTCTGCTGCCCTGCCTGGTTTAAAGTTTAAAGCCTGTTGCACATCTCCTACAGTACAGTACATCTGTAAATCAGCCAGGCGGGAGCTTATTTAATGGACGTGAGCAAGTCAAGACTTTTAGGAGCTGATGACAGCAAATCACAGTTACCACTTCCCTTAAGGTGTGTACACACTTCTGCTCACAGTACAGTTGGGGATACGTACACAGACGTGGATCGTGTCTGATCCATGAATCGACCACTAAATGTATTCAATAGCTATTTGTATTTAAACAGTCCTCTTGCTGTGGGCGACTGTGGCGCGGGAGGTAGAGCGGTTGTCAACCAATCTCACAGTTGTTGGTTCAATACCCAGCTCCTCTGGTCACATGTTGAAGTGTCCTTGAACAAGACACTGAACCCCAACTTAGTTGCTCCCGGTGAGTGTTGGCCAGCTGCATAGTAGCTCCCCCATCGGTGTGTGTGTGTGTGTGATTGTGAGTGTGAATGGGTGAATAAGAAGCAGTGTAAAACACTATGAGCGTCAATAGGTAGAAAAGTGCTATATAAGTGCAGAACATTTACCATCTTTATCATCCTGTTCCCACTTTGACATCATGAGACCAAGACGACACCTAACAAGCAACAATTTATTGAGACATTGACATTTTATGTTGTGGTTTACCCGCAACTGTTGTTACCTTTTGTTTGGATATATTATTTGAGATGAAGAAATGAATGGTTTTACTTAAGTGTCCTACATTCATGATATAATATCACTGTAGTTTACATTTCCCATAAATTTCACCCAAAGGTCGAATTTCCCTAACTTTTTGTGATTAGTGTATTCAGAAATAACTTTGTCCAGAGAATTTCCCCTCAGAGGATTAAGAGTCATCTGCTACACTCGTCTGCACGGCCTCAGAGAACATGTAGAAGGAAGTTTAACACCACTTAGAGCTGAACCCGACAGTTAGGCAGCACAAAGCTGTGTGCAGTTTTCTTTGATTCTAATGCATTTAAGACCTGTCACAGGTTGCATGTGTCTACGCCTGTGAACAGTTCCCGTCTACATTTACGCACTGGAAGGTATAAATGTGTAAAAAAGCAAAGAACAGCAAACCCCTCTGTGCTCCGTGACTACCGGTCGAAAACCAAGCTGCTTAAGGCAAACCTGTAACATTCATCTGTCTGTAAAGCTGCTAGAGAAACTCTGACGCTCTTTTGCTGCTGCTAGCAGCACATAAGCCCAAGATGTTCACAAAAGCAAAACAAAGGCCTGAGCATGAACTGAATGTTCCCTGCTTCTCCCCTCAGGTCCAAATCACACATAGGAAATGTCCTGGTCAAGTCCCTGTTGTTGCAGTACATCTGTTAGACGCTTCTAAATGTAGATATCGATCGGTTTATGCAATTGAGTAAAAGTTGAGAGGCAGAAGAGTAGGAGCCGGAGAGGCTGAGACCCCTCTGCTATGAATCACAGCAAACCAATCCAGAGAGGAACTATTTTAAAACGGAGCTGGCCCTACACTCCTCCCACTGTAAACCTGCTGCAGTGCGAGTCCGCCAACACTTTCAAGCGGCGGTCCGCCCTGGCATCACACACTCGGACTGGTGGATGTTGAACAAAGCCACTGCTGCTCATCGTGGGCCTCCATGGGCAGCGTGTACACTCAGTCCATCTACAGCTCAGAGGGTAACAGGATCATCATTTCCTCACTCGGGTCCTAAACCCTTTGTAAATCGTGAGGTGAAACATACAACACATTTGTCAAGTGTCTGTTTACAGTTACTGTAGCTCATGTTGTTAGAGAACATGAAGTGACTGGAAGTTTCAGGGACAATATTTTTAGGTTCAACACCTGAAAGATGCAGTGACGTCCAATCTGTGTAGGCAGAATTTGGAAGTCTGGTTTGGAAAACGACAAAAGCAGTGTTGGACTTGAAGTAAAGTCTTTGGTCCACACTTTGACAGTGTTGTCCCACAGTCCACTGCAGGTGAAGCAGCATGGGTCTGTGTAGGTGTGTGTAGAGCTCCACCTGCTGATCTATTTTAAAAGAAGCACCACTACAGAAGCCCCCAGGCTCTCGCACCACATCAACCCAACTACTGGACCAGGACAGGACACAACGTTCACTCGTTATGACATATTACTGCATTTACTGGATTGATTTTGTTTACATATTTGTCCCATATAATGTGTGATATGTACAATCTATTGTACAGCTCTGTTATTAATTCTAGTCCATGAGATTGATAATGTTCAGTTTCTGCAGATTCTATCTTTATTCCTAAGGTCATAGTTAAAGCTGGTGTGATACTCAACGGGTTGCAAGTACCTACATACATTTTATTTAAGGCTGATTAGGCAGGTAGAGTGTAGTAAAGCTACTTAACTTCAATATTTTACATGTTATGCTAAAAACCAAAAAAAGTTGGGACAATGTGTAAAACATAAATAAAAACTGAATGCAATGATTTGCAAATCTCATCAGCCCATATTTTATTCACAATAGAGCATAAATAACATCAGATGTTGAAACTGAGACATTTCACCATTTCATGGAAAATATGAGCTCATTTTGAATTTGATGGCAGCAACACATCTCAAAAAAGTTGGAACACGGGCAGCAATTACTGCATTCTGTTATTACTTAGGTTTTACACATCGTCCCAACTTCTTTGGAACTGGGCTTGTATATTTCACAGCTTTAGTTACAAGTTACTATTAAAATATTACACTCTTACAAATATGATAAACTTATAGTTTTTAAGTTTTTATAACTTTGGCTTGTAGAACAATTTTTGTGTAGTTGTGTCACCTTTTGAAATGTCTCCAAATTATCAGTTACACCAAAACAAAATATTTCCACATTTGCCATTGTACTGTATGACTGAGACCTAAAGAGATAAAAGTTCTCTATATTTTACAAAACAAATGCTAAAAGTTGTGAGTTAACATTACGAGCACTTCTTTTCTGCTTTCCGTACTCAATCACCTGACGACTCCATACATTTATCTGTTGAACTTTTGGAAGGGCCTAAGTGGAGATTCACCGGACTGAATTCGATAACTGTATATAAACCAGTCAACGTCACAGCTGAATAGTTGATCTGGACTGGATTCAACTATACATGGGAACCTAATAAAGTGAACACTAAGCCAACGTTTCTCGCCAGCAAGCAGATTAATGGCAGAGTCTGGTGCCAGGTACCTGCAGCAGCTGTGACTCACCTGTTTAATCTTGCTGAGCTCTTCTTCCATCTGATGGTGAACTCTCTGAGACTCCACCAGCTGCTCCTGAAGATGAGAGAAGCAGAGAAACAGGTGAAACCTGAAATTCATTTTCCTCAGAGTGAAGCAGCTGGATGCGATCTTACCTGCAGCCTCTTGATCTCCCTCAGAGCCTCGATGTGCTCCTTCCTCAGCCTCTCCATCTCCTCCAGGTCCTCCGAGTCCGATGGTGATGGCTGCACATTAGTAACAGATGAATCAGCAAAGCAGGAGGTGACTTAAGTTCAGTTTTTGCCCAAAACCACAAAAACTTCCACACAACCTGTTAGACAGCAACCAGCCAACAGGTTAATAGAATGAAAATCAAACCTTTGCCAGTAAAAATCTCCCTATAAAACGTCCTTTTGGTTGTTAATTCATAAATGAATCTCCTGAATGACAGGGGTTTATAGTGGACACAAAGAAAACACTACATCAGGTGCAGTATACAGATTCTTTCAGCTCACTTTAAACAAGCCTGTAATATTTGGCTGTTAACTTTTTAGTTTTACAAAAATATTCCTCAGGACAGACACTAACAACTCCTTTTTTCATTTTAGGCGTTTAGAGAAACGTGTCTTTCATTTTTTTCATAAGGAATTTATCAAATGTCTGTGTTTTGGTTTCTGCTGTGGTTCTCTGTGATTTTTCAGTACTAAATAAATAAATAAAAACTAAACAATTTTGTCAAAGTTTCTTCCAAAAAGTATTGTCCATATTTTTGTTTTCCAAGGTTGCTCCAAGGATCCAAGGTCCAAGGATTTTTGTTAACTTAAATTACAATTCTGGCCAGTTTTTTTACACTTCTTCCCAAAAATGTTGCATTTCCAGGAAAGGCCGTATGTACAGTCTCACAGGCCATGATCCATTATTGCTCCGATACTGTGTGACCCCGGACTGTGTAGAAAATCATTAGGACGGTTCACATGTCCCTTTCACTGAGAGCATTCACAGATCGAAGTCAGAGCTTCCGCATCAATACGACTCGGTTAAAGGACCAGCACGTCAGTAATGACCACGGTGTTGACAGGGACCAACTCCACAGCTATCGTCAGCTTTCTCAAGTAGAAAAAGGCAAAAACAAAAAGGCCAACCTTTTATTTTTACTAGAGTTGGACTGGAATCTGTTAAAGCAGTTTTTTTAACGGAGTTAAAGCCTTTTGAGCACAGAACGTAACTGAATTTCCTTCCGTTTGCCTTCAATATGACGTTTAAATTGGAAAGCAGCTGTCGGCACTGCTGCTGCCTTTTATCTGCTAGAAATGAATTTGTCATAAATGCACAGGTGCCATCCCAACATGAATAGATTACCAAAGGGGGCACAGCCACAACCTCTTTATACAGGGGGCATTAATATTTGTCATTTGAAAGTCTGAGCTCTATTAAAAGATGAAAAATATCCACAGATAGAAAACAAGCATTCAAAAAAGAGAGATAATACTAAGAAAATACATTAAAAGTGACAAAAAACGTTGTAAAATGATCTAAAACAAATGCACAATGATCCCAAAACACGTACAAACAGGAGAGAACAGTTACACATAATAACCAAATATAGAAACAACGTGAAACAAAATGGCCCGTTTTCCCCTTCATGCATCAGATTGAGTTTTATTTACAGTGACCTTCTCATTCTGTGACTCCAACAATGGGTTTGTCTCTATGATATTTCAGGGACAATCAATCTGCATCATCTGTCCAGGGAACAAATCATCAGGATCGATGCGTCCAGCCCATTATTATCAGCCATTAATGCACTTTCATGCAGTTCCTGTGTTTATGTGACCAGTCATGCAGATGGAGTCCTGTGTTTCACATCAACCCATGATCACATGATCAGAAAGTGAAGCATTTGAAATATTATGCACAATGCAGACAATCCACCTGCTACATGGAGGCGGAAGCCAGCAGCCGTGCTGCAGCACATTCTTACCCACGGGTTACTGGGTGACTCCAACAGACTGGACAGGTCATCAGATGTGAACCTCGCCCCCGGCTGGGTGACAGCCAACTCCTCCAGCTGAGGCTTGAACAATTCTCTGATCAGGTTCTCAAAATCTGCAAACACACAAACACACACATGTTTTCTTTGCCATGTTTTGGTGCTGTTTCAATTCATTTACACAACTAAATACAGCTTTTTTAAATTCACAAATGTAATTGTGAATTGGAATTGTTGCTTTAAAAGAACATTGTGATGTTTCAAGTTCTGCAGAATTCATTAAGGATTAATACATTACATTTATGGATAAAGTTAAAAGTTGAAAAGCTTTGCTGTCTTACCTGTGAAGGCCACTGTCCCAGCTGGATCTGTTTGTAGTCTGGACCTGAGCGCCTGTCGCTGATGCTCTGTGGGCTTTAGACCAATCAGATCCAGGGCCTGGAGTCACACACATAGACCAGATCAATGCCCACACACACACACACACACACACACACACAACTAACCTGATAGTAGGGCAGGACTTTAGCTGTTTAATTATATAACGAATAAATAAGAATGGATCACACACAGACCTGCTCCAACTTCTCCAGTCTTAGGCGACAGCTGGTGCTCAGGGAACATTTTCTCTGAATGCTCGCAGATTCTGGAAACAGAAGAATTTATTGAAAATTGACTGCAATAAGCAAAGTAAATAGTTGTTCTTTTTATAACATTCGCTCTGTGTTTCACTATGGGATTTGCCTCGGCGTGACCAACTACGGAAGCTCCAATGACACCACGTCTGTCAGCGCCAGACAGGTCCAGCCACGCTTCAGGCTCCGCCCTCCTCTTATTATTACTGCCGACCCCCCCTCCTGACTCATTCTCGCTTTCTTTCCATGTGCTATTGTAAGCTCCCCCAGCGTGTTCTAGGCAGGTGTTAACCTGCTTAACAGTTTAGACCAGTGAAGAAAAAGTCTGACCCAGAACGAACCTTACTGGCATAGTGTCACCTAAAGGACGTGTTAGAGGCCTAAAGTTAGTGTGGTAATTTCATAGTCAGTCTCCTTCCGTGAGCTACGTTATGTCTATGGTACCAACCCCAGCCAAAGGGTTGGAGATTAAGGCTAAAGAGGCTGCATCCTCCCCGTCTCCTGTGTCATGTGGCTCTTTAATCTTGGTAAAGGACCTTCAGCGCACCTGAATACACTCAGGCTACGCTGGCAGACCCGCAGGTGTGCTAACACTGTGCGGTGATGCCAGTAATAATTTTAGAATGGAAGTTGAGAGTGGCGGTGGCTAATAATCAGGACCATGCCTGTCATCAGCCACACATTTGCCCGCAGGAGACACTCATCATCTGCCAGCTAAAACAATCTTGGTGGATATGATGAATACTGAGTCCCCGATCATGCCACTCTGTTGCAGGAGCTCACTGAACGTGAGGAGGGCGAGCCAGGTGTGGAGGATGCAGAGTGCGACTCCGGCTCTCACCTCCTCGACATGGATAATATGGAGGAAGAGGAGAATGACTCCACCTTCCCAGCCCAGCAATCAAGGCCTCCTAGTACCACTGATGCTACTCCCCCAGTGGACAGCAACCTGTATAAGGTGTGCAAGCGGGCCACATCCAAATTGTGAATACCGTGACGGGCAGCCCAAGATGCAGAGAGGTCAGAGCAGGACCTGTACGATGGTAAGAGCCTTCTGCCAGCCCTGCCGCCAGATAAGCAGCTGTGGAACCTTCAGTGGCTTATCACCCTCAGCCCAATTAAGGGCAATCTCATCTTCCTCCAACATTTCTCTGCTTAGTAAACTGGATCACATCACTCCTGTATTCTCTTAATGTCTGCAGACAAGGCAGAGATCCTGGAGGACGTGGGTCCTAATATGCCCTAATATTACGCTCCCCCAAGGGGGTGGTCCAGGGTGATGGGGCTGGCAGTCTCTGACAAGAGAGCCCTCTGGCTAAAACTGCCAGGTTTAAGTCATGCGCAGTAGGCAGATGTTATGGTTGCCACTCATGATCCCACAGAGGGTCATTTTGGTCCAGCTTTGGAAAAGATATGAGATACCAGCAGCCTCAGGAAACAAGAGGGCGAAGCTTTTGACCTTCGCTTACCATGGGAACCTACCCCTCGCCCCCCACAGATGGCCAGGGCTGCTGCAGCCAGCGGTAAATAGAGTGTTGGCAGGGAACAGAGACATTCAGCTGGTCAGCATCCTAATCAGCAGGCCAGCTCTAATAACACGAGACTGTGGGACAAACACTCATTTGCTGCATTAGCAGCTAGAAACCTTTCATCCGATCCGGGGGTCAGAAGAAAGAAATGGGCAACCTAGTCTCACCCTCACCTTCCCTCCCACCTCTGAAAAGAAAAAAAGTTGGAAAGGAGGATCGTGCTCATATATACTGCATGGTGCATGTTGGAACCGCATGCTTTATTTGTGGCCCTGAGACATTTTCTTTGTTTTCTTCAGGGACATCATTGGTTGGTGAACTCAAGTCTACAGGGCAGAACTCGGCCTCTGCAGCTACACAGACTGGCCCAGAAAAGAATTTTGTGGAGCGGCACAATGTTTGTGTCCCCGCATGTCACACATGTGTCAGGCATTTTGACCCGGGGTTCAAACGTGTCCAGAGGGAATCCTGTGTACAGGGAATGGAGGCTACTCCCACAGGTGTTGGAACAGATTTAGCAGAGATTTGGACGAGCGTTCGTAGATCTATTTGCATTGCAAGAAAACACTCACTGTCCACTGTTGTTCTATCTATCAGACATGATAGGGAGAATGTTCTAGCATTCCCATGGCAGGGCTTGTTACTAATTTTAATAGCACCTCATTGGCCATGCAAGCACTGGATAGCAAAGATAAATCTGAGTGTTCAGTGGCTGATGTGCTGTGCTTCCTTCAGGAGTTGTTGAAGAAGAGCAAGGCTTTATTTGGCAGCAATCTCTCCCTGGGATTTTGTGACAAACCAGCCAGACAGCATCCCCTGGTTTCCAGTTGCTGCTTGCCCCGCTGTCGGACTTGACTCTGACCATCCTTTTGAGCCCAATAGTTTAATAGTTTGGGTTTGAAATTTCTCTCTATTTAAACTCTGCTCTTAGCACTGACAACAGCAAAGTGAGTCAGTGATTTACCAGCTCTGTCTATCCACCCTAATGTCTACAATGGGCCCCAGGACAGGCTAAGGTGTGTCCATGGCCCAATCCAGCCTTTGTGCTTTCGATCCTCACTAATTTCCTTTGGAGGTTCAACAACTTAACACTTAATTCCCAGTGCAGGCCTTGCATGTGTATGTGGATAGGACATCAGGTTTTAGGAAAACAGAGCAGCTGTTTGTCCAGCTGTATGCCATGGAGCATGGCCACATCATGGGCCCTGTTTAAGGAGGTGTCAGTTCAGGACATCTGTGCAACAGCATGTTGGGGTAGTGCTCACACATTTGTGCGTTATTACAGACTCCATATTGCAGGACCATCAAAAGAAATCAGCCTAGAATGATTAGGAGGTGCGGTCAGCCATGATAATAAGAGGAGGGCGAAGCTTGTCCCATAGTGAAACAACTCACTCTGTTAATTAATTAATCCAATGTTACCCAATTTGTTAAATAATTAACAATTTGTTAACAAATTGTTAAATATTTGACAAATTGTATTAGTGTATGTTAGATTGTATTGTTATGTATTGTTAAATGTTCCTACACACTGGTTTACTGGTAATGGTACAACTAAACTCTTTACACCCTCAAAACCCTTCCTCTCTTATGGAGCCACATTTCAGTGACATAAGATGACTAATAAGCCAGATTAATGCACATATGGAGAAAGACATCAGGATTTCTCACAGACGCTGAGATGGGACGATGCTTCACACCTCTTCAGCCAATCATAGGCCAGACCTCCCGCCTGCCTCACTTCCTCCTCGGACAGGCAGCCAACCACACGCCATCTGTCCCTGGCTCTGCCTCCTTCTTTGTCTGACAAAATCAGAACGGCTGCCCGACTTTCATTTGCACCTCACAGTTTACAGCAGGGCATCTGTGCACAGGCCTGTAGATCTGCATAATTTTCAAATCCCTTTTCTAAAATGACTGTTGCACAGTGATTTCCTCACATGTTAGACATATACTCAACATAGACTACAAGAAAAGTTTTTACTTTTCTTTTCTCTTCCATTCTGACTCTAAGGACTGAATCTCCCAGGTTTTTGTAAGAAAGGGAAATGCCACCACATTACACTAGCAAAGCTTTTTGTTTAGTATGTTTAGGCTGTGTGTGATGGTATTGTGGCTTAAAGCTGCAGTGTGCAACTCAAGGTCCTGTAACAGAAGACTGAATCAGGCCTTTCTGCTCTGTCCTCCCTCTTTCTGCTCTACAACAGCTTTACTTCCCTTGTTGTGGAATTGCAGGTGCAGCAGTGAAGAAACTGAATTTTTAGGAGACGGTGTTGTTTCTGAAACACTTTTGTGTTAAAAAGAAACATCAATAACTCCACGAAGGGTAAAATGTCACAAAGCATGTAAAATAGAAAAGACTGTGACCTTCCTCACATTAAAACAAGTCCAGCACGTTTTTCTATCATTTCAGCTTTGACTGGAACTTTAATCACCTCATTTGCTTCTTCACTGACTGAAGAATCAGCTCCAACGTCCAGTCAAGTCATTTTCTTTTTCTGAATGTTTGGTATAAATTAACTTTGGATGTGAAGCAACTATGGACATTCTATCACACAATCTGCAGCAAGAAATGTACAATTTCTGTACCTGATTATTTGCAGGGAAACATCTTTGGTTATTATTTGGTCCTTAATGCTACATGAAGCCATAATTCTACAGCCAATTAGTCCAACCCACTCTGGGAAAGGACTAAAGCTGCCACTCTTAAATAGAGCTGGCACACTTTGCACCACATGCAGACATAGAGCACACACAGAGATACATATATATGCAGATATACAGATAATTACATATTCATACCAGGGTTCGTATCAGTGATGCTGTCGCTCTCTGGTGGGGAGGAGAGGTGTGGCTGCTCTGTTCTTCCTGGAGACACTCGCACCTGCAAACATCAACACAACATATTACAGAAGTCGCTGTGACCCACTTGTTGTTCAGGTCCTGGTTCAGATGACTTTCACCATTTGAGCAGGTCCTTGTTTGAGATGTTGTGATGTTCAGACCTGACTGACGTTGACTGTTGGCAGGGTCTCACTGACGGGGTTTCGGCTGGAGGTGATCTTGGTGACCACGGTCGGCTGCAGAGGCACGTTGCTCACCCCCGGGGCCCTCGTCTGCGGCCCACCCCCACCTCCAGACCCAGGGAGGGAGATGGGGCTGTGAGGCCCACTGCTGGAGCTAGAGGACGACCTCCGCCTGATAAAGGCAATTTCCACTGTGGGGTCTGGTCTGAAACAAGACCACTTGTGTTGTTATTCATGTGATGAATGTAGAGCCACCATTATAATCTTTAGAAGAGAGTATTTTCTTTCTATTAACTCCTTCTGTCACCAATATCAAATAGTGATTATGTATTTTTCTGGAATTTCCCCACCATGGGATCAATAGTCATATCAAAAAAGTCTTATCTTATTGTTGAAAACATCACATTACAATCTCATTAGTATAAATTTTGTATGTAATATTCAGACTATTTAACTTCATGAACAAAACTGAAATACAATTTTTGTTATGTGTGAAAACTAAATAATATTAATAATAATAATACAACTAAATTTACATGGTAATAACAGATTACCAGTCAGTTAAAATGTGAAACTCAATTAGCTCAGTGCATATTTCTTTCTCACTCAAATACAGGCAGATTCCAGCAGAAGGTCATCACTTCTATGTTATCACGGCCATTTAACAGTGTGACACCTCATCCTTGCTTTAACACATCATGTGAATAATTGATGTGTGCAGGTGTTCTGGACCTGATTTTGGTGCGTGTCAGGATGCTTCTGGCCTCCTCGTACGTCACTCCAATCAGGGACTCTTTGTTGATGGACACCAACTGGTCCCCGACCTGCAGCCTGCCGTCCTGAAACAGCACAAATATACAGACAGTTCAGATCCCGGTGGGCCACCAGAGCCCCTGAACACATTAACTCTTTTTTAAAAGAAAGTGCTTTACGTGGTTCAAGATCAGACTCTGTTACTGAGCATAAAATGAATAAAATACAGCATAAAAAACTAAACAATGACAGAAAAAGAAATGCAAATTAAAGTGTTTTATGAAGTCATTTCACAAGATGTCACAGGAGTTTACGTTATTATTATTACCATTTATGTTTGAAGTGTGTGAATCAATTATTTGAGTTTTAATTTTACACTTGTTCTCATTGTTACTAACAAAGTACTTTAACTAAAGTACGCATTACGCTCATATGATCAGCTCCATCGTTTCCACCTGCAATGTTAAAGTGATGAAAACATTAATGCATCAATAATTATAATCCAATAATATCATAATGACTGATGAGAAATGAGACGGTAAGTCTAAAGAGTAGTTTTACGGTTGGTTTTTCAAGTATTTTTGCGTTAATCCTTTTGTACTTTCTATGTTAAATGTAGAAACTTTTACTTGTAGCACAATATTTGTACCCTGTTGTAATTATACATTTACTTGATTAAATGATCAAGTTGGTTTAAATCAACTGACATATGTTCTGTGATAAAGGGGATGCTGACCTTGTGGCAGTCCCCTCCAGGCACTATTTCCTGTATGAACACCATTGGTCCTTCGGCACGGTTGGCTCCCCCCTTGATGATGAGCCCCAGGCCCGTCCCCTTGGCAACACATATCAGCTGAATGACACTGTCACTGAGGAGATGGAGAGAGGGTGCATGACACTAAGCATGATTAAAACCCACAGGGCTGCACCGAGCCAACACCACCACATAATCTCTAGCTCCCTCCTCCTCTTGCTCTCCATCTTCCTACGCTGTGAAATTGCTGAAGATACATTCAAACTATTTTTAGCTATTACTAGTGTTCACATCCTGCAAAATCACAAGCTACCGGTTTATGTAACTACCTGCCAAAAATACCTTTAGACCTTACACTGCATTTACTGCAGTGAGATCACAGGAGTGAAACACAATGTGAGCAGTTCTCATTTTAAAGTCTTTCTGTGTTTTTAGAAAATGCACAGAAATAGGGAAGTAATGTTCAATCACATGATAGGTGCTTTTGGACCAGAGGAACATCATCATAGATCTTAAAACTCTACAAGTAAGTTTCCGCTGTTTGTGTTTTTGACGCGTAGGAATTAGCAACCATGACCACTTCAAGAACATCGTTTTGAGGAGCGTTTTTAGCTCCTACAGCAACCGAACACTGAGAAAACCCTGAGAGAGAAGAGGCAGGTTGAAGCTGTAATTTTAGTCCCACTGCTGCTTTTTTACCTTTTCATTTTTTGAAATGACCCTATTTATATTGAAAGGTGTCTTCACTTTATTCTGAGTTTAAATTTGATCTGGATCTCATGATGTCGACCTCAGCACTGTGAGACCGAGGTGACCTCAGCAGTCTGCAGCCCAGCTCCTGATAACAAGCAAGCGATGTCTGCCTTCATTCCTTGGGAGGTGAACAGTCGTATTTCAGCCAACTGTGGGCTCATGTTCATTTGTTTTCTAGTGTTAGAATTCATTTTAGAAGAGAAAAGCTGGTGCCAGAGTTGAAGTCAGTGCCAAATGTCAGAGTCACTGACATTGGCCTGAAATGAAAGGTGGAAAAATGTATTGGATATTACAAAAAGCTGCAGACTTACAACAAATCAATACAGGAATACATAAATGCATACGGACTCTTCGTCACTTTATAGTTCCTACTGGCAATGCAAATGCAAACAGAGGCATAGGCCATAAAGGAGAATAGTTCTCATTCATAAAACTACGTTTATAGAAATGTTTGCTCTGAACGTGCTTTTTTAATGAAGTACTCCATCATTACTCTGGTGACAGACTCAGACTGTCAAAGGTATTTCTCTAAAGGTTTTGCACCAGCCATCTGATTCTTACCCGAAGGCGTGCGAGGGCATGTGCACAGTGTAGGGGGGGGTAGCAGAGTAGGGGTGGCTTTGAGTGTAGGCAGTGACCCCCTCTTTAGGACTGAGGAGCTGAGGGCTCTCAGATCTGGATGAGGAGGAGGAGGAGGCAGTGTCTGTCAGCTTCCCTGCACAGAAACCGGAGAAAAAGAAGAAAGAAGAGAGGTGAACAGGAAGTGGAGGGAGACAAAAAGAGTGGGATGGAGAGAAGAATGAAGAGTGGGGGAGGATGCATGAATAAGAGGAGTTGCACAAAATAATTGAACACAGATTTAATCAGTTATTTTATAATATTAGTGATCATTCATAAAAGATGCTGGATGGACAGAGAAGGAGAGTAAAACATTTCTAATGTTCTAATTTTATGTAACAGGGACATTTTTGGAAAGTGTTACTTGAGAAAAGACGAGGCATTTTTGCAAAGTCAGAACATTTTAATATTATGGGACATTTTTGAACAATCGGGTCTGTTTTTGAAAAAAACTGAAGATTGTAGCAAGGTCAACACATGCTGCAGCATTTGAAAGGGAAAAATCCTCACAAAGCAAAAGTCGGAACATTATTTATGCCATTATTATATCTATATCTCCGGTTACATTCAGAACTGCGTACAGGTTGTAATAAGTGTAATAACTAAGTATAAATGACTGAAATATAAACGTGGGTATAGTCGTGGGCATTTTACCTGTGGAGAGCTGAGTTGGTGAGATTTGTTCTGAAGCTGTGATATTATTGGAGCTGTACTTTTCCATCAGCTCAGAGAACTCCCTCCTGCAGGACACACACACACACACACACACACACACACACACACACACAGATACTGTATGTTAGGAGAACAGTGTATTCAGATTTGTAGTTACTATCAGGACCATAAACATATTAAACATATATGTGACTAACCAAATTTAACATCATATACAGTGGTAAGAAAAGATAACAAGGATTTTGCACCGTTTGCTCCAGTTAGTGTTACATAAAAAATTTAGTTGGTGAAATCTTGAAGTTGGCTCAATATCTCTGCTTTTCCCGTTTAACTTTGGAACTTTGATTTTCAAACTGTACTACAGACACTCTCAGTGCATTTTGCTTCATTTTCACTGCTGAAACCCTCAATGAAGGGTTCAGTGTATTAGTTTTATATTGTGCTGATTGTGCTGAGGCAGCAGGAAGATCTGTGAGTGTTTGTCTCCCTCACATGGTCGCAGAGGAAACCAGAAGTCGCTCCTACTATCACTGTCTGATCTGGCTTTGATGGGATCGACAGTTAATTCCTTTTAAACAGGATCTGCACTGTCACTGAGACAAAACATCCTGAGCTCACAGGCCACCTGTTTGACCTTTGCTCTTAATGTTCAAAACACCTGCAGTCCAGAGACACACAGGTTCCCGGTGCAAGAAAACAGTGCATAACATCAGTTAGTTACTTTAGTTATTGGAGAACTATGAAAACAGCAGACATAACCCAGATATACTTCCAGATAGTTTGCTTTGGTTTTAGAGAAGGGGTTTTAAGGGGTTCACTTCTGTACGTGTTGCTAGTTCTAAATCTTTGTGTAGCTCTCAGAACATGCAGATCAGCATTCATGTGGTTTATTTAACATCTGACTTCTCTGCACATATCACCTGTTGTCATCTTTTAGTGTCAGCTCCTTCCTGCCAGTAAAAAAAAGGGAGGAGAGCAAAAACAGAGCCAGGGGACAGTGGAGAGAACAGGATGTTTCCTATTTGTGGGGAAAACTGGGAGGAACACAGCATAACTGAGCAGATGTTGACATTGCTGTTGTTCAAATGTGGCTCATATTTCAGGTAAATCTAAGCCAGTGTGACAGTTTAGGCCTTCAGTTGTTCACACTGGAGCTGGATACAAACATGAAGCATCTACACAAAAAGACGAGCATTAAATCGTGTGACGTGAGCTTAAGCTTAATGAGCAAATGCAGAGCTCAACTTAAATTGATCAAACAGCCACTGACTGACATACTGCACTTCACTGTCTTCTCTCTTAATCAAATTAACACACACAACTCATTTCCTAACTCTAATCCATTGTAAACTGTCTCTGAGCTAAAGAGAATTTACCAAACTCTCAGCACAGCAGCTTACAAATGACATAATCTTCCTCGATCCATCCTGAACTCACCAAACTCCACCTATAAGCTTAGACTGCTGAGGCAAATTCCCCCCCACCACCGCTGCATGATTGCATCACGGTGTCCTCGCTGTGACCTGCTGTAACACTCAGGACCAGCTGCACATAATAATCAGAATTTGTTTCAAATGTAAAGTACAATTCTGCCGTCGAGGTTCAGCTCTGGCGTGTTGCCACAAATCTGCTCTTACACACACACACACACACACACACTCATTTCAGAGGACAGTGGCTGTAACATTAACATTAACCGAACAATAAACCAACTGTTAGCTCTGAAATGATTTAGGTTATTGAGGGGTCGAGACCCCACACTGTGGCTGAGTAAATAGATTTATGTCCCCAGAACAGGAGTCATACAAGGTCAGTTTGGTTTCATAATGATAAAAAAAATGGCAGGACCCTTCTCTTGACCTTTCTCTGCAGTCACAACAACAATTCTATTTCCTGTCAGCAGCGTTATTCCTTCTTTTTTTTTTTAAACATCAGGCCTCAAATCACCTTGTTGTCCTCATGGATCCACATATGCAGATAAGCATCGCCTGCCAACAAGTGGATAATCGCGGCCCAACCTATTCTTTGCACACCGACAATAAGGCTGTAAAAACATCTTAAAACCTCAACTTTTCATAAACACGTTAAGTTACTAAAAATAAGTGATGTTCCGTGGCCCACATCCAACCGGAACAAGCTGGTAATGTAAATATCATGGTGGTTATTAAAGGCCACGTGGCTTCATATGATTCCACATGACACATATATCTCTGTTGAGATTCTATCTCTAGCTCTAAGTTTGCAGCATTCAGTGAAGGAACAAGTGATAGAGCATAAGTGATAAATAGAAGGACAAAGACACACATAGGCCTGATTAAAACCTGACCCAACTCTGACCTTAAACAGAAGACGAGTGCAGCCCTGCAAAGTCTGCGCCCTGGAAACAGACTCTACCTGCTGTTGTTTCTGTTAATCCCTGTGCTTTGTATCTCTGATCAGCTTTTTCCCCGAGCATAGACCCCGTGGACAGACAGTCGAGTGTCCCTATTGTGTCAGGCTGTGTTTGTCTCAATGTGGCAGGCTGACGTGGAAAAGCACAGGGGAGAGCAGAGTGCCAGGTCAGTTTACCTCCCGCTGGTGAAGCGCAGGACGCTGCCTGTCAGCCACATGCACTTTCAGCTCAGTATTTACATCAAGGACGGATCAAACTACTGACGTGCTTCATTTGTACGGGCAAAGTCGTGTCTCCAAAACCTCCGCTGCTGTCAGGAATTACACACACGGACATTCTATGCTAAAAAAAATCTCTTTTGTATGAAGCTGTTTGAAGAAGACCTTTCTTTTACGCACAATTTTAAATTCTTCTACAGTAGTTTCTGCCTGCAGTCTAAGCAGGTTAAAGGCTCCTTCTGATTCTTCTAAATGACTAACAGACTTGTTTCCCCAGCAGCTGTGGACACAGTGTCATTTATTTTATTTTTAACTGTTGTAAAAACAAGGTTTCATCACTAAAAAATGTGTTTCTTCACCTCCCTGCATGGATCTCAGTGTGAGCAAAGTCAGGATTAATATTAACCTTTTGGTTGTAACGTTGTGATTTAACAAATTGTACATTTTTTGTGTCAACTAATAAAGTCACTCATTCAATCCTGTCCCAAGTGGGACCTGTGACTGGCTGTTCATCTTAGCAACTCAGTACAAGAGAACACACCAAGCTTTTAACAAAGCCGGTAAACTCATTCAGACATATCCTTGTTAAAACGTAGCTGCAAACTGTGTGTGTGCAGTCAAAGTGACGTGAAACAAGAAGCTAATGCTGCTATGTTTACACTTTGTATGGCTGCAGTTCCTCTGTTCACTTGTCAGAACAGAACACAAACAACAGAACAAAAGGCCGAGCTGACGTAGCAGGTCACCTTCTACCTACGAGCACTGATATTATCAGTAGGTGTAGTTCAGTATTTTAATTCTATTGAGCCTTCTAGCATGTAGAGCCAGTACCTACTGGCCCATTTATATGATGGTGATAACATTAGAGATAGGACATTGAATGGCATGATCAAATCCAAAGCAGATGACCAGGTACATTTCTATGTTTCCAAATGAATCTATATAAAAAAAGAAGAAAATGATGCCATGAAACTTTGGTGGATATAAACAAAGGAATTAAGCTTAATGGAACATGTAGATTATAGATCATCTCAGACAAGCATCCACCCTAATGAAGCAGAACGTGCAGAGGAATCAAGGTTGTTGTGGGACATTATGTGTATCATCAATAAATGCTTAAAATATGACACCACGAAAAAGCCATGTTTCCTCTCATAAAATTAAGACTCTCAGGTGGGAAGAAGCAGTTAAATGCTGTGATGGACAGAAGCTATTAATCCTGGTTTAATTATAAACTATTTCCATGCCTTCACACAGTGCTGGGAAAACCTTCAGATTAAAGCAGACAGGAGCTAAAGCATCTTCTGGTCATTTCTATCTTGAAAGACTTTCTCTACCACCTGACTATGAATGGAACAGGTTTCCCTCTCAGAACCTACAGGTCTTTGTATTCTTATTGCGATAGGACGAGTTTGGGATAAATCATAATCCAATCTGAAGGAAACCAGGCAACAATCTTCAGGAAACTTCAGCTGCATGACACAACAACGTGACACACAACATGCAAATAAGGATTCGGCTCTAAAAAAACAGCGTGTATTTCATCTTGAAAATTCTGAGGTAAAGATGCATTTGTGTACCTGGATTCATCGTCTCTGGCGACCAGCAGGGACATGTGATTAGAGAGGGAGGCTGTCCTCAGGATTTCCACCGCCCTGTCAGGAAATCGATTGTACATGTTACCATGAGCATCGAGTACAGTATAAACTGTACCAACTGTTAGAAAGGAGACATTAAACTGACAGGCTCATTTTGCTTTCCACACCTCACCTCAGTTTAACTCTCCAGTCCTCAAGAGCCTCAGCCCTGTTTGTTTTCTGACTACCCACTGCTGATGACCTGGATATCAGGTGTGTTCATTCAATCAGAAGCTGGAACGTAAGGGTTGTTCAGGTGTAGCTAACAGAAAACAAGCAGGGCTGCAGCTCCACCCAAACTGAACCATCACCCTAAAATATAAGACGTGTCCACATATGAACTAAACGCACACACACACACACACTCAGAATTACCTTTCATTGGTTACCCCTATCAGACTGATGTTATTGACATCCAAAATCAGGTCACCTGACTTAAGCCGGCCTGGAACAGAGAGTGACAGACTCATCGACAGGTGAGGGAGGATGATAAAAATAAAATCTCCTCTTCTTTTCACAAAACACAACAAAATACTAAAAGGTACTTACCATCCAGAGCGGCCAACCCACCGGCTATCACCCGCTTGATGTAGATACCGAACTCCTCTCCTGTCAGCTCTCTGTAACCTCCGATTATTTTTACCCCTGTGAATGCAAACACATAAGCTTTGTTAGGAAATGAGAAATACCGCAGAATACCAAGAAGAACACATCATTTGTCACAAGTTTAAAGACACTTAAGGCATTAATAATGACTCGGAGGTCAAAGAGGTCAAAGGGAAGATGCTCACCGAGTCCCTTCTTGCAGTCAGAAAACTCCAGCCTCTGTACGGCTCGGTTGATGCCGTGTGGGCCCATGATCATCCTGGCAATGAGCAAAAACACAACAGATTCTAAATCATATCAACATCCTGCCTTGTTAGAAACCCTTCTCTCTTTCGTCAGTGCTCTGCTGCTCAAAATAATCAAATCATCACAGGATTTTGTTGATGTCGCCCCCCCCTCCCTCTGTCCTCCACACAAACTGTCACCTCGTACACTGCACAGCGGCTGAACCAGACTGTGACCTGGATGTTAGGGAGCGCCAGCAGACACAAACAGTGATGAAAAGCATTCAAAGGACATAAAGAAATTATTTCCTCAGTCCCTGTGGTGACTCAGCTCTTGTGTGTGTGTGTGTTTGCACAGAGATTTGTGGGTGAGAAGGTTTGGATTAAAGCTGAAGAGATTCCTCAGACGTGGTAAACATGATCCTGCTGTCTGCTGGTCCTGTCCCGAGGCTCAGCTCAACATCAGAGCAGAGACGCAGTAAGCAGAGGTTGTTTCAGTCTGTGTGTGTGTGTGTGTGTGTGTCTTTGTAATCCAATGGTAGGTCTCCCTGCCAGATGAGTGAACCAAGCAGCCAGGAACAATGTTAAACACAAACTCAGAAATGTTTACTTTTATTTTAATTCGCAAAACTTAAAATAAACAAAACAAAAAATGTGGAAATTCTCTGATTGGTCAGCAGGGAGAATATCTCTGCTCTGCTCAAAGTGCTGTTGTGTGGGCCTGACATCACACGAGGCATCGAAAGCTTTAATATGAAAATACGGATTAGTGCAACGTTAATTATCAGGCCTCTGCACCAAAGATCTTAGTGTCACTCAGGTAAAAATGATCTGCCCATGAATCCATTCTACGTGTTCTAAACATGAATTTGTGATCAAGCTGTAACAAAACATAGTGCAGGTATTCTGTAAGTTGGCACTTTGAAGACAAATAATTATATGAGCTATAGTTAGGTCATGCTGAATCTTTATTGGCTGTCCAGCCATCAGCTAACTGTAGTAGAATCTAAAGTTCAATGGGACATCGGCTGTATGACAGACTCTAAACTGGGCTAAAGTACAGAAGTGCAAAACAACAAGTCAGTTACTTCACACATCTGTCAGCAGAAAGCTCAGTTCACCACTGTGACGTCACCTTGTAAACTTTTTAAAAAATGAGTTCTTGTTTTAAGGGAAGCTGTGAAACCGGGTTTCATATTCTGCATGTTATGTAATGATAATGTACAGTGAAGTAAAGAAATACAGACTGCACGGTGGAGGGGAATTCACTGATTTCCATAAAAAGACTTATTTTTGCAATAATAACTTTAGCCATCTTAACCCACAGCCACCAACCTTAAGACCTAAATATTCATGGTTAGAGAGTTTTAAAACACAATCAGATTCATAAAGCAGACAGGGGGACACACCAGTCCACTGGGTGACATGTTTTATTTACTCCAAAACACATGGTTGTAGGTCATGGATCTGAACTGCCATGTTCTGCTGACTGTCCTACACAGATGTGGGGTGTGGAGCTCCACCCAGTGGTGCAGTATGTCTGGCTAGCAAGGTAAACTATGGCGGAAATCTGTTTCTATTAAAGACGGCTTGACAGCCGACTTGTTTCACCATCTGCAAACCACCACATGGAATATAAGGAATATGAAAAGCTTTGGGAGTCAGCTGTCCATGATCTGTCGAAACCAGCTGAGGTACCAGCACAAAAACACACAGTGCCAGACAGAAAAGCAACAGATGGCCAAACATGACTAACGCTGTCAAATTACATCGCTAATAACATGGTGCCAATTCAAGCAGTTAAGATGATGAAGTCAAACTACTTTTGAATCACTTAAGACACAAGAATTACTGTGGTACATTAACTGCAGAATGTTTCGCCTTTTTCCAATATTGTCTACTTGTCTTCAATAAAATCCCCAAAACTACAATATCACACACACTCGTACTATAGAGTCATATTTTACAGGACACTGTTGCATAATAAGACTAAACCTCGTTCAACATAGATCACTGATAACTGAGACCTTTACAGATGAGAAACTTTGTGTCTGCAGGCACTTTTTCAATTCGTCGCCATTCAGTAGGTGGATTGTTCACTTTGTTTCCACTGCACTTAAAAAAACGACACTGTATTTCATAAAAACAACATGAAGTTTGTCCTGATGATCTTAGATAAACCAACATCATCCTCTTTATGCAGTAGATCATTTTCGTACAATTTCAGCTTTTCAGGGTCAGACTTTCATTAGTCTGACTCAGCTGAATGCTAGCGATGCAGTTATGCAATATTAAAGTATAATCTGTAAATTATCTAATGTAGAAGGGTTCAACGTTTTAGTCACAAGTCTATGGGAAACCTACCCGAACCCAACAAAAGACGTGCAGACTCTAAAGGGATCTGAGAAACGTCAGCCCCAGTCTCAAATAGACGAGAGGATAATTAGACTTACTGTGGTAATAGACACACTGACAAAGACAACTACGACCTGCATCAGTACAAACTGAATATTACGCCTGGTTTAAATTCCCTGATTCCTACAGGAGCTACTGGGTTTGTCCTTGTTTTTTCCCCCTCTTGTCTTGTTCTCCCATAAACAAGCAAACCAACTGCAGCTCTCTCAGCTTAGCTCCGCAATCCCAACTGCTGGGACACGAGGGCGCAATTAAACTGATCACCTAATACGTGATAATCTTTATTACCTGCCCCAAGTCATTAACATCACACAAAGGCTGCCCGTCGGGGGGAACACGGGATGAACACACACTGATCAGATCTGCTCTGCTTTCACCTGCTCTGAATGACAGATAAACAGTTTTTCTTGGATTAAGTCAAAATCTCAGACTTTATGAACGTGAAGGCTCAAATCTCAGTTTACTGAACAAACAAAAAGTATCAGTGTTATTACTTCTACCGAGAGCAGCCACAGTACAAGATGTGCTGCTTTTCCTAATATCTGAATGCACTTAGTAACATAGTTTACACACAAAAAAACATATTGTGATCATAGTTCTCTGCTTTACATTACACTGTGTTAAACCCAGATTTTCAACCCTTTGATGACCAAACTAAAAATGTTTGAGTGTTTTTTTATAAGTCAGAGCAGCTCAAAGAAAAACTTTGTCTGGTTTTGTTGTTGATTTGTTTTTTCATCAGATTCTGCCCGTTGGTCATTATAACATATTTTTCCTATTTGTGGACGTCCTAAAAATGAACAAGTTAGTTGGAGCCTGGCTTGTTTTAAATATTTAATGCTGGAAAAAGCGAAGAACTGTTTGGTGTTTACGTGTTTAATCTCCTCCTCTGTCCCCGCTGAAATAAAAAAGAGGGAAATGAAAAAGAGGAGAGTCCCTGCAGTGAAGTGGAGCAGATGTTTTCGGCGGGATGAGTGATGCAGATGGATCCATATGCTGACAGATTATTACCCGTCACATGACGCTGGGTGGGAAACAGAAGCTGCTGCAGCTTCACATCAAACACACAAACCGCTTTAGACATCACTCGCAGCTTAAGCCTATTTACATTCACGCTTGGTTTACAATTTTAGCATATCACAAAATTTGATTTCAGCAGATCTTCATTCGCACGAGCTCCGTAACTTATCCTGTGTTTTAAATGGAGCATAGTAACACAGTTTGTTTTGTCAGATATAAATCATATGGTTTAATCATGAGGCAGTGACAGTGGCAGTATTCAATAAAACATATGCAGTTAGAGCAGCCCGGACAGTTTGTCTGAGGTAAAAACGGCTATTTTTAGAAAGTGGTCACATGCTCATTAACAGAAGAGCTGCAGAATAAATGACTTGATATACAGGTAACTACTTTAGTCCAGTGGTTCTCAAGCAAGAGATCCAGCCCCCTCAAAGTGTCAGAGTATAACTGGGAGGGGTCATCAGATGATTAATGGGAGAGCAAAAAGCAAAGTTCTCATATCATTTCTGATTCTTTGCATTTTCTGAAAACTTCTAAACTTCTTCTACGTCTTTGGACTTAAATAAAACTTTAAAATAAAGCCATAGCTGAGGGACATTGACAAGACATCTTCAGTCAGATATCAGAGATCATGATCTATCTCACCGTCTTACACCGACACTGATCTGTTTACATGCTCAAAGCGTTTAGTAAGAATACAGACCAACATGGACCAACATTGTGTCATAGGAAGAGCTGGTTTCTGCTGGTATTTATAATTAGGCAACAATCTCAGAAGTACATAGTGTTCCTGAAAAAATGAAACTCCTCACGGTACCTAACATTACCACCATGTGGGGCAAACATGCACAGAATTAATATATTTATTCCTACAATTGAGAAATGATGAGATCAAGTGTTTACATGCAGAAATATTTTAGAATAAGATCAGAATAAGAATTCAGCATCACAATAAGAAAAGAAAAAATAAATGAACCAAACACACCTCTCATTAAGATTAAAGATTCATTCGAAACAGGCCGGTCAATTCTGACTCACATGCTTTCATAAAGCATTTTTATTCTGATTGGGCTTTTAATCTAACTAAACTTTTGTAGAGAAGAAGCGAACTGGAAGTGAACTACAGAATTAGTGCAGTTACTACCACTGCTGCATCATGTGCAGCAGTAGATGATAGTTAATGCAAGAATCAAGATTTTAAAATGGGTTTTACTCTAAAATAGAGTCATGTTTAATTTTGAGCTAAACAAAATGAATTGTCTTTCTCCAGGTTCTGTAATGTTATTATCTTCAGACATGCATCCAAACAACAAATTGAATCATCAAGAAAATAACCAGCAGAAATTAATAATGAAATAATCATTAGCAGCAGCCTGACTTTAACGTAAAATCATGAAACGGCAGAACGCTCCAAGATGTGAACACATTTAGCCTTAAAGACTGTGCTGCTGTGATTAGAAATGTTGGTATTGTCCTTTAAAGCATGTGAACATGACCTAGAACAGCCAGAAGCATGTGGAGCTAAACTCACAGGCTGGTAAACAGGCTGTAAACTCGTTTCACCTCACAAGTCTGTGACCCACATGAACGAAGGCAGAAAAACAAAAATAACTGTCACCGAGCCAAGTTTCTGTCTGTCATAGGAGTGAAGGCAGAAGGAAGTAAAAGAAGGAAGGACAGAGAGGAGGAAAGGAGGAAGGAGGAGTGGAGGAGGCAATTATCTTACCAGTAGAGTAGAGACAGACCATCGAATCGCTCAGCTTCCTTAGGGAGTAATGGCATCGCACAACAGTTGAAGAGCAAAAAAAAAAAAAAGGACACCTGATCCTACTCTCACACACACACACACTCTCATACATACATACATACACACAGTCACACACAAACACAAGCCGCCGTGAGACAGAATGAGATGAGACGGCGACGGCAGTTCAAACCAGGTCGCTGTGTGTGACTGGAGAGAGAGAGGAGAAGGATGGAAATCCGCCTAGACAGGGAGAGACACACGGTTACCTTTACACACTAATCCATGCTGATACGCGTCCGTTACACACACGTACACAAAGCACATGCGCACGCACACACACACACACACACACACACACACAGAACTTGAAACTAGTCCCTTCAGCTGAAAGATTAAGTTAAAAACAGTGGAAGGAGCTTAAATGTCTCTTTTGAGCTTTAGAAATGTCTTAATAAAGATAAATGACATGTGAACTGAGGATTCTGCAGGGGGCTCGCAGAAATCCAGGCAGGCAAACACTCAATACATTTAAATTCAAATTCAAATTTCATTTGTTTGCGTAAATAACAGTGTGAGTCATCACTGCAGAATGTTTGAGATTAAAAAGACAGATGGAAGAAAAAGAAGAAGAGGGGAAAAGGGAGAAAGTGAAAGCTGTGCCAGGTTCAGCAGCTGTATGTAAAGCAGAGTTAGTACAGTAGTAATGTGTAACGAATAGTACAAGCACATGAACATAAACTAGCATCCAGTGTTGTGTATCATGACTTTTCCCAGTAACTAGAGACAGAAATAGTTACAAATAACAGTCTTTGGTTACAAACACAAAACTACACCAAGAAAAAGGGCAGAGTTATAAAAAATGTAATGTGTATAAAATAAAAACTAAAACTAAGTTCTAAAGTGTAATTTCACTGTCATTGAGCAGATCAACAATTAGTCACCAAACTACCATGAAACTTTTGTTACTGATTCGACTGCACAGGAACGTGTCCTGTTAAATATGACTGCGTCTTACACTTCTGACGTCTCTACAGCTGGTTGTGATATTTATGAAGCACAGTCACGTCACCTGTATGTGTGTGTGATGTCAGGCTCCCGTCACGCAGAAACAGCACAACCAGCTCGGTTAGCAGGGTTAGTGGTGGGACAGTTAAGACAGCACTGTCCACATCTATACCAGTGTCAAACCTCAAGAGACTCTCACAGACTGAAAAACAACCTGATACAACCAAAGAGTGTTTACATCCAGAAACCAGCGCTGGTGAAGATTAACTTAAGGCCACGCTTCCGTCCTCGCGCCTGCGTTGCTTTTCCGACTAAATACAAAGGCTTTAAAAACTATCACATTTTGTACCATGTTGGAAACTTTGGTTTACTCTTCTATAGCTGCAGACATATTGTAATTCCGTTGAAACTAAACTAAACCAGTGTGAGGTTGGTCTGAATTAAAGGCAGACCGTGGAATACAATGACAGGAAATGACAAACAGATATAAATAGGAAATGTGATTTGATCGATCTGAAACCCAAAAGTGTGCAGCAAACACAAATATAACGGCCTCACTGTCCCACTGCTTTTACAGGGGAATGTATTTCTTTCTACAAAAATATTAGAAATTATATACATGTTGGAATTTTACTAATAATATTAAATATTACTGACACTGCCTTAACTAAAGGTTAAAGGTTAGACTTCTTAAAACCTGTTCATATGTCATAAAAATGACATATGAACATTTTCATTTAATTTGAGAATAATGTGAAAAAGAACATGTTACAGTGTAGAAATTCAAGTTATCTACCAAATATTCAGGTAAAGGACCAAATGTGTTTCTTTGTGTCATAAGTGCGTAGTTTTTTAAAGTCGCACAGCCACATTTCCTCAAACTTTCTGGCCTTTGACGTGTCCTCGTTTTGAAATGGCTTTTCTTCCTGGGGACGATTGAGGAAGTTTTGAAATCACAGGATAACCATTGTTGCTGGGTGGTGTAACATGTACGCTAAGTGTCATTTTCCAGAGCTGATGTTGTTGTGTTGGGCTCCGTTACTTCATCTGGTTTTCCTCTGACTCACACTCAGATGGTTAGTCTTGATATAACGCAGACACAGTTAGATTGGGTTTGATTAAACAAAGCACAGTCACTACTGACTGCTCTGACTAAAATGCTAAGTGGAGTGAATTTCTAATGAATACTTGAGTCTGTAAATCTGAGTCTGCTCTCTTTTTTCAGATCCCTCACTTTCTGTTCAGTTTGCTGCTGTCCTGATTTTATGCCCCTCACCAAATGTCCACTCGCTTATTTACAGAGGACCTTGGTCCTCGTGGCCTGGCTTATGTCCTGCCTACTAACAGGGCTTCATCCTTCTATGTGCTAAGCCTCAGCAAGTTGGCTGTACTTCTGTAGCACTTTACAAAGTTCTCGTAGTTCTCTCAGGATCTTGACCTTGGAAACTTGCCTTGGTCACCTTGCCAGACCTAGGGTTCCTCTGTTTGTCTGACGTTCCACTGAATCAGCCATCAGCTGTCATCTCTATAACATCAGGTAACACTGTAAGTCGTCGTAGCTCATAGTTAGTTTCCAATCTGACAGCTGAAACTCAATTTAACACACCAACGCCGACAGTATAACATACTATGAATGTACATGGATTAGCCACAACATTACCGCCACCTGGTCGTTATAGTTTAAAATTATTGATCAATTAATAATCTCAGCACATAAAGGCGTTAAAATCAACAGTGACCTTTAACCCTTAGATTTTATTATGTACTGTACATGTTTTGCCATCAGTATTGTTTAAAACATACTTTCCTTAATGAAGTACTTTTACTTTGGTATTTTAAAACATAAACCATCTGTTTAGTACATTAACTTGAGTTAATATTGTGGCTGATTGATGTGTAACACTGAAGCTGTCGACTTCACGGTGAGGAAATGAAAAGTGTTGATTTTCAAAATATAAGTAATCTTTCTAATCGCTGCAGGTTTCTGATACTTTTTCAAACATAATGACTTTACCTGAGTTGATTTTATGTTTGAATTTGTTGCATTATTACTACAGTGTGTGAGCCAGTAAATAACCTTTTTTAACTTAGCTGTTTTTTAAAACCTCTAAAAATAGGACCCCAACACTTTTGAAATGTCTTGCGAAACTTGAGATTTACACCAGATTTCTGCCCTTGACACTTTTTCCTTTACAATGTGGAAACTGCTGACAGACGAACACGGTGATTTGAACACAGGAAACTCTGTTTAGGGGCATAAATACAGGAACAAATGGCAGCCATCCCTCTAATCCTCCTGTCACTACTTTATGAATGAATGCACACTGCTGGCTGGTGAGTACTGAGTATTTGTCCCTATAGGCTCTGTTTTTTTTGTATTTACATTTCTGGAAGGTGAAATAAATAAATAAATGTAAAATTTATTTCAATAGTAACATCTCTGTACTCATACACCAGGATAGCATTGATTTGGTTTGTGTAGTAATGTAAATGGATAATTATCAAATAATAATTAGATTTAGAAGGACTGCGACATAACAGTCTTACATTGTAATATGATGATTTTGTTTGTCAGTCATAATAAATAATTAGAGAATCCAGATGCATTTTTTTATACTTAAAAAAACACTGTAAGTCATATACATAGGTTAGGACTTTTTTTATAGTTTAACTGTTAATCTTATTCAAAGATACTGCTGCCTTAGTTTTGTGTCCCACCATGAATGCACGGTTGGTAGGAATCTTTTTACTTGACCTTTGTACAAACACTAACTGCTATCTTTGTATTTTTAACAGATTTCATGCAACAGAAAAAAGAAGAAGGTAAAAAGTGGAAGTGGGAAATTTCTTAAATCTCATAACTTTCCTTGGTGAGGTCAAGAAGCTTCTCAGCTACTTTTATTGGAAGCACAAACGTTTTTCCATCACACTGATTCATAGATTTTGGTAAGACAGAACTTATTAACAGCAAAATGTTACTGGACAAAAGTGAAAACTTCACGACTCCAACTCCTGGTGGTTGCCCACCTGTTGGTATTCAGCTGGAGGGTGTGATCCTGCCCCCAGTCCTCACCATCGACATCATACTGGGGCTACTGGGAAACATAGTGGCCCTGTGGATCTTCTGCTTCAAGCTGAAGGCCTGGAACCCCAACAACCTGTTCCTCTTCAACCTGGTTATAGCAGACTTCCTGGTTTTGGTGAGTCTGCCACTGAGGATCGATGCCTTGCTTCGGGGCCACTGGGTGTTTGGAGACAGCTTGTGTCGCCTCAACCTCTTCTTGATGTTTTCCAACCGCTCCGCCAGTATCGGACTCATGACCGTGGTGGCAATTTATCGTTACTTCAAGGTAAGAAAGACAGTGGAGCAGGGCTTGGAAGGGAGCAGCTGCCCACGAAGGGTCACTTTTATTTAACCAAAAACCAACCGTGACAGCAACATTTTGCCAATAGTTCTGATCACTGTTTTCTTTCTCCAGGTGGTCCACCCTCATCACCGCTTCAACCGGATAACCAACTGTCGGGCCGTGTATGTGTCCGTGTTTGTGTGGCTGCTGGTCATCAGTCCCCGCGTTCCCATGCTGGCTTACAGTCATATCAAAGGCGCCGGCAACAACACCCAGTGCTTCTTCTTCACTTCTTACAAAGAGGCCTCGCAAGCCATCATCATCCTGGTCGGCATGCACCGGATCCTGACGGTGTTTGAGTTCATCATCCCGATGGCCATGCTGCTGTTCTGCTCCATCAGGATCTCCAGCTTCCTGAAGGAGCGGCAGATGGGGAAGGCAGACAAGGTTCGGAAGGCGATGCAAGTGTGCATTGCCATTGTTGCAGTCTTCATGGTGTGCTTCCTGCCCACCACCGTGACCACCATTGGCGTGTGGGCCATCCGTTCGTACCGGCCATCGGACTGCTACGCTTTCTACACCTTCACGCAGCTCAACATCGTGTCTTTGGGACTGAACTTCCTGAACTCAGCCCTGGACCCCATCGTCTACATCTTCTCCAGCTCCATGTTCAGGAAGGCGCTGTGCAGCTCGCTGCCCCGCGCCCTGCGCTGCGGTCAGGACGCTGAGGATGACAGCACGCAATCGTCATCAGGAACTCAGTCTACACAGCAGGAGCTGAAATCACTGAGGACTGGCAGGAGTAGTGAGGCCATGTAATGAGCTTCTCCTAGATAATAGATGTGGACTGGATCAAGCAGCTCTGTAAAAGCCTTCATATCTGCTTCTTGTAGTATTTTGCATCAAATGGCTCCGTTTCTTTGGTGTTGAGGTTTTGTTTGTTTTGGTGTTTTACGCTGCTAAAGCATCAAATGCAAACACAGGAATTTTAATCTTTTTTGCACATTCGCTCAATTATTCTACATCTTATGCATCAATTGAGTTTTTTTTTCATTCATCCTGAAATTTGTTTCTTTTGTAATAAAAATTCTCGAATCACTAGAAAAGTTTGAGTATTTGTCCCGAGGAAGATCAAGATTTTTTCAAACCTTGTTTGCTGTGAACATTGCTGTGATTATGTATTCTGCACTACAGCTCACATAAGAAAGTTGCCCTGCCAGAGGCAGATTTAGTGATTTGGGGGCTCCAGGCAAACCTGGACACTTGCCCACCCTCCGTGCTTTCTAACAGATCATGTTGGTATTAAGGATTAAGGAGGGTCTTTGTATTTTTAGGTATTTTGACTTTATATATTTACAGTGGGGTCCAAAGGTCTAGACCACTAATAAAGATGCTTATACTTTGCATTTGTTTCAAATGTAATAAAATTATTTTAATATCAACTTCAGACATATTCCTTTCTACATTTTTGTCATGTTTTTTAGATTTTGTGAGATAACAACGCAAACCTAAAAACTCACAGGATAAGCTGAGAGGACATAAGAATTAGTTTAAAATACTTCAGACTCGTTATTGATCCGTCCTCAGCTGCTGTGTCAGGTACCAGGTTTAATTATGACTGACAGCCATAAGCATGAACGCACAGACTGGGCTGTCTCACCTTAAACCAGGGGCAGACTGTGACTAAATGTCCAAACATGGCCGCACCTTAACCTGTCCACAGGTCTCTAGTCTCAGGTTCAGTTTGTCTTTGTATGTCTCTCTGTGTCTACAGCAGCACAGAGGTACAGAAACAGGTTAAAGTGGGTTATTACATCTGAATCAGAAAAACTTTATGAATCCCTGAGGGAAAAACTGCTTTTCCCATTAAGATTTAAACGCTGCAATTAATATAACAAAGTAAAAGTAAGTAAGTAAAACTTTATAGCTGAACCCTTTCTTAGTCCAGGAGACTGATAAATCCATACATCTTCTCACCGCTGTCTTCAAAATTCACAAACCAAAGACTAAACATACTGGAATCTGTCTCAGAGGTCCACAGCATGCAGCCTGTCCTCTCTAGGTCCCAGTGGAGACCTGCTGGGAGGTTGTGGGGTGACAGAGGACAAACTCTATGTTACAGTAGTGGGTGGTGACACCAGAGGACACAGAGGACAGGCAGACAGGGAGCAGCTGAGAGGAACTGATGTGCTATATCCCAGACGGGGGTCTCTCCTGTTGTAACCAGCAGGAGTGGACCACTGTCCTTAATTTCCACTAGTCACTGCTGATTACCTGAATCGGCTGTGTCCACTATGTTAGAAGCTGGAAGACGAGGGTGGACTGGGGAAGACAAAGTGAACGGATGGATGAAGGGTTCACTTGAAATGTTTCTATCTAGCTTTTTTTCCCTGAACACCTGTGTCTTGTGCAGCCTCCAGGTGAGGAGACAGTGAGAAAACGTCAGCGCCCTCATGTGGCAGAAGTTGGTGTAGAAATCTTCTCTGCTTCATGAGACAGTGAACTTTGGCAGAAACATCCACAGCGAAACTTCCCTTTATTTAAAGCCGCTGAATTGAAAGCAGCTGTCAACATCTGCACAGTGAAGCACACGAGGAGCTGCGTGACGGTGCCTTCAGGTGTTGCAGGAAAAAACAACATTAACTACAAGTATTTTTGTTGAAAACGACCACAACATTTAAATGCTCTTCATCAACAATACTCATTCAGTAATAGCAATAATACACAGCAGAACTGCATCAATCCCCTAATAACAATTATATTTCAATGTTCTGGATCATAGTAAAATAGATATATGTAATATATACACTGTCCCACATAATAAAACATAACAATAAAAATATACCGGTGGATGTATTTTATGTATTTCATGTTATTGTAAGGAGGATATTCACCACGACGTCATGTATACGTTTTACCCAGTAAATATTAACTGAAGGGATTTTCATTGTGCCAATATTGTGAAGCACGTTCATGTCATGAAAGGAGATTACGGGAGCCCAGAATTAAGAGCCTATTCTTGGCTTTATGCGCCTTGTGTCTTTGGACTCCATATCCCACAAGTCACTGCTGAGTCTCTCATGTGTTCTCTCTCATAGACTGGAGTACAACACCACCTATGGTGTCGGAGGACTTCCTATGTCTCCATCCTGCTTTTGTATTTATTAAAACAATAAATACTACTATTAAATACTGTTTAATCTGAATGAGGAAACTCCAACCATGGGACATGACTTTCTTTAAGGTTTCTGTTTGTATTAATCATCGGCCAAATAAAACAGTATATTTAGTATATTTGAGCAACTTTTAGAAAAGAGTCGCTTCATATAATATGAGCTGATGTACAAACAGATGTTACTGAGCAAAGTCACCCCGTTAACATCTGCTTTTGTTTTCACATGGAATAAAGAGTAATGAAGAATAATTTGAGTAAAGTTAGTTAATATTGATGTAAAATTGTTAAGCACATATACTTAAGGACTGGATTTAGGTAGAACTCTAAGGTATTTGTATTTTAGTATTTTAATTTTCTGCTACTTTACATCATTACACATGCAAATACTTTATGCTGTTATTTTGTATCAATAAAGTTGGTTTTAAGAATAAAAAAACAGTATAATAATCAGACTTTAGTATTTCACACTGGGGAAATTAAAATGAGTAAATTCTAAATAAATGCATATTAGGGCAATAGAATAAGTGATACACATTCATAATAATGATCCAGTAGTATCATATTATGCATAATGATGCACTGTGCATGAAGAGAACTTTACATTTGGTAGTTTTAAGAATGTTTTCAAATTCAGTAACATTTTGAATGCAGAAAATGTACTTGTAACAGTCATTGTGGTACTGGTACTTAAAATAATCTGAGTACTTCTTATATCCCTAATAGTTACTTTGTACTACTGCAAGACAGTGTGTTTTCCTCCAATGCACAACATGCAATATGAAATCTGGGAAAACCAAGCTTACAAATGGCACTTTAATGCAGCATAATCGCTTACTTGGAAACAATTTTGAGCTTTTTAAGGAAACATGCTGAGATGTGTCATTCACACACACACACACACACACACACGCTCACACACAGTTCAATGAAAAGTGGCTTTACAGCGGCTCAGGCTGACAAAGCTGCTTCAAAGTGTTGGGGGAAACCTGAACCTGAGCTGGGAGGAGTCTAAAGTTCTTCGCTGCCCCCCCCCCCCCCCCACCCCTCCTCTCTATCTCACCACAGTCAGGCTGCAGCAGTCAGTGTGTTATGAATGAAAACAGCTCCACATCATCACATCTCCACTGAAACCAGCAGCTCCTCAGAATTTTCCTCACTATTTTCCACGAGTTTTGAGGAGCTAAGATGAGACGAGTGTGAACTTTTCCTCTGAAGAAATTAGAGGTAAAAACAAATCTATGCTGGAAATCTGCATGCAGCTGTTTGTGTAGTGACACTAACAGATAAAACACCGATTGTGAAGCTGCACGTGTGCATTTTTACCTTCTCTGCACCAGCGTTTCAACGGGTTTTAAAGTAGAATATAGTGCAGCTTTTATTTTATTGGTGTGATCAGACCAGCAGTGTTTCTTGAGCTAGTTGGTTGATTCTATTACTTTAATTGAATTTTTATGCTTTGATGCAGCAGCATAGGAAATACTGAAAAGCCCAACTGAAGTAAAAGTAAATGTACTGCAGTTCAAAAAATGTTACAAATGCTTACAAGTAAAAGTCTAGTTTTTTTAAATAAATGCATAAAGGGGTAAAACAAACAACAATGAAAGTACTGGTTATACACTCTATTAATGATTATTGTCATGGATTGTTGAATATCTGTTTGATTTACATACAAGACATTTATGTATATTTTTAAAGTGTAGAGTAACTTCAACAACGCAGTAGTGCAGTAAAATGTAAGTACTTACCTCTGAAATGTGGAGGAATACAGCAATAAATTAAGGACATTGGAGATATTTAAGTAAGTACCTCAAACTTTACTTAGTTACAGCACTGAATACTTGTAAGGTATTTGTTATAAGTATGGAATATTTGGGTTTGACTTAATCAGACAGATTTACAAAAGGAAATTGTCATTACTCTGACACTTTACGTAGTGAATTTAAAGGGACTGACACAAAGCAGGATACAGTGCGATGACAGTACTCAAACTTTTTTGGGTGATCGTGTACATAAATAAAATTTTAGATACATATTGGATTGATTGGATTGGATTCGTTCTAAGTCAGATGTATCTTGTATCGCTGCAAAAATGAGCCTGTTCAGTCTTAAATTTAGGATGAAAACATTGTAAAAAGTTGATGTCTTCATGTCGCTTTTTGCTTCAGCAACGCCCAAAACACTCATTCGGTCACTGTTTAATTTGCCAGATGATTTTAAGGATGAAAAGAAAGACGATCTGAAACGTCCCTCGGGTGTGTGAAGAAGTCGTGTGTGTCGTCGTTTGCAGTGGAGGTCTGCAGGTGGTCACCATGTCTCTGTGGATGCTCGTTCCTGTCAGCCTGCCCGTCTTCATCATCACTGGAATATGGGTGGTGTAAGTAAATCGAAACTCGTTCATGTGACTCTTCTGTCCACATTTGCTGCAGAACTAAAGAGGACGTGGTGCTGCAGCTCAGCCTCCACTGGTCTGTTCATCACTGTTCCACTGTCCCTGCACTGATCACGGTAACTGGCTGTACACAGTTCAAATATGTAAACCTGTCCTCTACTGGAACAGTAGCTCTCTGTGTTGCAGTACAGTCATCCTTGAAATTCCTCGTGGCTTATCTGCTTCGCGTGTCCGTGTCAAAGTTTCGATTCTAATTACTAATCGTAATTCTATGCTGAGCTAAAGTAACAGTGAGAAACTGGAACTGGATGCTGTTGTCCTGCAGCATCTGTGCTGATCCTGATCTGTGTCTACCTGTATTAATACAGGTGGGAACACACCTTAACTCATCAACATGTCTCCTTCTCTTCCTTTGTTTAACCAGCAGGAGACTCGTTGAGATTAAAATCTCATTTCAAGGCAGATCTGGTCCAGAAGCAGCACACAAACTGTTATGGCAACAAAAACATACAAGCCAGCTTTAGGATGTTCACAAAACCTTTGGACCTTCAAGTTTGGTGTTTTGTTTGGTTTAGTTTTGGTATTTGATTTCCTGACTGTCTGTCGGGTGGTTTCCATTTGCTTTCTGTCTTTGGTGTAATTGGACTCACAAGCACCAGATTAGTTCACACCAGGTCTCCAAAGCCTCCCCCCCCCCCCCCCCCCCGTTATTCTGTCAGACCTGTGGTTTTTCAGACACCTGTGGGCTCTGGTCCGAGTCATGAGAAAAGAAAGAAGGAACTGGATTCAAAAGTGCTTGTTTTACACGTGAATCAGCAGTTAGTGAATTATTTATATCAAACACCAAACACTGGAGTTCAAACTCGAAATGCTGGAATCTCCTCCACCCTGTTGTCACAGTTTGTTCAGCTCCAGGCAAATCAGTCCTGATCCTTTTGTTATCAGTGATCAATACAGGCACTCGAGACATCACATGTCTACGTTTCTCTGCCACGTTGTGTTTATTTCTTCTTATCTGTAGCTCAGAGGGTCTACGGGGGGGGGAGGTTGAGAGGAACCGATGAGCTCAGTTTTACTTTCCCTTGGTCTTTTTAAGCCTCTTATAACAGACTGTTTACACCTGGTTAGAGTTTGGAGAAGGTTCGTGTGCAGAGTGGAGCCCTGTTCTTCAAAGCTCATATCAGTGTAAAATGATCCTGTTAATTCTCATCCTGCTAATTTCATTCGACTGATTTGGTGAACTTTAAAATAAAAGGTGATCACTTGATGGCAGGATAGAGACCCTCCCAGCATGCACTGGGGTAATAGATCATTCCACATAACAATTGTTTTTCGTGTCACATCCTGTTTAGATAAATCAAATATTTTCAGCAAATGTGAGTGAATTTTAAAATGTGCACTGAACTCAACATTGAGTTCAACAATTTAAGTGTTTTTGACTTAACATTTGTTGAATATATGGAGTTACACTGCAAAGACTCCTTCAACTGATTCTTTCTAGCTGGTTCTGATCCAGCCCAGCTGGACATAAGCCTGCTCTTTAGCAGGGTTTGGCCTAAGGGCTTGTTGCTATGACAACAGCTTCAGGTTTTAATCCAGACTTCTGCTAAATCACATTTTAGGGCCCCGGTCTTCTGCTTAAGGAAGTAAAAAAACAGTGTTGTTTTTTTTACTTAATTTTGTTATAATTATCGATGAGGTTTCCTGAAAGAGGATGTTCCTCAGTGTTCACTATGTTCGAGCCCTTTAGGGTTCGAACATGTTAGTACACAAGCATTTGCTAATTAGCATAAAACACAAAGGCTGGTGGGAATAGGGTCACGTAGATGAGGCTGAGAAGATTTGGTATTGAAGAAACAAATTCCTGTTTTACATGCTGTACATGGCCCAGAAAGACATAAAATACATTTTAAGTGAGAATAATTTGCAAAGAAATTCAATTATTAGAATGTTTTTTAGCCTGTGGTTAGTGGACTGATGGATAAAGGTCAACACTGACTAACAAACTTGATAGAATCTGTTGTCCTGTTTCTTTTGTTATCAGTGATCAATACAGTCATGTCAAATATGTGAAGAGTCATGTGAGAATCTTATCTGTGGCCCAAAATGGCTTTTGAAAGCATGGATGGATTAGTTATTATTAAGTTAATGTTGCTTATATGTTGTTTCAGTTTATCGTTTCTGTAGCAGCCATCTGATCAATGTAGCGGAGAAAAAGCTCAACGTTTCCTTCCTACGTGTAGTGGAACATAAGTAATTGGAGTAAAGTGGAACTAAATGACCAAAAATAGACACAAAAAAAAGAAAAGAGATTTTTTTTTTAAAAACAACACAAAATTATCACAAAAGTGTGTCCTTGAATTGAGAAGTATTATTATGTCACAGAGTTATTTGTTAATCCATCCAGACTGATATGTACGAGCATAATAAATCATACAATACAGATGTAGTAAAATATGAGAGAAATAAAACAATGAAACCGTCTTACTACTGTACTGATGAGAAGGAGATAGTGTTAGAAACAGACATGTGAACAGGTCTGTAACTGTATGTGTGCGTTCACCAAATAACCCATAAAGGCAGAGTGAGAACATCATAGCATCCATTCTGCAGGAATCTGGTCTCTCAGCAAACTTTCTAGAATGTGTAGCCTAACACTGGCGTCCCATGTCTACCAGTAGCTTGTACCTTGAAGGACAGAATTAATGTCCTACTGTATGTGTGCGTAAATGTAAGTTAGTGACTGAATGTAAGTTAGTGTCACATGAAATGGGGGGTGGGGGGGGGGTGGTCACCCAAAGTTTTTACTGTGTCTCCTGAGGGAAATCTGCTCAGAACATCTGCTGATTTGTGTAATGATTTATCTCAGGTGTGTGTGTGTGTGTGTGTGTGTGTGTGTGTGTGTGTGTGTGTGTGTGTGTGTGTGTGTGTGTGTGTGTGTGTGTGTGTGTGTGTGTGCTTACTGAGAAGTTAACAGATCAGATTTAGTGTGTTTAAAGAGTGCAGGTTAAAAAGCAACCAGCAGGTTCACTCTTAAAGAAACACAGTATGATCATTAGAGTCTGGACTGACCTCAGTGTTTTCAAATGCTCTGTTTTACAGCTGAGCGTAGCTTCATGTGAACATTAATAAAGTGTTAAAAAACATTTAAACCATCTCTGTGATGTCCGTTCAGTTCTTTCACTAAACAGTCTTCTGTTCTTTTCAGATATGCGATGGCCCTGTACAACCAGCACGTCTGCCCTGTGCATAACTGGTACAGCACACACACACACACACACACACACACACACACACACACACACACACACACACACACACACACACACACACACACATCAGAGACCTTTTTACCCATAATGAACTTTATTAGAAATCATGGTGGTGGCTCTTATTAATGGAGGGGAGTAAAATCATGACCTATATTGGTGTTATACAATAAACAGTGAGTATCTTTCTGCACAGTGGAGTAAATGTGTGTGTTTTCAGGCTCTATAATGAGTCATGTGAGGAGCAGCTCCCATTACAGAGGGGCCCTGTACTGTGCTGCACCCTGGACAACATACCACTCATCAGGTTAAATCCACTTTTCTCCTCTGGAACTCATTGTGCTGTGTGTGTGTGTGTGTGTGTGTGTGTGTGTGTGTGTGTGTGTGTGTGTGTGTGTGTGTGTGTGTGTGTGTGTGTGTGTGTGTGTGTGTGTGTGTGTGTGTGTGTGTGTGTGTCTACCTGAGAAACCCTTACATAACAACCCCACCTCTGTTCGTCCTTGGACTGGGGGTGAACCTACAGAGGCACAGGGAGAACAGCAAACTCCACACAGAGGCTACAGCTGGATGGGGATTCAAACCTTGTAGCTGTGAGGCAGCAGCTCTAACCACTCCACCACCTATTCTGACTTATTAGAGTCCAAACTGTTGTGTGGCAACAAATAATCTTGTTTAATTTATTGTCTTGTTGGTGGAACTAGTCTAACCAGACATTTAAGATAAGATGAGATACACTTTATTTTCTGTCCCAACCAGTGACAGTAATTCATCTTTGACAGGCTCCACAGTTCTCATGTTAAAACAACAACCAGAGAAAATGTCTGTTTTTGCTCTATATTATTTTCCCTGTTCAGTGATTATTGAGCAACATGGTGTCACGTTTAAGTGTAAAGCTGAGGTGTAAATCAGGAACTCGCTCTGATAGTTGGTGAGCAGCTGCAGTGCAGAGTGCATGTTAAGATGAGCCCACACTTGCCCGACTGAGGCTCCCAGTCAGGAGTGGGGGTCTCAACTCGCCCCCTCGACAGGAAGCAGAGCCTGTGCTGCGAGTCGTGGCTCGATCCCTCGCCGCTCTTTAAAATGTCGCCACACTGAGCAGCAAAATGTAAACAAGAATTCTTTGGCTCTCACATGCAGAGACGACCAGCAGGAAGAGTTTATGGGGTTTATGTTGCTGTGAATTAAAGTCGAACTCTGCTGGAGACGCCTGGAACATTGGAAACTGTTGCACATCCTAGTCTCATTGTGGGCTCGACCTCCCAGCAAGCCTCACCCAGCATATATCACACACAGGACACAGATAAGGTCCTGCTACTTTGTCCTGGCTATTTTTAAGGAATGAGGGGGCTTCACGTAAACAGCACAGCGGAGCGGAGCGGTCATGGATCTGATCTGAACCCTGTAAGAACTGGGTCTGGAGGCCAGCTCACACTAACTACCTCTGCTTTCCGCTCTGTTTTCATTGCAGTAAATGTGGAACTCTGCCGCCTGAAAGCTGCTTTTTCAGCCTCATATGCAGCACTGGATCCTTCATGGGTACGTACCACTACCTTCTTAAAGCAAGTGCACAGAGGACACACTCCTCTGTATCTGTGGTTTAACTTTACCGCACATTTACCCAACACACTGAGCCGGGTTCCACAGGACTCCGGACTTCAGGCTTGTTTTTTCAGCTGGAGTGACTCCAGCTAAGTCCCTCTGCCAGTTCCCGCCTCACCCCCTCTCACTGAGGGGGAACATTTCCCATAGTAAGATTTGATCTGCTGCAAAAGCACAAAAGCATCGCAATGAGAAAACTGTACCAGTCGTTGTTGTAGTTCAACAGTCAGGTTGTGCAAAATCTGGAAGCAGCACCGACACGCTGGTCATCTTGTTGCATGTCCCCTGATGCGGGAGTTCCAGAGATTTTCCTAGTGGTGCGTTCGATTGTTCAAGTAAAACAAGAGACAGTTTTACTGTAATGTTAATGCGGGTCTCAGTTATCCAGCTTTGGTTATCTGGTAGTTGAGTCCCCTGGAGTTTTTCCCTTCTTCAGTCTGAGGAAACCAGGCTGAGGGACCCAGGTACGTCCTCTAGTGACCTCAATAGGCTCGATGGGTGGACAATAGAGGAGGTGAGAGTAGGTAAAGAATCGTTAGGCTGTAACAATCACAAGTCCTAACATCCTATGAGAAAGGGGTCCACGGGGGTAGTTAATATGTTCCACATTCACAGAGTATGAAGCTCTACTGTCTAATTCTAACACGAACAGATCCAAAGATCCAGAACGTGGGTTAAAACAGGTCTGAGGATGTGGGTATAAAATAACTTCTCATCATTCTCTGCTACGGTCTATAGAAGTCACCTGACAGCAAAACGTAACTGTGGCTCACAGACATCTGCTTCCACAGACCTACACATTGGTGTTTGTGGGAGGGGGGGCCGAGAACACGAAGGAATTCAGCCATGTTTAACGACCCCGTTAACCTGTCTCAGCTCAGGTGTTTTCTGTGTTGCGGTATTTACCTCAGAACCTTTAGTGCTCTGCCATCCTTCATGAAGACACCCATCAAAAGTAGGTGTTTGTTTGTGATGCTCCTGTCAGTCCCTGCAGTTTCCACCTGAGTAATGAGCCACATTTGTGTTGTTGGACCAAGTTACTCAGCATGTTGCCGTTGGGTGAAAAGGCGTGATCACCTCCTGGAGACCTGCTGGTACCACACAGAGGGTCAAAGGTCACAGTTAGCTAAATGAAAGTTGGGCCGTAGCGTCAGAAAGGACTCTGAGAGACAGACTGAAGGATTATTTCACCAACACCCAGCAAGTTATTGAACTGATTCCAATAAGTGGAACTCAGAAGCTGTTACCAGCTAATACTTAATAGTAAACTGAAACAATTCATGAGTTCATTCAGTCCACTAACCATTAATCAGCTGGATAGTGGAGCCCCAGTGCTGATCGGTTCAACATCAAAGCCCCCCCTCCCCCTATTTTTCTATTCCTCCCTCACAAACAATAGTTTGTAGGAAGTTTATTTAACTGGGAGGTGTGGTGCAGATGAGAGGAACGTTAACTGTTGGAGTCCAGTAGATCCGAAAGCTGCTCCCCAGAACCCAAACTACGGAGACTTATGGTGACACAGACTTGAGGATCAAATACTGACCACCGAGCTCCCTGCTGGACTAACAACACCAACGTCCAAACAGTTGCTCTCTGTAGACGGATGGACATTTGGCAGAGCGCCGCAAAACTGCTGCGAAGCATTGACGGAACGGTTTTGTTCACACACACACACACACACACACACACACACACATCAGGAACCCGGACACAGATAGAGCTTGTCGACTGAAAGAGAACTGGTTCTGGTCTCATTCGCAGGCCAGCTCTGAAGCAAACCGACAGATCTACATACAGAACCAAACGTACACCATAAAGCACTGGGGTCTTATTAATCTGCAGTTTCTCACTAGACACAGTCATCTCACTTTTGTCTTTTGTCTGGACAGGGGACACACGTTCCTACTCATACTGCAAGTGGGGACACAAGCTTATCAATAAAAATCCCTCCTTCGTTTGTTCTGCATGCAGCAGTTTGTAGAGAAACTGTCCAGACCCTCACAGACAGGGGGACGCAGACACATGAAGTATGATTTTTATCATGCTGCATTCGGGGACAAGTCCCACACTACAAAACACTGTAGATAGAAATAACACCTTTACACACAAAAAGAGAGAAAAAAAAATCATTGTCTACAAGAGCAGACGTCCCAAACCATCATCCTTTTACCTGCGGATTGTGGTGTGGGGACAGTTCCCGGATAAGAACACGTCCACATTCAGCTCTTAACACGCTCCCTTTATGTCTCCTCCTGTAGTGATGCTGATTGGCCTGCTGCGTTACGCTCACGTCGTACAGAAACACCAGAACTGTGTTCTGAACACGGCCGGCCTCTCCGCCGGATGGATCTGTGCCGCCGGTCTCATCATGGTGGGAAACTTCCAGGTACTAACTCAACTTCAGGACGTTTCAGACCAAGTTTCACATGGTCAGCTAACAGATGCCATAAGACTGAGCTTTACCCGTCAGTGTGTCTGTCTTTCATGTTGATTTTAGTTCCTATTGACGGGTTACATCCAAAGATTTTTGTAAAAATCATAAAAACACACAGATGCAGAGACTCAGATCTTCAGTCAGTCAGGCCTCATATTCAAAGATTGTATTTTTTAAAAATGGTAAAAACAGTCAGTGCCTGGGGACCCTCACCGTCATGGCACCAGGTTTAAATGATGGTCCAGGACTTCTTTAAACTGGATTAACCTGAACTCAATGTTCAAACCTAAACTGTCTAAAGCTGCAAAATGCAACAACCACAAATCAAACAAACAAAAAAAAAATACTTTTATGTGCATCGTCACTCTACAACGTACGTACTGCACAGTGTGGTGAGACAGGTTCTTCAACTAGACACAAGTTTTTAGCTTTTATTGAGTTTTATTTAAATTAGTCACGTGTATAAAAATCGCATTTCTATGCTGTGGGGAAGTAACTAAGTACTGAAAACGAGTACTGTAATACAAAACACTGCTGGCAGTTTGATGTGTCTCTGTTGTCATGGATACCTGTGGAGGAAAAGCCCTTTAGGGCCACAGGAGTCCATGACAAACATCTACACGGTGCACTTCAGAATAAAAGCACGGCTTGTTTTGTGGGCAGCTGAAGGCGACTGGGACGATACAGAACAAACACGGAGTAGAAAGACTTTTTTTCAGCTCATGGTTTCGTTTACTGAATAGAAACGTATTGTTTTGTGATTGTGCTTGTTCATGACAGCTGTCGATCTCTGTAGGAGAACAGCAACCTGGTTGTGTGACTTTTTTTTTTTTTTACACAACTTTAAAATACACGTTTAAGTCAGAGCACACAATTAATCTAATAAAAGGAGCTGAAAAAATAAGAAACTTACGTAACCTCTTACATAATTTCCAAGAACTGTTCATGTTGTCTCAGTGTGATTCACACTGCATCCGTCTTTTGTCTTGTTTTTGTCTTGTTATTGGAGCAGCAGAACATGTGGCTTTTAAATTGTAAAAGATCATTTTTAATATTATATTCAGTGCATTCAGAAAGGTTTTTTCACTTTGGAAAATAAATTGTTGTGGTGCTGCCTTTTTTCCTCATTCATCTGGACTCAGTATCTGATTATGATGGGAAAACAGACTTTAGAAAATGTACATTTTAAAAAAATCATATGTACATTAAGACCATCCACACAGTCGGAGCCAACAGACACAATCTCTGCTGCAGGTCTGTCGAGGTGGTGACTTTGATCTGTGTCGTCCTGGTTACGGCTCCTATCTCTCCTCCGTTCTAATCACTGTCTACTGCTTTCACCGGTTGCCTCCCCTGTTTATGCTCCGCTCACTTGCTCCTCTGTGCCAGAACGTCTCTCTGTCTTCCCCAAGTCGAGGCTCCAGTTTGTTTGCCATGTTACTTTCCTTGTGGGAGTTTTTGCCTGAACTTCCTGGGATTCCCGTCTGTACCTGGAGTCTTCAGTCTGGCCTTAGAACCTGAGGACCATTTGTGAAAACTCCCTTTTCTGTGTTTCCTGCTCCCGGCAATTGATTGTTGGACTGCTGGTCCTCATTAGCTCCACTGCCCCGATGCAGAAGATTTCAGCAAATTCACAGCAAACATTGTGTTGCTGGTGTTAATTCCCTGTGTCACTGCCTTTAACTGTGAGTCCCTGGCGGTTTCTTCACTGTGAATGAACTCAACAACACAAGCTGATCGCTCACAGGTTTCGAAGCCTGTGTAACAGCTGCTGCACATAATTAAGGATCATTGTGAATTCAAACCTGAATCTGGATCCAGTCTTCTCAGTAAAGTCAGTATGAGCATCACCTTCTGGACTGTTGGATGTAAAATAGAAGAACTTGCATGCACACGTTTGCTCTTACAGGACCCCACAGTGTCGTGGCCTCAGGTGCCGACAGAGTTAAAGCGGCTGTCCAGGCTGTGGGGGCTTTGCCAGGAATTGTAGCGTGTGACATTTCTGCTGGTAACATGTAATTAATTCCAAAGTACCTTCCACAGCTTTTTTTTTTTTTTTTTTTTTTTTTTACTCGACCTGCAGCGTCTAAACCAGGAGCAGTTTGAAGATCATCCACACAAATGCAGGTGTTTTCACTGTGTGGAGTTTGCATGTTGTCCCCGTGGTTTCCTCCCAAAGTCCATAGACAAGCATGTAGGTTCATTTAGGACCCTGAAGTGAAAGTGAGTGTGGATGGTTGTCTGTTTGTTTTTCACAGTGCAAAATTGTGAACTGAATTATTGTGCTGGGAAAATGTGGACAACACAACACACACAAAACAAACTGCACTTTGATTTTCACTCTGATATAGTTCATTGTTTGAAAAACAGTTTAAAGATGAACATTATTTATTAGTTAAAACTATTTGAATCAGATATAGTCTCTTCACATTCTGACTTTGTTATATTATGTGAACATATTTAATGATGTGGACAGATAATAACTTATTATGTTCCAACAGAGTGAACATATTCGTGAGTATTCTGCCACTGTTTTTATGAATCAACAGTCACATTAGTCCTTTGTTCTGCAGAAATTCTCGTTCCAGCTTCTTTTATTTATGGAGTCTTCAGCAATTGATTCGACATTTCCAGGAAACATGAAGGCTTCATTGTTTTCTCAAATTTTAATGAACACTGCAGCTGTACAGTAAATGTCATAGCAGAAAATCTAATCATTGTTAGGAAACGTCCTCACCAGAGGACGTTAATGGAACCACAAATGTCTGACAAAAACTTTTGACCTGACACTAGAGTACAGGAGGAAAAACTCCAAAGCCCAAAAGGTGTTGGACTTGGACCTGCTCACTTTCCAACGTAATTAAATTACTAGCGATGTCCTGATGCTGATACCAGTACCAGGCATCAGATCCGATCCTACCTATGTACTTATACTCACAAAACATCTCCATACTGGATCCAATAGCTCGTTTGTCCAAGCTTCTCCATCCAGGACCCCACCCTAAATCTGTACTTTGTCCATCTTTTTCCTTTTCTTTTTGTTCTTTTCAGTGAAAGTTGCTCCATTTATTAAACACAGATCGCCGCCATATTTGTTTTCGGCAGAAGAACGTGCGGGATCTTCCGTTCTCACACTATTTGCTTAAATGCAATGGATTGATGTGGACCTTACTCTCCACCCAGTCATTGTAGAAGCAAAACAGTTTAGTACTTGTATCAGTACAAGGTATCGGCGAGTACTCAAACGTAAGTAGTTGTACTCAGTCTTGAAAACGTGGTATCAAAACATCGCTATGAATGAATATGTTTTGCTTGATGTTCTTGATCATCAGACATCACGGCCGTTTCACGTCAGAGTCTCATTTGATCCATTTGCAGCAAAAGCTGAAAGTTTTGTTTGTTTCTCTGTGTCCTCAGGTGGATTTTGCCAAAGTCCTTCACTACGTCGGAGCTGGAATGGCCTTCCCCTCCAGCATGTTGTTCGTGTGCATTCAGTCGGCTCTGACGTACAGACTGGCCAAAACCAAGGAGGACTATAGATTTGGTCACGTTCGTGTGGTGATGGCCCTGCTGGCACTGATCGCCCTGGTGCTCAGTATCCTTTGCACATGCTTGTCAGTATCTTAAACAGCTCAAAGAGGTGGAATTATACTTATTATATATCCAAACCCTGGGCTGAACATATGTATCATATATCATATCATTGTCTGTTCTGTTGAGTTTTAGGAGCTAAAAGAAAAATAAGCATTTTTCTGGAAAAGGGAAAGTGCCCAAACCTATTTTATCAGAGTCTCAGAATAAAAATATTCACCTGTGATTTTGTGCCATGTAACCTCTTACTTGATGTGGTCCTGGTGCCTTGTCTGACTGTTAACAAGAAAGTAAACATGCAGGTTACAACAGGTGCGACGTCCATTTCTTGTGCTTGTTCACCTGGTCAGCTCGCTTCTCCTATTGGTTCCCTTCAACTCCTGCTGTGATCCTGAAGTAGCTTTTCAAGTGGGTTGATTGAAGCACTGACAGTGTGTCGATGAGCGGTGTAAATCATAATATGAAGTTCAACTGTAGTCAAACACGGTTGTTTGCTGTAACTATAGCAACCTGAGCAAAGGAAGTTTGAGAATTTTGTCTCCAGACAAGCAGTCCCTCCATCATGATGCTCCCCCTGCTGGACATAACTGTTTAACACCACTGTGCAGCAACTTTTCTCCTTAACCTCTGATCACCAGGTGGAGTTTTCTTCTGCCAGGAAAGCTTCGCCTTGCAGCACGCCTCCGCCATCTTTGAGTGGATCTACTGCATGCTCATCATGCTCTTCTACGGGACTTTTGCCGTTGAGTTCGGGGGCATGTCCGGGGACACCCTAATGGTCCTTTCCAGAGGAGGGGGAGCGCAGAGCTTCTCCACCTCTGAGCACAAGACAGAGGTGGGTGGAGGGTCCAACCACCAGCAGCCAGAGAGCTTCGTGGTGCTGTAACTCAACTACAGCCTCAGAGGCCCTGGGGTGGAGGTTGGGGGGGGGGTCAAAGGTCAAAGCATGCACCAATGCAGAAGCTGCGCCCTGCACATTAACCAGCTCACGATTGCACATAGCTGCAGCGCTAAAGCTGTTTTCCTCAGCCGTGACCAAAGACTAACATTTCTTCTCATGCTCTGCAAAACATTGTGTAAGTGCCTTTTTTGGAAGGAGCAGGGCAGCAGTGAGATCCACAGTCCTGATGTTTGTTTGAGATCTCTCAGTGTAACAATCGTGCTCTGATCTCTCAGCCCGAGCCGCCTTTTACCAAACAGAATGTCCTGGAAAGTGCCTCAGATGTGGCTCCTCGCTGAGCGGCGTCACTGCTGCTGTTTGTTTGAATGTTTAGACACCCAGACACCTAGAAACCCGCATTGTTTCTGCTCAGGAAGTGTGTTACATCAGCAGCCTTACCTCAATAGTAAGGTGAAGTTTCCCAAAACGTCTGACAATAGACGAACAGCTGCTGTGGGCCAAGAACAATGTTTGATTTTTAGAGGTTCAACAGTGGTTTAGCCTAAACTCGTGTTGCTGGAACATGTCGTCCCAAAGATCTTTTAAGTCCAGAAACGTTTTGTGCAACTTTTCATGGCAACATGACCTGAGTATCTGTCACGTATCATCCCAATAAGCTCTGTTGTATATTTTGTTTTAATCGAAACTTCAGCTCTTTGCCAAGAAAAGTTCTTACGGCTTTAACGGGATCAAACACTAGGATGAAAGCTCATAAAGAGAATGTTGGAGAGTGTACGCAGAAAACCAATTAAAGCAAACTAGAAAAAAGAGCTTTGTTACTGTATGTTGTGCTTATTTTGTGCGTTGACATCGTGATAAAGTGTTTGTGCACTGACACGATTTCCAGACAAAGGTTTCACACTGATTCATTAACTTATTAAAGCTGCTCATGGTGTGTTGTTTTTCTGTAGATCATCTCTTTCATATACATCTGTGCTTCTTCCAGAACTAAAACCACCAGTCAAACCCAAATCAGGAACTCTGCACAGCCTTTATTATACTGGACCAGAACCCGATTTACTAAGACCTGCACAGCTCGTATTTGTTCTGAACGTGTATCAGCTTAAGAAATGTGAAGAAACATACTGTTAAAATTATAAATACAAGAGCCATAAGAACTATACAGTCTGGACAAAAATTAACGTTTGTTTTGTTGTTTGGTGGTCAACAGTTTCCCTGAGAGCTTAACCCCCCTCCCCCTCCCCCTCCCCCCAACACCAAGAGTAAACAAACGAAAATATTCTAATAATGGTTAGTTTTGCTTTGCTTTTTGAATTATTACAGTAACACATCCTGAGATTTTCTGTCCTTTTATGGTCACATGACACCCAGAGCAGCAGGCACGTGATTTTACACTATTTAAACAATGGAGGTCCACATTAATATATTTTTTAAAAATCACAGACCTTTTCCTTCAAGTTAGTGTCGTTGGCTCCATTTCACATTTGCAGGTAAGACGCTGGACGTCATGGTTTCCTCCGTTTTCTTTTAATCCACGCGCCATCAAACCCTGTCACAAGCATCTTTATTTGGTGTTCGGTTTGTGTGATAAAGACGAGAATTTTTAAACACAATTCAGCGCCGCTAATGACGTACAGGTAGTTCCTTTGCAGAGATTGGCTCACTGGCCGCCACGTGGGATACGAGCGTCCAATCATATTCACTCAGGTGTTCGCGGCGGACGTTTATACCGGGCACGTCACTCAGTTATTGAGCTTAATGATACCGTAAATTAAAGGGGATGGAAATTCAGCAAAGTAAAAATGAGCTAAATAAAAATAAATATCCAATGTTGGCATCAAGGTTTTCAATTTTTTTTTACAGGTTTTTAATTGAAATACAGACATTTTTGTGCGTAAAAAGGGACAAACATGGACAAATATCAGACGTGCCTGTCGTTCAAAGTTCAGCATTTTATTAAGCTGTGGATGTTTTACTCTGTTACCGGCAGAGACAAACAGGATCCTGACTATGTTGTGGTGTGAAAAGGATGGTCTCCTGCAGCAGGGGGACAGTCTGTTAGTGAGACAATGTCCCCCTCTAGTGTCCAGTGAAAGTACTGTCCACATTCACTTCCAGCTTCAGTCACTGAGTGTCGCTGTAAAACCAACCTGCTCTGAAAAGAAATGGTGACCAAACGTTTAATATTAGAAGCTAGTTTTATTAAAAATCTCATTAATAGTTTCATATTTATGGATTATTAGACAGTGTGCTTTTGTGTGTTGTGTTTGTTTGACTCTTGACAGCCAGAAATGTTCATGCAGCGATTGTGACACTTACTTATTTAACCCAGCCCCAACTGTGCTTTGAATTATCAGCTGAATTTGAGTTTACTGAACAGTAAAACAATCAAAACTTGTCAGATTTGGATAAAACCCTTTGGGGCTCAGGGTTTGAGGATACTTGATGACTGGACTCTGAAGAACTCAGAACTGTTGGCTCCCACGTATTTGCCAAAGCTTCAGTCTTTTCACTGAGCTGCGCTAGTGTCTGGGAATAAAGACGACTTATTGTGCTCGGGGAAGGTTTTGTCCAGCAGCAGAAAATGTTTACTGTGCAGCATCGTTCTGAACAGAAAGCCAACAAATATGTCCTTTCAGTCAGAGGAAAATGCAGCCCCATAAATCCCTGAGCTGCAAACGGCCTTCTCCTCCTTACAGCCCGTCAACTGAGTGCAGCTGAAAGAGGACGTTTGTTGGATTTAATCACTCACTCGGTTGCTTCTGTGTTTTAAAAGTCTTTGCTCCCTAAAATCTCATTTACATGGATGTGTTTGTCTGTGTCATTACTGCACTGCACTGTAAACCTGAGGTTACTCAACACTTTAACCGAAACATGTTGGGCTTTTTATTGCTCTAGATGTATTTCACACTTTAGTTACTTCACAAACGAGTCGTGTTTATGTAAATCATATCCACAATGACAGAAGAACTGAGTACTTCTGCATATTACATCTCATTCATTAGAAGGAAACTATCACAGATGGCTCTTTGAGATCGTTTTGTGTCTCGTGGTTTGTCTCTTTGTGTCACTTCGTGGTCATTTTTCGTCTCTCTGTGGTTGTTTGACTCTTGACAACCAGAAATGTTCTGGTGAGGTGAGGAAAGTGGTTTTTGTTTCACTGTAATTATCAGCTTCTGTTTCAGTCTCTCTGTCAGTACAGTTGTTCTCAGCTGCTAACATGTGTTTAATGAAAGTTGGTTGCGCTTGATCTTCATCATCATCTTCTTCTTAGCTCGACAGAAATCTTCTCTTGTGACTGTGTGAAGTCTTCCATTAGTTTCAAACATTTCTTACAGTGAACACACGTCACTCAGTAACTCAAAACTTTAACTGAGTCAAACTAAAGGAAAACACATTTTCCCTGCTGAGAGAAAAGAGTTCAAAGTGTTGAATCAATGTAAATGTGAGAAACCAGTGATCAGTTCCTCATCATCTATAACAGATGCTCCTCTGCGCTGATGTTAGTCTGGATCACAGACGAGGACTGAGGACTAATGGACAGAAACAAATGGACTAAATGTCAAATTCATGTCTTCATTTAGATTTTTGGAACATTTTCACCCGTAAGTTTTATTTGGTTTCTTATTGTTTTCCCCCTTTTGTTTTTTACAGTGTGTTTGAACAATGTGAAAAAAGTAACTAAGTGATTTCAGGTGAAGTTTCTATTTATATTTTCAGTGAAGAAAGAACAGAGGCCACACGCTGAGTCCTAGTGAGTGTGTGACTTGGTCCAGTCTAGATTCTCACTGCAGGTCCTGCAGGTCAGAGACAGTTGGATGCAGGAATGAATGAAGGAAACCGTCTCAGGAAAATCTCTTTTTTAGTGATTCAGCAGCTCATCTGAAACAGTGCAGACAGCAGCAGGGTTTGTTCTGTCTAGTTAAATCCCCACGAGATGTGTCTTGCTGTTTACTGTGTAGTGACTGATTGAAGCAGTGAAAATGTTTGACCACAAGTTGTTGTTTCATTTTTTAAAAATGTTTGGTTGATGTTCCTCATTTTAAGCAGTGGGCTTCAAACATCAGTTGGTTTGGGGGGATCGAAATAAATTCTTTGTGTCTTGGCAAAAATGACAATATCTGGTCTATGACACCTCCAGTGTCATCAGTAAAGGAGCTTCAACATCCAGGAAGAGAGAAGAACATCAACAGAGTTTCAGGTCTCCATCCTATAAGTTCTAAACTTCATACATCAGACATTAGTCTTATAACTTTCTGTTGCTGGGCAGAACATTCTCCACCCTCAGGATACTGCCCCCAGCGCTTTTCTCCATTTCAGGATCTCCTTTTATAAGCACCTGTGAGTGTGGAGTGACTCTGGGTCACTACAGTGTGGGATGGTCTGCTGTTAGACAATAACTGACCTTGGAGCAGTTCTGCAAACACTTCAGGACAAAACAGGAATATGAGACAAAGTTTGAACAACATTTCAAAAGTACACTGAGTACAAGTTGCCATTATAACCAGGTAAAATGCTAAGAGTCAAATGTCATCATTTAATCAGACTTGATTTTCCATCACACTGTGTTCACCTTCTAAGCATCATGAGTGTTTCTGTGGCTTTGCAGCTTAAATTTTGTTGGCTCATGTTTTATAAAGTCGCCAGCAGAGGAGACGCAGCCTCAGAAAAACATGATAGTGCAGTATAAAGTTACAATAAGTGTTTCTTGTGTTTTGTATATTTGCATGTGTTTTCTGAAGTTGCGTTGAGTTCTCACTGCATTAAACCTCTGCTGGCTGTAGCTTCATGTTTAGCACACAGACATGTGAGGTATCAATTTTCATATTTTACCCTCAGCAAGAAGATGAATGGGTGTTTTTCCCAAACTATTCCTTTCACATAAAAGCCTGTGGCTAGTGGATCCTCAGGCCGACAGACAGCAGACCACCTGAGGACCTAAAAGGTGAGTACAGGGAGGATTTGACCATGAGAGGGACTGCGATGGACCCCACAGTGAACCCCACCTTCATGTTTAGGCCCACAGTGAGACAACGGCTGTTGTCTGGGGCAGATTTCCAAAAAAAGACAGACAGGAAAAAGCAAGAATGCACAGAAATCCGGACCTGGTGATCCCAAACAGATCTGACCATCAGGAATTCCACTGCTGTTTTCTGGGACTTAGCGGGTTCTCGGCTGGGTGTGAAAGTTGGCACTCAGTGTGTGACAGAGGCCTGTGAAAGAGGGACACAAGGGTGCAGTGTTCAGTCCAGCAGCCCTCTGCTGTTTTATGTGCCAAGACCCGACCTTTGCCTGCAGACCACACTGGTCTGTTACAGCAGCTGCTGCTCAGTCCCTGCACGGTTTAACTGTGGAGTTTAAATAATGCTGCACTGTGAATTCTGATTAAACCTTACTTTAAAAAGCATGCATTCACTGGAATGGGAATTGTATTTGTACAAATAAAATAAACTGTGTCCAGTACTTAAATATTTACTTAAGGTGTACTGATAACTCTGTCTTGAGTACTCAGAATTACTTCCTCTCATAACAAAATCATTACCAGTCAAACACACTGTGCACTGTATTCATACCAACACACTAATGTGACACAATTTATACGTTTGAGTTGTAGTTACTTGAACAATAATCTGGTTTACTTGATTAAAGTGAACAAACAAAAACCACATCCCCCCAAATTTGTGTCCATTAGGTGCAAATTTCTGCCTCCCACTGGTGTTTGATTTACATTGCGTATATGGCCTTGTTCAACCAACAATTACCTCTAACTTAAGGAAAACTAGTAAGAAGTGCACATCGTTGTTAATCAGCACATTAATACTCAGTTAGGACAGTGCACTTAAAATGCTTTAAATTTCCACTAAGGATGTTTTACATAGATTTAAATACACGTCACCAAATATTTAAATGTTCAGTGCATCATTTTGAAAAACTTAAAATTAAGAAAAAAGTTTAAAATGTAAAAATTGTGTCTTATAGGTTTGGACTCTTCATTTAGCTGCTGCTTAATAAAGAGCCTGAATAGTTACACACCTGTATATTCATCATTATTACAGCTACCACAGTGTAGCACTGACCGTATCCATATAATGAAGTGATGCACGTACAAAACAAGAAGTGAAAGGTAAATATCAGAACATCATTAAAATTCCAATTCTGTCTGTGAAATATCACTGAACTATGCGACATTCATACAGTGAAACCATATGTACTGAATTCAGTTGTTACATAATGAACATTCAGTTCATCTGTTTATAAGTGAGTGTTCCACACATCATATACAGTCTGACAATAAATCATATGATTGAAGCAATTGACAGAAAACTGTCTAAAAAATACCACATTCAAAACTCAGCAGTTGTTACTTAAAGCTACAGTATGAAGTTTTTTTAGAATATAAACTCAGTCCTGCATTAAAAATGTTACTTAAAGGGTTTTCTGAGCTAACAATCTGTACTTAAGTATTAAAAGTAAAAGTACTCATTAAGTAGGACGTCTGCCTCCACAACACTGACATTTTATTTATTTATTGTCCTTTCGTCTTAACCGCTGAGTTCAGTGTCGCCACAGCGGATCATTGTCCACATGTTGATTTGGCACCGTTTTTACGCCGGATGCTCTTCCTGACGCAACCCTCCCCAATTTCTACTGGGCTTGGACCAGCACTGCACAGCTGAGGAGGGGAGTGGGCTGTTAGGGGTTCAGCGTCTTGCCCAGAGACACTTTGACATATAGCTGCGAGTGGGGCTCAAACCACTGATCCTTGGACCCTGAGGTTGCAGCTGATTTGTGTTTTGAATCTAATACCTGCAGTGGGACTTGTTTTACATACTGCTCTTATCAGTGAAGTCTGATCGTTCTGTATTTGAATAAACTGAATCTGAAAAGTTGTCAAGTAAAAGTACAATATTTGCCTGTGATACAGTCGCAGTAACTGAAGTGCAGTACTTAGTAAGTGGCTCTCTACTCTCACCTGGTCTGACTGGGCTCGTTAGGTGGAGAACAGGGTACAAGGTGTCCACATACTTTTGGCCTCTATACGGTGCAGCTCCTCATTCATTACGTTCTAACTGTGTGCTACATGTAAAACATGCACATTTTCTTTGTTTACAGCCCACAGTGAAGCAGAGGGGCCCAGCAGACAGGTTGCATGCCGGGACAGCCAGTCTCCGCTCCGCAGCGCCGCGCTCCGGCCTGCTGCCGCACTGCACGACGGCGAGCTGTGTGTATGTATGTGTGTGTGTGTATGTGTGTGCGCGCCCCCGGTGAGCGACTGCCGCTGAAGAGACGACACCGCTGTCCGCACTCAGGTAAGAAAAACCCACTGATCTGGTTTTTATTCGACCGATCTCATGTCTGTGTCATCACACCGAGACCCGAGGCGACGCTTGGTCCTCAGTCCATCGGTATTCGCCGCTTGATATTCATTTTTGCATGGGTGGGAGCGGTTGGGCCTCTGTGCGCTACACGTATAGAAATGTCACGCACACGGATGGGTAACGTTATTTCTAACCCCGCGTGCGAGCACAGGTCCCTGTTTGCGGTCTCCGTCTCCATCGATCCTCATCGACCGCAAACGCGCCGAAACGTGTTGGCCGCTGCAGCCCTGTGGGAGCAGTCACCTCCGCTTGTTCTCTCCTCACTCCCAGCAAAAGCGAACATGTCTCCATCACCCTCCGGAGCAGGTCCCGCTTTCAGCACTAATCCCCCACAATAGGCTTCATATGTTTAATCTCATTACAGAGGAGCACGTGCGGACAACAATGTCCTTTCTCTCGTGTGTTTGCGCTAATTCTTTGGTGATGAACATTTGGTGTCTTTGTGCCGTTTGTGAATCTGACTGGGAGGCTCTTCGCGTTGCCCCCCTCCCTCCTGTTTTTCTGGTTCTTTCGCTTCTTTCTTGCATCCGAGGGCCTCGAGCGTTTCTAGCTCATCCTCATCATGTGTCCCCCCATCATTTAACGACATAAACACGCAGCCTCTGAAACCCCCTGGTGTGTTATGTTCATTTACATCCATGTGCGTCTGTGCTTCATGTGCAAACTCTGTTGGAATCGGAACGATGCGCAAACGCCAAGGCCCATTTTTCGTGCGCTCAGAAGCGCGAGCAGCGAGCCAGGCTGCTTATGTGACACATATGGGCTGTGCCGTAATCCGCACAGGGTCAGCGGACTCGCGAAAGCCCTTTTGCAAAGCAGGTGAGGATGTCTGTGCTGTGCAGAGGTTCGGTGGATTTACTGGAACGAGGTTCTCTACTCTCATGTCTGCGCCTCGGACACACCTCTTTCCCATCCTCATGGGTTTGTTGGCCGGGTGGGGGGGGGGGGGATGCAGGCTGGCATGTTGCAGTCTGTAACCACAGCTGGAAGCCATTTCAATGGGCCAGATGATGTGCGGAACGGAATGACAGACATTTTGGTGGCGTTTTTTTTTTCTGTACGTTTCTGTAGCGCGTTGGCGCGAGCTGTTACTGGACGACACACAGTGAGCTTTTGCACGGACTCCTCCCTTCCAGAGAACTGCTGAACTAGTTTCTCAGACTTTGACCTACAGGATGAGAGACAGCAGCAGCGAACATCACTAGCTGCCCCTCCCTCACCCAAAAGTGTCAAACTTCAGAGCCTTTGTTGCTGTTAAACTGCTGTAACCATGTTAAATACCCATCATTCAACATGTCCTTATTTTCCATATGTCACTCTGCCTCCTAATAAATGGTGGAGGACAAGTCCTGCACATGTCAAATCCACAGTAGTTTAAAAGCAGGTGATAGGAAATGTACAAAGTCCTCAGAGCTGCGGCCTGATGCAGTTGCTCTTCTCAGTTCGGCTGCTGGCTTCTTCAAATCCTCAGCTTCCACAACGTGGCCTCAGGCATCAACGTTATGAAATGAATCTACGCTGCAGTGCTCCACTTAGCAGAGACACTGACGGCCCGTGCCTCATGCAGGCTCACATCCAACGGTGACCACGTCCTGCCCGAGGAGCTTAGGTTGGCACAACTGCTGAGCTTTTTTCTTTAAAGCAATGTTTTGTTTTGCATGTGATAATCGGTTGTTTTTCTGTGCTCTATATAAGTAAAGAGTATAAATGGGAATATATTTTAGTTTTTAACAAGAAGGGGAGAAGTTGAGATGTCCCCTTCAGTTTTGCTTTGTCTTTGATGGACATTTTTCTCTTTACAGCTTTGTGAAGACAAACCCTCAAGTGTCATGTTTGTTTTTCGCTTGTGTGTTTTAATTCAGGGAGAAAAAGTCGAGTTAAGTCTGAGCACATTTTCCAGCTGTTAATCTGGAGTTAATTGGCACCATGCTGATGGAGAAGCTGGCTCATTGCACCAGTAAAATATCTGATCACACTGTGCAGATTCAGGATTTGTGTACATATGGAAACATGCTGCAGCTGGAGCATCCGTTACTTAACTCTGCACAAGAGGAATTCTTCATGCTTTGAATTCCACGCAGCAGCATTTGCAGATGCGCTGTGGCGTTCACTCCTCTGCAAACTGAAACCTGAGTCTACGGCCGATTGGGTAACAGATATGTTGTTTTAAGAGGTTGCACTGATGGGAGGACGCGTGAAAAGGTAGCAGGATGTAACTGACATCCTGGATGTATGAAGACAAAGGTGGACAATGTTAACTTGGGACGTCAGCTGCCCAATGTTTGCCAATGCAGAGCAGGAGGCCACGTGCAGACCGGCCCTGCTAAGATGCAAAGATGTGGAGAGGGGCTCCTCCTTCAGACCCACATTAGGAAGCTAGAGTCAGTGTGTGGCTGCTTAAGGCTGGACGAGAACACAGACATAGGAGGAGGAGAAGGACGGGGAGCGATGGGGAAAGTAGGTCAGAGATGCAGAGGCAGTGGAGCATGAGAGCAGCATCCTCGTCTCTCAGCGCTGGTGAGCAGGCAGCAGCCACCGCTGGCGCAGGACGAACTCTTTTGGTTTGGGGCTTTGATTTGATCTGACGATGAATCAGTTAGAGAAGTGCTGTGAGATTCGCGGCCAATTCTGAGTCGAATTATAATATTTGTCTGTGTGGGAGGGTGAGGATTTGCTGCTTTTGCCTGTCCTGGCTCAGTGTTAGTGGAGTTTATTTTGATGACGTGTACATTGAAAAGGATTTTAAACATCTTACGAGTTTGCGTCACTGACGTTACAGATAAACACACCTCCGTCTCACATTTCTGATTAATCTGCAAATTAGGGCCTAAAATGATGCAAACGCTGTGAGAGTGTTAGAGTTTTTTATCATTTAACAAGCAAAAGTATCACATTCTGTGGCTCTGGATTCGGAAATGTGTCACAATAAATCAACACTGGGTTTGGTTCCAGCAAAACAAGCACTCAGTTGTGACACGCATTCGAACCATGAAGCAGTAAGTGGATGGATGGAACTGCTGTCATACTTCACATCGCTTCTGATCTAATAACTGTTTGGTCGAGACAACACAGGCAACATGAAGACACACAGACAAACTTTTAATAGTCTACTGCCTCCAGTAGTGACATTTCAACACCAAAGGTCATAAGGTTTGATCCGAGTCCACAAATGTTGCACATTGTAGCTTTAATAAATGACACAGGTCTGGTTGGAGGAACAGGAACCACAGATGTATGTGCAGCTTACCTACATTTCCCATCACCCCCCTCAGCACTTTGTAGCACTAAATACTTTGTCTCTGTCTACTGTCTGTGCAGAGACAACATTTCTCTTTCCATCTGAGACAGTGAAGGGCCATTTGAGACAAATCTCCACTTCTGAGTCCATTCCCACGTTTTGCTCCCCCTTTTTATGGCTCAGACGTTTTCACACGCCCCTGACAAGAACTGGCTGTATCAGCTGACCTTTGAGTTCTTTCCCCCTCATGAAGCTGCCACAAAGCCCCTGTCACGTTCCCTTTCTGCAGCAGGTGAAATTTGTGTGTGTGCCTGTGTGTTTTGTCCCAAAGCAAATCATCACGCAGCTCCTGTGTGGTCCCAACACGGAGATCAAAGATAAAAATAACAGCTTAAAGTTTGCAGAGTAAATTGTTCTGAGAGCCTGAAACCTCACACTGAGAAATGCCAGCAGCTGAAGGATCCGGCTCCTATCAGCCTCCGGTTTGTTTGCTGGCTAACGGTCGGGGCTCCCGGATGCAGGGCGAACGGCCTCTCGCAGGGATTGTCTTCCTTGGCGTGGCTGCAGCTTTCTTCTTGTTTGGATTCTGTCATGTGTAATGGCACAATGAAGCTGCTGTGTGAGGACTGAGCGTTCAGCATTCATTAGTATTTCTATGGGGTTGGCAATGGTTGACATTAAGAATGGGCACGTCCTGTTCCTGTGTTGGAGAGAGAAACCTGCTGAAAGTTATGGAGCCCAAAGCCGATGGAGCTGTGGAGGTTGTTGTAAGTGAATTTGCAGAATTACGACTTCTAACAGATGCTACTTGTGCCAGCAGACAGAGGCACAGCTTGCTGCTTGTTGCTTAGAGCGAATAACCGTGCTTCTAAACGTCCCTCTGACTTCCATAGTTTCAAATATGTTTCTGCTTCCAGCTGAAAAACTCCTCCAGATGACATTGCCAGGAGGAGTTTTTCATCTTTAGGAGTTCAGATGATGTCATCTGGGGGAGTTCTGGATAAAGCAGGTCGACCATGATAACAAATATAGTATGTGCAACGAGATGAGTACAGAGATTCTAGTTTAGGGAAGTCAAAGGTGAGTTTAGTGGCCTTTAAGTACATGTGTTGCCCCCTGTGAAGACTAAAAGGTTTCACTGATTCTTTACTTTACAGAAATTCCTGTTGTACCTACGTATGTATTACATGCATTAGTTCAGTCAGAAATAAAAGTACTAATAGATTATAATTTTCACAATTTCTGAGGGAGAAAGCAAGTAAACAAGGAAAAAGCTAATTCTACTGCACAAATTAGGTTTTTTTGTTTGCTTGCTTGTTTTGGAGTTTTCATTCTTTTTTCTGTGGAAAAATGAACCTGTTTGAATAATGAACCTGTTTGTGCTCCAAATATCTGTAAAGTGAAAATCCACCCTATTCCGTCTGGCCACTCACACTTACTGTGCTCCTGCCCAAAACCAGGAGAAGGGAAGTACAGGTGGCACCATGATGGCATCTGCACAGGAACTGGGTCATCCACATGAGGGTGTCTGATCACCAGATGACCCTGGTTCTGCACAGTCTTGGCTTTGGTGAACAAAGCTAACAAATGTGGTGAAAACAAAGTCAAAAGTAGCATAGAGTACAGTTCTTGACTACTGTTCTAAACTGTCTATAGGTCACTACAGGTTTAATCTCTGAGGAGAAGCTTGAACTGAATTACTTTAATTGCCCAACGTGACGCCATGACAGTGAGAATAAAGAGCAGAAGCTGCCAAATCTGCACCACAGAAACACAAAGAGCAGTTTAGACGCCGAATCTGATTAGGCCATGAGCTCAGTGTGGATTCAGAGAGTAGTTCTGTGAAAGGGAAATTTAAAAAATAAATCTGATGTAACCAGAGGCTTTAATCTCATATGTAATCCTCTTTTTATGAGATTTGGCACAATTTACACCCGATCGACAGAGGGACCGTGTCAGGACAGTGCAGCCCGGGCAGCACCAGCATCTTAATGGCTTCTTTTGTGCTGAAATGTGGCAGTGAATGAGAAACAAGTGCTCCACTTGTTGACACTTTGCTCCGGTGAAGTGACCGTGGTCGTCGGTCGTTTGTCACAGCTTGTCGCCGTGAGGACGGGTGCCCATGAGCAGGAGGGACTATTTTTATCTGTGAGCCTGTAACATGAAGCAACAACCCCACGTCAGGAGGCATAAATAACTGCTTCTCACAGACACGCTGTTTGGGACTGGGTTCTGCACGCCGGAAGACAGAGTGTCCATGAAGTACGCCAGGGTTACAGTTAATCCTTAAAATCCTTTACACATGTTTGAACCCAGTAATGCGACACATCCAGGACGGTCTGACCCTGTTCTGACTTGCTTTGGGTTGTACTCTCTTGCAGCCTGACCTGCGACCAGCAATGGACTACATGAACAACAGCCACAGTTCTGGAGACACCGTGAGCTCCTCCTTAGCCAACATGTTCGTCAGCGACCAGCGCCACCAGGAGAACGGCGTGCAGATGGGACACAGGAGCCCCGGAGACGCCAAAATGAAAGGTCAGGCATGGGAAATATACGTGCTTTTCCTCCACGAGCCGCCGGGACAACAGCAGAACTCCTTGCTACTGATTTTCTGAACTCGTCTGGAGAAACGAGCGCCACTTCATGTTTTTCCCTCATGTGGTAATAGAAAATGTGAAAGGCAAAGATTATGGTTCTTCTGCGTCATGTCTGTGCAGAAAATCGTAAATTCATTCAAAAGAATCAGCTACACTTTAGGTTCATTTCCATACTTTATCCTGTAGCTTTACAAAGGTCAAAATTAACTGATTAATTATATCAAATCAAATTCAAACTTTATTTATAAAGCACTTTGAAAGAGCTTTACAGATGATTGAAAGTTGGTAAAAAGCTGAATCAAGCAAAGGCAATAAAAGATAAAAACAGCCAAATCACTAAAAATAATAACCAATAAACGAGACAATTTAAAAGAAAATACCTAAAAATTATGATAGAAAAGTTGACAACAAGACACTTGAAATGAGGACATAGACATTAAAGATGAACATATCAATAAATGAAAAATTGATAACACAATAAAATAAATTACATTTAGATAATGATCAGTAAAACAAACAATGGTGAATAAAATCTAAAAATGAGGTTGTTGAGCACAGACCAGAGAAAGTATTAATAACAGGTAATAATGCTAATAAAGCCTGAGCCCTGGATATTTTATACATTATGGCAAATAGAATTCTAATGTGTTTTAAGTCATACGTTATCTTTATATTATATGATGTGTATACGATAGCTGTCGGGTTAAAGGTCAACTGAGCTCAACGCATCACTATATTAGAGCTTTAATCGCTGAGAGAATTGACATTTTAAAAGCAGATTTTCCTCAAAGTCGCTGTCATCTGTAAAGTCTGGAATCAAAGCTGGAGGCTGAAAGCTGAAGCTTTAAAAGTGAGTGAAATGTTAAAAATTAAAAAAAAACAAAAAACCATCTTGTTTGATTTCTGAATCCTTTCAGCATCGTGTTTTCTTTCTTCTAATCCCTGTCAACCAAATGGCCAAATAGTCCGTAGCTTAGCTTTCCCCAGTTTGCAGCCCTCACTAGTGCAGTCGTTCTCCCCGTTTCCTGTCTCCGTTTTCTGGCACACAAACAGGAAGCAGCGCACAGACTCAGGTCTGTCTGCAGACGTCCCGTTTGTCAACGGTGAAAACCACAGTGAGTATCTCATTCACCTGTTTGACGCGTAATGAAGCTGTGTAAAGTTTGCATAAAACTGTTAAAATGATTTAGATCTTGATTGATAGGAAATTGGACAATGTATTGAAAATCTTTGCCCATTTTGAATTAGATGCATGAAGAATTGATTTTTTGTGGCCTCTACAATAGCAGTATCATATGGGCCAGTAGTTACCTGCTTCACGTGCTAGCAGGCTCACTAGGTCATAGGGTAGTTAGGTTCAGGCACCGCAACAAAAAGTTAGGCAAAGATTGTGGTTTGGTTAAATACAGAAACAGCATAGAAACAAGTTGTTTCAAAGTGTTGTCACCCACTGATCTACCCCGACCTCTTCCCTGTTGTTAATTTTATTTACTGCCACTCGTCGCCATGGCCACCAGTTTACGTCCTTCCTTCCCAACATGGATGTAGATTTCTACCAACATCACCTCATCTGTTTTAAACCTGCTGTGTTGTTCAGGGGCCTGAGCCGACATGTACAGTCTTTACAAGTATCTGGGTCCAGCCTTGACCATAAACACAGAGTAACAGATTAATCCAGGGTTGAACTACAGTTTGTCACTGACTGATGTGTATTCATTCTACAGAGGACACGCCTGCAGAAACAGGCGGCGTTGAAGGCGTTTCTGAAGACCAGGGGCAGCTCGGTACGCTCCTGCCTTCGAGCGCTTGCTGCCTCTTGTGCTTTTGCATTAGTTTGTGTTTCCTGCATCTTCAAAAAGAGAGCGCAACATTTTGGGAAATGTTCATGTTTGCTTTCTTGTCAGGAGGTGACTGATGCCACTCAGATGTCTGTAGGAAAAATGAAGCTGCAGCTTATAACAACTAGACTGGTTCAGGTTTGTCAGTAGCCTCGGATACATTCACTAATTAATGTGCTGAATTGTGCAGTTTGGCCATTTACAAATTTAAAAAATCCTGATTGCAAATGTGTAAAAAGGATTTTATTTGTGTTCTACATGTAGCTGTAGTTGTGTGTGTGTGTGCACAGACCGATGGACACATGCGAGTCATATTCGCAAAGGTTTTTCAGTATTTTGTGACTCAGATCCGTAAATGCATGGAGCCTTTAAAGTTTTGTTTCCATGTGCCTTTAACAAAATTGTTATGAGTCACAAACTTTTTGTGTTGATATTATTTCTCGGTCTATTTCTTTGCTGAAATCTGCCCGAAATCTTGTGGCCGTCTTGAAGATACTGTGTGAGGATGAAATACATTGATAGAAATTCTCCTGTAATCACCCAAATTGTCTTTTATTACGCTTTTATTTTCATACATCGTAAATTAAAGACCTGGGAGATAAACTGCGAAACATTCTGATGATCTTAATTAAACCGCCTTTCTCAGGTTGCTGTGTCTCTTCAGTCTTTGTGCTGATCTGCTTCATATTGAACTTACAGACATGCTGATGGTGTCATTCTCACTCTGGCCGAGAAAGAAAATGAGTAGATTTTTCAAAAGTTGAAGGTTTATGGGCTGCTGCTTTCTCTCAGCGTCATGATGCCTTTGTTTTCTCTTTGGCTTCGCTTTCCTTTCGTTTGCTCCGACGGTTTATCCTCTGCTCCTTTTAAAATCATCGTTCGCTGCCTTTATTTTAAAGAAAGAGATGATCACATCCCGAAGACCTGATCGCTCTGCGTCTGCATTTTCATCCCTTTGTTCTTAGATTAAATACAGAGGCTTGTTTTAATTTGCTGCCGGCTTCATGCACTAACTGAGAACATGCTGTATGTGGGCTTGGTATTGATTTCTTTGAAGCGAGTGTAATAATCGCTCATGAATGACAGGAAGTCATTGCTAACCTGCTCTGTTTTCCCTTCTGTCTCCTCGCGGGCAATCAGCAGCAGGAGGAGCAGCTTCAACAGGTACAGTAGGCTGCTTGATGTTTTATTGATGGCACTTACACCGTCTTTATTTACAGATCATAGATGCTGCACTCAGAAATCCATGTGGATCGGGGCAGATTTATTACGCTGCGTCTGTACCTGAATACTTTAACACTTTCACTGAGTTTAAATATAATCAATAAATAACCATTATTTATAATGATGATGTTAATATTAACATTTATTAACTGAGACATGTTTATAATATTGCATTTTCCTCACTCTTAAAAGATTCTAGAGTTAAAATGCTTTATTCTTGGGTACAGTTTAATCATTAGTTTGTTCAGAATTTTCAACAAAATGCAAATTTACTGAACTTAGTTTGAAAAGTTAATCATTCTGAGGTGAAGAAAAAAATCCTTTTGATTCTGTGGTGATGGGACATTATTATAATAATAATAATTTTCTTTTTAAATTTTAAACAACGGCTGCGGCTGTTAAAGCCATTTTGTGAACTTTTAAAGCTCTTATATTTCGGGTCGACCTCAAAAGTTACTTTTTTTAATCCTTTGCAGTCAGAAGCAAACTTCATCACATTCATACAGTATGTTTAGTTATGTTCACTGGAATGCATCATGTTTTGTCTGTCACCCCAGTTAATTTCATTGTGAGTATTTATTTTAAACACCATCCACCATTAATCAGTTCTCAGTATATACACTTAGTATATACACACATTATCACCTATTTAAATGAAATACAAGTGATTTTTTTTCCTTTTGGACATCAGTGCCCACTTCTGTTCACATCTTTATTATTTCGGTTTGAATGGGGAGATGGAAAACAAGTGAATGTCATCGTTAATCTGCTTTCCAAACAAATTAAGACAAAGCTGCTACTGGAGTCTGCAGTGAGTTCACGTTTGCGGTCGATGGGACAAAGTCTGCTGCACAAGGAGCTGCTGCCAAGGGCGTTGACTTCATGAGAGCTTCCTGCTCCCGGGAACCTGGAACCAGTGTGGTGGGAGAGAGTGGGAAGAGGCTAAGTGACTCTTCATGGGCCTCTGAGGACCTCTGCAGCAGGTCAGAGATTGGACGGGATGTGCAGGCCGGCAGGGGGAGCCCAGAGTGGGCTGGAGCTGTGGATTCGCAGAGGGCGATCAGCCTCGATGCCTCCGAGTGCCCGACTGAAATATCTGGGACGTCTTTAGTCCGGAGCAGGGCTTTGGAAGACCTGACATCTATTGGTGAGAGAGGCTTGTGGGTTAATCATGCAGAGGAGCTGGTGTCTGAGAGGACAAAAGATGGAGTGACTGCTGATGGCAGCGCTGTAAAGTCCTGCAGTGACAGTGGAAGTAACAAAACGACTTTGGAAACACAACAACCTCAAAGTCTGTCGCAATCTGATCTTCATTCAGCAAACAGAAACGGGAACATTTCCAAAAAGGACGGCCTGTCGACCAAAACGCCAGCTGAAAACGGCAGCAGTGACTCATCGTTGCACAGTGACATCTATTCAAAGTCTGACATTTCTAATGACTGTGACATGAGGAGCAGTGTGGCTCAGAAAACACCCCCCCAAATCTCTCCAGCTCAAAAGTGTGTGGTGCCGGTCACTGAATTCAAAGGTCTGTTTGCTGTCATGTTCACCAGTTCAGATCAAGTCCTCTTTAGTTGACTCCTTCCACTTATTTGATTTACAACGCAGCTTCCACTGTGTGTCATGCAGCACTCCCCCCTCCGAGTATTTTCTATGGACGTTAACTTTGACCTGAGGAGAAGCTTGTTGTCCTCCCTCCCCACTTTAGCTTTTTCTGTTTCATCTCTCCATCTCTGCTCACTCTGCTGGTTGTGCAGGCTGAAAAGCCACTTTTTGGTTGTCACATGCAGTATGTGTACTCTGTGTCTGACTGCATGCTGCGTAACCCGGCGTCAGCAATATCACTTCATTCTTTGGTCACGTGAATAGAAATAAGCTCACACCTGGAAGCAAAAGCCTTAACTCCTTTAATTTGGATGCATATCAATGGAATTATTAGGTATTAACTTTGAAAACGTGTCAATCTAACGTCTGTGTCTCCATTTTGTAGCTCATGGAAAGATGGATAATTGCTCTGCAGAGAAGGTACGTGACAAAGAACATAACTAAAGGTTTTCTCTCCTTTCTTTTATTGAAGGTTAAATCTGGCTTTGAGAAACTTGGGTCACGACTGTGTTGCTTTAAACGTGTCAAACAGGACACAAGCAGTCAATCCTCCAGCTTTTAAACAAACTCCCATGTCAGAGAAACTTGTAGGGACAAAATGTGTTAAAAAAATCAACCAAACTGTTCATTATAAACATTGACCTGGTTCTAGGTTGGTTCAGGCTAAAACACTGACTTGTTGACAGCTAATCCGACAGTCAGTATCTAAAAATGAGATATAACATGTTAGTTCCGAGCTTTAGAGATGCCAGGAGGCGGATTTTGGTACCTTTGGATGCAGCCGGCCTCTTTCCAGTTGTTCGGTTTTTACTAAGCTAAATGTCAGCGCTTTGCACATTTGAGTTTTACACATAACACTCAAAGCAACAAAGCCAAAACTTACTTTATCATGTTAATCCTAAAAAGCTTTCCAATGTTTAACTGCTTATAAAGGATATGATGGTGGCGTTAATGTCGGGTTTAATGTTTTCACAACTGATAGAAATAATGGTGAAAACTACACAAATAAGACCCAAGTTGAAATTTACCAGATTGTTCCTTTTACATTATATCGGTGAGTCTGTTTCATTCTTTTCCATTTCATTCATTTCCATTGTTTTTCATTGTTTCTTTTCATTAGAACCTTTGTTTTTGGTTCATTTTTGTTTCCCCATCTCCCCTCTCTATGAAATAAGACCTCCACCAAATCAACCTCTTCCCCTAAAAGACCATCTGTATTCACCAAGACCATCAAAGCGCACGATTCCTCCAGAAACGGCCACAGCTTGATCCCCATTAAAACCAGCAGCACAGGGCCCAGGCAGCCCGGAGTAAGTACAGGTCTGAAACAAGCGTTTAGACTTTAGAGCTGATGTCCTTTCAGGCTGTTGGAGAAGGATGGATGGATCAGTTTCTTTGACCCACGGGTTTCAAACGTCTAGGTAAACTGCACTCGAGGTTGTTTGAATTCACCAAACCTGCACCGATTTCTTTTCCTTCTCCTTTTTTCACATAAACTCTGACCAAAGACTCGTCCCTTCATCGCAGTCTGACATCTCTGCTGACCGTTTTTTTTGGTTGTGTTGTGACTTTTCAGGGGGCAAAACCTCAAACCCCAGCAGCCAAAACATCTGTGAGACCTGCCGTTCAACCAGGTATGGAATAAAGAACTAAACACAAAAATGTTCTTTTCATTTAGTTTTTAAGTAGTAAGGTTTAAATTCTGTGTGACTTTTCATTTCTTATGATACAGCTAGTGCCAAGAAACCTCCTACTGCAAAAAATGAGAAAGGTAAAACAAATAAAGCGAGTGCACAAGTCAATATAGGTCAGCTTCAGTTGTGCATGGCCTCAAAGCCACAGTCTGATCTGGTCTAATCTGGATCAAACTTGGACAGCTTTTAGCCGAGATTCTGTAGCACTTAGCTGGTTTTTATGATTTCTTATTACTTGGCTTTATTCCACAACCATCCACTTGCTTTAAACCCCTCACCTGTTACTTCTCGGGTTCCCTAAGATGCAAAGAGCGGACAGAGCAGCCCTGGAACTCCCAAATCCCCGGCTAGTCAGGCGCTTGCTGCAGCTGAGGCCAACAAAGTGAAGAAGATCGCAGTGGTGCGTTCTACACCCAAATCCCCCGGCTCGCTGAAGAGCCGCCCGCAGGCACCTCTGGCCGCCGCAGTGCCGATGCCGGACCTGAAGAACATAAAGTCCAAGATCGGCTCCACAGAGAACATCAAACACCAGCCTGGAGGTGGAAAGGTAGGAAAGAGCCGGCTCCTACTGCACAAAGATGCTGCGTGCAGACAGTTTTTAACATTTCCTGCTGAAATGTGACATTAAAGCACATATTTTCTTCTGCAGGCCTCATTTTCAGGAAATTGGTGTAGCTTAGCATAAAGCCTGGCTCTGCCCAAAGGAAAGTTACTGCCCCCCAGTGAAGAAATAGTCATAAACACTTGTGGAAACAGACAAAGGGCACATGTAAAAGCACAACCTGTAGCTTTTACCTGTTGGTTTTCACGTGCAGCACATTTGGTTTCCAGTTGTTTCCTGTGCTTTGCAAGTACAACACGAACATTTCTTCTTCCAGGGCGACGACCCCTCTGTCTGCCTCCTGATGGGGTTTTAACGTGTAAACTACAATGTGCTCAGAGTGTGTGTGCGTGTTTTGTGGTTATGTAAGTGTGTGACGTCTATTTTAGCAGTAAACACATTTGTTCTAATTTTGTTTAGGTTTTCTTTAAGGGTGTATCCATGTTTTACTGCTTGAAGGAGATGTTGTCATTGAGATATTAAAAGCAAAATAATGAAATGTCGGTTCAGAGGAATCCATCAATCTCACTGATGTTTAACTAGCAGAACAAAAAAAGCAAATATGAGTCAAAAACACGCAGCTGTTTGCTTCCACTTTAACGGACGATTGTCTTTATCGCTGCAAACATGCAGCTCTTCTGTTTTAGGGGACAGACAAAGGTTTGTGTCTTTTCTCGTCCTGATGTGATGCTGGTTAAAGGGAGATGTCAAAGCAAACTGATGTTTGTGTTCACAGGGACCTTTTCTCTGTTGCTGCACCTCTTATTGTGAAAGGGTGTTAGACATGAATGAAAACGCTTATAGCTGTTTGAAACCCACGTTCAAGTTGATGAAAATGGGACCTAGTCTACATAAAAGACATTTCAAATCCTCCATCCAGGATCTCACCCTAAATCTGGGCTTCGTTTGTCCTTTTTCCTTCTCTTTTCAGAGAAGGTGGCTCTGACCTGTCGCTGCCAAATGGGTTTTGGCAGAGGAACGTGTGAGAATTTCAGTTCTTGCAGGATTTATTAACTGCAACGTATTGATGAGAATTTGACACGTAGTCCAGTTCAGACCTGGTCCAGATCAGAAACTGAGTAAAGACGTTTTATAACAATAAGGTCTTTTTAACTGCTGAGTGTGAAGCATCAAATGTGACGCCTGAAACCTCCCTGAACTCAGTCGTGTGTGTGTGTTTATTATGTCATTTGTTTCCTGCTCAGTGTTTGACGTAAAAGTCTTCTCTCCCTCCTCAAACTCACTAGGGTTCGTTTCTTTCAGGCTTCACAGATCATATGTCAAACCATCGTCTGCACTCAACAACTAAAAGCTGACGTTTTCATTTTTCCAGGTACAAATCCTTGATCAGAAGGTGGACTATAGTACTGTGCAGTCTAAGTGTGGCTCCAAAGGCAATATCAAACATGTACCCGGTGGCGGCAATGTGAGTAACTGAGGGATGAACTCAACACCCGACTCTTGAGTGTCTCTGCAGTTATGATCGTCAAAACCAGCGTTTGGTAAAACATACTGTGCTTTTTTTTTTGCTCATGCTCAACAGTTGGACGTCTGTGGAGTCGCAATCTGCTCCAAAACCACTGCGAAGCTGCTGAAAGCTCAGAGTGGACTTAGCAAAAAGCCACTGCAACAATTTAAACTCATTTACAACCACAGTTGGGACGATGTGTAAAACCTGAATAAAACAGAATGCAATGATTTGCAAATCTCATCAACCCATATTTTATTCAACATATCACATGTTGAATAAATTTCGTAGAAAATATGAGCTCATTTTGAATTTGATGGCAGCAACACATCTCAAAAAATTGGGAACAGGGTGATGTTCACCATTGTGTAGCATCTCGTCTTCATCTAACAACTGTCTGTAAACATCTGAGAAGTTAGTTGATGGAGTTTAGGAGAGGAATGTTGTCCCAATGTTCTCTGATGCAGGATTAGAGATGCTCAACAGTCCTGGGCCTTTTTCGTTTTATGATGCACCAAATGTTTTCGATTGGTGAAAGGTCTGGACTGCAGGCAGGTCAGTTCAGCACCCGCACTCTTCTCCTGTGAAGTCATGCTGTTGTGATGGATGCAGAATGTGGTTTAGCATCATCTGGCTGAAATATGTGAGGCTTCCCTGAAAGATTTTGTTGCCCCTGTTCCAACTTTTTGAGATGTGTTGCTGCCATCAAATTCAAAATGAGCTCATATTTTCCATGAAATGGTGAAATGTCTCAGTTTCAACATCTGATGTTATTTATGTTCTATTGTGAATAAAATATGGGCTGATGAGATTTGCAAATCATTGCTTTCTGATTTTATTCAGGTTTTCTCATCTTCCCAACTTTTTTGGAATTGAGGTTGTATGTGTGGTGCACACAGAAAAACAGCCACGACACGTGTTTACGTGGACGACAAGTTTACTCTGATATGTGAAAGTATAAAACAAATACCTGCTTGAGGATCACGTTTCCTGGTTTAAACAGAATAAGTTATTTGAATGAGAAACCACTGCTGCAGCAGATTAACAGTCCTTCAGTGGTTGAGTCCAGCAGCTGCAACGAATGTGACGAACCTGCACAGTTATGAGTGGCGGCTTTTAACGAAACGAGTCCCAACACATCTAGTTGTCATCCCTTTAATACCATGTTTCCTCCTTTGTCCTGCAGCCAAACCTGTTTTTATTTTAACGTGTTCCTTTGTTTCTCTTCTCACACTCTGCAGGTCCAGATTCTCGACAAGAAGCTGGACTTAAGTAACGTTCAGGCTCGCTGTGGCTCTAAAGACAACCTAAAGCACACGCCCGGTGGAGGCAAGGTGAGAAAACGGCTCGCGTTTGAGATGTCACTTTGTAAATGGCTGTTTTATGATGTCGCTGCCACGAGCACAGGAAATGTTCACTTCAGCCTCACAGCATCTTTTCTTGGTTTGTTTATTACCACAAAGCCGATGTCGTGTCATTACAGTGGCGTCTCAGGTCGATCAGGTTCAAACCCTCACTCAGAAGGTGGACTATATCATCACACCTTTTGAGAAAGGTGGTCTTGTGGTCTTGAAACAGGTCTTGTCCTCCTCAGCCAGCCTCAGACTCGTCCCTCCAACATCTAATTTCCTGTCCAGAGATAATCTTCTTTTTCTCCCCCCCCCCTCCCCACATATATCAACTTTCCAGGTACAAATTCTTGATAAGAAGCTGGACTTGAGCAATGTGCAGTCCCGGTGTGGCTCCAAAGATAATTTAAAACATGTCCCCGGTGGTGGCAATGTGAGTAGATGATGAGGGGACAAGCTGCAGATGTCCCCCCTCCCCTCCCCCCAACCTTAGGCTTCTGCTGACTGCATCTTGACAGCAGGATGTCAGTGCACGCAGCCTCCTGTCTGTTTCCCACGGACCTGCTGACTTCTAACAGTTTATCACTAAACTCCTAAACCGTCATGAGCATTTCATACAAACAGCTGCGTCACCTCTGGACAGACGGAACAGGAAGACGTAGCTGCTCCGTTGGTGGTGTCCAGTCCCGGTTTGAATCCCTCACATCACCTCCTGTTTTAGCCCCAGTGTTATGTAATGAAATGCTCATGGTCTCGTTTGACTCTGTGTTTGTGACTTTGACTGAGATCAGTGTTTAAAAATGTTCAAAACCCAAAATGGCTCCTAAACCACTGTGCACTAATCCTGAATGTGGAGGTTTTTCTCAAACATGCATGTTCGTGGAGAAAATCCCCTCTGAGCACAGACTTCTTCTTTGTTTTTCCTTTTTTTGGCTTTGTTTTTGATCACTTTGTATCTGTGTGTGTGTTTGTTAATATTGTGTATGTTTGTGTATTTTTGACCCTTTTTGTCTTTTATTTTTTGGGAGATTTTGCTTTTGGTTCATTTTTGATGGCTTTTCATCTTTTTGTGGCGAGTTTTTTGTAATTTACCTTATTGTTTGAATTATTTGTGTCTATTCTTGGTCATTTTGTGCCTGTTTTTTTGGTTGATTCATTTTGTGTCTTATCTATTAACAAAAAAATGATGTTAGGTTGTGTTGAAGTGATTGTGCCATAGAAATATCAGGGGAAACAGTCTCTGCACAGCAACAAAGAGCGTCTGTCCTCGGACTCTCCACTGATCTGCTGTCATCAGATGACCTCAGCTGAGACAGACTAGGCACTTTGTGAGCCTGACATGAGGTCATGGTCGGCTCGTATTTGATGGCGTCGCTGACAAATATCACTTTGATCTCCACAACACGAGCAAAAAAAAAAAGCAGAATGTGATCAATTAGTTCTTTAGTTTAACGCATTTTTTCTTGTTTTCTGCACAAACGTTGCAGTGCTCACCGGTGGTTTTGTGTTGGATGTGTGATAACAGTTGTGAGGACTAACAGGTCTGTTTATAGGATCACTGGGCTTCATGCAGGAGCTAACATTTTCACGCCTTCTGAGAGCAACATGGCAGTTTGTAGGGGTGTTGATAATATTGATGAAATCTAATGAACGTGAACAGACGACATTCATCAGAGCAAGTGTTGCTGCAGACGGCTCAGTGATTCTGTATTTAAATGCAACGTGAGTTGGATGTGCTGTTTGTAAATCCTGCCTCCGGTTTTGTCGGGGTCACAGGTCCAGATCGTGCACAAAAAGATTGACCTGAGCAACGTTACATCCAAATGTGGCTCCAAAGACAACCTTCATCATAAACCAGGTAAAATGTGTGTCAGAAAAATGTACAACCAATGCAAAATGATTTTAGAATCTCATCAGCCCATATTTAATTCACATAACAAGCATAAACAACATATCAGATGTTGAAACAGGCATTTTAACATTTTATGGAAAATGTTTGCTCATTTTGAATTTGATGGCAACACATCTTGGAAAAGTAACAGCTGCAAATCTCATGCCACTGAAAACATGTAACAGCTGCTCTAGAATCAATTCTTTTCTTATCTAAATGAACTTAGTACCCAATATTCAGAAATCCTGGTTTGGTAAAGCTCTAATCTCAGATCAGGCACCAGCCACACTTCTCATTGGACTAGCAAACTTTTTGGGTCGTGCCTCTAGGTGGCACTTGCTATCAATCTGGCTTAAAGACCAAAATAGATTATATCAGAAAACACACAGACTTTTTTGAATATAACACGAAGCAAACATCTGCTTCCATGAGGGGAGAAGCCTTCTTAAGACGGCAGACGATAAGCGACACCAGCTCCAAACAGAAAGTTTGGAGATTACAAATGGATAGAAAGCAATGAGAGGATTGTAAGAAAGGTTTTGAAAAGAACGACCTGGAAAAAGTGCAGCTAGAATCCTGCATCAGACAATAATGAGACGACTTTCCTCTGCCAAACTCCAGCAACTGGTCTCCTCAGCTGTTAGAAGAAGAGGAGATGCTACACACATCACCTTGTTCCAACTTTATTGAGATGTGTTGCTGCCATAAATTCAAAATGAGCTCATATTTTCTGTGAAATATCTGTTTCAACCTCTGATATGTTGTTTATGCTCTATAGTGAATAAAACATGGGTTGATGAGATTTGCAAATCATTGCATTCAGTTTTTATTTACTGCATCGTGTGTTTTCATCAGGTGGTGGAAACATAGAGATCAAAAACGAGAAGTTGGAGTTTAAAGTCCAATCTAAGGTCGGCTCCCTCGGCAACATCGGACACGTTCCTGGAGGAGGACAGAAAAAGGTAAAGACAGCATGGTTAGCGCGTCGTTGTCGTTCTGCAGGGGGACATGTTGTGCTTGTTGCATGGCTCAAGTTTTGCCCACATTGATGGTCAGCAAACTCACTGCAGCTCTTTAGAAACATGGTTTTCACTCAGTGTGAGCAGAGATTAGTGCTCCGACTTGTTGCTGGGTTGGTTGGGCTGTTTGCAGCCTGAGGGAGCCTGCAGGCAAGACTCAGGGCTGAAACATGTTCGATCGCTCTAAGAGGCTCGGTGAGACTTAAAAGACTTCTGAGGTGAATTCATTAAAGATTAGATCATACAGGACAAAAATCAGGTCCATATCAAAGGAAACTGAACTTGAGTTTTAATAATGTTGTCAGTTCTGTGGAATTTCTCATTTTTGCTTTAATTTATTTATTATTTATTTATTATTTAAAGCAATAAACCAGTTTCTTCAGACTGAGGTTGGTGGTTCCACATTCCCTCCCTCCCTCACTTGTCTGCTCCGTGTCTGCAGAATCAAAACCAGGCTTCCACACAAAACCTGCCTAGTTTAGAGCTCATACAAACGTGTGTGTTTCTCATCTTTGCTACCTCCGTTTTTCACTGTCGCTTTTCTAACCCCCTTTTTTTCATTCATGTATTTATTTGTTTTGAGCTTCAGATGCTTGCGTCTTCTCCATCGTGCTGATTTTCAGTTCTTCATAGATGATTCGTTGTCTTTTATCTCATTATCACGTATTTCTGTTGATGCCATCCCATGTCTTTTATTTTGTTGCATGTCTTGTCACTTCCTTTTTGCTGGGGCTCCTCTGCAGAGGGAGAAGGGGAAGGAAGCAGAGGGGAGCACCTCAGGCAGCCCCTCAATCCCCTCCCCCGCTGTCACTCCCCCTCAGTCACCTCAGACTGTCCCGTCAGCACCCAACACACCCATCCTGACGAACCCCCTCATAAAGATTGAGGACTCCTGTAAGTACTCACACACACTCAGCTGTGTGTTTAGAAGCATCACAGGTTGGAGTTTTCTTTTTGGTGTTAACAGGTTTTGTCTAAATGATGTGGGACAACAAGCCACAGTCTGTCCTCTGTGCTGAAGGGCTTTCCAAGCTTCTAGTGTGACCTGGACTCTAACAGGTTTCTTCCCACGTAACTTAGTGTGTGTTTGAGCTCACAACGAAGGTACGAACATCAGTGTAACCTTAAGAAACGGCCACTTATTGTTACCGACTCCGACTGTTGAAGCTTCAAATTAGTTTCGGCTGAATTTTCGGGATTAAAAAGGATTCAGATGATCCGCAGGGTTGACTGCCAGATGACCAGATGACTCCACACCTGAGAGAGGTTTTATCAAAGGGAAGACGCAGAAGAAGCGAGCTAAAAGCCCCTTGAGGCTAAAAATGAGCAAAAACCAGGCGGCAGATGGTGAATTTGAGGGTTTTGGGAGCCTAGAGCAGTTTCTAATCCAGCAGCCTGGATCATAATGTACAGCAGTGGTTCTTAATCCTGGTCCTCAAGGCCCCGCTGGCTTACTTGTTTTCCATTTTGGCTGAGGGTGGGGTGTAGGGAGCGCGCTTCTCCTTGTAAGTTTGATTTGCACTAAAGCTCCAGAGCATTTTCACCATCCAGTCACCAAAGTAGCAGGCGCCCGACTGCCCTGCCGTGTTTGACCTTTCACCTGTGACCTTTTCCACCTGCAGATCGAGAGCCACAAACTGAACTTCCGTGAGACGGCCAAAGCCCGCACCGACCATGGCGCTGAGATCGTGTCTTTGGAAGGCTCCCCCAAGCAGCTCAGCACCGTGTCCTCCTCCGGCAGCATCAACATGGCCGACTCTCCGCAGCTGTCCACGCTTGCTGACCAGGTGTCCGCCTCTCTGGCCAAACAAGGCTTGTGAATGCACCCGCTCCACCTCCTCAGCTCAGCCACACGACCACTTAGAGGAGTTGTGATGCCTTCCTCTTTTCTTTCACTGGACTTTTTTACCTACCCCTCACAGTTTGTCCTTCACTAACCTTTGAAACTTGAGGCGTTGCTAGTAAAGGTCTTAAGGAAAAAAAGTTTAACAAATAGGCCCAAATGTAATTCATATCTCTTCTTGGCTGTTATTTCTACCTTTTGTAAGTGTCCCTTTAAGAGTTAAAGCACCTGAGCACAGCAAAATTTCCCTGACAAATCTGATCACGCCTTGGTTTTCTGTCATAAACCTCTTTCAGACAATAGGCTTCAGTCCTTTGGTGGGTTTCCCCCGAACTTCTTTTTTTCTAATTAAAAGTACAGAAAATCCACTCTGAATGGAGGGAAGTGCAGACTGTTGGGGTGCAGTTTGTGTGTAAGCAGAAGGAACAGGGTACAGTGAGGGGGGGCGTGAGGAAAACTGTTAAAAGAAAAGTAGCAAATGTCTTGTTAAGGCTGAAAAAAATGCTTCAGACCTCACTGCTGTCTTTGCTTTGTGTCCCGACATGTGCAGCACCTCGAGCTAACGTACGTGACAGAGGTGCCACCTAGATTTAAAAAACAAAAAAAACCCAGAATGGCTAGAGTAGAAACTTTTGGTTTGTGTCCGGCACAGTTTTATAATCGTACTCTGTGGATATATGACATGTATTTGATATGAAGAAACATTTGTATTGTGCCTGCTACTGTCAGTGTTCATTTTTTTGTCACCGCTCTGTTGTAAATGTGCTTAAGCTCGACATACGATGCTAAAATTTAACCTTAAGCATTTAAAGTGTGAAATGTTCATGGCCAAATGATGAAGACGAAAGAGACGGAGCCGATCACAGTATTTAAACTGCTACACGCACATAATAGGTAGAAGAAGAATAACAAGTCATCACTGTTATTGATAAACCTTAAAGTGAGACTACGTAACTTTGCCATCACTGATCAAATCACAAAGAGGTGGACGGCTTTCGGCTCGTCCCTTCAGGGGTTCCACACAGCGGACCATGTCCCGCACGTTGAGTTTTTACACCAGATGCCATTTTTATCCGGGCCCGGGGCCGGCACACACCTGGTGGGATTCAAACCCGTGGCCTTCTGCATCCCCACCCAAAGCTCCACAACTGAGCCACCAGGGCCCCATAACCATGACTCATCAAATATCTAATGCCAAGTATTGTAACACACCAGACCCCATAAAGCTAAACCTGTATCGTTTTACTGTTCAGGAATTTGAGAAGACGACTGTTATTTCATCCGTCAAAAGTGACGTAGTCTCGTGAACCAATGTTTTGAAATTCAATACTAATGAAAACGTCTGTCGCAAAGCAGATGGATGATGGATTAGTGATAGGTGAAGTTGAGATGTGTGTCAGTGAGCAACAAGAGAAACCTGTTCCTTCAGCTCATTTAGCATTTACACTTAGTGTAGCGTGTGCTGGGCACTGAACATGTAGAAACTAACGGGAGGTGGCACTCAGCTGGCTGTGTTTACATTACAGTTAGAAAATGAGTCTCATGATAGATGCAAACCCCAACCTGCACGGCCAAAAGTATGTGGACAGATGGATTATCTGTTATGAGCATTGCAATCCAAAGCTCTGTGCTGCTGCAATATCTTCAGCTCTTCTGGTTTCTAGATTTCCACCAGATGTCGAACCTGGCAGCAGGATTTTTGCCCACTCAGACACTCAGAGTGGTCTGGCCCACGCTGTCGTCCCAAGGGGGTGGGAGGGTGGCTGAGGTCACGGATTTGTGCAGAGCAGTTCTTCCTTAAAATTGTTTTCAAAACGTTGGAACAACTTTTGCTGAACCTTTAGTTCTTGTTCATCACCAAACAAAACAATGTGTGAAAACATTTTTTTATCTTCACACACACATGCAGAGCTGTTTGTTTCTCCTTTATCTTCAAATATTGCCACATATTTGAGAAACACTACAATATTCCTCTTTCTCATGCTGTTAATCATCTCTCTATGCTTCAGCATTGTCTTGAAGTCTGTCTGGAGGTTGGGAGCCACTGGTTTAAAATATCGACTGGTTTTGTTAGAAATCCAAACGATTAAAGTAAAATGACTGACAGCAAACCATCAGGAATGTCTGCATACTTTTGGCCATATTGTGTGTTTCATAACAAGAGAAAAATTATTTATTAGAAATGAACACAACCAGCTGCAGATTTATTACGAGTTCCCCATAAAGTCCCTCAGTTTGCATCCTAATGTCAGACCCCCAGAGTCAACATGTCACAGTAAATGTGAGGGGAAATAACTTGTTGCATGCACCTCACAGATTTCTGCTTGTCGCCTCCCTTTCACAGTGGTCTCCTTCTATATCCTGTGTTAGATACGTGTTCTGAGTTTGGAAGAAACTGTTATCACAGCAGACTTTCAGCAAACAGTCCCACACTTTACTTCCAACTGTGTGTGTGTGTGTGTGTGTTAAACACGTATTGCCAACATAGATATAAAACATTTTATGTCTATGATTGCAAAAAGTTAGAAATGCAGACGTGTAGGATTTAAGTTTGCGTACATCATCTGCATGCTACAGTAGTTTTTCAGTTGTTTTCTCTCCGGTTGACCACGTTCGTCCTAGACTTGGGTGCTAAAGGGAGGGACTTGTTCCCGAGTGTGCGGTGGAGCTTTCTGCAGTAACAAAAACTCACCTATTGTTTGTTTTGGTTACTTCTGATGCTGTACAGTTGTGGTAATGTGATTGTTCTCGTTATTGTGCATTTTATCAATAACTGGTTTATGACTTGTTGCTGTATGTGTATTTGGAAATAAATGCTATGAAGTCATTGTTGTTGTGACGGGTTTGCATCTGAAATCGCTCGGTGCCGAGTCACACACACACACACACACACGATACAAAATGGCTTCGAAACCTCAACGTAACTCGTGATTTCAGAAAGTTCTCACACCGACAGACTTGAGGCCAGAACAATCGCACCAAGTTAAACATAAATGTTTTAATGGTACTATTTACAAAAAAGAAAAACAATTCCGCTTTTGATTAGGTTAATTGCTGCAACAATCGAACAGGTACATTGACATCTTAACTACAAAAGAAATGTGACTGATGGCTGTGACAGGTGTAAAATGAAAACCATAGTTTTTTTTTTGCATAGCAATTAGTTACTTAAAGGTGTGGTGGGGGGTCGGTTGGGGGTAAGAGTGCGTTATAATGACACTGTAGGGCGGCAAAAACGAAATCTGTCATGCAAGAGTAGTGTGGGTCGGATCAACTCAATGAAACCATTAAACAGCAGGAAATATTCCCTTAAATTGAAGAACCTGAGCTTGGGGTGGCTTCTAGCTGAGAACTGCTACATTTGAAATGTTTCCAGGAGAAAACTTGTCAAGCTGAACCAGAGAAAAAAACAGGAGGGGGGGTAATTGTGTTATGTCTTTATTTTGCCACAATTTGACTTTTCTAATACAGCAATGACTGAGGGAAGGGGAGTGAAACTAGCAGATGGTACAATCATCCACTGAGATTTATTCCTTTTTCCCCCACTGTGAGAATCTTACTGTGTACTGTTGTGATCACGTTAGCATGTTTTTCCAGCATGCGGCAGCACTTTCAGTCAGGCAAGTGCTCAAAAGACACCCCAGTTGTCTACGCCATCAACCTCTGTCCAACAGAACTGACAATGGGGTGAAATGGGAGCTGGACACTCTCCAAAACATACTGTAAAGGAATGATTTTACTATCCAAAAACAAAACACACAGAATGTGTTGTTACGCTGGAACAGACAAATAAAACAGAACAGGAATGAAAAACAAAGAAAGCAAACCAACAAATCTAGACTTGGCAGTTGGAGAAGTGCTCTGGTGATTTCAGGCGACCTCTAGAGGGAGAACGAGGGAACCACATCTCAAATGTACCTGTTTATTTGGGGGAGAGGGGCTGTTTTTTTTCCTTATTTTGTTATGTCACTCCACTAAAAATGTACATGGGAATTACAAGCAAACTAGTCAATAGAAAACACCCTTTGGCCATATTTTGAGGAGTCCGCTACACAGTGCGCTACAAGTGTACACGCGACATATGAAACACCACTAAGCCCCCATGTACATTGTTTAGTCTACTACAGAAGTCATTTTTTGTATTGTGTTGTTTTATACTTTTTTTTTTTTTTAACATTTATCCTTTTTCCTGTGACAAAAACAAGTGTAGGGAAAGGCTTCTATCTCCATAATGTTCACTAAAAACTGTGAAAAGTATTAGACTGATGTTTGAATATCAAACAACAGGAACCCATTTAATATCGTATTCTGCTTTGAGGTTCTGCTTGTTAATGCCAGAAAAGAGCTGTGGTGGTAGAGGGGGGTTGGTTGGGGAGAGCCGGGCGACCTCAGCCTATCAAGTCCTTTATCGGTGGGTGGAGGCCTTGTGTTTGTGGGCGCTGTCATCGTCACAAGGCAGGTCCATGTCGTCCGAATCTAGCCGACCGTAGGCTGTGGTTCGGCAACCTGAGATGCTGCGCATTCTGGGCCTGATGTGATGGTCGCTCTCCGCCTCTGGCTCTGGGGCCGGGTCTTCTAGCAGGGGGAAGCTGCGGCGCTCCCACGGCGCTACAGTCTAAAACATGACGCAATGATGGTTAAGGAGCCTGAAAACATGGCTTCAACAACTACCATTAGGCTACACTGATAGTTATAGAGGAACAAGCTCAAAAGTGAGGATTTGCCGCTTTTTGTGATGACTGAACTTAATATGGATCATTGCAAAAAATGCACTTGATAACATGGTAAATTCAGGAAAGAAAAAAAAAATAATCACAATTTTCAGAGACCACCTAAAAACAATTTAAGAAAATCATTAGCTGCTAACTGATGAATACATTTATTGTAGTACGACTTCTACCTCATGGGACAATAAAGAACCATAACAGGAGCAGTATATTTCATCAGAACTGCTTTAGAACTCCTGGAAATCTCCAACATTGCTTCATCGGGAGTGTTCAGGTGCAGAGATCAAATCTGAGGGGTGTCAGCGAGCATCAGCTGCTCAAGCTTTTGCAGGTCCTGTGTTGTTGGCACCAACTCAGCTAAAACAGCACGATGACCCAGCAGCAGTTATAAAGACGTAGGAAGCTCACTTTTTATTTTAGAAAAATGAATGCAGACCTATTCAGCAGGAAATAAACCCACCTTCATAAAGGGTGAGTGTTTACTTTTTGCTCAATCAGTTTCTGGAATGGTGCCAATTCAAGTGTGTGATGGTTTTGGAGGCTGTTGATCGGATCAGTGCTGCATCTTCTGGAGAAGTTTGTTTTTGTATTCAGCCTGACCTCACAGACATAAACTACATGCCCCATAATAACCCTGCAGCTGATTCTGCTCCTCTGTTAAAACTAACACCCTTGTGGATTACAGGGCTGGTAGCAGTAGTTTAGCTAGGTGTACCTAATAAACTGACACTGACAACATAAAGACAAATAATTCAGTACTGTCCGACTCACAGATGAGAGAGAAGAAGAGATTTAAGCTGACGCTGCAGAATCCCAGATACTGTTTAATTCCACACAGGAATCTTTGCAACGTCATAAGATGCTGCAAAGGGATCAAACAAGCAAATCTTGACCCCCTCACATGTTCAGGTAAACACTCTGTACTGGTCTCAGTACAACATACCCGTTCTTCAAAGCTGAAGTCTGGCGTTGAGCACCTCGTGTCCTCGCTGGACACAAGCCGATGGGAGTCCCTCGAGCAGGGCGTGTGGGGGTTGGAGGCGGTGTCAGGGCTGGCTGGACTCATGGGTGAGGGCATGTGACTGTAGTCGTGGAGCATGGGGCAGTGGCCTGGGTCTGGGGATGCGGGCTGAGGGGTGGGAGGATTGGTCCCGCACAGCAGCGGCGTGGTCCGCCCGTCGACAGATTTGTACGACCTGAGGGACGAGACCAGACAGATTTAAGAGTCATGTCTGCAGGGTTCAATCAAAGTCTAGCTTGTCACTGTGCATCTAAAATCGGGGGTTAGTGACCTGCTGCCCCTCCTCTTAGCAGGAGCCAAGGCCATCCAAGTCCAGCGGGCACGTTCCTGGTCCTCAAAGGGCTGATGGAGCAGGATAAAGGCTGCATCTGACAGGTCCTCCACCTACACACACAAGACACCGTCAGGACCCTGGATTCGAGAACTCAACTGACAGAAAATGATTTTCTTGGATCATATATTAAAGAACAGCCTTGGTCGGTTTCTCCATCGTTCACCAAATAATTTTTAGATACTAAGTCTTTATAAATGCTCGTAAAGCATGTTAATCGATAACTATATCAATGGAAAGTACTGTAATTCCTAATTAAATTTTATTACTTATTCTTTCCCATTTATAGCTATTTTACACAAGAACAGAAAACTTGCATTTTAATCCTTAATAAAATGAGATGTATGTGGTTCTATTTTAGCCAAAAAGGTTATTAAACTGCATCCTCATACTGTACCATTATTAAATTGGCCACCAGGTGCCACTGTTCACTCACGGCCTTTTTACTAGACAAAATGCTGGAAGTGTTTTTTGTTTTGCATAATCTTAATACCTCTTTAAATCTTGGAGTTGAGCCTAATAAAGGATTCCTCATAATCATAATCTGGTACAAACAGACTAACCTCACGTTCATTCTCCTCTTCTGTGATGGGCTGGGAGAAGATGTCCACTGATCTCCAGCTATGCAAAAGCAGGAGAGAAATAAAAAAACAGCACTTAGAACAAGGTTCCTAACACAAACTACAGTTACTGGGACCATGTCCAACCAAACACACCACAGCACAAAGATCCTGCTGGTCACAGCCAACAGCACAGGTTCTTACCTGGGTGTGAGAATCTCTTTGTACTGCAGCTTCTCCACTCTGGTGGTGGCAGCCACAGACATGGGGATCACTATGTTGTTGATGTCAAAAGAGCTTTCACCTCGTCTCCGCTTGATGGGCTGCTGCTGGAGGATGAGGGACGTGTAAGGACCATTTATGTAAAAACAGTGATACACTTGTAAGACCATCTATTAAAAGCCCAAAGGATTAAATCAACCCCTGTAAACTGAAATGTTCACAGGCTGTAGTTGTTGTAGCTTTGAGTGAAGCACATTTCAATCACTCATTGTGATTTAAATTCACTTTTTGCACTTCTTATAACTCCTTTGGATCAGACTGCACTAAGCTTCCTGTAGCAGTGGATCTATGGGAGGGGAATTTCTACTAGACTAACAATTAAAAAGTAAGTGCTGAACAAAACAATAGAATTTACTGTAAATATGGGTAAAGTTTGCTCATGAAGCTTTTCTCAAAGGAGTCTTGTCTGCAAATGCAAAATCCACTATCAACAGGTCTGAGGTTAAGCTTCCGACTACTCTGAGCTCTGCTTTAGAAACCAAAAAAAAAATAAAAAATAAAAAAGTTGAGTTTCTCTTCACAGGTTTCGTCACGTGATCACTGTGATTGGTGACTGATATTAGGCTGTTTTGTTGTCAGAATGTTTCTAACATTTCCTGGATTGCTGAGAAGGTTTGAGTCTCAGGCACGAATAACAGACACGTTGAGCCTGAAAGTCTGCATTTACCTGCATCCTCAGTGGTCACGCGATATTGTTTCACACAATAGAAAAAGCCTGTCTAACAAAACAGTCCTCTGCATGCATTTACAGCAGATGGCAGTAGACCAAGCAATGCTGGAAGCCCAGTAACATCATCATTTAATGTAAACCGGGGTCTCCTTACAGGTGTGCTTGGGACACTCTGGCTGCTGGGGCCCAGAGGCGTGGAGTTCTCTGACGATGTGGACAGCTGGCGCGTGAGGGGGCTGTGAATGGACGAGTGCATGTTGGCCAGAGTTGGGCAGGAGTTGCTCGAGTCCAGGAAAACTTTAGGGGAGGCTAGAAAATCCGAGACAGACAGGTTTAGGTGACAGGTTTTGGGTCACACCTTGGAAGTTTAATGTGATACCAAAGGTTCATCGTGTGAAAAACATTTGACTGTCTTTTACAAACGACTTACTGTCCGTCCTGTCCAGCGAGTGCTCTCTTAATCTCTTGCGGCCGTAGTTCTTGTCGTAGGGCCCCAAGGGTGTGGACAGGGCCTGCAGCCGCTCGGTCTTGCATACACCATGGGCCTCGAGCCTGGCTGTTTTTAGCACAGCACTGCTGCTGCTGCCCATGCTGCTGTCCACTGCCCTCTGTTTCTCACCACGGTTCTTATACTGGCCCAGTCCTGCGACAACACAAACCCAGTCGTGTTTTATTGTACACGTGAAGATGAGGTCAAGTTTTCAAAGTGAATGCTTTAATTTAAATGATCCTTCTTCACTGCTATACAAAAAGGATCAATGTTACCCACTGGAGACACAGGTGTGTGTGTGCGCAACAGCTAATCGAACAAACGGTCTTGGGACATTATGTCAAATGACATTTAGTTCATAAAGTATTGTGAAATAAAAAACAGCAGGAATGAAATGAACCACCCCTGCAAGAACCTCTTACTGTGAAGAGAAACAATAAAAACATTTCTTAATAATGAGCTGAGTTTTAAAAATTGATGGGCTCATTTCACAAATTCGTGGCATTGTATTTTGTTTCCTACGATTCTTGAGTCATGGCCTCTTATTTATAGCCTGTGGCTCAGTGACATTTGTACTTACTGACTGCCATGAGTGAGTTGGTAAACTTGTGCTTTTCTTTGGATGAAGAAAGCTTGTGTTTGAGAGAGAGCTTCTTCAGAGGTTTGCTCCTCTCTAGCGACTTGCTCTGCCACTGGGTCTTCATCACCTGCTGGAGACGAAGGCCTATACAAACGTCTGAAGGAGAAATAAACATAGAGCTTCAAGTCTCAGGTTTCACCAGTGGACATGCAGTCAACAGTGACATGTACAGTTTATAATGAGTCTACTATATGAGCTTCTGCCAAATGCAAGTACAACTCAGTATCATTCTGGGTCCTGAATAAATGGCTTAATAATGACAAAACTTGAAACCAGAGAGAAAGGCCCATCATAACTGATGCCTAGCACTGAAACACGACACCTAATCAGAATAATATGACACACATTACAGAGAGAAAATGTTCTAAGAACTTCCTGTAGAAAATTCTCTGTACCGCCACTCCTTGTTTGTCTTCCCCTCTAGATGTAAAGTAGGAAGTCACTGAGTAAACTGAAATCTCCTTTGAGCAAGAAACCCAAAACTGACCATCAGGGAAGGAGAGGATGGGGTGGATGCCAAAATCCAGTCTTGACAGGCGCTCCAGGGTGGGCAGCTCATACTGAGGGTCTTCTCTGGGGGTGGGCCAGCCACCACACATCACACAGCTGGGGTTAACCCTGCAGTTACACTGGACACAGCTGCTTCTCTGGGCCTGTAGGTAGACAAACAAAAAAAGAGGGTTTTAAAGTGAGCTTAGCTGAGAATATTCTTAATTCAGCTTCTATATTAAAACTACTATTGAACGGATATGACTTAAAACAAACTGATTCTAAAAACTCTTTCATGAGTCGCAAAACATTTCCGCTTTTGAAGGCTTTATGGTGCCAACATACCTGCTTTTTGAGAAATTGTTCTAATGGGACTCATTTATAAAGCAGAAACATTATGGACAAAATTATAAAAACTAGCCTTAGTTGTGCCCTGAAACTGTAAGTGGACTCTAACTTGTTCTCCATCAATGTGAGAGTAGTGAAAAGAAAACTCTCCATTATAAAGACCTGAAGCTCTAAACATAAAATATTTGTAAGTTTAAAGGTTTCACACTAACACATCTTTATTTTTAAAGGTCACTGGGAAACCTCCAGTGTTACAGGGAAAAAACATGAACAATCAGTCCATGTTTCCATTTTCCCCAAACTAAAACATGTGAGTTGTCACAAGGGTGATTACTCTGTTGTTGGACACCAAGGGCAGATGACCTACTTTTTCACAAGTCAACAACCTTTTTTTTCACTCAGTTATTAGGTTTCAAACAAAGGAACTGATCAGTGTAGACCGAAACACACATGATGCTGCATTTTATGCTCATGACTTGTTCCAACTAGCGTGAGCCAATCAGAACAGACGGTTAAACTCACCTTGCCATTGAGGTTGGGCACAGCGTTGGGCTGAATGAGCCGCCGCCGCCGACAGCTGACGAGTGGTCGTGTACGTGCAGCCACGCACGTGCTGTCGTATGCCAATGGCTGCTGGTGCTTGGCGTCTGGACTCTCTCCCATCCTGTCACAAAGGAAACCAACGGAGGAAACAAAGTTACAGATCTTTAAATCTTCGTAAAAAATAAATAAATAAAAACACACACACACACACACACACACACACCAGCTGATACCATTGTTTACTGAAAAAAATATTTTACTGACTCAGGTCATGTGTCCATTAAAGTGAGTTAAAATGCTGATCAAGGTCTTTTAAGATATTAATCTGTACGTTTTTATTGTGAAAGCACGAAGTAAAAATGATCATATATACATTGAGGATTTTATTTTCTTATCAATTATCTGGTTGAGCAGTAAACTTACAGTATTTAGTATTTATTTGATGGTAAACATGGCTCCAAATACTAGTTTTCAATATCAACCAGTCTGATTATTCTTCTCTCTAACAATTGTTTGAAAATGACAACCAGTTCAGGGTGTTGCCTCAACAACGAACAGCCTAAAACCCCAACATGGTCCATTTACATCTACAGACCCTATTACCAGAACAACTGGGACAATATGAAATATTGTTAATATCTGCAAATAATGTAAGACCAATACTCAGGTTTTGTTAGTTTCTGTTGTAACTTGACAAAGGCATAAGCCAAACACAGAAGATGCAGGAAAAACAGTTTCTTCTGCTTTTGCCTTGTTTGTTGAAGCTATTTTCAGTAACAAAATGGGCTCAAAACTGGCTCAGAACCTACACTGCACGTTTGTTTTCCGTTTCCCCGGAAACCGTGCTTTGTTACATCACCTCTTTTAACAACACTAAGCACTTTAAAATGCTGCAGATATTTTTTGTGGCTGATGGGTCTGAACTGCAGGCAGGTCATCACACAAATGCGAATGGAGCCTTCATAGATGTGCATGTTACCCAATGAAGCCCCTAAACGCATCACAGATGCTGTACACTAAACTAAAATTAGATTGTGACCCCGGCCTCATCCTTACCACTCATGCTCTTTTTATACATAATCACGATACGGTCGTGTTGCCAGTTAACCTCAGCAGTTCCAACAGGTGTGGTTTTTTTTGTATTGCATTACACAACTATTTTTACTGTGGCCCAGGTCCCAGCTTCTTTGAAATGTGTTGCTGGCATTAAATTCAAAATGAGAAAAAAATTGGATAATAAAAAAATTAAATGGCATTTGTTGCCTTTTACCATTTATAATCAAGAATTGTTTTCACTTTTAAATCAAATACATATACCTGCAATGATAAAACAATCTCAGGTTAATTTGCAAAAGCAACTGTAGAAATGCACATACCACAAAAGGCTACTTTTATAAAGGATTAGTATACCAACCATTTTTAAGATTAATCAATAATAATAATATAATAACATTAATAGCAACTTCCAAGAACCTGTTATCTTCACCAACATATTAGAACACAAAAGCATTCAGTTTACTATTATATGACTAAGAAGAGCGTTGAATCTTTATTTACTTGAAAAATAACCAAAACCAAGTGCGCTTTGCTTTCTTGATGCTCAATTAGGGTGAATAATTCTTGCAGCTGTGATTAACACCAGCATTCCATGATTACAAATCCCTAATATCCCTTATCAAAATCTCCCCTCGTGTTTCTCAGAAAGCAGATTCCCTTCTGGGAACTTGAGAGTGAGGTAATCATTATCAGCCGTACCTGCTGAGAATGCCGTTAACTGGCTGCCCGTTTTGACCTTTCCAAGGGCCCGGCTCTGTGTTGGTGATGTGGGCGGTGCCTGTGTGCTCCAGCCGTTCTGAACCAACATCCTGCATCAACAGATAAGACAAAACCAGTGAGGTTACACCTCATCTTAACTGGCACAGGAACACAAGCTGACCAGCAGCACACAGCAAAGCCAGGATATTTAGGGAAACTACATAACCGACAAACTGAACCATCCCAGTCCTGTGGCCTTGAATTATTCAGTCTAGATTTGTGGAAAGAGCTATTCTCCACTGTCCAAGCTGCAAAGCTTTGAGCTCCTTCACAAGCTTTTACACACAAATTAACACAATTTCATGGTTATGATCAAACTCATGTTTCCTTAGAATTGCTGTAATAATTCAGAAGATGTCTCACAAATTCAAATTTTTCAAATATTTACACAGAAACCTGTTGAGAAAGACCGTTTACATTTTAGACCAAAAGCAGAAATGTAAAGTCATATAACATGTGAAAAGTGACTATCACTACATAAAACCACTACAGTTACAGGCCACACCTGCCTTATTCTGACAAACATTTGTATAAACATCTTAAACAAATCCACTGTTCAGGCTGTGATAAATTATTTGGATATGAATGTTGACATGATTACACATAAGCACTATGTTTGATTCATTCAGAGCTGAGAGAAAGATGAAAATACAATTTCCTGTGAACATTTAACAATTTCCAGCCGCTGCTTTATTTCCAAGAACAAACAGGTTGAATGTTTCACTGATTCTACCTATACACCTATAGGATTACTCTTGTAAGTGAACAGGACAGTACATTTTAATGAAGCCTGGTTTATCAGAGTGACATCGAATCAAACGGCAAGTTCACTCAGATTGGCTTGATTGTTATTCAATCAGCAGAATAAAAACACTTAAATGTTATTTAATGAAAATCTTAAAGACCTGAGCTGTTTGTGCTGAGCCCTCATTGTATAAACATGACCTAAATTATAGCTGCACATTTCTATTGCTCAGTCTCCCAATTATTGCAATTGACTAATTGCAACTTCTTCAAATTAGTATGTTTTCCTCCAGTGGGTATAAACTTATTTTTCTTGCAAAAATCACAAAAAACTTAAGATCTTGTTGGGTCCTACTGACTGCTATGAGATATAATGCATAAGATACTGAATGTGCTCTGAGACACTGGTCATCAATTTGAGTTTAAAGAATTTAAGCTGTGTATCAACACACGCCCCTCTACTTACCTGAGTATTTACAGGCTCTGACTTCACTTCTGTCCCACTTACAGGCACTGTGCTGGGGGCAATACCTCCTAACTCTACTGAGCCCTATCAAATAGAGACCAGAGTGTTATACCTCCACTTCAAAATTTTAGTTAATAAATACCAGTTAAATTGCAGTTCATTAACCCGAGTCTGTGAAAAGAAAAACGACACTGAGCTCACTATGTGGAAGTAAATTTGAAAAAAATGAGATTGTGTACTGGATGCAAATCCTCTATGAAAAAGCTAAACATGCTGTATAAAAATCACAGTCACTACAACTTTGAGGTTTATTAACAGGTAGATTGTGGGAGTTGAGACTAACAACAATTTTACTCATATGAATCGAGTTTTGATAAACAAGCTGCAAATATACTAATATAAATTATATTTCTCTGCTGTGAGTTACATGTATGTAAACCACTGCTTTAACCTGCACTGTCATTATCGTCAACGTTTCCTGAGCATAAACAAGGACCCACACGCGAATCAAAAACCATTACTGCAGCTTTAACACACATGCAGTTTTTGCTGAGAATTACACAATGATCACAATGCTTTAGTAAACAAATGACCACACGTGACTGAGTCCTAAGTGAGAGTGAACTAAAACTTTTTTAACATGTTACCAAATGTGGAAAATAGGGAAAAGAGGAAAATAGGGTATTGGAGAGGATAATTTAACACCGTTGATAACATGCTGCATCCAATAAACTAACAAAGTTAGTATTAACATGATTATTAAAGCTTTGAAAACTTGTGTTACATCACCAATGCTGTGCATATAAAGCATAAACATTTCATTTGAAAAACTGAACTAATTCCAGCATTTCAATTTCCCACTGTCTCACACCTCACTATATTTTGTACTTTGTGGCTCTGAATATCATAAAAGAGTGACGGTACACACTATACTAAGAGCAATGTGGGTCCCTGCTGAAAGTAAGAGTAGAAGGCTGACTTATGTCCTACCCTGAGGTAGAGGGGATCCTGCAGGATTCCTAAGAGTGATTCTGAGACGCTTGAGAAACATGGGCCCAGAACATCATAAAGCCTCCACAGAAACACTTAAACGTTCTCTATTCTTATGACTGCTACCCTGCACATAAGCCAACACATGCTAGGGACACAGCAAAATATCGAACAACAGCGAGCGACCAACCTTGCTGGCGCGGATCTGTCTGTAGATGTCAGTCTGCTGTCGGATGCGGTACTCCAAGTCCGAGATGTGGGCTTGGAGCCAGTTCCAGTGGCTGATGATGGCCGCTCTCTCAACCGTGTAGCGGCTTTCGGCCCGCTTCCATCTGGTGGTCAAATAGGGTACGAGAGTGAGACTCGAGATGCTAATTCATATAATAAGAAATAGGACTGCAAGTATGTTTAAACAAACAACAACAACAACACCTAACCACCTTTAAAGCTAAACTGCTGTTTTTAAACAAAGATTAACATTTTCTGTTTTGTATCATATCAGTCTAAAATCTAAAAGTTTTCTGGTTATGGGCTGTTGGCTGGAAAAAACAAGTCACCTGCAGTTACCTTGGAATCAGACACCCAGGATAAACATTTTATGCCATTTCCTGACATTTTATATAGAATCAAGAGGTTTTAAAAAGGTTAACTGACAATGGAAATAATCTTTAGTTGCAGCCCATTTGTGTCCTATAAAACACCCAAAGCCTAAAATGGATCATCTCGAGCACATATTCAAGAGAGACTCCAAGCATTTCCCCTGTCAGACTGCAGAGGTCAGTGAATCAGCATTATACAAAGCTTCCAGCAATGGCAACTGCAGGCACCCTGTAAAAGCCTGCTAATCAAATAAACAACATGATCCAGGATCCATCATAAGTGTGTAAGAAATATAAAAAAAGGAATATTTCCATTTCAGTGCTTCATTCCATGTCAAAGAGGGAATGGCAGCATAGAGTGAAGTACTCCATTTTACCAGTATGACACAGAGAATGGGCATTTCAAAGGCAGACATGAGAGGAAAATGTCTGCTCCTGCACTGTGCAGCAATGACCACAGAGGGCGTTGTTTCATTTAAGTCCTGGCTGCAGTGACCATGACTGAACAATGAAAATAATGACTCAGATGGCAGACAGAGAGATCCTGCACTCCTCTGTGCTTTCTCTGCCCCACACCCACCAATGTTTTCAATTTTCAGAGCTCCACCAGAATGGAGGAAGTTGAGAAAGGCTGGTGCCGAGAGAGGGAGAGGAAGAGGGTAGTAAAAGAGGGACAACAAGGACTGGGAGGCTTTGGTCGTCTGGAGAGGAACAGACAGGCTTTAAAAGCAATGTACAGGCCACAGGGTGCTGAGAGAGGCGGAGAGGCTCAGTCAGTAAAGAGTGCAGCAGACACTGGGATAACCAATAATCCAGCCAGGAATCCTGTCTTCTTCAGAGCTGACTAGAAGGAGAGTTACTGCGTCTGTGACACACACGCACACACATCAGTCACTAATCAGAGCAATGAAAGATCTGTTGATTCCTTCCCTTAAGGAGCTGCAACATTTAGCCATCTAAGACTTATTCACTGCAATATGGTACCAAGGACACTGCTGGAAAGAGAGCCGCAGTGTTTCCGTGCTAACCTTTACTATATTCTCAATACTGTTCTGCACAAACAAACAAACAAACATGTACTGTTCTTGTACATCGAGTGGTGAATGTTCACATACACTGCTCCTAAACACGCCCATGGCTGGTGAATCAGATCAATGCACTGGCAAATAATTTGCATTTACATGTCCCTGTGGAGACTCATCCCAAAACAAGTGCCACCATCTACTGCACACATTACTCTGAGCCTGTGTGCCATAATTCACCAAGTGCTGGTTGGACAACTGATCTGACAAAGGGATAATTCTGAGAGACATTCCGGGTGTAATGTCTCTCTGAAAGAACTGGAAAATAATCCATGAGATCTCAACAACAGGAAAGACCAACTATATCCTGCAGGGTCTGTTAAAATGGAGAGAGAGAGCCAACATCGCAGTATTAGCCTTCTTAGAAAGGTCACACAAAGAAAACAATAAGACTTGATCAGAAACTTAAGGAAATTACAGTTCAAACCTATTAGTTTTTGGACATTTCTCATGAATTAAAATGAATACACTTTCTGGGTCCAATGGACTGACACAGCTGCATGAAGAGGTAAACTGTGGTTTGGTAAAACAAACAGAGGACATTCTGGGTCCAATCTTAATTGTCAGAGAGAAACAGGAGGATGAGGGGCCAGTTAGAAGCACTGAGAAATCTCCATCCCCCCTTAACCAGGACATCCTCCTCCCCTACTCCCACACACAAAAGCACCAGCAGCAATCATTACAGCCGCCGTTTTAGGGATGTCAGCACATTCTCAATAGTAGGTCTTCTCTGGATGCAGCACATATGTTGCACTGTGTTGGGGACCCCTCTGCCACACTGACCCTTCCAAAAGCAACATGACCGCTCAAAAACGGGGCCAAACTTCGCGCCAAAAACCAACAGACCCCAACAGAGCTGAGAGCTGGCTGCTGAGCTGACTAACCGCTCTACACCTGATACCTGCCGTCTACTGGAAACGCACAGTGAACCCACAACAAATTTACTTTGTGTCATGTTATGCGCAGTTTAGCAAAAAAGCATGTTTACGTCAATAAACCACGTGATTATTTTGTCAATGATAATTGGTCAAATTTGCTTCGTTAATCACGTCTTTGTTAGCACTGTGGGCGGGTTACTTCCTTTTCATGTGACATTAACCTTCTGTCCTGACAAAGCTCTGCAGGTTCACTGATGCTGTACACTTAGAAAACATGTAGTTTCCACTCTGCCATTAGTATCGTCATTCAATACTCTGCACATTAGGTACATGTTGAGTAAATCGGATACACTTTTCTATGTGAAAGGGATTAAAGTACTCAAAAAAAAGGACTCTAACACCAATAATATTGTATGGACAGTCCACTACAGGACAGACCAGACTGTGCACGACCGTTTTAATCACCACCATTTCACAAGTGTTTTATTAGAACATACACCTTCCATTAAACGGGAGCAGCCGAGCCTCTCAACATTTCCAATGTGATGCAAATCTCTCAAAACGCAATGATCCCTGTCCTGATAATCAGCTCAATCCAACTTCATTTTTACCCTAAAATTCTGCCTGTACAGATGCACAAAGCCTTCAGAGGTCTATGTCGACAATCAGTTACAACAACACAAAATCATGTTGGAAAACAATGCTTTTCTGTAATAACTAAAATCTGTTAAGGCAATTGACCACAATAATTCCATTAAAACCAAACAACTGACGTCACTCTAAAAAGCACAAAGCATGCAGTTATTCACACTGGTGTCCATGACATTTTTGCTGCCCACATCTTGGTGTGAGCATCACCTGAGCTCTGCTGTCTCCTCTGACACACAGCCAATTTTGAGTTTCAGTTGGAAGCTAGGCTCTCATTTGTTCCTTTTCCTTGTCTCAGCAAGGTGTGCCACATGTCTGAGGCGCTGCTGCTGACTGAAGACAGAATTAGAATTTACATATTCTGCATCATCAGGTTGAGGATACAGAGGGGTATAGTCTCCAAACCCAACAGACTCGCTCTTCTAACCGTTCTGCAACAACAGTTCTACACTGCAACACTAAACATTTTTCCGTAGACAAAACAACAACGGAAAAACAGGAATATATGAGGTATTTAAAAGGACAAGTGCGGTCTAGTCAGTATTCTCTCAATGTAGAGCTACACGTCGTCAAACAGGGCGTTTAAATTTAGGAAACCCCAACTATTATTTTAGGACTAATGACAACACTTGAACAAATGCCTATTTTTAACAAAGCTGTGTCCTCAGTTATGTACATGAAGGGCCAACGAATGCTTCCATAATTTCCACTTTATCACACCTATGTTCATACTTGAAAGCCCAGCTGATTGTATAAAACACTGACAGAGGAACACGCAAAGGAGAAGAGAGAAAGCAAAACAAATGCCTGAAGACATCTAGCTTTTCTGTGGATGCCAAAAGCTAAACATTTTGCAAATGCTCTCCACTTAACAGTCAGTCATCATTCATGTTCAGAACAAGTGAAATCACAGCATCAGCTGTCACTTTAATTTCTTTTATCGCGAGTGTAGGATTTTCAAAGCACATTAAAAGAGCTGGAAAATATCATTTTGGAGGGAGATAATCTTTCAGTTTCATTCTAATATACCAGGAAGGCTGACTGGAGTTCCACGGGACAGCTGGTTAAACTCATCTTTTTCAGGAAGAAGTGCCTCGGGATCCTGGGTTTGTGAACGAGGCAGGCTGACAGGGTGTGGGGCAGGAAAAACTAGAGTGGGCAAATTCAGCCAGAGAGCTGCAGCAGTCATTACATAAAAGAGGGGGGGTTATGTAACGCCAGTGGGTTTGTGTTGTGGAACTTGGGTTGAGCTAAACACATCCAGATGTGGCAGACAGGACAGAAACCTATACATGAGCGTGCATAAATTCATAAACACACAGACAGCAATGAAGAGAGGGAGAAAACATAGCTACTCAAACTGCAGAGTAATGCTGAGCCATAAGCATGAAAAGCATGCTGTAGTCTCAGCCAACCCAGTTACCCTCATTCAGGAGCAGACAGGCATTTTAACTGGCTTGCTGCATTAAGATCATACAAGGGGCCCGTACTCTGGATCGTCCTGCAGATCGTGGTACATTCTCATGCTGTTCAGATGACAGCATTTTCTTTGTTCTGGGAGACATTATGTAAGATCTGAGATTTCCGGATGAGCATTATTGTTGCCTCAGAAACAAGAAACTATATCCATTCATCTCAACACAGAACAACCCGTGCTCAACATACCTAAAATAGCAGACTTTCATACAGAGCTAATCCTATACGTTTACTACATTTTACAGCTAGAAACTGGCAGGAACAGCCGCACTCGCAGCCTGGCAGAGGCCGTTCTGAGCCTCACAGAAAGGTTCATGGGCTACAGCAGAAAGGCCCTGCAGCATAAGCGCAGCAGCAGATGTTGGTTCGCCCCCAATCCCCTAAGATACGAGAAACCAAGTCCACGCTATAGACAGGGATGACAGGATTAGTTGTAAGGAGCACACTGTATCCAAACAAGCAGCCCAAATAGATTATTTTCCACACGGCTGTCAACTCAGCTGATGTTAAATAATTGAGGTGCTGCTGCCTGAAGAAGACGTTATATTGTCTGTCGTGTTGACCGGTGAAGGGCCGTAAGCCATTAATTGGTAACTGAGACCAAATATCAGTTGTGAAAATGTCTCATTATGGTTATACACACGCACACCCTACTTCCTAGAAGACCAACATGATCACAATGAGGTATGGTTTCTCTGTACGCTGGGAGCTGGGAACCAGTTTTTAACTTGTTGTATTAGGGATGATTACACAATGAGCATCACACAGCTGCTTATGAAGGCATTTACAGATGGACAGTTTAAATTTCCAAGGCAGCATTCACTCAGAACTATTAGCCTTTTGTGCACCACCACTTGGCAAACATTCAAAAACCTATTAATAATGGAAACATCTGAGCAAACGACTATAGTTAGTTTTGCTCAAATTGCTAAATTGTGCTGCATTGTGTAGCAAGAAATGTGGGCATTTCTTTGTCCGTGCGAAACACAGCAGAACCAGTTCTCAAGTTTTTTTTTAGGTCTGGCTTATTTGTATGAGTAAAACAATTACATTGGCTTGTTAAAACCACAGAAAGGTGGGCAAAGTCTCAATATTAGTTTCAAAGGGCTGTTTGTGGGTTCACACTTAAAGATCAGAGTTTGGTGGTTTTCAGTGTGATGTTCACATAGGTAGTAATGCAGTTAAGAGACATTCTAGCATTAACAACTGTAACTTGAGTTAGCAGTGTGTAGATACTTTAGAGTAAAACTTTTAAAAGATTGATCACTGGAAAGCAGGTAAAGCTGGAACAAGATGTATTGTTTTTTCTGTAATAGAGGATTTACCACACCTCAGTCTAGAGCACATGAGAAGACATGTTTGATACTATAAAGTTTGTTAAGACTGCAGTCAGTCTTGACTTTGAGTTAGTCAGGGGTCAAGTTTCCATTGACCTGCTGTTACACCTGAATATATTTTCCAAACATTTAGCTATGTGAGCTTTGTAATAAGGGACGGTTCTACTTCAACTCTGCAAACAGTCATTTGCTCTAAATCAGAACATGAATCTGATGACAGAACCGAAACCGACAAACACTGTGCGGAAATATATATTAATCCATGAATGTGCTGACAGCCTGTAACTGGTGTAGCATTTACCTTAATTTCATTTGTCTGATATTTTACATTTGTGATATTCTACTTTGGCATTTGTTCACAAAAACACATATAACAAATGTCTTCCAGTAACAATGCATAGTGCCAAAATATTACTTTTTAATTTCTAAGCATTACTTTCAAAAATTAAGAAAATGTCTGATTACAATGTCGGTAATTATTTCTATCATGACCCCAATGTAGCATTCACTATTTCAAAATAAGCCTGACCAAATATAGTTCAAAGTATTCAAACATGATTCACTCATTGTGGAAAGCACCCACAACTTCCAAGGCTCCTTATTCAGATCCCCACTAGATACACTGGGTGCCTCTTTCACTACAAAACAAAATGATTGCAATGGTGGTGATAATAATAATAATAATCATCTGTTCATATATCATTTACATACACCAAGTGTTGAGTAACTGATCATGTCATTTCAACAAATTACCTGGTATTAAACTGTCTTGTATTAGGAAATGGACATAAAAATTACATTACATGTTCAAAATAAACTGTGGTTAACTTTTAGGACTAAGAGGTGGATGAGATTCCTAAACTTCCACATTTAATATTTTTTTACAAACCAAAACATGACCAAGTTTTTCCTAATACTAGATAGATAGATAAATAGATAGATAATTAGATAGATAAATAGATAGATATAGCCATATTTAGCCATTTCATCTGAACTGCTTGGTGTAAATCTGTACTTTAATGACTAAAGAATAAAAATATCTTGAAAGAAGATAATTATAAAAGAAAATTACTAACCACATGTCACAACTCATGGCATGGTAAATGTCCTGCCGTGTTTGTTTTTATAAAGACATGTCCTTCTTGCATTAACAAAAGTCCACATTTGAATATCAGCCCTTAGTTTCCACATAATTAGCTTCAAATCTACCTCACAGTCTTTAGTGCCTAAAACTGAATTCAAAAGACCCAAGTATTGTGATATTGTTTTATGGTTGAACAAACAATACACTATTTTGAAGGGTCTGGAGTCAAACTGTAGAAAAAAAAAAGACCTGAAAAACACAGTAAACAAATAAAACTCAAAACAGTACTTCATTTAGGTAAACTACTAATGATCTCTCTCTCTCTCTCTCTCTATCTATCTATCTTTTGCTGTACGTACTAGTAAATTATTTTAGCTCACTGGTACACAATAGCTCTTATATCCTGTACATTAAAAAAGCAGATTTTCAACTTTTGGATCATCTGTGTAAAACACACAAGCTTATTATTGGGTTATTAAGACATTTAGGACAAAGGTCTAAATTCAACAGGAAAGAAGAAGAAGAAAATCGGTGTTCTTAGCTACTGTGTTAATAATCTACCAAATCCTACACAGGTCAGTAGGTCCATTAATGCAGCTGGTCCACCTGCTGTATTTATGCCTCTTTCCAAACACTAATGACAGAGAAATGTGTACTCTCATGTGCACTTCCCATGGAATACATTTGCTCGCTCCTGCTGAGGTAAACCTGACATCACAACAGGCAGTGTGTAAGAACCTAAAACCCACACCTTCTGTAAAACCACTGCCACCCTCATCTCTATGTCTCTTCTTGGTTTCAGTTTAAAATCAAAACATTCACAGGCTCTGTGGGCGCTCACTTGTTCACTCTGCAGATAAACAGAACATTCAGTTTCAGTCTCGGTGATCTCAGAAGGAAGCATGTTGACAGGAGAGCGTTTTACTTTCAGTCCATTCGAGCCTGTGCATTTTTTACAGGCTGATAAACCCCCTACAGACAACTACGCATGCTCTTTGCACAGCAGGTGTCTATCACTGCCTACAGTTAATATTTGAAACGACAATTTAAGTTAAATCTATGTTACTTACAAACTGTTAAAGTAGATTATAGTCGACTCTTAATAGTGAAAAATGTTTGCACATAACATGTAATATGGACTTTAGCAGTGAATCCTCCAGCTCAGCAGAATCAGCCTTCTGTGGGTGAGAATGCCTTTTTACTTACATTTTGACATGTCGTTGCTCAATGTCCACTCTGGCAAGCTCCTCCTCCTCCAGGTCAGAGTCCCCACCAGAGCTACTTTCAGTTACGTCTGAGTCAAAGGCGCTTTCTGCTGAATGAAGGTTGGCTGTGCCACTCAGATAAAGCCTCTCCAGTTCCAAGGGCATGGACCCATTTTTCAGAAAGCGACTGAGGCTGTCTCTGTTGTTTGAGGAGGAGTGGCGTCCAGTCCTCCACGTTGCTGTAGGGGTCGCTGACTCCGATTTGCGATTACCTGCCAGTAGCCGGTTGAGGGCGGAGTCCAAGAAGCCACCCAGCTGCTGCTGAATGTGCCGCTCCACCTGTTTGGCCTGTACCACCTGAAGACGTTTGCGCAGGCGCCGTAGCCGGCTTTCAATCTCAGCTTGGCGGCTGCTGTTGAGAAGGGTGCGCTCCCTAACATGAGCATCAACGCAGTCCGAGGAAGAACTACAAGGTTGAGGAGGCTGGGGTGCAGGTGTGCAAGATGGGGAGGCCTGCTGGCTGCTACCTGGTGTCTCCCTCTCAGAACCCTGTGGCTGACTGGGCGTGTGTGAATCAGCCTCCTCTGAACCCATTTGTACAGTGGGGTTAGGGTTGTCATGGGTAAGGGGGGAAAGTGCAGCAGACTGAAGCTCGGGTGGTTCAAGGCTTTTAACATCCGAATTTTGAGAAACGCCAGAGGAATGCTTTTGTTTAAGGGTTCCTTTCACCGACATATGCCCTGATAAATTCTCAGAGTCCAGGGGCAGATTTTGGGACTGAGAGTCTGTGGTAGCAGAAGACTTGTCACCATTCACTGCCACCACACAGCCAGAGCCAGACATAGTAGCAAGCTTTTTGGCCAGGCCATTGACAGGTGCCATGGGCTGGCCACCTCCGTTCGTGCTGCCACTCATGAGGCTTTTAAGATGACCCCCAGAGAGTTCTATTGCCTGCCTCTTCCTCAACAGAAAATCTCCTCCTCCGTTGAGCAGGGAGCCGGGCAGTATTCTGTGGCTTTTCAACACAGACTGTTTGATGAGCACTCCTTGCAGCTTAATTGACTCCTTATTTGACGGGACAGATGTCACATCAGAGCATAGGTAAGAAGCCACCAGCGGCTGGAGCTTGCCCAGGGCCTGGGCCTGGGCCACAGAGTCGGATTGGGGCTGCTGTTGCTGCTGTTCCTGATCGCTGCCACAAAAGTCAAGGGGACACTCTTCGGAGGCGGCTTTGCACTTGGTGGGGCCACTGCTATGGATGAGGATGTTGCTGGCGTTGCCGTTGTTCTCTGCACTAGCTGGTGAGAGACTTGAGGATGGGGCAGCCAATTTGAAGCGGATGTGGTGAGCTTCGGCTGGGGCGTCGGTGAGAGCGGGCGCCATCGCAGCCATGCAGTGCAGAGGGACGGGCACCGCGGCCTGCTCCACACGACCCGCTTACTGCCCCACCTGAGGACAGCCTGGATAGAGGAACAGATAAGACACGACAGAAAGAAAGGAGAAAAAATTAATCGTCAAAACGAGTTACTTTATGAACTGAAGCGCTGAAATACATTACAAACATTCAACGTCAAATTCCAACCCTAGTTGGTGCGGGATAGTGCTTACATCCCCCACAACCTTATATTGTAAACATGTATAGACCCCAGTTAAACCATGTTCAAATATTGATTTAATTATGAAAGGAGCATCTCTGCAAAATGTAATTTGTATTTAGTGCAATTACAATTAAAAACTAATTATTTATAGACTAATAACATGTTTAGTGAGGAACCTGTTTAAAACATAGGCAAGTTGCTTTAAAACTTGCTTCACTTGAATAAACATTTTAATATCCTTGTGCATATTCACCATTTCTTTAGTTGATGGTAACAAATATACAAACATAGAGCTGAGATACTTGCACTACAGGTCCTGTTACCCTGTGCAATGAGTGGAAAACTACTAACCACCTCCCGAAGTAGTATTTCCTAAACATCTCACACCAAATATAGCAAAATAAAAATACTGCTGAATAATAAGTCCAGCGAGCTAACTCAAATATAAGTCTTAAGTTAATGTCTACAACTTATCTAGTTAAAGGCCTAATTAAATAAACTGAATGACTCAGACATTTTTTGATCTCCTGGCTGCAAGCATGGCTAAAAAATGATTATACAACACTAACAGGGAAAACATTTAAATGAAAGGAACACCTGGCATGATCAAATGCACCCTTATCTTTCTGACCGTCCACTCAGCGCTCACCGAATTCCAGTAAATGTCATCTGATTCACTGTAGTCAAAATAATGCACTATTCTACCGAGGACCTTCTCTAAGATTGAAAGAAATACTGAAACATTAAAGATATGCACCGACATTGGAAAGTGGGATGGTAACGATATACATGAAACAACAGTGGGCATCCGAGCTAAATTCCAGGCCAATAAATAATGCCCACCTACACCCATGCATGTGTGAACAGGCCTTCACTGCCTTCCTTCTTAACAGACCTCTCTTCTTATAATAAGCTTTGCAATCAATTATTTTACAAGGGGAAAGAAACGGGGCAAACCACGCAAATTGCCTGAACCCCAGTGCCCTACATGTGCCCAGGCAAATCAGCGTGCAGTAGGGTTCCACACAGGCAGTGTAAGTAGGTGGATTTAGGCCCTAGCATTAGTCCAAAGCACATGATGTCATCCTGACTAGGTTCCTGTGTCAAATTCAGCGGAACCTATTAAACCTATTAAACCCATTTTGCAGAACATTAATACCAAGTGAATGTTTCCAAATTCAATAGACTACGTACAGAGAACGTCCACTGTGGGGTTAAGGTGTTGATTTAAATTGTAACATTTGATTTACACGGCTTGTACGGCCACGTTAAACTAAGCCCCCTTCACATGATACAATAAGAGAGAGCTGCATCTCCGCGTATCGTCTGCAGGGTCAGATGAATGGGGGCTCAGTATTTCACCGCAGTTTCTAGTCAGCGCGCACTACGCCATGTTGGTATTTCCGAAGCAGATTATGCAATGCAATTCATCTCCGTAAAACCGCCCATTCCGCTCCAAACACACGCAGCGTGTTCATGCATGGGAGGGATATGAAACCGCTAACATGGGTAAACTGTCATTTCCACGCATTATAACACCAGTGTCTCTGTGCACTGCACGATAAGAGATGCGACAAAAACGTCCACATCCAACGTTAGCCAACCATAACGTAATCACCAAAACGTCTTCCTGATGTTCAGAAAAACATTTGTCAATACATCAGAGGACCCGGTGCTCCAGTCCTGGCTGTTTGCAAGTGTAATAACCCCATTTCGTAACCCTCAATACATCAAAGAGGAAACCCATACGAGATCGGTGTGTTTGCATGAGTGAGACGTGCCAGTTAAAAGAGAAAAGGAAAAAAATAAATAAAGCAGCCGATCACCAGATCAACCAAACTCCCAGGAACCCAACGATAACGATCTAAACCCTGTCACTCTATACACTGCGTGCAAATTAATGCGCTTCGCTCGTAGCTAACGTTAGCTCAGGAAAGCTGCTGATGCAAGAAACAACCTGCTCACCAGCTAGCGTGCGGGTCTGCTAAAGCAACTGCAGCGAAACGTTACCTACCCTAATCACATTATATGCCCATTTGTAGCCTTCGCCTCAGCTCCATTTGTTTATTGCCGAGCCGACTTGCAGCCTTACGCAAACCTCGTTAGGCAAGTAAACATTTTAGTCACTGGCTACGCAACCTACGCTCTTGTCAGTGATAGCTGAGGGTCAATAACGCCCTGAGTAGAAGCGACAAGCCGCGGCAGCACTTACGTGAACGTGAAAGCGGAATTCACGTCCGGTAAAGTCCCACACGTTAATATTTGTCCACAATAACATGACACCGTCACTCGCAACTTATTTTACACAACGCTTTAAGCCCCATTGCAGAGCGGAGACAGGGTATGCATTGCAATTAGACTAAGGAAACAAACAGCGGCAGCCTGTTATTGCAATCTCCGGTGTCCGTCCTTTGTTCTACCCGAGTGCTGTAGCCGCTGGGTAATAAAATGGTGCGTAAGGTTAATGCAGATATGTCAACGCCGAGAAGTTGGGAGTAGACGCTGCCAGTCTAGCTAGCTCGCTAACAAAGAAAAAGGAGGAACCTACCACGTGACGAGGTTGCACTATCCGAGGGAATTTCAGCAACAATCCCCTGCAGTTTGGGTGGAAAAAAACCAAGGGTGTTAACACAAAAACGAACCCGGAATCGATCACTCTGCCATTAATTAATCCCAAACCGCAGCCTGATTGCCGAATGTGGCCCGGTTCACCGAGCCGCTCGGGTCCGTTCCGGATTCAAGCAATGGGCGAATCAACGATCTACACCTTGCTCGCCAACTAGCTCGCCTCGCCGCTACAGCGAATATAAGGCAAGGCCGTGAAACTGACCTTTCTACTCCAAATTACTTCAAATGTGAGCGCTTTCGCGGTAATCCACCAAAAAATCCGATTCTCGGCAAGCGTAACGTAATCCAGATGGTGGTTTGTCGCGAGCCCTTTTCTCTCGTTTTAGGAAGAGACGCTTAGAAAATGGCGGCTAGCAGCTCTCCCTCGGATTTGACTCTGACAAACATAGAAGTGCTCTGTGTGTGTGTGTGTGTGTGTGTGTGTGTGTGTGTGTGTGTGTTGCCTGCTAGTAGGCGGGAGACATTTCTCATAGTCACCACTAGAGTAAAGGGCAGATAAGAAACGACATAAAAGCTCAAAAGAAGATACCATAGCAGGGCATTGTCTTCCAAAAGATAGCGCAGTGTCAGTGGTGTCCTCGTTAGGGACAAACTGGTGCTAAGGTGCTGCTGGTAGATCCACTGCTATTTAAAGTTCACCAAGTTTATCTTCAGTAAAAGGCATCATTACTGTAAAGTCTAAAATAACAGGCCAATTATTATTAGCTTTAAATCAGGGGTTTCATTAATAATTAGTAATTTAGTATGAATGGACAGTAAAAGACAGGGGAAATTATCAACAATTTGATTTTTATCCCATTTCCAGCTGTATATAACAAGAACTCCTAATGGGTCATTAATTGACCAATGTTTCTCCTTTTTGTTTGTGTGACAGAAAAACCTGGGTATGCTCATATTAGAAATATTACTTTCATTATCAGTAAGATAATTTATTTCCTTCAATAATTACACACATTTCCTAAATTTCTGTCCCCTATTTAACTTGTTTTTGTCATGTGAAAAAAAAGTTACATTAATATTTCTATCACTAAGAATTGAGAAACCAGCAAGTACTCAAATATGACAAGCTGATATCAATAAATCCAATAATTTGGTTTCTCAGCACCAGGAGAAATGATGATCCTTTACAATAGAGGGACATAGGGGCCAAACAAATAGGAGATGAATCCAGCATGGATATACTTAATGTAATCAAATCAATGAAGCTTGCACCCAAATATGCATGGGAAACAAGAATGACTGAGTTACAGTGATTATTCAATTAGTATGTCAAAACAATTTAGGCAAATTATATTTGCTAGTTTTAGCAGCTAAATATAGAGTTTTCATACACAATGAAAATGCATTGGACTGATGAACAGATTAAAACTGTAGATAAGAGGCCTTTTAGGAATTCAATTTAAGACAATTAGATTTTAACCTTTTAAGGGTTTTTTGAAGGATTCGGTGCTTCGCTAGTGCAGACGGCCTGTATTTACGACTATTTTCAACCATTTGTACAGTAAACACCCTATGTGCTTAACGTCACCCTGTGTTTGACCAAACTATGAAAAATCTATTCAAAGAATTTTCTCTGTAATTATGAAAAACTCTTACATTTAATTTGACAAACACTACAGACCCTGTTGTAAATTGCTAAATTATAATAATGATAAAAAAAATACTGGGAATGACTCTGATCACCCCTTTGACAAATGCTGAGCTGAGCCCAAACTCCCTGTTCTCTCATGGCACTTCGCACAGGAAGTATATGGCCCACCACTAGTGAAGATGCAGCCAGTGACCACTTGAAGGGGCTCTTCCCAACATGACTGTTAAATGGAATCATGGGCCAAATACAATTCAGCAACATATGCTGTGGAAGTCACATCAAACCTGTGTTAAACAAACATTACAGGAGTGGACATGGAAGCCAAGATCCCTAATATAATGCAATGTAATACATTAGACTTTAAAAGGCGTTTTGTTAACTCTAAGTCACAAGTTGGCAAATGGTAAGTTTAGGCTGCAGCAAGTTTGTTTTGCTGTAGTAGATTATACAATGTGCACTATACATTCTATAATGCAGTACAACATCACAACAATGTGCAGTCTCCCAACAAAACTGTACATAGTGCTATAAATAGGGCCAGGTATTGTTTTTAACCATGCATTTCCTAGAAAACCAATCACATGACTTCAGAATACTATAAAATAAAGGGGTTTAATTACCAGCCCCAGATTTATAAGGATAAAACTCCAACCAGGCTTATTGTATTGGAATGCATTACATTTTAGTTTAATCCACTCCCTGTAAGCTTGACATACAATTTAGATTTGGCAGCTAATGACAGCTTCCTCACTTCTTTTACGTGTCTTCCTGTTCAGTTGCTCAGTTATTATTAAAAATAAAGCATAATGTTTTAGAGTAGTGCTGGTAAATTAAACCTAGTAATTTACAGTTTTTAGAGTTATTCCTACAATACTGTTCTGTGCTGCTCCTCAGAAAAATGATCATCTTTAGTTATAGGTGGAGGAAGTGTGACTTTAAGCAGTTACTCACCTATAATACTTATTATATATTACAACAATGTGACTGCTGTTGCTGATGCTTATCCGGTTTATCTTCTATGACTGTTAAATAAATAACTGTTTATCACTTACTGCAATAGAACAACTTACCAGAAGAAGCTTGTGACACATTAGAGGTTTGTTGGGTGTTGGGTTACATCCTTGGATGGGTAATACTACATACACTAATACAAGAGTCTATAGTAATGGTATGAATCATTTACATAACCTTAGCATTTATCAGATATGTTAAAAAACTAGATGGAATTAGTATCAGCCAATGCTTGTGACTTTATACTGTTGAGAAACAATAATTAATGCAACCAATTATTTGCTACAGGTCCTGCATTGCCCATGTACATAGATAATTACATAATTGTTATGCAATTATCTATGTGTGTGTTTGTGTGTGTGTGCGTGCGCGCGAGCAAGATAAAGGGGGAACGATCTAGGCGCCTGTTTGGAAATTTAAATCCCCATTAACGTCTCTGAGGCACATTACAAACGTTATCGCGGAATTAGCTGATGATATCCACTGTGTTCATCACTGGCAGTTTATAGGTAATTAGTAACATTCCAGGGGACGTGGCAACATGCTAAGCAAAGCTGTCTAAAGTCCCAGGGCACGTCCTCAAGCTCCTCTTAGGGGAATCAGAGCGGTTTTACTCTGGTTAGGATATGTGATCCATGCATGGGCCAAATACTTCCATAGGGATGCGTCCAGTGGGTGTCAGTGAAACCCCACTGACCACAGGTGGGGAATCGGTGACTTTCAGACCCAGAGAGAAATACACGAAAATCTAAAATCAAAATTAAATGGATGTATACCTTTATCTCCATTGCAGAAATAGATCCCTTTAGGACAAAAGAGCCGCTGTTCCTTTTGGGATAAGCCCCGGAATCCGAAAAAGGCATCTCAGTTCGGCCACTTGTATCCGCCATATCCTCCTCTTTGGGGTCACTACTCAGAGCCACTGAGCACAGGTGGAGGATCGCCGGACAGTGTCGGCGTCAGGCAGGAAAATCCAAAAATAAAAGAATAACAATGATTAGAAATACCTGGAAATCCATTGGTGGAATAATCCAAAGTGCCATAATTCCAATGCCCATGCTTAGAAATAACGTGACGCCTAAAACACAGAAGAAGAAAAAGAAGAAGCATTAATTGGATTCTGTGGAAACAACCGGGGCACAATCAGGCTCAGTGCATGAAGTTTTTAACGGTCTTGGCGGCGACGTGAGTCTCAGGGGCTTCTTGCGTTTAGCTGGCAAGCTAGCGCTGGCTGTGGCTAACGTTCCCGACACTGAAGCTATCCCTGCACATTTATAATGAAAAAGTTTTCAACGTTGAACAATGTTGACACCAAGATGAGAAATTTAAATGTTAGCTATTAAAGACTTTCCCCTGTTGCTATCTTGTAGAAGACTGAGCTGCCTGTGATTTTTATTATTGAAATAACAGCAGTTTCTCTGAACGCTGGGGGAGCTAATATTAGCCATGCTAATGTTTGACACTGGGGTACAGAGACGTAGGAAGCTAACGCCGAGGCGCTGGCCAATTACAACGTAGCTAGCAGGCTGCGCTAACGCTAGTTAGCTCGTTTGCTTCCCGATCCCATACTGACTTCTCAATGACTACCGTTTTTTGCACGTTTGCATAACAATTGTACTACAAAGTCCAGCCAGCACAAAGCCAACAATCGAATATTTAACTAACCGGGTGCTTTTTCCTGGCAAGCGGAGCGTTTGTTAAATTTGAGAAAATAACAAGCGAAAATCTTACTTACCTGCTTGTCCTGTTACTAACCGTTTACGACTTGATAACAACCCTCCCCTGCGCTGCTATTGGCTGTCGCGCCAGCTTGAGGCTTTCTATTGGCTGTCGCGGCTGTCAGTATGAGCAAATGCCCATACAGCGGAAATGTGGTCCCGAAAGTTCATAGCACGAAACTTCATTATCGAAAAATATTGTTTTCATATGAAAACCTTTTTTTGACTCCCACAACGTCACCAAAATGTATAAGTGTCTGCTTTTACTCTGCCACAATATGACAATATGCTATTTACACTGCAGGTTGCTAGCTACTCACTGTCAAGATTGCTGTATATTCAGTCAAAGTAACTGTAGTATCTGATATTTCCACTCTTTTGTGTTTGGAACCTACTTTAAAATGAGCCCCGGAATTTTACACACAATGCACAAGCACAATGCAACTCACAAGAAGATTAGGCCGAACACTGAGCACGACTTTGAATCTTAATTTTTGCATCTAATGCTAAACACACTTTGCTGCTGGAACGAGATTTGTCTGGGTCTGTTAACGTGTCCCCAGAACAGGCGTCCGGACAGAGCTCACCCCGAAGCCGTCACACGGCTGGAGGTCAAGCTGGAGCTGGTGTGACTGGAGATCAGAGCAGGCAAAAGACACACAATGGATGGAAATATTAATAAGTATCAACGTCCAGGATTCGGGGTTGCAGTGAGGGGGGTTGTAGAGGCCTCCTCAGAGATCTGCATGAGGGATCCTGGAGTCTGAGCTCCTCTAAAACACATTGGATGGAGACGACTTGCACCCTCCGCTGCTGGCAGCATGGCAACAAAGGCCCGAGGTAGAAGAAAGGATTTCTGCATTTAATGGCCATAACAGCTCACTCACTGAACATTTACTGTGTGTTAATTACCCTAATGACTGGAATCAAGGGGAAGTCATGTTGAAACAAATTACGCTCGTAAAAATGCCTCCTAATACCACATCCTGAAAATACTCAGCTAAACGTAAAATTATTTACGCTTAACCAGATTAATGGCGTTAAAGTAGGAATACTTCACAGAATGACCCAACTGTTAATCTTTAAAATTAATTATAATTATTTATGCAACTACATGCAGGCAGACTTTTATTTTGTAGTTTATCAAGGTTTAAAGTGAATATTTTCATTATTTGCTGAATCAATTGTCTGCTTATTTATAACAATTACAAAAAGCGAAAGAAATTCCCATTTCAACCCAGAGCTTTGTAATTTACAAGAAAAAAAAGTGGCAGAAAAGAAGCTGAAACCAGGAACTTGTGTCATGTTTTGCATTAAAATCCAATCAATTTGTTATCGCTGTGTGAGCCAAACAGGTTTTCCTCTATTTCTCTTCTCGTTGTGTATTGTAAGATTAGTTAGATTAACAAGTGTATGTATAAGTACTGATGATGCCATCATTGACATCACATGGCTGCCTTTGACTTTGTCTAACCAAAGAGGTTTAGTTGACAGTTTGGGGAGTTTCTTACCTTGTTCTGTTTGTCACACAACGATCTCTGGAGTGGATCATTTTTGGACTTGGAATTTGTGGTTGAGTAGTTTTATTTACAACACAGCGTCATATTTTATAAAGGTTAATGCAAAAATCCTAATGTGTAAAGTAACAAACACTGTGAGAGTAATGTAGTGGAGGAAAATGTGCACTACTGTCTTCTGAAATGTAACGTAGTATAAAATACAATACTTTAGTAAAACTACTTTGTTACATTTTACCACAGTTTTTTATGTTGGGTCGGGTTTATTCATCACTTCTCATCTGACTTCTTTAATCATTTCTTTTGTTACACAGTGAGCTACGTGGGCACTTAAGAGATCAGTGTTGTAATGATGTGAGACAGACCATGAGCTGAAAGAAGTATTCACATCCTACAGCATTACCAAAAGCCCCACACATTCCACTCGCATAACAAAAAGAAACATGAAATTAATTGTGGGAACTAATGTATACGTATATGAAATTTATTATAAGAAGCACAATAGGGAAAATGATCCCTCTGTGCTTCCTACTGCTGTTTAGAGCATTTAGTATAAAACACATCAGATCCAAAACTGTTTTTCTGTAAAAGTGTAAGAAACAAATATAGTGGATAACAAATTTCCCAGTTTCCCTCTGAAATGTAGCTGGAACAATATCAAGCATCATTAGCTGAGTTATTTTAAAAATAAAGTGAGACTCCAAAAGGACAGAAACTTGATTGTACCGAGGTTTTAAATGGTCAATCAAGCAAAAACAGCCAGTGAAGACATAATTAAGAGCTCTGAGAAAGAAAAGTGCCATTTCTTCGTTTTTAATCAATAATTGTAAGTTGCAGAAGAGTTGAACACAGTACGGTTATTAAAGCAACTCAAGTACAGTACAGGTACTTCAGTTTTGTAGTGTCAGTACTGTTTTCGAACAAATGTCGTAGTGAATTAATGTTTCACATTTCATGTTTCATCTCTTGTTGCTTCAGACAAACTTTGTCCTGTGATGTTTCAGTAGTTGTTTCAGACTCTTGACACATGAGGTGGAGAATAGACTCAGCTTCACTGAAGTAGCACATGTGAAACTTTTCCACTGATGTGAAGCCACAACCTTCTGTGAGCTGGCAGCACTAACCACTCCACCACCAATGCTGCTCAGGTTTTGTGAGCCATTTCCTTTTGTGTTATTCAATTAGCACTTCATCGTTGTACTTCCTCTTCATCTGCCTCGGTGCTGCTGCAAAACACAAATTTCCTCTCGGCGTTAAAAATTGTGAGGCGTCCAGTCGTTGAGCACAAATCAGAATGTAGTTGCAGCAAAAGAGCAGTAGGTGGAGCTGAAGCTCCATCAACACCATCAGCTGCATCCTGCCAATGAGCTCAAGCATTCTACTTTTCATCCCTTAGCATTGAGAAACACTACATCATGATTTCAGAAATGTTAATAACTCACCAACACTGGCCCGAACAGCTCAATGTCTGTCAGTTGTAAAGACTCTGAAGGCAAAGTTTATCATTTCGGTTACAACTGTGTTTTACTACATTGTCACTGTTTTTGCAGCAGCCTACGCACACGTCAGTGTGTTTGCAGCTACATTAGTGTCAATGGAGCCATTTCAAACGTCAAATACTCTTCTCAAAAACCGATTTTCAGTGTCTACCATGCACCTTTTTTCATTGAAGGTACTTTCACGTACATATTTTTAACCAACAAAAGCTGCATACTGCATTGTTTCATTCCTCTGTCTGTGGAGCACGATCACTCTTCAGATCAAGTTAATGTAACAGAGGCAAGACAGCAGACAACAAGTTCTCTCATCAGCATCTTAATGTGCATCGTCTATCATGTTTCTGTGCAATTCACAATGAAAGCTTTGATACTTTTGGAAATGCTCTGATCTCTGTGAGAGATCTCCATGCATTTGCACAGTGTGTGGGATCAAAGAGAAGGAGAGGAAGTACGGAACACTTCCATATTTTAGATTTATGATCATGTAACCTGAAGGTAATTCATTTGTTAATTATATTTGATATGAATTAAAATAATCTGCTTCCAAAGCTGTCACATATGAACTGTGGTGGAGTAAAACGTCAAACACTCAATGTGTTCAAAGTGTAAATTGGGTAAAAATCTAAATACTCAAATCAATCAGTCTGAAGTATGTACATGCTGTATTTAATTACTGCTTTGCTGTACAATCATACGTTCAGTGCCTTCAGAATCAGAAGTTTTATAAGCAAGACATACTTTAAAAAAAGAAAGTATTCTGCAGCCACAGATTTATGCAACTAAACTGCTGCTCAAACGTGTAACAGACAAAATGTTCCAATATACACGTGTGTGTTACTTATCTCAACATTTCTGGCATCTTTTACCTGCTATAACGTGTGGATAAGGAAAATGGTTCAGATGTGCTAATAATTCATAGACACCTGTGACACCGGGTCCCAGCTCTGTATTTTTTTTATTTCTTCTTTTGTAACTTGTCCCGTGTACAAATGTTTAACTTTGTGCTGGTGTTGTCAAGCAGTGAGGAGTGAGGAGCTTAATTCTGAGAGACACTTCGGTGTCCGTCAGGTAACGTGTGGCCTACGACCACATCCACCTCAGCCCACAACAAAGTCGAGGACTGAGGTTTCTTTTGATAGCTTTATATTCAATGTTTAGATTATTATATTCCATTTCTGCTACCAGTTACACACAGCAATACCAGGGTGATTATGACAGTCATCCATATTCATTACAGATGATGTGGTTACTTTATTAACTGCATATCAATTCACCACTAAGAGCCAGTTCTCATGACAGTTTCCTCAGCCTTTCCACAGATTTAACCTTCTGACATAATGTTTTTCCCTTTATTCCCGTAGGTGCTTTGCCGTTATTAAAGCCATCACATTCCACACAGTTTGACAGTGACTGACATCATTTGTATTCAACTTGCTCCAACATTGGATACGATGCAAACATTCAAACCCTATTTATGGCTCAGACAAACTGACTTGTGCTTGATTTTCACTCGTTTATTTCACCATTATTCGGACATTTCTTGTATCTTTGGAGACTAGAATTGAAAATACAGTCTAAGCGCTGACCCACAGTCGGGTCAGCATGGATGGATCCCTGAAGTTCAGGGGCCTCGGTACAAAGTGACTCTTCACATTTCGTGTTTGAAGATCTCGGAATGAGCTAAATCAGCACAAAGAGAGGCCAAATGTAGCAAAATGAATAAATCCATAAAAATCCATAAAGAAGCTCCTATTTAAAAGGAGTGGGGCGCCCTCCCTCCCTCCCTCCCTGCCTCCCTCCCTGCCCCTGTTGAAATGGCCCCATTTTTACCAAACTAGCTTTTACAAGGGCACCAAACAGCCAGCTGATGCTCTGAACGGTGAAAAATGCTGGATTACAACTGTGCAAACATGGTGGCTTAATTTGGCTTAAGCCTCAAAAACACCAAATTGTTCAGCATCACATCCCGTTTCTGACATGACTGGTTACGATAAGTAGTAAAACTAGCTGTTCCACACCAAATGTTGGTCTCCTGTGGGAAACCTCTGCATTTTGTTGACTCATCCATCCAGTCCGACTTCCTCCTCGCAAACTAAACCGATTCACTTTCACAAATGAAATCCTTGCAACTTGTGTTTTAGCCCAGATTTGTCTCGCTTGTCTTAGGAGCCGTGCTTTGCTGTGACGTCCCAGATTAAAAGCAGGAGAAGCTCCTCGCCTCCGGTTGTGTTCACTCGGGCAGAAGGATCTTGTTGAAAAAGTCGATGTTGGGCTGCGTCTTCCCTTAAAAGGATCACAGAAAGCTCCAAATGCATTTCTTGTGCTGGCTTTTCTCGGGGGACTGTGGAGACAAATGGCAGAGTGATCGTGAGCAGAGTGGGCACCAGACAACAGCTGAATCTCTGGGAGTTTCATATGGAAAGTGAACAGTGTTATAAATAAAGTTCACAGCTCAGCCATTTGTTCAATTTTTCACTCTGTCAAATGCAACTGTGTTTATTATCTGACATCTTTCAAGTATGAAAATAACAATATTGAACATAAATAACAATAATAATGTTGAATACATTGTGATTTTTCTGACCACCATATATGTACCTCATGACTATAAAGACATATTTTCTCAACGTCTCCAACACCTGTTCCGTTTATTCCTGCTCACATTTTGAAATAACATAAAATTACAATTTTATTTTTGGGGTAACTGCCTTTACATTGCAAAGTGCTTGAGTCTCCTTCATCTGAGCAAATATTAAAACCTCTCAACCACTAACATTAGAATAATGCACAATATCACAGCAGCATGTGAAGTTTAGCTTTCTGAAACTACAAGTGCTCACACGACTCTGAGGGGAGGGGGTGAAAAAACAACATGAGGTTCATATTTAATATAAAGAGGATAGAAATGATAAAAATGCACAGGCGTCCTGGCAGAGTAGGAATGTGGACTGTACGTTGCTAATCACATGGATAATGTGCCCACATGACTTACAGTGTGTTGTTTGTGTGTTTTTTGGTTTATATTTGTGACAACTCCACCGGATTTTACACCTCATCCTGCTTTTATATATATTTATATATATATATATATATATATATATATATATATATATATTATATATATATATTATATATACATATATTATATATACATATATTATATATACATATTTATGTATTTACAATAAATCAATAAAGTAACTGTGCTGCCCGTGCAAATGTCGAGCGAACACTACAGAAAGTCTCTCATAAGAACAAACAGCTTCTCTATGTTGCTGGTGTAGAGGCAGAAATAATAAGTCTCTTTATTAAGGTTTGTTTCCAAACGCTGTACATCCATGAGTTAGAAAGTACAAATCCAAATCCCCAAAAGTTGGGGGATGTGTAAAACATTTCCAAATCTCATTAACCCATATTTTATTCACAACAGAACATAAACAACATATCAGATGTTGAAACCGTTTCATGGAAAATATGAGCTCATTTTGAATTCGATGGCATCAACACATCAGCAAAGTTGGAACAGGGTGATGTTGACCATAGTGTAGCATCTCCTCCTCTTCTCCTAACAACTGTCTGTAAACACCTGGGTTTAGCAGAGGAATGTTGTTCCATTCTCAACAGCCTGGGTCTTTGTTGCTGGGTGTTTCGTTTTATGTTGCATTACATTTTTCTGTTTGTGAAAGGCCTGGACTGCAGGCAGGACACTTCAGCACCCGGATGTTTCTCCTGCGAAGCCATGTCTGAAAATCAGGCACATGCAGTTTTCACCTTCGACCTCGTCCGTTGAACACACTTTTGTTGCCCAACGTTTTTGAGATGTGTTGCTGCCATCAAATTTAAAATGAGCTAATATTTTCCATGAAATTGTAAGATGTCTCAGCTTCATCATCTAAGTTTCGACGTGTATGTTAGAGTCAGATTAAAAAGCGTATGTAAGCGTCCTGATTATGTCATTAATGAGTCATATAACTGCCTTTGAAGTTTAGCTTTTAAGTTTGCTTAACTAGTTGTCATAGAAACAAGGTTCCTAAAGTACATGGGATTCAATAAATGTTCACTTTTATACAGCGATCTGTGGAGTGGAGAACCTTTGGACGGCTGGATACGAGGAAGATCACCTCTACATCTGATATGCTATTTGTGTTCTAATGTGAATAAAATATGGGTCGATGAGGTTTGTAAATCATTGCTTTCTGATTTTACACATCTTCCCAACTCTATGGGAATTGGGGTTGTAAAATGCTGCAGATGTTTTACAAAATAAATTAAGTTGTGGTCCTCAGCTTCACATCTCACATCTCTTTTGACAATGTGATTTTAATGTACACTTCAATGCTAATGACTGTTACACTACGTTTATTCTTTGCATGTTTAACACTGAAGGTGTTGGTCAACACACAGAGCATCACCTGATTCATTTCAGCATGTTTCCGCTCTTTGTCCTCGTATCTCTGCCTGTGCAGCAACATTAAGCTCTAATATGCAGTTTTATGCGTCAACACCAGGCTTCTCGATGTGTTTTTACATTCACCTCCGTCCACATCAAACTGTGACAAACTGGAAAACAGGTTCCCAAATGATGTTTTAGGTTTCGGCCTCATATCAGAACAAGCAGAGAACAGTATCAGGAAAAAGCTAATTGAGTTTTTCCTCCAGGGCCGACTGTTGCACGGCCTCGTGACAGCTTTGTCGGGGCCACTACGGCACCTGAACGCATCGCAAAGACTGCAGCCAATAGCCAACTAGCGGCTACGTTCTGCTGCATTAGTGGAGATAACTAAAAACCGTTAGCAGCTGCACCACTCTCACCACAGATCTTCACATTTACACATCTGGAATGAAGGAATTCATTTTATCGTATTGGAATGTTCACATTGTTGTTTGCTGACTTTTGTTAGATTTTCTTCTTCCCATGCACTGATCTGACTAGTGCCAATGACCTGGGGTGATGGACACCTGTGGGCAGCTTTTTTTGTCATTGAGAGAGACCACTCTGACTGGTCAGCTCAGCAAATCAGTGGACGAAAAGAGACTTTCAAAGGGATCAATTTGTCTGGACGGAGGACCAATATGGTGAAAGATGTGTTTGAGAGTAAAATTACTGCAAACAGCTCACTTTGAGTGCTGCTAATATGTCAAACAAGTCTTTTGAATAAGACCATGGAGGGAGATTAAAATGTAGTGGAGTAAAAGTCAAAGTAGCCATAATTAAATCTACTTAAATAAAGCATAGTTCTGTGAAAAATGTACTTAGGCGCAGTAACAAAGCACGTGAACTTTCCACCATTGAGGCCCAATATTGCCCAATTCAGATTTTTTTAGCCGAATCAAATCCATCTGTGTTGCTGTATCACATCACTAAGGTCTTCAACATTGCGTTATTTTCCAGATGTTTTTATGTAAAGAGACGTACTGGTGATGGACACACACAGGACAAGGACATTGTTATGTGGACTGGAGGAGCTGTGGATCGAACAAAACAAAAAAAGGTCTGATTTGGTTTGTGTCCCGCTCTCAGATCACTTCTGTAAGCCTGAGAATGTGTCTGCTTTTATCAGGAGGTAAGAAAATACTGGGCTTACATTCATCAACTTTAAGCAAATGCTTGTGTTGCTCCGTGTTGCTGGAGGTGTTTTTAGGCAGCAGTTTCACCATATCAGCATTGTGAGATGAACGTGTTCACAGCGCAAAGAAATCAATCCACCCCAGTTAAAGGTTATTTTGTCCACCTAAACATCCATTCTGCTTTAAGATGAATTTAGAACAGTGGTTCTCAATCCTGGTCCTTGTGCTAGTTCTCCAACGGACCCTATACAACCCACAGTGGATTACCTGGATCAGGTGTGTTCAGCCAGTCAGAAGCTAGGAAAGGAGTGCACAGAGAAGACCTACACAACAGAAAAGATCATTTGTGGTTTTAAGACAGAGGCAAGTCCCGTAACAGGTGTAGGTGACATTCTGCAGTCTGGAGATGGGCAGACTGGCCTCACACCCCCAGCTGCCAGTCTTTATGCTAAGCTAATGCTCCTGGAGCTTCCACAAACACACGAGAGGTCGCCGATTGTTCTCGTCCACTTCTTGGAAAGAAAACACAAGAGCATGTGACGTTGCAGACACTGTTTTGGAACAATTCTCTAAAGGGATAAAGTTTGGAATGTGTTGTTTTCTCCTGGAAAGTTAATGAAAGCAGCACGGAGCAGAGCGAGCAGGACACCACATTAACAACAAACCAACACTACGTGATAAGTCATTTTAATAGCTTTGTGAACTGCCTGTGTAGCACTCGAGTCCAGTTTGTGCTGGGCTGGATCCAGTTCGGTGCAGTCCAGCGAGAAGCAAACAAATAAAAAGCTGGACTACAACATGAGAGGACACAGAGTGCTGTACATTCACACCCAGCTCCACGTGCATCATTTGATCCACCAACCTCCCATTTCTTTAAGACGGCAGTGTCCTCTTTCCCCATCCATTTTCTTTGTAGTGTCCCTCCTGAGGTTTAGGAAACTGATGTAGTCTCTCCCTTGCTCTCTAGCCTCGGCCCAGCCCGCAAAGTGTTAGTGCACTCCAGTGATGTGGCAGAAAATGATGACGACAGCTGGAAGCTCCTAGGACAAAGCTGGTTCCCTCTCTCATAGTGATGTGGACTGTTTGATGCTGTGAAAACTGACCCGTGAAGGTGAAGTGGGGATGGACATCGCCTGGGTCATCCTGGCTCGGATGGAGTGCTGCTCCTGCCATCGGTGAAACCGCTTCCTCACGGCCGAACGCACCTGTCAGCAACAAACCCGAGGGATTAAGAAAAATGATGGTCAGACAGCTGATGGAGGGTTGGAGGTGCATCTTCACCAAATATACACTTATGGATGTTTAAAGTAGAAGTACTTAAAAAAAGAAGTTCTACGAACTGAGCTAACGGATCTGAGTTAAAGACATTTCATTTTCAGCTTAAAGCAGGTGTTTCAGAAATCAAATAAAAGAAAACCCACATGGTGCAATGTTACAATGTTAATGTTACTATTGTTGTATGTTAATATTACACAGCAGATATTTAATCTGATGAAGTAAATTCTTGAGAACAAAATGTTTAGAAAAACAAGTAAAAATCCCAATTAAATGAAAATTCAGGATTATGACATACTCCGTCAAAACTGCAACATGATCAAATCAGAAGATATTGGTTTCATTTTCATGAAATCAAAGTCAAAATAAAACAGCAATTATATCAAAATGACATTATGTCAAAAATGTCTTCGATATGAAGTAAAAATTTGATATTATATAAAACTTAATATTAGGAGTCAAGTTTTAGATATAAAGTCATAATTAATTAGGTTAAAGGTCAAAACCTTTTGAGAAACTGGGCAGAAGTGTAAGATATTTCCGAACTGTGCGATATTTAAGAATATTATAACCTCAGAACAATGTGTTATTAGGTCAGCTTTTGATTTACTACCATAAAACTTAGTATGTCCCAAATGTTGACTTGGATTTAATTTCTCAGAATTATAACTAATTAGCTAATGGTTCCAATGATCATTATGATTTTTATGCATTGATTTTTTTTTTCTGGCAGAAATTTTCATCCGTACAAAGCCAGCATTTTCTAAGATTTCGGAACTGAATCCACGTCCACCACACGCCATCTGTCCTTTTAATGATGATTAAGCTGGGTTCCTCCACTCTCTCTCTCTCAACCCCACCTCACAATCAATCGTCCCACGTGTCCCCTTCTGTACGCGCCCCTCCCCCCTCCTCAGTGCTCACAATATGGTTTGAAAAGACGCGCTTTGCTTGAAACACACGGTTTAGTAAATACCAAAACCTCATTTTACGAGTCATCAGCGTATGAATCCGTCCTATGGTTAGTGAATGTCCTCTGACCCAAAGGAAGACAAATGAATCCCCAACACGTTTTATCACTAAGTGTTTTTCTTTTCTCTTGAATGTGACCCCGGGTATCCTTTGTTCATCTGTCTCATTTCTTCCCCTCTGCATTTTCTGCTTCTCTCAGCTCGTAACAAAACCACTAAATCAATATCCAGTGTGAGACACACATGCTGCTTAAGCCCCTTGTTGAAGCTACAACACGGTTCATGATGAGCCAATTGTTCATCAACAGTGAGGGATGATAACCAAAGGGCAGCAGTCAGCTGATATTACATCCACATGCTACTCCAGGAATAACTACAGTAAGACAGCGATTAGTCTGTGATATAAAGATGGTCAGTGCTGTGACTCCAGAGCCTGATTGGAATTCAAAACAGAAGGCTGTCTTCATTAAACCTAAAAATCTAACTTAATCCTCTTCATTATGCAGAAAAGGTCAAGACATAATAAGATTTTCCCCTAGATTCTGGCTCAGGTGGGGGGTCAACGAGGGTCCGTTTGGTGACATCAGGCTTGTAGTCCCAGCCAAAATGGTATTGACTGAAAGTTCAGAGAACAAGCTGAGGGAGGTAGCTGAGAAAAACAACATGTATGTAGCACACTGCTGTTGAGCGAACGAGCCTTGTACGGTGGCCCTGAAAGGTCAGTGCCCAACGCAACCATACAAAAGAAATTAAGAAACTTCCTTCACTCATTTGATCACCCAGGTGGAGGATTTAGAAAATACAACCAAATACATTTATTGTCACTAGCTTTAAGTGGGCACAGATTTCTGTGTAACATCTGAACAATAATGTGGTTGTTTGCCAGCACAGCCTGTCAAATTTGATGAAAGTACACCTACACAGTCCTGCTGAATATTATTCAAATCTTTCCCCAAAATGATCTATATACAGCTAAACTGAAAATGCTAATCACCAAAGGAATTTTGTCATTGACATAAGGAGGATTTATTGAGAGTTAAAGTGTGAGTGTAAGTTTGCCTCGTTTTAACGGTTTGACTCTCACAGCAGCTGTAAGTTTGGTTTTATAAAGAAAAAAATATAATTTTCTACTTAATATAACAGAAGACAGTAAAAAAAAAAAAATCCTGTCTTCAAATTTAGTTCCATTCAAAAGGACTTGATTAAAAAAGGGAAGTGTACAGACAAAGATACACAGACATTACAGAGTTAGTTAACACCAACTCAGCTCTATACAATATTTAAAGATGATCTTAGTAAACTGTAACTTGGCTGCAAACAGAAAATATTACAAAGGAGCCACTGAACAGACAATAAATATATAATGTGGCGAACTGCACGAGGCGACGCACATTTCTTCTTACGTACATCAATGTTTTTATTAAACTAGCTTTAAATGAAAGTCATTCTATAAATATGAAATACTCATATGACATTATATTTATTAGAATGACCGAAATGTATAAAGGATAAAGCTAATAAATACAAACTGGAAAATCATCATGATATTAATGACAAACTAATGATTCCATCTATAGCACTGTGTTTTGCCACTGCTGCTAAAGTTACTTGTACTGCAAAGAAAATTTCTCAGACTGAGGAAACCTAAACACAAGGACTAGTCAATAAATAGCAATTATTTAAACTATCAATCAAGTCAATATTTTCTAACAAACATGTCCACAGAACTGCTGTTTTTTTGTTCCCTCTCTTTTGTTCATTGTGTGATTTTGGGGATGATGTGACAAAACAACACATTTTCTAAACATTTTCACTTTTCTGTGATGGTGGACATTGTTGGTCAGCTATAAAATGACCACTGTTACAATCCTTGTTTATTTATATTATTAATATTTTAAACTGTGTTTAGTTGACATGCTAACAATGGTTTCATTAGCTGACGTCTGAACATCTGCATGTTTTCATTGCCACTGTCAGTGTCTAACTGGATGTTCACGGTACAGGCCTGCAGCTTCATGACCTCTTCTGTAACATGTGTTTTGTGTAGCGGTAAAACATCATCTCTGAAATAACTGCTTGTGTTAGTGGGCTTGTTAGCTGTAAGGAAACATCTGGAAAGATCATGGAAAGAGGGGAGGAGGAGGAAGGCAGAGTTAGGCAATTCGAAGGAAAGAAGGTCAAATGTTTGACTGTCATCAGGCCTGAGTTGTTCAGGATGAGACACTTTACAGCTCATACTTACTGTATTATTATATATATATATATTATTACTGTATGTTTATATACGTCTTAGAAATGCAACACTAATACAAATAAACTATTATGCTACTAATGTAAATCAGAAATACCATGTACTGTAAGTAACATTTGTGCTCTGTGCTATTCTGAGTGGGTTTCACCCCTGATTCCTCCATGGAGCCAAATCGAAGCTGACACTGTCTTAAAGCGTAAAAAGTGATGTCACTTATGTCTGCACATGACAAGTCTTAATTGTGCCCTAAATTAAAGTGCTTCGGGCTTTACCACTCGATTCCCTGCATTAGCAGCTACAGCTACAGTCACCAAAAGGGAGAGTGGAAGCCCTGGAAGAGGGGATGTAAAAGTTATGTTCCCCCTGTCTGAAGCAGAGGGAACATAAAATGCTGCATGTGAATCTGCTTACCTCACTGTTTAGGAAGCAGTAAAACACAGACACGAAGAAGCCCTGCAAGGAAACGAGGAACACAAAATCACCAAAACACCAACAACCCTGATGCCGTTTTCATCACACATACAGCAGCTTATCACGCTCTTTACATTAATCTCAGAGGAAGATGGTATTGGACTGTTTGTTGGAAAAATAACTCATACCTGGAAGGATTCCAAAAAGGAGTTAAAATATATGAAGACGATTTGAGAAATCTCATCTTCACCCGGGTTGACAAAAAACAGCATATAGGTGATTCCCAGGAGAGGAAGAAGTACCAGTGTAGCCTTCACAGCTTTCCTGCAGATGAGGACAGTGTTGATCAGACAATGGTGACAAAATGGTAAATGGTAAAAAAAACAGTGCACAGGCACAATTGTGTTCTAGTCCGATCAAGCATGAAACTCAAAGTATTAAAAGTGTAAACCTACAGGCGAATATGAAACAGCAGACGCCATTTAATGTACCTGTACTGAATTGTTTCCGATGTGGTGGAGGCTCGAAGTTTGGTCATCAGAATTCTCACAATGTTGAAGAGGAAAATGAAATTAATCTGTGGGAAAATCAGAGAAAACAAAGTAAGAATCCAGAAGTTCTGTTTTGAACCCAGACTCTAACCTGGACTCTAGTCACTGAAAAACCTGTTTTCACTCAAACAAAATGAAAACTGTGTGACGAGGACTGAGATTTATTTGGTCTTGGCTTTGTTACAGCTTCAGTTCATGCTTTGACTCTTCTTTTCTGATTATATTTTGACAGTTAGAAATGTCCCAAATATTGCCAGTCTTGTCCTTAATAACTGTAAAATTGGTCCTTGTGATTATTTTTCCACACTGTGATGAGTGTCAAAATCAATGGCTCGTGTAATATGTGTGAGTGACGTAAGATAGGAGCAAAAATAACCCTAGAAATACTTTCCAGGACCAGATGACCTGACCTCAGCCCTAACAGATGTATGGCAGTGGTTCAATAGCCGTCCATTCTACTGGTCTTGGATAAACTGCATTAAGGCTTTTGTGCTTCCGTTCTGTGTGTTCTCATTAAATGTGTAGTTTAACTGTTGCCTTTACCAGCACCCATGTCGACCACAGCACCATATGACAGAAGGCACCACAGATATTCTTGGCGACCCAATTCTGATCCTACAGGATCAAGAGCTATGCGAAGACATAAAAGCCTGAGTGAACAGGCTACTGTCAGCACTAGAGAATCTGGGAAAGCAGCAATGAGAAACTGACAGGAGGCGGATGTGATGTAAGGTTAGGGCGACAGAAACACCAGCACTGGAGGCCCAGCAATAAGAAAAGAGGTAAAACTGAGCAGAGAAACGGCCAAACAGCCACAGTGAGGGTGGTAGCAGACGCTGGGGAAGGAAAAGATGACGAAAGCTTGTTTAAGCAGCAGAGCTGAGTCCCAGTCAGATGAGCTGCACATCCAGCCTGACAAAGACTGTTGGCTAAATGAGGAACAGGAACACAGCTATGGTCTGAATGTTGAAGGAGGAATCATACAGATGGCTGAGGTCCAGCTGTAGAGCTCATTGTCTTCTGTCTGAGCTCTGATTTAAAGCTCCTGGATGCCTTTATCCAATGTGAGTGACAACACTTACCTGTAAATTCAAGATAGTTCTGATATAATAGTCATTTAAATGCATGAAAAACTTCCCCTTAGGTTGTGGAAATGATCCAGCGTTTAGGGATTAGTATTTGTAAAAGGTACAAACAAGAATGAACAGAACCTCAGATTTCATTCTTGTTTCCATGTTTTTTTGCAGGACGGTAAAGTTGCACTCAAGAGTTAGATCTTCACATTAGCTAACATGAAGGATGTGTTGCCGTTTTTAAGACAGAATGAAGACTAATCGTATCAAACAGCACAAAAACAAAGCCTCTTACCACTAACACAAGAATCATGGGACCTTGGTAGATGTAGTCTGTGTACACGCCTGCTCGCTTCCCAAACCAGCACCTGAAAGAAGAAAATCCCTCGTGCTTAGTCCCAACATGCAGATGTCTTTATATTGTTACTTTTTATTTGGCATGAAGATTTCCCCTCTGAGGTCAGGATGAGCTCCCATTAATGTCTGTCATTAATGTAAATTGTTGCTCAGGGGTATAAACTCACGTTTTCCAGTCAGTGATTTAACCAACATATGAATTACAGTGTTTGGCATGATTTTGGCCAGAGGTGAGAAATTTCTTTAAAGCAACTTTAACTGCACTGTACAATTATCAAGGTGAAAACTAATCAGTGTGTCTGTATGGAAGCCAACTTCTGCCAGTGAAAACAAAAGACAAAAAAACAATGTTCGTCATGATGACAAACCGAACAATAGTGAGTCAAAGTTAGATAATAAGAAGCAAAAATAAATATTGAAAAACTCAACAGGTGGCCTGTTTAGCTCAATTTAAATAAAGTCAAACCTTTGACATAATTTTAACTTAATATTTTTTTAATCATAGAAAACAATTTATCTTTTCTTCTATAATTTTCTTTAAACGTCTTCTTGACATGAGAAATAACACGTGGCTACGATTGTAGTGTGATGTTAACATGTTACTCTGAAAATTAAAGCAGATTAAACTTGATTTGAGATGATGCTTGTTGAAGTGTTAAGGTCAAACTGAAATTTGAATTTTATGATTTTTGTGATAGCCATTGTGCATATTGTTGTTCTACAAATGGGAATATTCGCTTGGCGTCTTTTTACTTATATTTCTACCTGACCATACATTTCCTTGTAAAGCTAAGTGGAGGCAGAGTATTTCCTTTACAGGTACTTGACACAGATTTAATGCTTTACTGAGTATCAGAACATCTTGAGAGTGTCAAGTGATGTGATTCACAGAAACATGGCTGCTTGACGGCATCACTGACTACAGAGAGCTTCAGCATGTTTGGGGGACAGGAGGGGGACGGCAGACTGCATCAAACACATTACATAGGCAATGCAATAAGCTGCTTCCCAACCAACCAATAACATGTAGGCCAATCACAATCAGAGAAAGCAGGTGCTCAGCTAAGGTGATGGGGAGGCAGCACAGGGGTCCAAAGTCTGCTATGTGTTCAGATTGGAATGGGAAAAGGAGGAAACTGGAGTTGTGCAGCTACATGTCCTGTCAGCTACATGTTGAGATATGATATGGAGATATGGTAAATGCTCTGCTCTTATATAGGACTTTTCTACCTTTTGTCACTCAAAGCGCTTTACACTGCTTCTTATTCACCCGATCACACTCACACTCACACACACTGATGGGGGAGCTGCTATGCTGCTAGTCAATGCTTTCTGGGAGCAACTAAGTTGGGCTTGAATGTTTTGCTCAAGGACTCTTCGACATGTCACCGTAGGAGCCGGCGATCAAACCAACAACTGTGAGATTGGTGGACAACCGCTCTACCTCCTGCACCACAGTCGCCCAGGTTCTTTTTCCTTTTTCCAATAACCTGCACATCTCCTCCTCCAGACTGAAAGTGGATGAAATTACTTCTTGTATTCATAAAATATTTCTAGTTCAGTAACAAAATCACTGTCCTTCCAAATCATATCATCATCATCACCATCATAACTGCCCTTCATCAGCTTCCAGCTTACTTAAGTCCTCCTCCTTACTCCCACCTCTGTTTATTATGCTCCCCATTGTATTCATCTTTAGACCTTTTATCCTTTATTGACAGATGTCAGAGTTCTTTGTTGTCATGTTGGGTTGGTCCTTTTCCTTCAGTTCTTTCTGGGCAGAAAGCAGCTGTGAGCAGCCCCCTGGGATTAATAAAGTTCTGTGAATCTTGAATTTACATTAGCAGGGCAGTGTGTGTGTGTGTGTGATCCAGGCCTGGCCCACATGGGTATTTTGTTGAACTAGGGGTTTTCCTCCTTACTATCCATGCAAACAAAGTCTTTTTATGTTGCCAAACCAACAGGCAGCGATGCAACCATAAAGCCATTTTGGTCAATCATAAGCCTGAGAAAAATGTCATGACTGACTCCTTGTAGACTGTTTATAAACATAGTGGGAGCATGTATGTATATGTGAGCATGTGAAATATCCCATTAGCAGCATTAATACCAGCACTTGTTTGGCTCAGACACTGCACAGCATCACCTCATAAATAGAAGCCTGTAACAATGAGCACGTTACAAACCCACAACGCGGAAAACTGAGTTTCTAAACATCTTCACCCTGGACCAACTTTTTAAGGCCTCTGAAACACAGTCTGCATGTAGATGCACATAGGCTGAAATGAATTTTAAAATCTGTGTGTAATCGTGGGGACTAAGCCTTGGTCATAAGAATCTACAGTGTATGTTCATGATAATGAAGGAACACATCACACAGTGGCTAAGAAACTGCAAGGCCACACAGGATTCTGGGGGCTCGGTTGAGCTTGTGTTAATTGTTGGAACACTACTTTACAAATTCCTGCAGGATGTGCTTTTGGAGCAACAATGGAGCTCCATGGTGTAGAGGCCTAAGATTAGTCACTGCCAGATGCACTGTTAGCTTTGGTCTTTTTCATGGGGGTTGTTGACATTCATAAATGAATTATCACTCAAAAACTTTTGGAAATAGGGGTGATAAAAAAAAAAAAAGCTGAGACAATTTTAGTGCAGCTAATTTGAAATAAAAGTATGTTATCTTCAAATTTGAATAATTAGTTGAATAGTTATTTTTTTATTAATTACTTTTATTTGTATTTTGCAAAATGTTTATTGAAAACCTATAGTCCACTTATACTGACTCGTTTGAAATAGTCCTCATTTTGTGTTGCATTGGGTTTTCACAGCTTTCACGCATGTTCATGGCTTTGTTGCGATATTCACCCAGGCATTAAATGTAGGCCTGTCAACAGAAATGCTTTTTAAATATATTTATTATATTAACTTATTGCCTCGCTTAGAATTGACTTGTGGTGGGTTTTTAAGTAATTTATTTCATACATGTTACTCAAACTTTTATTAACTACAATCTACTTAATTATATTACGTCACTTTGTTGTCACACAAAGGTAAATAATGATCAAAGTGTATTTTTACAACTTAAATTCCAGACAAAAATGTTTAAATAAAGAAGACTTTTCAAGGGCAATGCTGAGTCTCATGGGGGCAACAGAAGTCCACGTGTATCAAACGAAAGCAGACCTGAGCTAAGTGAAAATGGTTTTGGGGGCAATGTGTAATTAAGAACATTGTATAGTGCAAATGTGATTACAGCAGGTTATTAATAGACATTCATCTCCTTAATGTAAGACAGCTTGACTTTGCCCTTGTGGTTTAATGATGAGGACAAAGAAAAAAGTTCAGTTTCCGTAAAAATCTGAGAAGAATATTAAGAACGGATGACAACAAAGGGCTTACTTCTCATTGTCGTAGTAAAGCTTCCCAATGGCCCACGCCACAATTATAGGGAATGGGATACCTGCAAGGCACAAAAACAGATTATTTTTTCATCTTTGTCTCCTGTTCATATCACAAAATATATCTCCGGGGATCTGACACTGCAATAAGTCCTTGTCCGTTTGTTTTTTCAGCACAGCACTAGCACCTTGCCAAGCTCTGTCAGAAGCAGCTCTTGCTTGGTTGATGTGAGCCACAGATTCGAGCCAAGACTTGTCACCATGTGGACCTTTGTGTGAGTGAGTGAACAACTGGACTCTCGCTGATGATAACGCAGAGTGATCTTGATATTAACTGACTTACAGGAATAGGGCAAAGCAGACGAACAGCCATTACTCACGTCTAAATGAAACTAACAGAAGCGTGAACATCCAACACATCACTGGAAACTTTCCACTTCATTAGCAATGTACTGTCATCAGTGAGGTGTTAAACCTCTGGAAAATCTACTCTCACATCCTTGAGTTACTGTAGAAAAATGCACTTTTTCTTGTTGTTTTCATCTTTGTCTATAATTTGCCTCTTTGGTAATGTTTCAGCTCTCAGGACCAGCTCAGCAAAGCCAGGAGAATCTGAGCTTCTTCCTTTTTTTTTTCACCGCGCTGCCATCTTCTCTTCACATGGACGCTTCACGCTGCCCTGGGGGAAATGTAATCCAGCTGGCACAATACACCTAATCTACCAGAGCATATTCAGGAGTTTAGTTTGACAGAGTGAAACAGGGCGTTAGTGAAGTCCACACAAATACATTTCCCAGCTGCCACACAAAATCCTGGAATCTCCATCTCAAGTCCAACGCTCCCATTGTCGGGTTAAATAGTATTTGACCGTTTATTTACTGGAGTTTTTAGATGAATAAGCTTGGAAATACACTTATTCACTTTCTTGCCAAGAGTTGCATAAGAAAACTGGGCCGCAATTATACACAGTTTATCGGCCGTAATAATGATTTATTCATTAATACGTAGTTTATTAATGCATTATAAATTTGATATAAGCTATTAATAAAAGCAGGTTTCTGTGGAGAATCCTCCCCCAGTACAACACTTTCATTGTATTTTTAGCTGTTTAATTCATTAGGGAGACCTCTCCAGTAGATTGTTTGACCATTTATCTCCTGGAAAATTGCTCATGGATCATAAATTAACCTCCTCCCCGGGGCGCAAAGCTTTGCTGCTGTGTTCTTATTGACCCCCATTTGCACCTGTCAGTGTCTTTATTTCCCCAGGCACCTGCAAACCAATCAGTACTGCAAGGCTGAAAAGATCAGTTTACCTGTCAATAGCATAGGTGCAGTGCCCCGAATTATGCTTCATCTCTGAGCAAGTGAGAAGAAACACTATTTGAATATTGTGGCCTGAAAGTTTGTGAAACCATCACATGTAATTAGATTGTCACACAAGTCCTAAAACTAGATAAACATTTGTCTGTGGCAAAAGTATGTGAACGTGTAGGATAATCCATTAATTTGTACATGTTGACATGATGACCCTGCCGTATTTAAAGATGAGAAAAATGGGACTTGATTGGACGGGTTGCTACAGTGTCTATAAAAATTAGAGAAAAGAAAAGTCACAAAAGGACACTTTTGGACGTCAAAGTGGAAGCAGATGCCTTCAGAGAAAGTAAAGAAAGAAAGTAAAAAAACAAAAACATTATTTTATAAGTATTCAACCCTTTTGAATGAATTGACCTAAATCATACGTGGTGCAGCTAATTACTTTTGGAAGTCACACAGTTAGATTGATGTCTTTGGCATAAACACAGCTTTCTTTTTGTAATATTTCTTATCTAGAAAATATCAAGCAAAATACTTATTAGAAATTATAGAAGAAACTGTAACTGAAACTGTAGAAACGGTGTTCACAACAGTCAAAATGAGCCCACTTAACCTCACATGTGGAAGCGCATTCTGGCACTTTAACAAACAGTTCTGAACTTTTGGTAAGTCGGTGTAGCTAAGTCCAAGAATTCCTTTAAGGTGTCTAAAAGTGTAGAGAAGTACAAGTGTACATACACCAGCCGATGCAGATGAACATCCACTTGCGCAGCTTGTCGGTGGAGTAGGTGAGGACGATGGCGGTGTGGAGGTAGCAGCCTTCACCAAACATCCAAAAGAAGTTGGTGGAGTGGAAATAGTTGAAGGAGGCGGTGACGAGGCGACACCAAATCTACAAAACCAAATAATGCGTTAAACATTTTCTGTTTCTCTAGGATTTGCCAAAGTAAAACACAAGTTCTGCTGATAATTTGTTTTCTAAGCTGGATTTGACGGTGATTGGTTAAAGACAAAGAACTGAGTAACTTGTAATCTGAAATACTTGTACTTCACTTTTCACAATCATTTGCATATCATTTATGTGTCTACTTCTTTACATTTCAGGGGAAGAATATTCTGCTTTTTACTGCACCTTTATTTAGATTTGTTAGCCAAAAATAACTTAAAAGCAAGATTTGACATAAAACTATGATAAACATAAAATACACTGTTCAAGACAAATCCAGTGGCTTGCTGTCCTCCTCCTAATAAAAGTCACCAAAGGTTTATTAACTCCACACAAAACATTTGAGATGTTGCAACTTCACATTTTATAATATTTCTAAAAAACAAAGACAAAAGAGAAGCTCTGAAAAACAGGACCAGGTTTGAAGGCAAACTTGTTTCTTCCTTCTAAACAGGTGTACCTAATAAAGTGGCTGGAACGTGTATTGCAGTAAAATTCTACATACAACTTAATGCACAAGTAAAATACATCATAACGTCTGTAAGTCTAAAAGTAGACTCTACTTGTGACCGAGTATTTCTACGCACCACATTACTTTCGTGCACCTTGGGGCTCATGGTGATCTGGACGATAAACCAGGTGGCGTTTCTCAGGATGAAGGCGGTGATGAGGTTCCAGTGGATGATATTTCTCAGGCAGCGGATGCTCCTGTGAGGATAACAGAGGGAGGGAAACGGAGATATTTATGCGTTTGTTATTTCAACATTCCTCCTGCCGAGTACGGGAGAAGGTTTCATGCTGGAAGTGGAAAATACAGAAGATATAAAAGCAAACATGTGAGCAAACTGGTGGGAAACGTCCGAATGAAAAATCTCCTCCATTAAACACCCAACGCAGTATGAGATCAGCTTTAATACCAAAAATGATGATGAGCATGAATAATGAGAGATGTAGCCTATAAGTAAAACTTCCCATCACGTCCCAGTGACCCTCAGCTCGAATAATATATGAACTACCGTTTTACTCTCTCCCCTTGGAATCTTTTTTATGTGTCACATCAGTTTTTTAATGCTGTATATTAAAATCAACCTTAGGGCACAATTAAAATCGGACCAAGCGCCTCAGAGCAAGTGGTCGAAAATAGAATCGCACGACTGAATGGACATAACAAACCGGGTGCGTTGTCACCAGCTGATGACATTATTAGCAACCTAAGGCTTCATCCTCCTCTGCCAACCATGAATGATAAGATTTATTTTGGAGCATGCATCATTTCTTAATAGCTGTCACTTGCATTGGCTTTGTGCTGACCGAGCAGGCCGGCAGGAGCAGGAATGTTCCAGTGACATTATTGTGCAATTTTACATACAAAATAAAATAAAAACAATATACAGCAGAAATTGAGTGTTTTTTGAATTTGATGGCAGCAACACATTTTTTCAAAGGCCTCCTTTGTCCTAGTTTTCACCTCCTAGTGTCCAAACTGACCTGGTGAGTCATGCTGTGGCAACACCTGCAGAATGTGCTTTGATAGTGTAATTATTACATAGATATATTAGAGCGAGAGCATATGTGGCTGTATTACATACACTATGTACAGTGGGTCATTCAGTATTAATGGAGCCCCCCGACCACCGCCATCAAACATGCTTTTGAACTTTGCACTAATAACAAGTCACATGGTTCCTCTGGTCTTTAGGATGGAGGACACTATTTTGACTAAGGCGACAGACGCAGCGCTGTTGCTAGATCTTGTTTAAATATGGTTATTTCTTTGCATGGTAGAGTTTTAAGCATGACACCGACCTGATGTCAATTTACCGCATTAGTTTTGAGATTTTTGTTTAGCATTATACAACTTTTTCAGTTTTTTGTTGCCCATCTCCCAATTTTTATAAACATTTCATTGGCATCACATTTAAAATTAATACATTTTATTAAAATATTATTATAACATCCTATTATAAAACTAAACTTTCTTACTTTTAAAGGGTGATTTCACTAATTTTATACTTGCTTTCTATGGCTTTAATTTAGGGTGTAAATGTAAACGAATTCCTTTAAACTTCCCTCTGACTTTCCTATATTTAACTATTTCCCTGCTTCTAGCTAAAAAAAAAAAAGATGACATCACCTGGAGGAGGTTTTCTTCCTTAGGAGTTCAGATGATATCATTTAGAGGAACTCTTGGTATGCATGACCATGACCATGATTACAACATCCAACATGCAGCAACAAGATGACGTAATCTGAACTGAAGGCTCCTCCAAGTGATGTCATCAGGTGGAGATATTTTAATATAGGGAACTCAGAGGGAAGTTTAATGGCATTCAGTTACATGTACTACTCAAACTAGATCAAGTTCAATATGAATAAAGGCATCCTTTAACATTTTATACACTGTTCATAATATTTTCAATTAAATATAGGTCTGAAATCATTGCATTCTACTTGTACTTACCCGGTACACACCTTCTCTGAAAATGATGTATATTAACAGACAAACCTAAAATTTTGCTGCCACACTAGAAGCGGAGGAATTTTACAGTGATATTCATTTCGTTGTGTGAGCTCACTTCCCTTGACATCCTACTGACCGACTGCCGATGTATTAATTAAGAGGAAAGCTCCGACAAAAAAGACACAGTGAAAAGGAAGAAAATCCAGACTCCTGTTACGTGTTGCTGCATTTTTCATTCTGCTGCTTCTTGTTATGACAGAAATTAGCATAAGTCATAGTGACAGACCTTATGTGATTTTATTTTGACAATAGACAATAATGTTATTTCTCTATAATCTTCTTTATGTAGTACATTGTGTGCTGTAAATGGCAATTTTGTTAATTTCTATAATGGACAGTAGGATTGTATCCTCTCTGTTGAGTAACACCCTCTGATGTGGATGTGGGGTTGTGTGGCAGCCAGCGACACACACAGATGTGAGATAGAGCTCACTCTGTCCTGCAGTCAGTCAAGACTCCTAAAGTAATAGATGTAGAAACAGGCAGGCTTCTTCAGTAGGACTATGATCCAAATGAGACCTCAACACCCACCTTGAAACACTTCAGGAGGCCCAGCTGAAGGGAGTGGCCCTCCTGAAAGGAACATCACTGAACATCTGGGGGGTTTAAGACCACTAACCTTAACCCACTTAAAGGTGATCTGCAGGGGGAGCAGCTCCCCACATCAGGAATAGAAAGTATTCCAGCTGCTACAGTGGGACCTCTTTTTGGATTATTTTTCCATTTCAGTTTTGAAGAGACCATATTATTATTGGCAGTGGAAATATCCAAAATAAATGGTCTCAGTGTCCAATGGCCACTATCAGACTTTTAAATTAGGGACCCAAAAAGTTCTTATCACATATGTCAGCATGCTGTTATAAACCAAATATAATCCAACTCATCATTTGATTTGTTGTCTTTGTCCTAATTACAACAAATAATAAAGCAACATTCTCTTTTACAATTTGTGCAGCCTCCCAATGTTTCTCAAAAGTGGGTTTGTGCATCTGAAATTGTTTTTTCCGTTCACACCTCTCAGTGTCTGTGCTGCTGTACATTGTGCATTTCACCCTGAGATCAATAATTGTTTTTGGTCATAAATCATATATTGACTTTATGACAGGAAAAACTTATTTTTTGAGTATTTTATATATTTAACTTTGTCTTTTATATATCTCTGATGACTCCTCCTGCACTCAAGAGATATTAATGAATCTAATGTGGAGAGAACAGAGGTCACATCCCATCACACGTGTGTGTGTGTGTGTGTGTGTGTGTGTGTGTGTGTGTGTGTGTGTGTGTGTGTGTGTGTGTGTGTAAAAACTTTGTTTACATTTCATAAGCAGCACGACTGTGGTGTAATTCACTAATTTCTTCTTCTTCCTGATCTAACAGTGCAGGTGAAGGTGAATAGTGACCTACAAGCAGAAAATTGCTTCACTTCCTCTCATACATGCTAAATCAACACGGCCGCTCAAATACCCCAGCGATTCGATCAGATTTCCTACCAAGAGGCTGCAAAGAGAGGAGCTGTATGGAGCTTCTGGGTTTCAATAGAGGGATTAGATGAAGATGAAAGTGAATAATCATTATAAAAGAACAAGTGGTTTTCTGGTGAGCTGGGCCAATATCATAATTGTATTTTTAATGCCCATACAGACACTAAAAGCAACAACAAATTGCCTCTACTCAGGGGTGACGTGTGTCAGTCTGCAACCTGCATTAGTTTAGTGGCTTAATTTATTAAAAACATATTGCCATAGACGTTGCGGGTGACTATAATTCTACTGGACATTTGGAGCAACATTTTTAACAAGTCTCGAACAAGCATTTTGGAATAAAGAGTCTTGTCTCCCAGAGGAGCGATGTGTCTGGGTGATGTGTTTTTAATCATTCTTTGGACAACACAGGTCTACAGCACAGACATGAGCTAATCCTGGTTGCAGACTGAAAGAAATCATCTGTAAGTTGATGAGATTCATTGTTCATTTTTGTGTCTTTGTGGAGGCAGATTAAAACTATGATTAACTCAGAAAATGGCTGAAGTTATCTTCTAAACAGTTAGACAGCAGCTGCACTTTGAACAGATCCTTCAAAAGACAGTTTGTTGGCTTTACCACGGTGCTTTAGTTATGTTATGATTATTTGATATTTATTGAGACTTTGATGTCTGAAAACGATGCAAATATCTCAAATCCAGATATTATTTCTACATGATGCAATGAGATTTTCAACTTGATGGATGTTTAAACTGTTTTTACTGCTGAAAGGCGTCAGACTGTGAATCACAACACAAAGATAGAGACTGTGTCACTTTGGGAAAAGACAAAGGTTGGACTAAAATGTCCCTAATGATGGAGCAGCAGAAAGCATGTCCAGGTCACCAAGAGTGAGGACATGTAAAATAAGGTGATGAGAAGCAGCTTGTCTCTGTCACACTGTTCCCTTCTGGACATTCCCGTAAACTCATGTCATCTCTGCTGCGTGTCCCTGGACTTTCCCTCTAAGTCCAGCCACATAACGTCCACCTGAACACCCCAGCCAGCCCACCTGGTTGTGATTCTTTCTTCAGTCCCTGCTAAGAACACGTATCAGCACATCTGGCTCGTTTTCTGAGCTCTAACATTCAAGCCGTACTTGCCAGTTTGGGCTCTTTTCTCTGGACTTGTGCCTGTGTTTAGATTATTTGCAGACTATTTGCCTTCTGCCTGGTTTAGTCCACTTGAACCCTTAGTTTAGGTCTGTTCTGTGGTAAAATGTGCCGTTTTCTTCACTTCTGCCATGTGTGTGTGTTTCTGAGGTTAACGAAAGAACATGACATTATTGTACATGCACCACATTCAGTATAAGAAGTGAGGCACCATGATGTCATTGATTCGCCCACTGACTCTGATCATTTGGTACATTTAGCTCAGGTTAAAGACCACGTATCAAAGATTGGAGGAGTCGGTGTCAGAAATTAGGTTTTTTAGTGGTTGTCACCTTGAATCTGTTCATAAATCAAACCTAACAAGATCTGAATATTTCAGATTTCTGCAGGAACCTTATTCACGAGCCACATGTGGAACACATCTGGACCGGACTTGTCGACAGCATCAAATTCAATAGTGTTTAAATGCTAATACTTATGTTTGCAGTAACTCAGTCAGACTGATGGACACAGAAATCACTTTCTTGGTGCAGTAATTGTACTTCTGTACCTAAAGAACATTTTAGAGCAGGTCCTTAATAATTCAACTTCAGTAACTCTACTTGTAGTGGAGTACTTGTTTAGGGAACTACTTGTACTTTCTGGCTGCACTGTGATTGATAAATCTTTAATAAGTACCTTCTGAGTAAGAACTGAGGACTACTAACAACCACTTTCTTCAAATGTCCTTAAGGTACATTTACTTTGCACTTCTGGCCATTTCACAGTTTGAACATATTTGTAAAACTTTTTAACACCCTCCTCTACACTGTGATTCCTTTTATTTCTTTCTGGCTCCACAACACTGAACACAACTGTCAGTCCTTCTCTGCGTCACCCAGGCAGAGGCAACCGTCTCCTAAATGGTTTTCAATCTCATTACAGAGTGAAAAAGATTAGTAATAAATGCCATTTTAACTGGCTGTCCTCCCTCGCTTCTTTCCTGTCCAGGCTGCTGTGGCCCACAAACACAGATTGTGCATAAACGCCGTCCTGTAGAGCTTCTATTTGTTCTGTGTCTCTCTTTGCCCTTTCATGCTTTTCTCACTCCCCGGGGGTGTCTTGGGAATCGATAACAGCCTCGGCTGTCGAGGGTGCTAAGACCTTTCTCTTGTTAACGCACGGTTTACTCCGGTTTGTCAGAGAGACCCATTCCCCCTCTGCTGGATGTCCCAGCAGGGCTCCACTAGACTGTGTTTTGGGGGGTTTCTCTAATGGGTCTATTTGTGGGGAATGTGCCCTAGTTATTGCAGGCGTCTAAACCCCTTTGCATATGCAGGATTGAGATAGGAAGGTTTGATCCCATGACCAAATGGTTTTTGAATAAGACTGAGAGGCGCTTTGAACGGGGGATCATGAGAATACTGACGTTTCTGTCACATCAAGGATATCTACAGGATTATCAGTGGACTGGTGGCAGGGCGGGAGCAACACTTACCTCAAACACAAGAACAGGAAGAAGGCTATGAGCAAAGCCACCATTGAGATGCAGTGACCCAGGAAGTTTATGATCACAGCTATTTGGTAGTGCATCTTGCCTTTTTTCTGCAGGGAGAAAAGAAACACAGCATGAGTCTTTGGGGTATTTCTGCTTCACATCAACAGTATTTTCCACACGAGAGAAATGACTTCAAAGAACTGAAAACAGGTTTCTGCTGTGTTTCGGAGCAGGGGCTGGTGTTTAAACAGCAGGAAAGTTAGCACTCAAATTTAAAGCACTTGTTCTTTGCAATAATAATTTTGTTCCTTTTTCTTATTTTTATGTGTTACTGTCGTCATTTTGCACATTTTGTTTGTACTGTAGTTTACAACCATTTTGTGTCTTTTGTTATAAATTTGCATCAGCTTTTCCTTCGTAGTTTGTTTCTATTTGTAGTAGCTTTTCAACTTTGTATTCAATGTCGTTGTAAACATTTTTTGTCTGCAGTATTTTTGAGAAACCAAAAGCTTGAAAACACCATAACTTTGGTCTCTTTGTTCTGCATTTTGTGTCTCCTTATTTCTTTGTGGACATTTTAATCACTTTTGTGTTGTTGTACTTACTCTTTATTGATGATGTCACTTTATATAAATGTTGTTGTCCATGAGCCCTGGGCCTGTAAACAATAGGCCCGTTCACTAATCCATCTATGATGCTAACAAGCCTGAGAGTTTTGTGTGTGATCACACTTCAGAATCCAGATCAGGCCTCCTGCAGTATCTGATGGTTTTACAGAGAACATCTTCCTCTAAGTCGTTGATTTCCATTGTGATGCGATTTCCCCCCCACTACCAACCGTAATCTGTGCTGTAAGTGGATTTACGTAACCCACTGGTGTCTGCGCCAAGATTAAATGTTTAATCCGTGTGCTACCCACCCACCCTCAAACACGTCATCTGTCCCGTTCACTGTATTTTGCTGCAGCAGCTCAAATCTTTAACCATGTAATGGACAGATGGCACAATCTTGATGGCATCACCCGGCTGAGTCATTGGAGCATTTCCTGATCTGACACCTCTTTGGTGGAGCATAAAACCTCTTTTCCTTTGTCAAAGTCGGACACTCCACAACCTTCTCTTGAAGAGGTTTTATGATTTTTCTGTAAAACATCCTGCAATTGCCTGAATAGAAAATAATATTTTCTTTATGAACCAGGTTTGAAAAAAGTAATGTTTGATTACATGTTCTTTATTATTTTTCGGTGGCAGTAGGATAAAGGAGTTACTGAATGGGCCTTTTGGGCACAGCCCACAGGGGTCAAAGGGCCCAAGGGCCAGAGCCTCTGAAGTCACTTTCCATCTTTCGTGCTTGAAAGAGCTCCATTAAAAAGACCAAAAATGACTGAAGAGATACAAAACAAGTTCAACAAGTTCCCCTGTATGTGCTCAGGGGCCCATTGTCTCATAATGTGACCCTCTCTGATAGATTGCTACTGAACGACTAAAAACATACACTAACTTACAGACAGAACTCAAAGTGTTTTTCCAGTTTAACCAGCAGCAGTTATCGATGAATCATGTAGCACTTTTTTATTCTCTGGAGGAAATAAATTAATGACGACTAGGAACGACAAGCTCAGATCAACTTCAGACGCCGTCATCTGCAGAAACGAACTAGGGAAAATGTGTCATAAATTACAGCTGTCACAGATGATGGCCTCAATAAAGCTTATGCCTGCAAGATACTCTGACAGAAGAGGACTGAGACCACCCTATGGGCAGAGTGTGCGGGTCTCTGCCTGATAGACTCACACCCCATTGCAAATGTGGGTTTCATGTATTCACAAACTTATGACAGAAGAACCTAACTTCTCTATGGTATAATGAGATCTCAGGTTCCCCACAGGACAAGTATGAACATGTTTCAGATGCTCTAAAAGTCTCTCTGACAAACAGCAGGTTAGTGAGTGTGCTTCTTGTGCTTGTTGTGCTTGTTGTGCTGCATTTTGTGGAATATGTATCATCGCATGACAAGACAAGTTCTTTGCTCGGGACGAACAGGATATCACACAGATAGAAACATATGCAAACTGTTAGAAGGTAACGCTGGCACGTTGCTGTTATTTCCCAAACCTCCCGTACAAAGACTAAAACTAACAATGACTTGTGTTCGCTCACTGTGAAATCTCATCTTTGCCACAGACACACATTAGGGATTTACTGCACACCTCTGCACTGTGTGACACGTTCCTTAATTACAAAAAAAAGTTCTGTTGAGATAATAAGTTCCTCTCTATCTCTTCACGTCTGTTTATTTTGCTGCTCTAGTGCAGTTCAGTGAATCCAATGTGTTAAAACTATGTGTCACTCCAACAACTGTAACTCACAGCTGTGTGTAGCAGTGACACTTTCATCCTTCAGAGACTGTTAAAAGTGATGTTTGTTCTCAGACTCCAGAGATGTTTGCTGGCCTCCTGATTTGTCTGTAATAGTTGCCAAACAACAACGGGGGTCAATGTAATGCAAATGTTAGCACTGTTTATGGATGGATGGTAAAACTATTATATTTCACTCAGATAACTAGGGCACTACCTATAGTAATAACCCACAAGGACAAGTGTGAAACAGGAAGAACATGTTAATGAAGTGATTAAAGTACTGACTGTAAGAAGCCATTTTCAGTATTAATCACTGTGACAGGTTTTTGTGTGTGTGAGCAAACAGGAACGTTTTGTTGGCTTCTTTTTTTAACAATGTCTGGAGAAAATATCTCAGTATACGGTCGCTCACTGAAAACGTTAACATCGATGAACGTGGCCATATTTGCCAAACCCCTCACGCTCACTCAGAGGTCAGTGCCAAACACTGACAGTACACCTACTTAACCCGTGTGTAACTAGTGTGTGTAGTACGGAGAATACATGTTTAGATGGTCCATCACCTACTGAGATGTGCCAGAAACAAAGACATTATGGATCTAACTTTTTGTTTTAACAAGCACCAGCAAAAAACTGAAGACAACTCTGCTTTGTTGCATAGACTTCATATAGGTTTTCTCCTCCAGCTTGTCATGTGAGCTTGGGGTCACTAGAGCACATCACACGATCTGCATATTAATTTAGCCCAGAAAGCTTTTCACTAGACTTTGGACCAGCACTCAGATGTGCGCTGGCTTGTGAATCCTCAACAGCTGGGGTTGGGCACTTTGGGGGTTTAGTGTCTTGCTCAGGGACACTTTGAAATGTGGCCAAGCTGAGTGGTCGATAAGCAGCCAATCTACCAACTGAGCCACCGCTGCCCCCAGACCTCACATCAGGGGAGGTTAAATAATCTCTTTTGTGGGTTGAAGGATGTGTGTGTAAAGGTCGGTCGTACCCACCTAATCAGACCTGGGAGATCAAAGAAGAACAACAATGGGGTGATTTAGCTCAACCTCTCTAAGTGCATCAGTTCACTTTGCTAAGTTATGTTTACACAGGAACATTCAGGATGTGGCAAACTTCAACCACAACTGTCTTCTGTTTATTTCCCTGGCAGTGGCAGCTTCCATGTGATTAAACTTTTGAGTCAGAGCCATGACGGCTTGGATTCCTGCTCCCAACAACATGGCATTTTCAGTAGAGGATGTAGCCTGAGGTGAATCGTGTTTGCCTTTTATTTTGCCACCTGCTGGCACTGTGACGTAATCATGTCGTGGGCACTTTGAGTGTGCGTGTGTGATCCAAAGTCCAGACTCGTTTCAGGCCCGTGGTTGTTGGGTTTCTCCACCTCAGCAGAGCGTTTCGAGGAGGTTGTGGGTCCCTGAGGAGGATGAACACACTGTGATGGGGTTCACGGGCTTCAAACAGCCCCTTCTACCCCCACACCTTTCTGATCTCAGGGGACCAACTTTACAATACAGGAAATAACACAAAAAAAATACAGGAAGACACTTTAGTAAGAAAATACTAAAGTTAAACTTCTGTTTGTGTAACGCTGTCACCCGGTTCCTTCAGAGAGACTGTTTGAAAGCAGATTACTTTATCCTCATTTATATGATTTACTGTGCTGAACCTACACACACTGTTCTTGTAGAGAGGAGGAGGTCAGGAGCCTTTCACATACAACATATACTTTCTCAATCTGTGGTATTCTCTGCGTTTTTGTAGTTTTGTGATACATCATCAGTCAAAGCCCAAGTACTGTTCTAATTCAAAGTTCTCAACCAAACAACATGCAGCCCAGCTTCTGAAAGGACCAGACCAGATAACGTCCAAATCATTGTAAAAATACATACATGCATATACAGAGCTATGAATATTAATATTAACAGAAGTAGTGCATTGTATTTTGCATTGGTTTGTATATATAAGCCTACATAAATGGTAAATGTTCTGCACTTATATAGCGCTTTTCTACGTATTGACACTCAAAGTGTTTTAAGCTGCTTCTTATTCACCCATTCACACTCACAATCACACACACACACTGATGAGGAGCTGCTACGCAGCTGGCCAACGCTCACCGGGAGCAACTAAGGTGGTGTCTTGCTCAGGGACATTTTGAAATGTGAGGAGCCAGGGATTGGACCAGTAACTGGGGGACTGGTGGACAACGGCTCTACCTCACTGCGCCACACATACATACACACATACACATATGTAGCCTATGAGTTTTTCTTTTATCACAATCACTGTTAGTTGGTTTTGTCCGTTTTTGAAACAGTTGAGATAATTTTGCCACTGCACATCAACTTCTGCACAGTTGTGTTTGAGATAAGATGCTGCTGTTAACAACTGTAAATAATCCTCCACCCTCCTCCTCAGGGTCTGGGCTCCAAGTTCAAACCTGCCAAATCCCAACTTGGTGTACTCTGTATTGAGAAACACCTAAAGTAAAGGACATTGTGTAAAGCAATACTTTCATGTAAAGTACAGCTGATCCCAACACGAGTCCTCAGCTGTGGGTATTTTTGTCCTGACAGTTACATACTTTATGGTTACTGCTGTTGTTTTGTCCCAGTAAAAACAACCCTAACTGCAGTGACCAGACCATCTCTCTCTGCTGCAGTAACAGGCATTTTTTCACCAAACAAGGTCTGTCGACTTTGTCCTCATTCTTTAACAGCAGAGTCACCATACAAAGGGATCGTTTTAAAGGTAGCACGAGAAGACGAATGAGTACAGATACCATTTAGCCGAGGAGTGTGAGAATTAATACAGAGCTGAAAAATGTGGATCAGTCCTGTAATAGACAGTGACTGGTGCAGGAGTGGCTAACACATCAGGACATAAATCAAGCAAACGGGGGGTTTTAAAATGGATGGCAGAGCTGCGAGTTAAGCCTGAAGGGGGTGGGGGGGTGGGGGGGGGATGACAAGAGGATAATATAAGACCCACCCACCCTGCCAGCCACACTGACTACACTGCTAACAGAATGAGTGGATGAGAGTCGACTCTTCTTCTAAAAGAAACAATATTCAATATTTGAGAAAACAAGCTTGAGTGAGCCGCAAACAGACAACAGGTCAGCGTCTCGTCCCAGTGAGACCACTCCACATCTGGCTCACTAAAGACAAGCTACTTTCCAACTGCCCTCTTCCCTCTTTTCCCCTGGCGTCAATCATGCCACCGATACCACCAGGTGATTTGTTTCATGGCTACGAAAAAAAAAAAAAAAAAAAAAAAAAACAAGAAATCAAACGCACATTTTTAAAAGGTCACACACTCTACATCCATCTTCTGCAGGGATCGATTGGACATCACAGTCAGACAGTCTGAGAGAAAACACTAAATGAAGGGTCTCACTCCACAACACTGTTTGTACATGCTCGCAGATCTATAAAGTACAAATGACTGGAACTTTGCTGCGTCTGGGAACTGAATTGATAAGGAAGAAAAAACCTCTTCCTGTGCTACAGGAAAGGGGGTGACTGAAATATTGCCATAACAAATAGAGCATGAATGGGATGATGTTTTTGTAAGTTACATAACAGCGGCCTTGTCTGTTCCCTAGAAATGGCATTTATTTATTACTAAATTGTTTTCCCAATTACATTGTGTGGTGACAAACATAATCGCTGGCTGGATTATGTTCACAGCAGGAAGTGCAGAAGTAGCTTAAAGTCAGTGACGGCTCCTGGCTCCAATCAGTGTCCATTCAAAAAGTGTCAGACCCTCTCCACAAATACTACGTCAGTCATTTTTCCTGGACTCATTCTCACCTCAGACACTTAGTTGTTCCTAAATAAGGAATCCGGTGGTAATTTTGGAACCTATTTCTACGTTAATAACATTGTAGAGCTTAAAGAAGGCTTTGATGTGGTCTACAGTTTGCTCACCCACTGCTCTTCAGCTCTGCCTTTGCTGAATTCAGCTGTTTGCAGAGATGTACAGCAACCCCTTAATTTACTGAGGAGGAGCTGGATGTGCAGTGTTCACCCTTCGCTCATTTCTGTGACATCACACACACATTTTTGTTTTAGCATCTGATTTTGATTTCGTTTTAGTTTCATTCAACAAAAACTTCCTTTTATCTGATCGTTTCTGCTCATTTTCAGAGACAAAGGCAGAAAGTTTCCTATTAACAGAGGTGCAACAGGCCAACGGTTGAACCCAGTATTGTGGACAGTGGAAGAATCCGTTTAACTGATGAGAAGCTACGTCTTATTTAGTCTTTTTTCATTACAAACTGATCATCAACGAAGATTCTGCATCATCGTTTCTGGTAACAAATTAACTCAACGCATCACTACCTAGAAAACGTAATTTCTATCAGAAACTAGACTTGTTGGTGAACTTCTGTGATTGATATAACAATTTGGCTCCTAATCCCATCAAACCTATGCTCTCTCGTCCGGACCCCCTACAGATATACTGTACCAAAACCTTCAGATACACACAAAGTGTGCAAACAAGGATGTGAATAATGCTGCCGTTGTTGCAGCTACTGTGCATTAGCTGAACTTTAGCTGGAAGCAAAAAAAAATGGTTTGGACCAGCTGCAACTTAGTGAAGCACTTAATTTATGAAATGCAATCAAAAGTGGACATTTTAGTAGAAATAAATATAAAGCATTTTACTGCTACATTCAGAATCGACATTTTGGTGACTTGCAGTATTTTAACGGTTTTCGCAGTAAGTGAAAACAAAATGATGTGTTCAGCATTATGCTTTTAAACATCTGCTGGTGTAGCAGACAGGGTAGATCAGAGATGCCTCAGCGCTTACAGAAGAAAGCAGGAGAAAATTCACTAGACCTTTTTTAACATCAATCCTTTGGTTGACTGTCATTTTCTGAAATGACCCCTTGTTTCAAACTCCTTGGAATCTCCCTGGTTCATATACTGGAAGCATGTCAGACAATTCAGCTGCTGCAAGCTGAATTGTCTGACATGCTTCCAGTACATAAACCAAGTCGGCCTCTCAGGTCATCTGGCACTTTGTGTCTTTCAGTTTTTTTTTGTGCAGCTTTTGTGCTTTAGCCAGTTGGAACCGAATATTTGATGCTTTCTTTATTAGAAGGTTTTGCAAACATATTGTGTCGTATTCATGATTTAAAATGTTTTATTCCCTCATATACATTTTGCTTGTCTTGTGCATTAGACTGATGTTTTTACTGTCTCCATATCTCAGGCAGGGAGCTGATGAGTTTACCTTAGCATGGACAGGAAGCAGCCAGCATACCTGTCAGAACCTAAACATTTCAACCCATTTTATGTTGTTCATTTTATCCCATTTTTTTTATCTCATTTTTTTTTTGTCCCATTTTATGCTGCAACTATGTGTAAATAAACACATAGGTGCAGCAGAGTGGGAAGGTCTTAGACCCCTAAGAAACGCTTACCCCCCGAAGACATCAGTCTCCCTTTTTGCTTTTTATACGTATTGTGACATTTCATTTTATGTTTAAATATTGAAAGGTGAGAAGCAATACAGACGATGCCACTGACAGGAGATTTGCTGGTCTGCTGCTTTTCTCCACTGTGAATCTTTCAGAACAGCTGTCTAAATAATTAATGCAGGCGTAACCGCTGCTGCTGTGTGTAATGTTACATGTAGCTTCGCAGAAGTGTGTCCGACTAACAGGAAAGACAAGAGGAAACATTTTACTGTTTCTGCCCGTACACTTTGAAAACCTTTTCTAACATTCATTTAGGTCGTTGTGTTCTGCACTGACCAGCATGAGAACAGAGTGTTAGTATCAGTCTGTAGGGGTCAGCTCAGGGGGCTCATTTCAACATGGCACTACACTCAGCACACTGCCTGTCAGATGGTGAACTTTACGCCAGATGAATTGTCTGTGACTTAGCTCAAGATACGACTGACTGTTACCACCCCGTTCAGTGGGGCATTATCACTTGTTATCAGCCCATAATTATGGCTCAGTATGTGACCTACATCCCAGTAGGTTCAGTAGGCTTATTATCAGACATAGGTTTGAAAATAAAGTGAAACTCAGTTGCTACAGTTAATATGACAGTTGTGACTGATAGTGATGTGTTTTAAAGACAGACAAAGTGAGCTTGGTGAGGAGCCAGCAGTTTGTTTCCCACTATGAACCAAGATTAGAAATCTTAGTACTTTATGGGCTGAAAAGAACGGTCACGGGTTTTTCACGTTTATATAATGTAGAGTGAACCCAGCTTATGAAAAACTGACATATTTGTATGGGTTGTGGTGTCCAGTCCTTATGCTAAGCTAGGCTAACCACCTCATAGCTGTCACATTTACGTTCAGAAATGGAATAAAGAGTGGATTTATTCTGCACAGGCCCAGAGTCTTGGGCCAGGTGGCCCTGGGTCACAGTCATAGAGCCTACAAAATGCAATATAAACGTTAAAAAATAAAAACACCACAAAAAATGACCAAAAACAAAATAATAAGAAGAAGAAAATGCAAATTCACAACAAAATTCAGATGAAGCAGATGAAAAATGATCTGAAATATATAGAAATTGATCCCAAAGCCACAAAATAAAAAAATAAATAAACATCTGTGATGAAATCTGTGCAGAGGAGAAATTAAGCCATAAATGTGGTGAGTCATTAAATTGTGCATAAGTATGTTTGTCAAACATAAACTAAATGTCCTGACTTATGAATGTTTATGCTCGTAACTATACAAATAGAGTAATTTAATTCGTTGACATGCGAGTTTCATTCCCCCTACGATACATTGTTACTGAGTCACTGTGTTGCACAGCGTAAAGCAGAAATCGAGTCACCCGTTCGCTTTTGGTACTTTACTTCCAATTTTTAGTGAAAAAGGTCTATTGTGCCTGACACCAGTTGCTCCTGCTCTCCGTCCTTGTTTATCCTCTCCTGCTGCACCTGTTCTGTTTCCCGCCCTGTCCCTGCTCCACCCACCTGTGAATGTTAACCCTTCTTAGCCTGCACCGTTCATACTGGTCTGTTTCCCCCCAGCCTCTCGTCAAGTGGTGCTGTGTGTCTTTCCTGCCTCAGTCATCTGTTTCCTCGTGCACATTCTTATCGCCCGTTTTTTTTTTCCACTACTCTGCCCTTTGTATCTGTTCGCAGATTATGTGTTTGGTTATATTTTTTTAACCGTTTGCCTGGTTCTGACCACTGCTTAGATCCTGAACGGCACCTCTAGTTTTTCCCTGTGCTTCCCTGTTCTAGTTTTCCATCATTTTCTTCTTCCATAATTACTCTAAGCATAACAACTCATGTATATTCTTTATGAATTACCCAAATTATTCCTGTCAGCATGTCTGTGAGTGCAGAAATTCCACCTGAAAGATGTTAAATAATCTGCTAATTGTTTGAGTAACAACAGTTAAAAACTACAGTGTGCAGCTTTATGACCAAATAAAGATTAATAACCTCAGTAGAAACTAATTGGCTTTAGACTGGGAAACTCATAAAGCAGAGAAGTCCAAAAGTATAGAGAGGGTGACTAACACATTGCTTGTTTTGGTCTTTTAATGGGATTTTTTTGGCGGCAAAATAAATAAAGATTAAACCCGAAACATCCTTTGAAAGTACCACAAGTATCTAGGATGCAATGTTCTAAAAAAGGAAAAAAGGAAACAAAGCTTAGTGAAGCTGCACAGCTACAATGTTCATGAATTATTTAATAGCTGGCTTCAGGCGGTGTCACGTTTCCATCATGTGATGTTATGTTTTACATACATTTAGAATATTTGGCCAAAGGAAAAAGTAACGGCACTGTTTGCGATTTCCGGCAGAAATTGGTCATGGAATGTTATCTGGTGTTCAGAAAACAAGGGAATTGCAAACAGTGCCATTACTTTTTCACTCAACTATAACACTGTGTGTGAGGCTTTCCAGCCTGATTTGGGTCGGCATGTTCTGTCCTCTGCTTCACTCCTAATTAAAATGAGCTCTCATCACCATCACATCTGCACATCACAATACAACATGCAGGTGGAGGCTGCAAAAAAATCCAAAAATGAAAAAGTAAATAAATAAATAAAACAGCAACATGCGAATAGATACAAATCTAGAGCACAGCAGGATGTTTGTTCCCTTCTCTTCTTTCACAACATCACCACAGAACAAGAGCTGTTTAGAAGAATCTCTGCTTTGCTGTTGCTTTTGAAGAATTTACAAAATGAAAGAGGGAAAACTACTTGGCTGCAGGTTGATTAGCAGAGTGCCACCTGCAAATAAAGCTTCTGTGACTTTGAGCAGGAGGACGTTAAAGTCTCAGTGCTGGAACCTCAGTAATGCAAATTCAAAACATTTCATTGTGCTTGTGAAGCAGATTCCTTCAAATGACACACTCAGAAATTCCCCAGTGATTTTTCTTTTGCGTCCTTTCAAGGCTGCAGGCTGTGAGAAACCAAACTCCGAATCCATATTCCCTATAAATAAGCCTCAGCACAAACCTCATTTATGGAGCTGTTTCATGTATTGAGGGTCTTCACGTAAAACCCCCATTAATCAGGACAAACAATGACATCTCACCTCCTCATGAAGTATGGCCTTGCACATGGAGTAGTTCCCCTTCGAAGCCCACGTCCCATTTGCAAGACATTTCCTGTAAACATTATCTGCAGAGAGAGCGAGAGAAGAACAGAACAGAAGGCTGTTAATATCAAAAGGGGATTGATATTCTCACATACTCATAATGGTTTGCAACTGTTTGTTGCTTCTTGTATCCTTGGAAATACACAGGATGTGAATCGCTGCTCAATTCATTGTGGCACTGTGACCTTTTTCAGCGTTTGAGGCTAATAGGGGGAGATATCATTAGACGAGGTCTTACAAGCTGTGATTTTTCACACGTTTGCTGTCAGGACAGTCTACCACCCTCTGCCTAAGTATTGTTATTATCTTTCACATTTAGACCAGCGATTTGTCCACGAACAACCGGCATTCAACGTGCACGTCTTCAACATCTGACACAAGAACTGGCGACGCGCGTTATCCTGGTGTCAAGCTGTGTCACACAAGATGTGTGGGGAGCAGGTCGGCCAGTGCTTCACAAAAAGGGGCGATCGTTGACAAATTTACCACAAGCTGGGACACTATTTAAAGCAGCATATTTCAATCTCCATCTCCTCCTTTAAATCAAAAGAGACTCAGAGACAGAGCGAACCAGCATAAAAGCGTTCATTTTCGAGAAAAATAAATTACCATTTCTGCACATTGCTGGATAATGCAACCCGAACAGCAGGGGGGTCGGCGTCAAGGCTCAGACAAATGATGAGTAAATACATCCTTTCATGCAGGCCCACTGTATCAGAGCAAACATTTCTTGCCACATTCACAGGGCAGAAATGAAATAATCTGTGGCAAATTTCACATTTGTCACTTCACATTTAGTATTTCTTAAGATGAAGGAAATGGAATTCATAAAATAGGCCACTGGGGAATTGAAATACTGCAAATGAGGCAATTTAAAGTTGAAAAGAGCAATGTCAGACATTTTCAAAAAGATATTTCTGACATCAGCAGCTGTCTGCAGGGGAGCAGGTGAAGCTGCTGGTTCTTAGCCGGAACATAAAATGTTCGGGGCCAAAGCCTGAGGAGCAGCTAATTCAATAAGTACAGTTCAAATTAAGTTAGTTCTGGGGTTTGCAGTGTAGTAATGTTAAAAGGGTGAAGTGATTGCTGTATGTGGCCAGCATATTAAAAAGGTTTGAAAGATGATTCCATCTCCAGGTCAGGGTTACTGTCAGCGGTGGAACAGTCTGACAGTCCGCGGTGAGAGCGCACACGTGTGTGTCAGCCAGGTAACTGCCCGTATCGTATTGAAACATTTTTCACACAGTGATATGGACACGTCTCAGCCTGATCTCATGGCGGCTCTTCTCCAGGGGTCGTTAGACACCTTTGTCAGTGACATCTTTGTCGACCTGTTCCAGAAATTCAGCGGAGCAAAAGAAGCTTGCTGAGGGGTCGGGGACACAGTTTAACCTGCACTGTTTTTTCTCGGCGAGCGTTTGAAAGCTGTCAACATTTTGAAATCATAAAATAACGTGTAAATCAAATGCAGTGTTCGTTTCCTGGACATGGCTCTAGACCTCTGAATCCCTGCCCACATGTTTGATGTGTTGAAATGAGAGACATGCTGACTGACAGCTGTTTCCTTCAATTAAAAAACAACAACTGGTGCAAAACTGGCCGAGTCGCTGTAAGCCTGCCACACCTCCTACGATAGGAAATACAATTTGGAGCAAACAAAATTGCAACCTGATTACGTTTTCTATTAGCATAAGGACAGTATGTTGTTAACTACACACTGGGTTGTATCTGGCCGTGATGCGAGGAGCCGAGCACTGGTTGTGGGAGACGGAAGAGCAGAGGAAGGATGGAAGTGTTCTGTGACAATCCAGACAAACACATCGACAGATCGGCAGAAATCTCAGTTTAAAGACACAAAATGACCAAAGGGGTTTAAAAGAATTTTAAAAGGAGGAAAAAGGAGCAAAATAATTGATCAGAAACTGGTAATTATGTCTAAATATGAGTACAAACATGTTTTTATACAGTAGGAGGGGCCGGGGGTCTTTTAATGCTATTATCTGCGTGATTTTCAGCTGAGAAAATCTGCACTGATACACATTACACATTATTTAAACAAATATCTTACAAAAATCCACAGGCAGAATTAAGCAAATAATAAAAAAGGTTTATGCAAAAAAAAAAAGAAGAAGAAGAAAAAGAAAGAAATGCCACAAAAATCTGAATGAATCATGTCACTTCAATGATGCTGACTAGAGAAACATCATGCATTAGCATCTTTAAATAGCAGATAGTCACTAACGAAAACTGAATGGAGGTTTATGCCCAGAGTTATAACAACAGAGGTGGGGACCCAACAAAAAATGTCAATGTCTCAATAACTTGTCAATTGTTTGGTGTCTCATGATGTCAAAATGTGAACAGCATGATGAAGAGGACGGTTTAAACACAAATTGTTATTGAACCAGAACATTTAGTGGTGAATCATGTTTTGATTTTTGTTAAAGAAAATCAAGGTAAGGATCCTGCATGCAGCCCAGGACAAATAACATGGTAGAAATTATTCTTACATCATATTGCTACCAATTACAGGGTAAAGGACGGTATTATTGGAATGAAAACAAAGCCAGTCTGCAATTATTACATCAAAAGTTTGGGTTAAATTATAATAAATGAGAAATATCCCCAAACAGAAGAGTAAGAAACAATAAAATATTTTAGGAAGATTTTGCGCAAACTTAAAAAGGTTATTGTGCCTGAATATCTGATGTCATAAAGTTACATCAGTAATACCTTCATAGCAAAGCAAACATGTCTCATTGGAAATATAAACACACACACAACAGCGTGTGAAAGATTTCATCATCACGATCTTTTCTAATTGTTGTGGCATCTCTGACATTTCCTCCTTTCAGGTCTAAAACCACAAATAAATGACAATAAACCAAAGGAGAGAAAACGACAATCGTGACACATGACCTGAGATGGAGGCACATAACCCTAAATAAATGAATGAATTAAATGATGAGAATTCTTGGAGGAGATAAAGCCTGAGGGCAACAATGTGCAATGAGCGGCGTAAAAAATAGCCTGTTGACAGTGTGAGGGGACTGTCATCCCCAATCAAGATTACCTAGCTGCTGATGTTCCCTAAACCCCGAATACAATATCTAGAGAGCTTTAAAATATGTCTGTGGAGAATTATGGTAAAGCTAAAGTTGTGTGGGTCTTTTTGTGTGTGCGTAGTTGAATCAGAATATCATTTCTATTATTTGCTCAGTAAAAATAGCCATTTCCTATTATTATCACACTTTTAAGTGCACCGCTCTGCAACTTTTCCTCTAAAGCTACTCATTTTCTCAAAGCTCCCATAACTTTCTGCTTTTATTCAAATCAAATTTACACTGCACAATAACACTGCCAGACATAATATGCATTTACTGGCGTGGGAGCAGTAAAGTCACTTTATTTAGAGAAGGATTTATAAAGTACATGTGTGAAAGCAGCACACAGAGTGGACGTCATGCAGAGCCAAAACCTTAAAAGGTCTAAATGATAGAGCCTTCAATGAAGCACTTCAACCTTGATATTAACTCTTTCTGGCACTGGGCCACAGACTGATTTATAGCTCGAAAACCTCTTAATAAAAAAACTGACAGTGTGTACCGTCATATTTATTAACAAAGAGAAAATGTCCTTGAAGCTATGTCTTTATGTAATAAGCAAATTAAGCCGTCTGGTGATAATCCTCTTTGTTGAATGCTCATTTATTTTTTGGCATTTACAGTCAGTGGGTATAAGAAAACGATTTCCTCACTGATTCTCCACAGCAGCAGCAGCAGCATTTTATAGGATCAGTGCTACAGTCTGCAAACACCGTTTTGTTTTGGGCTAACGTGTGTGAAAAATGCGTGACAATTAAAATCATTTTGAGGACTACTTCAATAATTTGGGATAAATGTGCATCGACTTTCCTTCTGAGATGAGAGGATTTATACTAACTTCATGCCTGTAAATGAAACTGCAGTGTTAGTATAAACGCCAGAAACAATAGCACTGTTCAAATGGTAAAAACCTTTAAAGCTCCGTCAGTATATTTGTCTCTCTGGAAATAAAATTTGAGTGTTAGTAAGCTTAAGTGTAACTACTGACTACCAATTATTACATGTTTACATCCTACTGTCAGTGGAAGATTTTGCATTGCTTTATTGAAACATTGCTATGAGTCTGCATCAGGTCAAACACCTAAAAATATCAAGTGACCCACACATTTACACTGCTCACAAAAAGTTGGGGAAATTTGACTTTCAGGTGAAATTTCTGAATGCACCTAAAATGCCCTATAACCTTTACAGGTGAACTGAATTCGACCTTCTCTAAACCTTTGAATGCACATGTCCAACAGTACTTATTGCATTACGTGCTGTGATTAACAGCAAAAATCACAACGTGATTCATGGATCAGAATCAAACACTAAATGTTCTAGTTCAATAACACTTTGTATTTAAACAGTCCTCTTCATCATGCTGTTCACATCTTGACCTCATGAGACCAAGACGCCACCTAACAATTGACAAGTTATTGAGACATTGACATTTCTTGTTGTGTCCCCACCATTGTTGTTAGCTTTTGTTTCGATAAGTTGTTTGAAATGAAGAAATCACCATTGCATGCTTCCACCTAAATGCCCTACAAATGAGCACGTGTCCTACATCAGATGTGTTGCTGCCATCAAATTCAAAATGAGCTCACATTTTCCAGAGTTTCAACATCTGATATGTTGTGTATGTTCTATTGTGAAATAAATATGGGTTGATGAGATTTGCAAATCATTGCGTTCTGTTCTTGTTTTCACATCTTCACAACTTTTTTGGAATTAGGGATGTACATTAACATTCTTCTGCAGTCCTGTAAGGTTGCAGGGAATGAGCCACTGACAGCATTTGCATGGGCCACAAGCTCCAAGTTCTTAAAATAACTGCTGATTTCATTTGGTGGCTAGTGCCAAACTGGTGATTTGCCAGAAGACAGGTTTGTCTCTAGAGCATCACAGAAGGGATGTCACTGTTTGCAGCAATACCCAACACACACACACACACTAAATATCAGCTTTAATCTTTGCTGAGTGACCTGGCTTTGTTGTTTCTGAATGGGGGTCTCTGCCAGATGCTAAATCCCCCCTGTGCAAACAGGAGCTCCAGGTGCTACAGGGCTAAAACGATCCTCTTCTCATTGTATTGTATTGTATCAAAAACACTGCAGGTCGTGCTAACACACTGCTGAGCCACAGACTTCACTGCACACAGGGGGTCTTCTCCCTCTTTGGCTAATAGTGATGAACATAGCTGCATTCGTAGGCCCTGCACGAGCAAATATGCTGACCCAAATTTAGTCACACTTGCTTAGCACTTCAATACATCGGATCAATGGCTGCAGCTAAGCAGCATCTTCCCCCGCTGTGCATTTAGAACAGGGGTCTAATTAAAATCAGCATCAGCAGGGAAAATAACATTATTTGCACTAAATAATGTTTTTCTCCTCTGCACCACTGTAGAGCAAAACCAACTCTGAAATCTGAAGTGCAACATGGTGAGTTTACTAGTTACGGCTCTAAACATGAAGCCAATGAAAAGCACTTTGGTTAAGGTTAGAGAAAGATTGTGGTTTCGTTTGAAAGCAAATCGACATGTTGCATCCGAAGTCACTGGTAAGTTTCTCTCGATTAAGCCAGATCTCAATTTTCCTTTGTCTTTAACCAAGTGCTGTGAGTGTCTACATATCCATCCAGATCCAAATGTCTTCATTAAAACTGGATGACTGGATATTTAGTGGACTGTATAGCTCTTCCACAGTCCTTAACATGAGCGGTTCTTGGTTCTAGATCAGCAAAGAGTGGGTGCGTGTTCTATCTATTTCTGCTATGTGAAATGGTTCCAGATGAGGCACCAGTGTGGAACCAACTCCTGATACAACTGCTCGGAGGGAAAAGCACACAGAACTTTAGTAAAAAAAATAAATAAAAATGAAACGTTTCCTACCAGTACAAACAGAAATCTTTGCAATAAATGTAAAGTAGTGGAGTAAAAAGCACAACCTCTCTCTGAAATGTCATAAAGTTGATGTTCTGGACTGTATAACTTCGCTATATTCACTAGAGTACAGATCTGAAGTACTTCTCTGTGCTATTGTTATCTTAGTATGATAACAATTATTCCTGTAGTGAGTACGTTCATTTTTTATTTCAGTTTGCTAATTGTTTTTTTTTTATGTACTTTTACTTGTTTTTTTTAGTACAGTGTTTTGAAAAGAATTACGTTAAAGTATAAATATTGCACAAACTCATTCTGAGTGAGTCAAAAATACAGAATACAGATATTTAACTGTAACTTTCCTCATTTCCTCCACACTGACTTGCTCACAGTTGTTCAGGTGAGGAGTTGGACCTGTGATCTGAAAGCATGCCTCAGCCTGCCGCTCATGGAAAAGTTCTCTGTCACCTCATTTTTATTCAAACAAACTATTATCTCGATCCAAACTGGAAACTGGAGCAACTTTTTAAAAAATTACCAGCAGTCTAAGGAGACAGAAGGGAAGTTGATGCCAGTTTTCACACCGGGTGTGTGTTCTGGCTCACTTCTGTTTGGTTCTGCAGAATCGGACATCTCCAGGGTTTTCTGAACAAAGTCTGTAAAGAGTAGTACTACTTACTCTCATGCTGCGTCCTGTACTTTAATGTGATCGGAAATCTGTCCCATTCTCTAATAAAGTGCTATATTTACTGTGTAATTTTCTTGTATGATCAAGTACCAATACATAAATAGAGGACAATGATAAATAACAAGGAAATTAGGGCAAATCATGGCTATTTTTGTAAAAGGAACAGGGAACCCAGAAAGCCCGGTACTCTGAAAGAAATATTAAGTTTGATGTCTGTTTGGAGTTTCATTTTTTCTGATTGTGTTACAGATGTTTGGTTATAGTTTGTAACGTTTTTATGGTTGCTGGGATGTTGTAAATAAGCTTTCTGCCTGTATTTATTTCTCTCTACTTCAGATAATGTATTTATTCAGTTGTGCATGTTTTTGCTCTTTTCTTTCTGATTTAATATCTTTTCGACAGTAAATCTGCATAAATATATAATATACAAATATAACTACACTGACACTTCGAAATCATTCTGCATTTTATTTAGTTTTATTTTTTGTGATTTGCCTTATTTTAATTTTATTTATTTTATGTTTATTTTTATGAATTTAGTGTGTTAAGTACTTTGATAAGCAGGATGTTGTTTTTAAAGTTCTATATAATTAAACTTGATTTGATTTGAATATTTTACATAGCTGATGTGTGTCCGTGGTTACTCTGCTACAAGAAGAAAGTTTTTTAGCAGTTTCCTCAATTTGGTTCCAGTACTGTTCCCTGCAGATACAAATACTAAAGCACTAAAGTGTACAACCTAGTAAAAACTCTAAAAACACAAAAGAATGCAGCAACATTTTCCAGGCAATGTCTGTAAAAGACATCAATAAGTGTTACGGCATTTCTGTACTGCAAGATTACTTTAAAGCTGTTCCTATTATACCAGTACTGATGAGATGCATAGTAGCAGTTACACTTTGCTGTGGTTTAACTTAATCAGATTCACCACAATGATTCTCTGCCCAGTTGCTACATCCTGATCCTGAAATTAACATCTGTAGTAGTCTTCAAATACCTGCATTTTAGTCGTTCAAGGCAAAAGTGAAAACACTGAAACTCTTCGGTGACCATGTCTTAGCAGAACCTTGGTTATTGTTCTAATGGACTCTTATTATAATCGTACATTTTTAAAGATGCTGCAATATTCATAGTTTATGGCGATTTGATAGATCTTATTTTCGCTTGTACTGCTCAGGTCACTGTCCCCATAGAAACCTTTTATGTCACATTTTAATTTGGAGGTGTGGAGCCCAGGAAAACTAGCAGCTGTTGTTGCAGAAGCTGGTTCTTACAAGAAAACCCTGTAAATCATGGACTGTTTCATCAAGTGCTATCAAAACAGGGATGCACCTTTTTCATGCACAAAAACCTCCACAGTGCTTCACTTTTATCTCTTTTGTCTTCTGTGTCTTTTTGATGTAACGCGTCTACACGCCCACATAACATTCATACATTAAAATTCAGCGAATGCTCCTCAGAGCTCTCGATCATTCAACAAGAAGCTGCATTGAATTCCTTGTGAGTGAGCAGGAGGGCGAGCCGGGTCGAGGGTTTTGCCACACGACTGAACACGAGCACTACTCTGAATGAAACCCCCGCCTGCTTCTCCTCCTCTATTCTGTCTGCAGAAGACCCAACAACTCACGGCAGGTCCCGAGAACCTGGCGTCCACATAAACAAACATGAGCTGCCCCCACTACTTTCAGAAACACGCACATACATTTTTTAAAAATCCACTGGCCTCCCTCTGGGGACCATTATGGGAAAGTCAAGCTTGGCAACAAACGGTGAAGGGGTTTCCGGGTGGGGCAACGAAGATAGTGATGCCAGGCTGAGTCATGAAACCAGAGGAGCGTGTGCAGCGCCACAGGGCCCTGTCAGGAATCAGTGGATGAGCGGTCTGGACAATGCCCCCAGGACGTCTGTCATCCCCTCCATGCTGCACTCGTCTCAGAGAGCAGCAGCAATATTGAAGATCTTGCATTGATTAGCATGATTACCATGCTTTGATCAGTCCAATTAGGCTTCTTTTCGGGCTCCAAGTCACTGCAGAAAGGTTAACTCAAGTGCATTTAAACTTTTCTCATCTTCAGATCTGGAGTTTCCCCTAATGAGATTTTACTGCCATCCTTTGCCCATCACCCACCTCTGTCTTTTACTATAATACTCATATTTTACAGTCACAAAAAACTCTGTTCATTGTTTTATACTGTTGGACATTTTGTAAAATATGCTTATTTTCTTCCTTAGAGGAAAGTGAGATGATTTTCTTCTATATACATTTTCATGTATCTGCTGAATTAGTTTAGATTAGTAAACAACCCAGAAAGAGGAGACAACTTCAGAGGTGCCAGTGTTCAGAGTGTAAATAAGTGTATTTCCAAATGTTGCTTTAATGCCATAGGATTAAGCAGTATGCACATGTAGCACAGGCAGCACATGCAGGAGCTCATGTGGAGGTCAAACATGTCAAGTGGGACACAACATGATACTCAGAGGTTTAGTTTGGGTGATATGTCATTTAAGTGGCAGAAAATGGCCTAAGATGCCATTTAATCTCATGTTCTTTCACCTCTTTGGTCCTCATGTCATCCTCTGTTAGTCCAACGTCAGCTGGTATTACAAGCTCTCCTGGCATTAAAAGAACTTCTCCACTTTCTCTGAGGGCCCTTACAAATATATACATTTGTCTTATGTAATGCGTCCTACTCAAGCTGTACACCGTCCATATTACAGCTGTGAAGCAAGTACTTTTATTTTGCTACTTAAAATATAATTTGCTCCTAATACCTCTGTCAGACCATTAAATGTCACGTAGTACTTATACATTAATGTACTGGTGCTGTTATCTAAGTAACTCAGTGCCAAATACTGTCTCTGTAACACATATAGTGATGCCGTGACATCAGGGTCCGAAGGGGTTAACACTTCGTATGTATGATCTGTTAATACATTCAGACTCGTTCTGATAAAGGGGATCCTCCGAGTGTGACCGTGTGCACACGCTCGTATGGCTGAGCAAGTTAAGTCGAGGATTTGTGAGGATCTATTATTAGAAATCGGGTCCCTCTGTCCTGATTCATGGAGCTGCTGTTCAGAGCGGGGACGTGTTCAGACCTCAGACACCAGGGATGTTGGAGCCACTTCTATTCAGCATCTTTAGCAGCCATGTGTATTTTTAGACAACATGTTGCTTGTATCAGTCACAAATAGTTGACACATGAACAGATGATGACCCAATGGGCCCCAGGACACACACACACACACACACACACACAGAAAAACCACACTGCCCTGGTGCTGCACCTCTTTGTGATTGTTAAAATCTTTGTTATTCCAAATCATTGTTTCGCATCTGTGGATGTTTAAATCTTTAGTAGCTCTTCTCTTTGTCTTTGTGTTTATTCTTTGATGATTTTGTCTTATTTCTTCGTGGTCGTTTTGTCTCATCATCGCGGTTTTGTTTCTCATCCTGGGCGACGGGGCAGATAAAATGAGGGCAGCCCTAACAACTTTGGCCCCTGGGCCCTTTCAGTTCTCCCACCCAGGCTTAGAACGGTGGCTGTCAGAGTAAACTGCACTTTCAATAAAGTTTTGATGATTTTTGCGAATGCGTCAGATAAGAACAAGTTTGTTGCTCAGCAGATTTAATGTAATGTAACCCCCACAAAATAAGTTAAGAGGGGTGCAAGTCAGCCCCAGCTTCACTTTAGGCCCACAGAGACCTGCCTGCATTCTCTCTTCATCTGCACTGGACCAGGTCACAAACCCAAAGACTGTGTGAGCAGCAGATATTGTTCTGTTTTAGCTTTAGCTTTGTCTATATGAGCAGAACAGTCATCACACTTCTCATCAAGGCTACGATCCACATGTAACCTAATAACACAGGCTCTGCATTAAAAACCATATGAAGACACTGGATCAGCTCTCTGTCAGGATATAGACACTGAGTTTAGAGCAACCTCGTCTCTCTGCAGCAGCTTCCAGCGAAAGGCAGTGGGAACCAATTAGCTGAAGCCTGTTCTGCCCGAATATCCACATTCTTCTGGTGACTATTTTGGCTCAGACGAAAAATAAAAAAATCACTGTCACGTCAAGCACATTCAAATTTAAAGGCTGTGCCTCTCACCACTATCATAAAATAACTGGCCTCTCAAATACACAAGATGGAAAAGTGTTCCCTGTAAAAATTCCAAAACTGATGAGATCCATCATGTGCTTGCAATGAAATGAGCCACTTAATTGTGTCCCTGGAATGTGTTAAAATGAGCAAAGACGTAGACTGCAGACAATACACGGAACTCATGGGAATAAAAAGGAATAAAGAATGACAGAGCATCTGAATTACTCATGGAGACAACCTCCTGTATAGAGGCAAGATAAACTATTTCAAATCTCTCGTGCTTCATTTTCTTTCTCCTTGCACGGGTTTTGTCTTCTTGTGTTGGCTCTGCATTGTTTTGCATCCCGTTCTGGTTCTTCTCTTCCCGTTTGTGTTCATTTCTTGTATCTTTTACTCAGTTGTGTCTTTGTGATCCGTTTGTGTCTCTGTCATTTCGTCTTTGTAGGCATCTAGCATCCATTTGTGTTGTTTTTGTATCTTGACTATGTTAGTTTGCATGTCTCTGCAGTCGTGAGTCTATTTCTTGCTGTAAATGGTCCCTTTGTTGCAGTTTCTCCCTTTGTAATTGTTTCGAGTCATTTTGCATCTCTTTTTCATCATTTTGTGTCTCTTCGTGGTCATTTGACTTTACAACAAGAGACATTTACAGTCACTTCACACCGACACTCTGTCCCGGAAGCCTGTTGATCCGTTGGGCCTCTGGGTTTGTGCCAGTAAATCATCCATGGGTGGAACCAAACTATTTTTATGAGGCCTGATCAGGCTGAGAACATTATAAACATTTGTGGCACCATAAAAATCTGTTTCTTGTTCAAATACGAGTCATAGCGCTTCAGACTGAAATGAAACTTTTTCTGAATATAGCTAGATTTCGTTTGCAGCCGTAATCCCAGTGTCCACTAAACAAGCAGCCAACTACAAAGTGTACATTTACAAATCCTGTTTTTCCTTTTTAATCAACCCTCTAAGATAAAAAACAAACTGTACGTAGTAAAGCTTCTAAGAGTCCAAGCAACAGTAATAAAAGAGCAAACTTCAGGGTCCACGTGTTCCTCTACATCTAAAAGTAGACATACACTTTCATATTTGCAACAAAAAAAGTTTACGTGAAAAATCCAGTTAAAAGTAGAAAAACCATTTAAACATTTCAGAACATACATTCAGGACCAATCGCATACATCTTTTCTCCACTTACTCTTGGGATTGTGGCTTTTTAATAATTAAAGCCATCTGCAGTTTTACCAGCACCAGTGCCAAAAATCTTAGAAATTACAATTTAATCCGTCAGTGGTTTCACTGGTCTCGAGTGACCCACAACCAATGCTAACGATGTCTAACTAATTTATTTAATTCAATTAAGCCTCTGAGCTCCTTGGTGTTTCTCGAACTATTTGTCTTTAACAGTTTTCTGGTCTTCAAATGTCTGAAATGCTAAAATACATTGTTTTCATTAATGTTTTTTTAAATCAAGAGATAAAAAGTTATGTAGAAATGTTTGAGGCAAGTGATGAATACATTTTGCAAAAAACAATTTGTTTTGTTAACCCGTAAAGACCAGGTGCAGCCTTTGTGTATAAATGACTAAGTGAGGAGAGTGACACCGATGAAGAGTGTAGCAGTTACTCTGAAGATGAGAACAGACAACAGAATATTAGAAGTTTTCATTTCAGAACTAAAGTATGATGTGACTGCTAAACATCTCCCAGAGGCTGGTTAGTGGATGGTAGACATGCTTGGGAATAAGGAGGAGGAGGAGTTTGGCAAGTTTGTCAGATTCCAAGATGAACTAAAAACTGGGAATTATCACGCACGGTGTAAGAGAGGTGAAGACTGACCGGACTTTATGCTATTAAAAGGTGGAAGAAATTCAAATAGTCAAAGATAGTATAGTTTTTCAGACAGCTGTCCCCAAAGCCATGACGATGGACAAATTTACAATGATCTAGGAGGCTAATAATTATAATAATAATGGTGAAAAATAAAAAACTATTCTTAAAGTGCCACAAATGCATTAAGTTTTTTTTTTTGTTTGTTTTGTTTTTTTGTTTAAAGAAATTATATCCATTTGGGCAAAGACATCATTTCTAGGTAAAGCCAAATGTTTAAGTTTTCAATTGGTTTATATCTCATATTTCTATCTGCTAAATTGAAATGAAATTAAGGTTTTGGAAATGCTGCAAGTCTTTCACATTTTAGCGCAACCCCTCAGGTTTTCGGAGGCTGTTTTGTATCAAGCGTTTAGGTGTTAAGATTCGGCGCTAATCCATTAAGACCTGATTAGTTTACTTGTTTATCTGTTTCACACACTGCTCATTTTGTCCCTGTAATGTGTTAAAATGAGCAAGAATGTAGACAGTAGACATTACACTAAACTCATGGGAGGAATGTATGAAATAAGGGAACACAGAGCACCTCAAATAATCCTGCACAGAAGAGCTTTTCTTTCTCCTTGCACTGGTTTTGTCTTTTTTGTTGCCTCTGCATTGTTTTGCATCCTTTTCTGGTTGTTCCGTTCCTGTTCATTTCTCATATCTAGTCAGTTCTAAGACACTGAACCCCCAACAGCCATTCCCCTTCCCAGCTGTGCAGTCGTGGTCCAAGCCCGCTAGAAGTTGGGGAGGGTTGCGTCACAAAGGGCATCAGGCGTAAAAACTGTGCCAAACCAACATGCGGACAATGATCCACTGTGGCGACACTGAACTAATGGCATAAGCTGAGGGGACACAAAAAAAAAAAAAAAAAAAAAACCCAAAAAACAAACCAAAGAAAAAGTCAGATCTGAGTATTTGTGCTCTGTTTGTGTCTCTGCATAGAAAGGCAGTGTGTGGCATTTCTTTACTCTGAAAGTGTGAAAGTGAAACTAATAGGAGTCGTGTTGTAGGTCATTCTGGGACTCATCAATAATTAAAATGACAGACTCCACCATGCTTCATCCAGGTTCATTGGGCCAATTTTGTCTTTTTGTTCAAATAAATAATTGAAGACCTACAGTTTAATTAGTTACTAATTAACAGCATAATTAATTATAACTAACCATCTCTGGAATAAACCGCACAATCATTTTATAAACCATTCAGCTCATGAAACGACAGCATACAGCTCTGGTGTTTCATTAAATGCTTCCTCTTCTAACCTCAGTGAGGGAAATATCAAATATTTAATATTTCTCAATAATAAATTGTTTCTAAAAATAAAGTTCTCATTTTCATATGTTGCTACCGTTTCAGTACCAATGTCACAGAGTCAAAATCCCAAATGAACTGGCTGTAACTTTGTCATAAAGTAAACATGTCACCATCCTGTCCCCGGAACCTTTCTCCCACTGTTGACCTTTACTTGCAGCGTCAGCTGATGCACTGCAGTCTTTTTTAGGCTTTTAGGCTTCACTCGATGAACATTATGTTAATCCTGAAGGTGAAATGAACGTTGCAGTGTCAAATTACTGGTGAGCTGCAGTTGAATTGCAGTGCACTTCACTCAGTCGCACTCTCAGTTGCCTCCATGTTTCCTTTGGAGGTTTCAGACTTTAAATCACCAAGAAACACGTTTGATTTTATCTCCTAAAATCGACTTAATTGTGTTTACTCCCTGTCCCCTGGCATTGTTTGTATTACCTTCAGAGTGCTGCAGTGGCCCAGATAGATACACATCACAGAATACAGATCCAAGTTTGATAGGAATCACTGCCAGGAAGATGTTTTGGTGGATATTCATACTTCCTGCACAGTTTATATGGTAATAACAGTGATTTTTGATTATATGACTAATTTTTACAGAATCTCTAAGTCAAAACAGCTGTTCAACTTGATTCAGAACTAAGGTGTGCCGAAAACCTTATAAATTTATGAAGTATATTGCACTTAATTTATAATTGAGCCCTAAGATTCTAGATTTGAATCGTCCAAGTGAAATCACATAAAGTCACATTGCTCCTGTTTTGTTTGTGAGCAGAGGTGGATCACCTGGACCAGAGCTTCTGTGTGAAGTCACTGTTGGTGTTTCTCGTTTGGAAGTCAGAGAACTCAGGTAAAAGATGCAAAATGAACACTAACGGATAGAAAACAAATAGTACAGAGACAAACAATGACCAAAAAGAGACAGAAACAACCACAAAGTCCCACAAAATCACCATGACACACTAGGAAACAACCCAAAAATAATTAAAATGAGACATAAAGAAGGATAAGAAGAGAAAACAAAAGAGAATAAGAATGTCCAACAATAAGGACAAAACAGCTACGAAAAAGAGACATTAAGGATCCAAATTATGAACCCCAACACACACAAAAGCTCCACGGCTACCAAAATAGATGCAAAATGATTACGAAGAGGTGCAAAACTCTCCCAAAACAGCAATAAACAGCCACAAGGAAAACTATTCAAAAAGACACAAAGAAACACCAAAAAAGAACACAAATACACACAACGTCAACACAATCTATGAGGCAGCCTCATTTGTGGTGGGAGAGAAACCTTTGCCTAAAACGACTACTCAGTAAATCCATTTGTAAATTAACAAAAATTGACGTGCATGAATTCAGAAAACAGATTAGCGTCTCTGTAAAACACCAACAAATCAGTAGTTTAAAAACTAGGAAGTCAAACATTTGGAAGTAAGAATGGAGAAAGTGCTGTGATCTCAGAGGAGCAGTTAAACCAGTATGAAGTGCTTCACAGATACAAAGTCACGCAACAGACGTGCATCCAAGCTGCTGTTGGGATGACAAAACATGCAATAAAGTGTAATAAAACATTTGCCGAGGCAGTGCAGCTGAAATTTCTGGTCAGGTCACATCAGGCAATGTGGTCGTCGTGGAGCTATTTCAGGACACAGTCACAAGGACAAAGTCCACACAACATCCCTTCTATTAATAAAGTAAACTATTAAAAAAGGTCACAATTATCAAATACACAGAACAAGCTGTCTCGTCTTTAGTTGGAAGCTGTCCACTGCTTTTCTTTGACAGTATACAGACTATACCGACTTTCGACTTACTGTCTGCTAAAACCAGCTCTTTAAAATGCTCATATTATTTTATGCCGTAATTATAAAAAGGCATTTTTCACTGCTAAGTGACATAAACAATTAACTAAATAACCGGCAGATTAATCATCTTTGGAGGTCTATCACAAATGCTCACTTAGCCTAAAAGCCTCTGGGTAGCAGGACTGGTGCACAAGCTTGACTGACAGCTGAGCCCAGGGGGCACTGGGACACAATCAGTGTTTTCGTGTCCTTAAGTAACCTGGTTAGAAGCACCTTTCTCCAGTACCTGATTTCTTAACTGCCAGATATCAATGACAAACCTGGTTACTACTAGCAAGGAAACCTGATTCTCCCACTATTCTGCTTTGTGTACTTGTAGCAGGACAGGACACGCACGACAAAAGTCTGCAGACATGGACCTTTAGGGAGCGAAACGGATGAAACGAGAGATCAGTGCTTGGAGCAACACCTCATATTTAAAATAAGTCTAGAGTCTGAAACTGGATTGAAAATTCAGACACTGTTAAAAACAAGTCTGGAAGCAGAGTCTTCTGTCACATACCGTTAAAATCTGAGTCCAGGGTAGAGGAGAAACCAAATCATTGCATAATCAGCTGCTTGTATACATGGAAGTACAGCCAGCGGGTTACTAAAGTGCGTGAAAACAAACAATGAGGAAAAATGCAACTTGACAGCTGTTAGCAGTGGTGGTGAAGACCAAGGAACATAGACAACCTAAACATTTCTTCAGATTTCCAAGCTGCTCGATGTGCAACAGCTGACTGGCTACAGTATCTGTTAGCAACCTACAAGACCACGGCCAGTATTTACGAAATAGAATAGCAGTGTCCATTAAATTTGGATTTTCAAGAATGAGGGAGATGTACAGAGCCCAAGCAACTACAAAGTCAAAAAGCTGATCAGACACACCATGAAGCTGTGGAAAGAGAAGTGGAAGCTGGGTTGAGAGGAGAGGTGATTATCAGTGAGCAGCAATTATAGTTTCAGGCCAAGAAAGAACAGCACAGATGCTGCGTTTGCTTTGAGAGCGTAGATGGAAAAGTACAAAGAAGGCCAGAAGGAGCTGCACTGCCTGTTTGTGGCTTCAGAGAGAGGCGTCGTGGTACTGTATGAGGAAGTCGGGAGTGGCAGAGAAATATGTGAGGGCGGTGCAGGACATGTGTGAGAACGGTGTGACAGCGGTGAGCTGTGAGGTAGGAATGACAGACTGGTTTCATGTGGAGATGGCTTTGCACGAAGAATCGGCTCTCAGCCTCTTCCTGTCTGCAGTGGTGATGGACAGGTTAACGGATAAGGTCGGACAGGAGTCTCCATAGACTATGATGATGAGAGGTAGAGGTCTTCACTGGAGAGAAGGAGGTTGAAAGTCGGCAGGAGCAAGATAGAGTACAGGGGCATAAATGACAGAGAGGGTGGCAGAATGAAAACAATCTCAATTTAACCGAACGCAAATTTTAAATGCCAAAAGCTGCAATTGGTGGGACAGAAAAAGATGGAAACTGATAACGTGCTGTGTTAACCCCAAGAGAGAGGAGTCAGCCAACAGGAGAAGCAGTGGCCAGTTAGGTTTAATGTAAACCTGAGTTTACCAAGACATTCTCTACCAAAATCAGCGTCATTTAAACAATACAGCTCAAAAGGTCATTATTGTCTCTTGAATTCCCACTTTACTCATGTAAATTCATGACTACCCAGAACTTTCTGTGGGCTGGAAGTTTGTTACAGTTTCATTCAGAAATCTATTTCAGACCTGTGAAAAACCTACCACAACTCTATACGCAGAGATACATTTTCCAAACTGAAGACATCTGACGTGAAAGGGATCTGAGGACAGGCAGAGGCTGACAGGAATGAAGAGACCCGAAGATAATTATACCAGCTGCAAGAGCCAAACAGACCCAAACACGGAGGGAACAGCAAAATACAAAGCAGCACAATGTTCACCAATGAGCAGATGTGGCTAAAAGAGCACAGTTCTCCAGTGTGCTGTGAAAAACGATTTTTCCTCCTGTAAAGATGAGGACACACGTGCCACTATTACGAGTGAAGTCTCAATGATGACGACCTCCGTGGATTAAATAACGTGTAGAAACATCAAGGACAGGACTTCCATGAGGTTTGACCTAAGACTCAGTGCAGCCTGTACACAGGCATCAGTATTTTCACAATGTTAAAAGGACTTTCTAGTTCAGTAGTCCTGAACCTGACGAGAATAATCTGCTGAATGTGCAGCTCTGCTCAGCTTTATGAAATTTTATATTAGTTTTCAGCTCATTTGTGTGCAGACCACAACTACAGCTTTGCTTTCAGCAGCAGCTGCTTTCAGAGGAGGAGCTCTACAAAGCCACTGTGGCCGACCTGCTCAGCAGCAAACCGACAGAGACATGAGCTGGTCAACGTAGAGGAGAATTTAGCAGCTACAGAGCCAGAGAATGAGAAACACAGTTAAACGGGAGGGAACATTGAAATTAGATTCAGCATGTCAACACAAACACCTTTCCAAATTTACAGGAACGTTTCTCTGTCTGTTAAGCAAATATGTGCTTTAATTACTTAAGTGCAGTGTTCAAACTTGACCTGACACTATTTTTGCAGCACATTACTGTACTTCAGTGAGTTTATGATGGATTTTAGGATTTTACTGGTTAACTTTAGCAGAGTGTTACTTGGCAGTCACACACACACACACACACACACACACACTGGTGTCAGGGATTAGTACAAAGCTCCTTTTGGTAAAGTAACTCACTAAGACCACTCTCAAATAAAACATACTACTAAAAATGTGCTAGAAACTTCCCTGATGACTGTAATGATCACCGCACATGTAACAGTCCCCCACTCAGGTTTGTTTCTTTGTGATTATGAAGGGGTCAGAAATTTGGGTTCAAACGTTCAAATCCAAACTGACAAAACATCATATTGATCAAAGAAACAATATTTATGCACAAAATTAATTTTGTGAATGAGTTTTAAATGTTTTCTTTTTTACTACTGTTTGCTTTTTCGTTCTTATATATTAAGTGCAGCATTTGCTCTGTTCACAATTAAACACTGGCACTATGGGAAAAATCACAGGATTCATCCTCTGGGGAAGATGAATGTTTACAGCAGGTTAACCTCATAGTGACACTATGGGAAAAATCACAGAATCACATGAAAATTTGCACCAAGTTCCAGAACTTCCTGCTTATAAATCTTCTCTTAAAATCCTGGCGTTTTAACTCCATTTGAGATATTGGCTTTTACTGTTTGATTTTTTTTGTGTGTGTGTTTATTTGTTGTTAACTTGGTATTATATTTATTTTTATGTTTGTGGCTTTAAATGTCTTATATTTATAATTCTTTGTGTGTTTTACTTGTAGTTACGTTTGTGTACGGCACTTTGGCCAACTGTGTTGTTTTCTTAAAAGGTGCTTTATAAATATATATATATATATATATATATATATATATATTATAGAAATCCATTGTGGATCAAACAGATACGGTCGTCCCCAGAGTCATTCCACTAACGTGCTAAAAAAAAAAAATGTAAATTATTAATTTCTCCTTTTTGGGGACTGATTTTATCTCAGAATAGAGCAGGGGATGCAATTTAGGGAGCAGATCTGTTTCCTGCAGCTATTCAATTTCAGTTGAGCTTTTAAGAGTCTGACCTTCAAAGAAACTGAGGAGCAGAGTCACTTGGCTGCAGAGCGGAAACCTGAACCACTTTCTTACCTTCACAAAAAAACAAAAACAGCCTAAAAATCGGATTTCTAAAATATTTACAGCTACCCGCACATTAAGCAGATGATATTATGGGATTGTATGACTCAGATCATCTTTAAGAAAGTGGATTTTAGTGGGAGTGGTTACCAAAATGAAGTACAAACACTATTAATATAACGCATCTCCTGCTCCTAACATGTGGCTGCTGAGAAATAACTGTCTACATCATGTTAACAAGCTTAAGCAGCAGCTTTAAGCTTTGCTTTGTGATATTATCCATCTTTCTTTCCTTCACAGCGGTTGCACTGCTCGTCTTTCCTTCAGTACATAACACTCCTCTCTTCTGGGAATTCATCCTGTATTATCTGCAGCAGTCCTACTTTTGTGTAAACATGTTTTTACACTTTTGTCTGTCTCTCGCTAATTTGTATGCTCATGCTAATTTCTGTATACACAATTACGTAAACAGGATTTGCTCGAGGGGAAAGATGCGGAGAGGGAGCGAAATCAACTCAAATCTTGTTGTCAATCTACTGTTTCTGGTTTTCTTTGGCAGCATCTGACAGTGTGGACTCACTGGTGGTGTTGTATCTGACACCGTAGAACATCTCCGGGCAGGGTCGTGACACCATCTGGCCTGCGCTGCTCCTGGGCCAGCAGGTGCCAATGCCATCGATGGAAGTCTCGCAAAAAAGTCCTGAGCCTGAAGAAAGGGGACAGACATGTCTGACATACATTCTTGGCATGAGTCAGGACTACATATAGCCACAGTGAAATTCTGACAATGCTGCACTGAGCTTAGCACTAAATTATGGAGCTGAATCAACTGTTTGTGTGCACAGGTTTTAATGATTACTCCTAAGCTTTCGTTGGCTGTTCTGCGCCTGAGCATCATCTCCTGTGGCATAATTCCAAGTCTATTTCCAGCATTGTTCTTGTCTTTGATGTTAGTCCCTATAATCCAAGTTCAGATCAAATTCGTGTCCCTCGTGGGGTATCCCACAACAGCTCTGCACGCTGTAACTCCAGAAAACATCCAATTTTAATATTTCATTGTTTTAAGAGAAGAATAATGTGTCCAACTCACCGCCCCATTGTGCGGTGGCATTGCCCAGGGTCTGGTTCCAGGAAGAAGCCAGAGTCTGTACTGCAATTCAAAGAGAAAAGTTTCATCGATAAGTTCAACGTCTGTTTGCAGAGTTTAGAGGAGACTACAGCAAAATCTCACTGGATACATCTTAAAAGCGACAAAGGACGAGCAATGCAGGGCAACAGTAAACACTGGTGACAGACCTTTCCCCAAGCAATAGGAGCAAGATGGCAGCAAATATGAATCCAGACGTGCCCTGAGGGTCAGCCTATTATTTCTGTAATAACTCAAGATGATATAAATTAAAAGATACGGAAATAAGCATGTCCTGTGGGGCAAAGTTGAAACTCCCTTCTAATGCTTTCAGCTGGCTTTTAACCCATGTTTTTGGGCTGAGAAAATGAATTAATCACAGTAAAATATGAAACGAGCACTGGTACATTTTAGAGACTGTTAAAAAAAAAAATTTCTACAATACATTTCTTCAGCCATCAATTTAACAAATATGCATCATTGGACTAGCTGTAAGCTAATGTAGCTGTAAGCTAATGTAGCACTCAGAACAGCAACGTCACTTACACAGTATAAGAGATGTTACAAATCCCAGTGACACTCAATTCAGTGGTTTATTCTTCTCCACTGTGTGGATTTGCTGCTTTTTCATAGTTGTGTGTAACTGTAAACTCTGGACAAATCAGGACCATTAACACTGTGGACAACTGCAACCGGCCAGGAGACTACATGCAAAAGTGATTAGTCAAATAAATTCCGGACACTTTTCAGTCAGCGTTTAAAAGGTAGTGAAGCAAAGCCCAGGCCTTGTCATAGCAGAGCAATGTGGCAGTTAAAGAGAAAAGAAAGCTTTGTTATTGCTCGGGGCATCTTTATGAGAATTACCAGAGGCAAACAACAAGAATAGTTTATCAGTGCGTGTGTGTGTGTGTGTGTGTGTGTGTGTGTGTGTGTGTGTGTGTCCTGGGTGTGTGCTGTGGTTAAAACTGTTTTATCCCAACATCTACTGTACGTGTGAGTGAGTCTACACAGAAATGTAATACTATGTAAAGATAGTTTGCCAATATCCACAGGGGGAAAGTTGTGATTGAAGACGAGGGATTAGACGAAATAGGAATGATTTTTTTTTTTTTTTTTTAAATCACGTGTAGCAAAACACTCAGGCTGGATGGTGCTGGAAAACAAGGGCCTTTGTAAAAGCTTGTGCAGTTGTAATAAAAGTTTGTTCACAACTTACATGAGAAATTCCCTGACAGCATGAGCAGAGCCTCACATGTCAAATCTGCCACGGAGGCTGACGGCAGGAGGCTCAGGACGACACACACCTGTAAACAGAGGTCAGGCTTCATCAGTGAATCAGAAGTTATCACAGCATCAAGACAAACAACAGTCTCTCTGTTGTGGTGTTTTTAATGTTTTTGCCTTTAGTTCATTTAATTCCCTCATGACCAGTAGCTGAATCAAACTGAGTTTGGCCCCGGAGGAGATTTATTTAACAGCGGCTCTAACAAATATGAAGCACATCATTCACCACTTAAACGCTCCTTTATGCCAATAGACAAGACGTCCATAATATATAATGGCAAAGAAATTACTTGTCTCCTTCTTAGTGCGTTGTAATGTTATATTAAATATTTACGTATGTGCGTCGGGTGTGTGGTTGCAGATCGCAAACTTTGCATGTGTGCAGAGGGGTCTCTGTAAATAAATCTAAAACTATAAAAAGGCAGCTCAGAAGTCGTCATGCACCTGTATCTGCTGGAAGCCTTTTAAACACGAGCACCCGTGTTATGATAGCATCTGCTCCGTTTACAGTACACACCTGAATGAAAAAGGTGGGAACGGGATAACTACCTGTATTTAGAGTGTTGTTAAATGACAGGAAGGAAATTAAGGGTTGGAATTATTGTTTTTTAACACTCACACACACACTTTAGCTTTAGCACACACACTCCTGTTTGGATGAGAATTACCGTCCTCCTCCTCTTCAACTCAGTCTCTTCAGGACAGAAGTCAGACCTGCCAAACAACACGGCATCAACTTCAGCCCTCTAAAAACTCTGCCAGAAATCTGGGGGTCAACACTGACAAATAATTAGGCTTTACTAATCACATCTCATCCATCTCTCTGGCAGCAGATGTGCCCTCTCCAGCATCAGAAAGATCAGACGCTGCCTTTCTAAATATGCTGAGCAACTCCTCAGCAGACACTGGTCATATCTCAGTGCTCTGCTGCTACCAGCAGCACAATTAAACCCTAAAAAGATAAACCAAAATGCAGCACTTCTCATTTTTGATAAGTCAAAAAGGACACATCATACCACTGTCCATACGCCTACAACTCAACAGCACCTTCCTACAATCTCTCCGGCTGCACTCTGACAAAAAAACCATCCCAAGCAAAGTTTTTTTGGGGGGAAAGCGATTTTACAGCAGCGCGACTCCAAATATTAACAAAACGGCCGACGGTGAAACACTTGCACATTTTCCTACGTACTTAAAGTATTTTTTAAAGTAAAAGTGTCTTCTCAGTCTTTCACTTGCATCTCACAAAACAGCAAGACTTTTCCCAGCTGTGATTTTAGGCCAAACCCCGACATTTTTCCTTAACCTGACCTGACGGAGGACTTGGACTTGGGAACCCACCCAAACTAAGACAGTTGGCAACACACACAAACAAAACAGGTGAATGTGTATGACGTGCTTCATGTTGCATAGCGAAAAACAGATGCACTGCCTGCGCACAGGCAGCAGCTGTCAGTACGAGTATGAGGAGAAATGAGACACAGAAAACTGCAAAATGTCATCGGTTTCCTTGTTTTGTTCAGACTAAACCGGCCTCTCTAACTGAACCCTAACTGGGTTACAGCTCGGTGGAGCTGCCCTTGAACACGACTGGGTGGCTACTATTGCGCATTAATCCAATGTTTCATTTCAAAATAAATAAAACATTTTTATGAATAATGGAGCGTCTGAAACAGTAAACACATTTGTCAAAAACAAAACTGTAAATTCAGTACAATCCCTCATATGTGTGTCTGTGCCTGAAATACCTTTCAGAGTATATAGTCACTTCATATAAAATGCTAGAGTGCCCCAGATTTCAAAGCTGGGTTCCTTATGGTTTACTGCGTCTGTTTTACACTCAGTGACTGTCGGGCAGGTATCATGGTGCAGTAACCTACTGTACCAGCTGTCCACCTCCTCCCAACTGATTTCAGCTCAACTGACAGCCACAGTCTAAATGGGATAAAACAAGCCAGTAATACAGCTAACGTGAATTTCTTCAGTACTAAAACATAATTTTCTCAATAAAAAGTAAATGGACACAATTATGAACACAAGTGAAAAAATGGACAGGATTAATTGCATTGATTGGAGCAGCATTTTTGTTGCAGTTGCTTGAAGTGAACAAGTGGAGCTGCAAAAACCTCAGTTATGTAACAGTGTTTCCGTCTGTAATTAGGTCCCACATACCTAATTATTGCAGTGCAATGGACATATTTAACCACGTTTTAATTCTCTGCTCGACCGATTCTGGACATTTTGGGGCCTGATGCTTTATCATTCTAAATTCAGTTTTATTCGACTCCTGGTCTGTCTCCTCAATATCATCCGTCCAATTAGCATCTGGGCATGGACACCAGTTCCACACGCCCTGCTTATTAATTTCCCTGTGTGACTGTAGCATTGAAGTGTTCAGCTCTTTACAAGTGTGTTCGCCTGCTAAATGTCACTGGCACGGACACAGAATGACCCGCTCTGCTCGCGCTGTCACTGAGACAAGACTGAACAAGACAGGCTGCAGGTTTTAGACAATTCTTATAACAAGTCCATTTGCAGTGAAAGCATGAGGACATTTTCAGACTGATTTCTTCACCATTAATAAAGTACTAAAAAAAACAACATTAAGGACTCTGAACTAATATGACCTGAATGTTGGGACACTGTGCAAATCATTTAAAACCTATTTCTCATTAAATAAAAGTACAAAGATATATCAAATTTAATGCTTTTATATATAACTTACTTACTTATTTTTAAATTTAAGTGTGCCTCAAAATGTTGGGACAGGGACACGTTCACTGGTGTGTTGCCTCACCTCTTCATTAAACAGCCCACTAAAGTGTTCAATTCACTTTTATGTAAATGGAGTTTGTACAATTCTAAAGTACTTCTGATATTTCTCTGTATGATGGTAATGCTGTAGGTTTACGGCATTACCATTAAAATTACAAAGTACAATCAGTAAGTAAAACACTGCATTATTATATTATGTGTTACCACCTTGACAGCTGTTATATTCATGTAATTTGGCCAGAATACATTATTATTGATACTCCTCCTATGACTGTTAAATAACACTCAAGAAACACACAAGTACCTTAAAGCTGTACTTGAGTCCAGTACTTGTTAATGTACTTTTTGACCTTCGCAGGCATGTGCTATGTGAGTTGCAGTGAGTGGGGTGGGGTGTCTTAAATCACAACAGTGGGGACGTGAATAGAAAGCAGAGGATTCCTGAATATTATTAGTGCAGCGGCTCCCATCACACAACGGGCAGAATTCACCTCAGGCATCTGTAACATCAGGATTTGTCACTACACAGACCCCAGGCTCTTCTTTTTGTCCAGGACGGACAGAGATGGTTACCAGTTATCTGCTGCCTGCTGCTGTAAAAACCGCTGAAATTGTTTGACTAAGAAACAAACAATTTTAAGTTTCAATTAAGTGCACTTGCTGCATTAACACTCTTTTTCGTCACGAGTGTGAGGCAAATCCGGGTTTTTCAGCATCAGCATTTGACTCTCAGATAGGCTCTAGTGGAGGAGTCCGTGTCACCCGGGATCGTTTTCTCATGCCATCTTAACCCAGAGTCCCGGTTCATGTGACAGTGTTTATGAGCAAACACGCAATTTGCAGCTTCAGCGCTTATTTCAACTAATGTGATGCAGACTCGGGACTCCAGCGGTGCCGTGGGACGTGGGGGAGAAAGAAAAATCCCCCATGTGTCTCTGTTCGCGATTACTGTCCTGCTTCAGACAGATATTAGATGAGGGGTGGTTTTTATGGCTCTTTTTATTTTAAATATGAAATGTAAACAATGCCCCGAACTGACATCTGGATGGGACGATGGGGCCAAATCCCTTCGCGTCAACATTACACCCAGCTGCAGTCAGTGAACATAAGACCCATCATGCTGCTTTTATGAAACCTTTTCTATTACGTGTTTGAACCTGAAGCGCAAAAGGTGCAGAACTTACCTCGAGCAGAAAGAAGCGTTTGCAACGCATTTCCACGCCTTTGTTTTTCACATAATTCCCATGCGTGTGATTAAATGTCTTCTGTGGACTTGACCAAACCTTCCCAGGGCTGGAGCGCACTCCGTCGAGACTATTCCGTGAGTTTAATTGCGCAAATCAAAAGGTAAATTGTTGGTTGGAGCCAAACAAGGCTTGTGAATGTCACCAGGCGAGTAGCCACAGAGACGAGGTATCCAGATAATGTACCGGGTTATGTTCCATTAACATAATGTAATGACGAGCCCGGGAGGAGAAACGCTTCAGCTGCAGGTGATGGACTGTCCTTTCCGCCCGGTTTCTCCTACTCAGCACCATCAGTTTGAGTTACAGGGCTGGAGACCGAAGCCACCTTGGGGAGACGCGCACCATCACACGGACGCTGCCGTACCCTTAAAGTCTGGACCTGGCCCAAAGCTCCTCTTCAGATGCATGATTTACCCCGCTTCTACCAGCTTCTGCCCGCTTGTGCCTCCTGCGCGGAGCCGCTGTGGCGGTGGTTCGTCTCCCTAACGCGCCGCCCACGTTGTGCGACTTTATCGGGAGTAAGTGACGCGGCTGAAGAGTAACTCAGTTCCTCATGGTGGAGTTAATTCTGCAACACGGTTCCAGAAGCTAGTCTTTAATCCCTTTGCAATCTAGACGTCACTGATATGAGAAAGTTAAAGCACGGCCCCGGGCTGAGCGGATTTTGGAAGGGGCGGATCCGTGCGCATCACTGGAGAGAGGAGAAGCGGTTTTTAAGGGTCCAGGAAAGGACACTCTTAACATGTGTCCCCATTTTCAGTTGAATTATTGCCAGAGTTCAGAGTTAACAGATTTAGCTGTGAGCTAATGTGGACAGATGGTTCCACTGTGTCAAAAAAAGTATCTCCGGAGGACTTTCACTTAAAATTCAACTGTTCTCTGGGTCTCAGCTGTTAAGATGAGTAAGAGAATTTAAACATACACAGACCATTTTCAATAATAAAAAAAAGAGCAGAGTATTCTCTGGTTCCAGTTTCTCAAATATGTTTGAGGTCTGGACTGTTAGTGACATATGAAGATGTCTCCTTGGACATTATCTGACATTTTATAGGCTAAACAATAAATCAGCACACCAGTCAATAAGCAGAAAAATCATTAGTTGCTGTCCTAGTTAAGATTTCCATCCTGTCACTGCTCATCTTGGTCTAAAGTTTACACATTATTAGATGTGATATTATGCTAACATGCAGGGATGGAACGGCTGTGAATATCTGTACACCACAGAGGCTTTGAGTGCACAAAGCGCTTTATGCACGGTGCCCTAAAGCTTTCTTTAGAGCCACTGATGTGCAACAAGGCATTATTCAAAACATGCTTTAATCCAAGGTGACAGTGCCCTCCCTTGAGTATGTCATCTCGTGAGGTGTCAGTGGTGGCAAACTGGGCTATAAGATTCTGTTATTAGTATGAACCTGCTCCTCTGAGGACGCAGTGTAGATACATGCATGTAGCTACACGGTGTCTGTGAGGCCAGTTTATAGGTGCTGAAATAAATCAGCTTAAACAATTTGACGAGTGTCATGCTGGATTTAGCAGAACCATTTGCTTTGGTTGATTTTCTGACGGCCACCTGGTCCTATTCAAGAAAATCGAAGGTTATGTAAGGCAGTCATTTTAATTCCTTTGTCTGCAGCTGCACGAGGGTACCATCAAGCAGACAGTGGTCCATCTCCATGCCCCCCTCTTCATCATCCTCGTCTATTCTAGTACACAATTTCTCAATCTAGGCATGAGACATCCCCAGCATTCATCACGTGGTGGGACTGGGGTGCAGTGCATTTATGTGATGAACATGGATTCAGCCCCGGTAGATGTTCAGATAAATGCGCTGTTCTTCCAACAAGTGCATCCGGTGATGAAATGTACAACCTCCAGACAGCCCTCAATCAGTCAAGACTGCAGATAGTTTGGTGGGAAGAAATGAAAATAACAAAGTGAGTTCTGACATTCTTATTCCAAAGAGGTGCACGTTTGTGGAATAGCTCAACACTTTGAGCTATACAGGCTTCATCTGATGCGATAATAAACTTAAATCTGTCCTCAAGCAAAAAAGTGACAAAAAATGTCACCATTCACAATATCTTAATTTCTAGATGAATTTGATGATGAAATAAACTGACATTTTAAACAATAGTTAGTTGCAGCATTTTCAACCTAAACATTTTCAAAGCATTAAAGTTTATTCTTGACGTTGGAAAAAATAATACATGCAGCCATCCAAACTGAAGGTCCAATTACCTGCTTGTTTAGTCAAAGGTACATGTGTGAGAGCTGGATGTTTCATAAAAATAGTTTTACAGATAGACCTGCAGGAAAAGGCTCAGTCCATAGGAGCTCACACAGAATTAGAGCAGCGATGTTTCGAAAATCTAATCCCCTCACACATGAACGACAATCTTGTGCTTCCATCCCAAAAAATACAGAACATTAGAAAAAGGGAGGGCTGGTAAAGCACATGGCAGTGGTAGGAGTTACTTAATATAAACCAGTGTCTGTGAAGCATGAACTGAACAGCTAACGCCAACAATGCAATCAGCAATACGGTGCTTTGCTAAAGCTAAGCTAATGTTCATATCACAGGTTTTAATGCTCAGGTCTGATATCTTTGTTTTGATGGTTTATTTTTGATGTTCCCTGCAGTTTGATGTAACCAGAAGCTTCTCCATGCAGCAAATTTAAAAAGTCTTTTTCTCTCCATCAGCCCCCCCAACTCCTATTTGTAATACTCTAACAGTAAAGAGCCGACTGAATAAATTTGTGATCCTGTGCTGAAAAATTATCAATCAGCAATCGAACATTGAATATTATTTAGATCTAAGATCAAATGGGGGCCCGGTGGCCAAGTGGTAGAGCATTGGGTTGGGATGCAGAAGGCAGCAGAATGTAGAAATAAGTCCTATCCCACCAGGTGTGGCCCTGCCCAGCCACCAAGGGCATCCTTAGTGCCAGTATCGAGGGTTGCGGCAGGAAGGGCCAAGCCAAAACCCGCTGAATAGTCAGATCTAAGATCACACATTGAGGCGACTCAAAAAAAAAAAGCAAAACAATGCAGCAACAGCACTGCTGTGCACTGAAACCCATTATTTCCAATGGGTTGGGGAGCTCATGCATGCACAGCACAGAGCAGTCTAACTTCATTTAAGCAGTTGAACCTCTTAAGCGCATCAGTAATGTATTAAGGGCAGCTTGAAAAACTCTGACTCTTTCTATTATGATCACAATTATCATCAAGCCAACTCAGATGACAACTCCTAAAAGTGAACAAAAGCATGGAAAATTTGAACGTCTTCAACACCTTGATCACTGAGCTAATTCATTTGCTGATGAAGACCACTTCATATGGCTGAAAGCCTCAGTACAAACAAATAAGCTGAACTGGAATTGAGGTTGTTTTAGCAACTGCTGTTTATAATGTCAGCTGCTGTCGAGTCCCAGACGCTCGCAGATTAATGGCAATTTTGAACATATAAATTTTCATGACAACTGACCGAACTCATTTAGCTCAGGAAGACCATGTCATTTAGTTAAAAGCTCGAGAAGTAAGTGGGATTGGAAGTTGAGATTGTTTTGTCAATTTCCTTTAAAGCGGTTTTAAATATATCAATTGTCTGTATGGAAAGTCATTAAATTATAAATTCATTCATCCAATCGCTGGAACAAACTTCAAAAGCTTTCCAAGATAGGAAAGCTTCAATTTACTCAGTGAGATGGTGACCTAGAAATATGCTTCAGCTTCATGTTTAAGCAGTCAGAGTGAGCCTGTGTGTGTGTGTGTGTGTGTGTGTGTGTGTTCATGCTGATTCTTGTTTTGAGTTTTTGTCACATCTGTGCACTGTGTCTTACTGGCACTTTCAGCGCAACACTTCAAGAGATCTCCCAACAATAACAAACACAAAGCGGTTTAAAACACACTCATCTCCGCAGAACAATGTGAAGACACAGTCAGGACGGGTGTGTGAGGAAGAAACAAAGGCAGCATGCAGCAGAGAACAAGAACAGCCGTTCTGCTTATGCACTGAGAGAGAGAGAACAACATACAGAACTAATGATGAACACCTTTATGATGCGTGTGTTTCACTACATCTGCTCTTCTCGCGGTCCAAGTGTGCAGAGATATTTCATGTGGTAAACAATTTCAAGAGTCAGTCCTTGGATTTGTGAAAAAAAAAGGCCATATGAGTTATAGGTGAAGCCTTCGGAAGATGGTGTATTGATTTTATGACAGGGCTGGATATAGTAGCGCCTTCAAAACATGACACAACCCTGTGCATGCTGATAACATTGGCTGACAAAGACAGGCTTTGTGCTTACATGCACTGCTAACCTTTCGAAGACACAAGTAGGTGCATTTAGCAAAGCCCTACTGCTTTTTCACAGCCATAAGTAGCCTTGTTAGCATTTCTCATTAACATGTAAAACAGCCATGACATTTCCGCTCTGCACTGTAAAGGCCAGCGTGGAGAGCTACTGTAGGAAAGCGCAGGGTTACTGATGACGGAACACAAAAAGATCTAGTGGTCTTCAGCGGAGGACATTTAATTTCCGATGTTGTTTAAGGGATTATTTCCTGACAATCATATTTGTGATAAAGACAATCTGCTTGCGTAATTTTAGTGACATCATCATGTTACACTCCTGACATTTATAAGGATTGATGTGGTGGTTGTGTAAGATGATAACAACGCAGATCAGACTGCAATTTGTGCAAGAGAAGAGGTGCCACCGTGTTGTAGCTGTCAGATGTTGCCATGTAGCCGTGAAATTATGCAGCTTTGGAGGCAACTTTATGCATGTGGATAAGATTGTACACAATCAAGTAGCATAGATAAATACAAACACAAATTAAACCGTATAAACAGAAATAAAATGCACATGCAAAAATAAGAATAAGTCAGTGAAAAAATATTCATTCAAAATTAAACTTCACACATAAATAATAAATACAAACACAGACAACCAAATTAAATAAAAATATAACTATTAAAAATTTAACTATATTAAATAAACACACATGCAAAAAATATGAACAAGTATGAAAAAGGTAAAATAAAAAACAAACAAGTATATCCAATAATTTAAATAATTAAATCTACTTCACTAAACCATTAAAGCATAAGACACTGGGCAACTACAAATACAAATTAATAAATAATACACACTCAAAATGTTGTCCGCATAAAGGATATTTATCCCTAATTCATCTGGAAACCTGTTTGTTCTGCTAACAACGCCACAACGTCCACAAAGAGGCACATTGACTTCTTCTTTGCATGTCTGTGGATAAATATATTTATCCATCTATTTACTATGTGTCCACATTTAACATCCCCTCCACCTTTTTTCTTGTTAGAAAACACGAAGACCTAAAATCTCCTCCTCTTCGCTTATTCATTACACCAAAAGCCATTTGTCTCATAGAAAGTATACTGACAATTTAAAAGGGAGCAGCTGTAAAATTGTGAAATTAAGCAGATTTACTCTGTTTATAATCGGAATTTGATCCATTTGGTTCAACTGCTTTTGGCAGTGGCTTCATTTTTATTCAATTCATGTGTGCAGGGAACCAACAGGAGACCAGAGTGCGTGAATACTAGTGTGTGTGGACAGCATGAGTACTAGTGCACAGGCACACTGGGTCCAAAACAGCAGAACCATGCAAAATGTCCAAGTCAATTTTATGGCGAGAATCCAGAAGCATGAAGAAACTTTTCAACATTGAGCAACTTTCACTGAACGGAATTGGGCTCCATCTTGTGATCCAGTATCTGGTTCAAATTGAAACATTTATGATTAAACACATTTTGTACCAAGGCTCAAACTCAATTCATGGGTTCTACACATCATTGTCTGCAAATCATTTTCCACCAATAATCTACAATGTCTTCTGTTAAGACAATCCTTCACATACTTGTGCAACGCCTGAATTAAAACAAACGCACCCTTTGTTAGCATCAACACAGCAATGGCTGCTTTCACAAATCAGAGAGGGAGTTCAGAAGACACATATGTGGACCCTTAAAGTGCTGGTTCACTGTGTCACGCTGTACCTTTATGGAAGTAAATGATGGTCTGTCATTAGCCCATCAAGCCATGCCCCCTGCCCCAGACCACACACCTAAACCACAATAGACCAATGTCAAAATGGAGGACGGGGATCTCACTATTTCTAGTTATTTTTAAACTTTATTACCAGAATGCTACTTTTAGAGCAGGTTACACTTTCCAACTGATCCTAAAGAAGCAAATCAAATTCATTACATAAAGCTCTAGAGTTTAGCTGGACTGAACTGTGTAGCTACTTCTCTAATTATTGGTAGGAAGCCCAAATGCATTTCTCGATGCCAAAAGTGTCAACATTATGATGCTGCTAGAATCACTACAGTCAATAAGATGACAAACAGAAGGTCTGTGCAAAATATGTGTTCCGTCCATAGAGCTGTGCTGCATCACAGAAACCATCCAGGGCCATCCCCCAGTTTGTGGAGTATTGATTATATCTTGTCAGAGGTTCCACTAGAAGACTTTTGTTTAAGTGGTGGTGTTCCCATGAACCTGGCAGAGCTGCAGCAGGTGTGAAGGTCAATAAGAGAGTCATAATTTAATCAAAGACCACAGAGCTAAAAATAAAATCCCCACCAGCAGGCACCACACTGAGCGACTGAAGGAGCTGTGAAAAGGCACTATAGTGTGCACGTATTAATTAGCATGCACGCACACTAGGCTCGTTATGCATACTGTAAATGTCAGTTGAACAGGTTTTTGTCGAACAAACTCATTAGTGGTGAAGAATGTGCCGCAATGCACCTGGAGTCTGAATTCCAGCCAAGACTGACAGCAGGAATCACATGCCACGAATGAAAAGACGGTGCTGAAAAGAAAACACTCTCGATGTCATGTGTGCCAAAGCTAGAAAGTCAGCATATGTCAATTTGAATACTGTGTACCGTTGTGATGCTGGGCGTTTTATTTACACTGGAGCCAGATCAAAGTGATGCCACAGTGTGAATTCAGTCCTACTGTAAATTAACTGCCCTTGAAAAATAAATACTTCAAACTGTAGAGATATTAAGAGTGAATGAAGAAAGAGCAGAGAAATATGAAAGTAGGACCAGCTTTTATTCAAGAACACCATAACCTACTGCTCATGTTTGAGCCAAAATGGTTTTATCTTACAATTTCCTTCAATGTGTCTGTGTTGAATACTTAGTGTAGCAGGAAGTATTATAAAAAAAACTGGGTCTGTTCTGCTCCTAGTTATTCCTAAATATTAAAGGGGCCATATTATCCATAAATTAGGGCTTTTATTTTATTCTGGGACTCTACTGAAATACAGCTGAATGATATTCAAGTGCATTTTATCTCATAATTGCTCTTTATACGACAGCTCTTCTAGTCAAAGTGAGTGAAATGGTTCCCTTAAAATCCTGTGCCTTTAAGGCCCCCTCCCCGAGTCCACTCTGTTCTAATTGGCCAGCTTGTGGAAGTCTTCCTGTTGGTGTAGTTAGTGGTAATGGAAACCCTAAATGGAGGTCCCTTCAAGGACTTGTATGTTGTATGTTACACTATCATCTGGAAGAAAACTGATCTCACCTAAACCAATAGGGAAGGCCGAACCCTGGGCTTGTTACGCGAGACCGTGAGCCAGCGTTAAAAAACTAGTGGCAACAAAGACCAACTGCTGCATCGCCTCACATCCGATTTGCCAGGTTCGACAAGTTGGCTAGTTGTGGTGACACACCACAAAGACAAAAGCCACTAAGCACGTTCTGCATTTTGTACAAACTGTACAAAATGCAGTACAAACTGTAAACATACAGCGTCACCTCATCATTTTCACACCACAGGTGTAGAACTACTGCTAATCAAGGATTAAAACTGCTACAAGTGGGCCTTGGTGTAATACTGAATGTTGCCCCAGATCACAAAATGCACACTACACCCTCTTTAAAAGGTAGATTTGTGTGTAAAGACTAGTAACTACAGAACCACTAGCTAACAATTTATTCAATGGAGTTGAACCATCAAAACTACACTGTTCACTGGCTAAGTCTTAGTAGAAAAATGTAATCTGTAATGTAGTCTTCTCCAAAACAATCATTAACAGTAAGTCCCTCTTTAAAATTTCCATTACTTTTAGTTGACAAATAATTTATGAAACAGAAAATTTTTATATAAGTTATATATTTATAAGTTAGCATTGATTTGAGATATAGATTATATATATATATATATATTATATATATATATATTTTTTTTTTTTTTATATCTATATGAAGCTCAGGAAAACAGGCTGCCACGCAGGCAGAATCACCGGGGTTCTTGCAAAGAATATCTTTAAAAGAGGACATCGGGTCTTGAACCCCGTGTGAGAGCAGCTTCTATGCTCTTATAGTTTGAGCCAACTCAGAGCAGAATGAAAGGAAATAAAAGTGAACAAAAACAGCAACACTTAAATATGATGACAGAAATATGGCAGTGAGCTAAAGACACAAACACATAGTAAAATTAACATTAACCATTACTGGTTGTAAATACTGCATTTAGTAAATACTATTATCTGTAAGAGCTGCTGTGTGTGGCACTAATTCAGTGATGATAAATCTCCTCTAAAATACTTTGCTAACAATGAACTTAACGAGCTGGTTCAACCAGCTCTTGGCCTACATCTGCGTTAATTACATTAACGAAGCCCCATCAGGTCATAAGTTTTTACAGGAACGATTTCAGTGACTGCTCCAACACTTACTAGTCTGAGCCAAGGCTCCATTTGAAAACGGACTTAAAAAGATTAATGGTTGCTTTTCTTGTTTTGACTTAAAATTCAGAATATAAAACAGCACATTTGCTGATAAACTCATCACTGCCTCCATGATTTGTTTTGCAACTAATATGCACTTTAGTACATGTCTCATTGAGAATCACACTCTCTCAATTGTTCACAAAAACTACTTGAAAAAGACACATTTAGCAAGTACATAACATTGGTCTGAAGAAATTTCATCATGTCAATCATTTACTGTAGGGTAGTTAAATAAGGGAGTGGCAGTGGCTCAGTTGGTAGAGTGGCCGGCTACCGAACACAGGTTCGCACCCTGCTCTTCCAGACCACATGCCAAAGTGTCCCGAGACACTGATCCGCAAACCGCCCATCCCCATCCCTAGTGCGCAATGCCAGTCCCAACCTGGTAGAACCAGAGGAGGGCTGCATCAGCATCTGTCCCAAATCAACATGTGGACAAATGATCTGCTGTGGCGACCCTGAATTTATGGGATAAGCCAAAGGATTTAAAAGAAAAAAACTTCAGGCTAGTTAAGGCTGCTGCTGCTGCTTCTTTCTCACCATCCCCATAACAAACCCATGCGGCTGTAACACCACCTTTTGCATTCTTTAGGTGTGCTCAAGAAAATTGTCATTGTTCTTAGTTTCCTGTAATGTCATCATTACTGACTGATACTGACTCATTACTGTGGTTTATTTTCTGTAAATAGTCAGGTAATGCAGGCTGGTACAGAACAACAACATGAACATCAATTTCTTTCTGAAAGAGTGAACAATGAAACAGGAGCAGACAAATCATTGTTTCTGATTAGTTGGTCCTCTTACATGTGATCACTTCACATGATTATTAGAGAGCAACTATTAAAAGGTTACTACACTTCACTGCAAGGAGGCATGTTACGTACTTGCTCAATGTGTCCTCTAGTAGTTAGTTTCTGTGAAGAAATTTTTTTTACTGCTAGGGAAGTTTAGTGTTTCAATCAGCCTTACACTTAACTAGGAATTGATTAATAGAGGATGAACTATATAGAAAAGTAATGGAATATATAATAAGGAGAATTTATTACCAAACTGATGCTTATATGCCTTAACTAATTCATACCCATCGAATTATAGTAGAGTTTTTGTAGAATGATCTGACTTTTAGATGTTTTATTCGGGCAGCTGATAATCCTACAGACTTCACCTAACATTAAGGAATTTCTTTTCACACACACCTTTCATCAAACACTTTAGTTGTTCTCTGAAAAGTACAGCCTCCATGACTATAAAAAGGTCTACCTCATATCACATGACACATTGCATTAATTTCACAATGATGACATGAATTAAGTTAAGTCCAATGTGACAAAGGTCACTGTTAGCAGGAAATGGCTTCCCAAGCTCTACTCTGCCCCTTGCTGGTGTGTTACTCTACATGCAAGCAGACTGTCTATTTCATTCACACCAATGTTGTTCACACTTCTCCAGAAATTCTCTCAGTCTGTAAAATGTGTGTTGACAGCCAAGGAGGCTGCAAAAAGGTAGTTTTTCTCCCCTATAAAATAAATGCATTACCCAACCTAAAAAAAAACTTTTCAAATTAGTAAATGAGCAGCTAAGAAATATTAGTAAGATGAAGATCAAAAGCATTAGTAAACAACAAGTCACCTTTGTATTGAATTAACAAATCCAACTATGCTGATGGAACATTAATGTGTGTATTAGAAATACTGTGATCATTTGGTGAAATTCAACATTTCTTCTTTGTGTAAATCTGTACTGGTAACCAGGTTAAATTTGAACGTGACCTATGCTACCAATACAATAACTAGGTTAACTTTATGACTCAGAGAAAGTATTAGATTTTTAAATAAAGCTGTAGCCAAACTAAAATGGTACTAAATATTTCTAAAAATAAGTCTCTGTTATGTCCTAACTCAACTTGCTACGAAAGGAACATAGGACATTATTTAGTGAGTTTATTATGTATGTTAGTAGGATACAATGTAGTAGATTACAGAATGAATTTAACCTGCCCCCAAGGTGGGAACCTGCCCCCCAGGTGGGAACCTGCCCCCCAGGTGGGAACCTGCCCCCCAGGTGGGAACCTGCCCCCCAGGTGGGAAGGATTCTGTGTTAATGTCATTAACCTTATGGAGTTTACAGCTTGGCCACAAAAATGTTCTCTGACATTTCCTGATGTCTGCAAAGAGAAAACCCTCTGCAATAGTCAACATGTGGGATCAATGAATCGCCGCTTGTCCACCTCGCACTTAATAAAGAAGTTTAATAACTATAATCGGAGCTTTCAATGCCCGGTTCTGCTCCAGAGTGAAGAGAAACCTGTGACAGTTACTCACTCGTTGGAAGTCCTTCCTTCAGGCCCAGTGCTCACTAGGTCCAGTCCAAAGTCCTGGCTCTGCTGTTCCCTGTTGACAGTCTTACTTGTCCCCTGCTGCTCCGTAAATAGGAGACCAGCAATTTAGGACAGAACTTCCCTAGTGGAGCTGAGGTTGGATAGAAATGACGAGCTCACATTAGGCTGACGTCAGCTAGACTTAGCTTCACGGCGATAGCAATGTTGCTAACGTTAGCATTCAATAAAGCACGAAGAACAAATTCCGTCTCTCCATGTTAGCAGTAACGTTATACTCACCCTGTGTTAGTTTCATTCCACTAATGATCGCGGTTTTTGGTCTAAACTTGCTAAACGTATTTTATGTTTCCTGAGAATTTAGCTAACTGCTAAAAACACCTGCTTCCTCATTAAAGGTCGAGCCACTGAGAACGTCCATTGACACGGAGCGAGGTGATTGGACAAACGAGTAAGTCATTCCCCATCATGCCGTCGACTTTTCGAGAAGAAAGAAGCTAAATCCCGTGTGTTTTTAATAAAACGTCCAACTTTAAAACATCTTAACGAGATAAACATAACTCAAAACCGTAAGTATTGTGCACAAGTAGAAATGAAGGTACATATAGTTTTCTAACAACCAGCCTTCGTTTATCCAGTAACAATAGTTAGATAAGTATTTTGAAGTGTTTCCATCATCACTAGTAAATTCTGCACCAGTTGTAACACTAATGTTATGAGCACTGCCTAGTGGGGCAGGGGACACTCAGTGGGACTTAGAAGAGACACATTAGTTTTACTAGAGGATTTTTTTCACGTATGCAAAAATAAATGTAAGAACCCCCCAAATACTTTATCCACATTTTTCTGTTATGACGCCTAATGTCAACTCACGTTTAAGCACAATAATCCAGCTGATGTCAATTTAGGTTGTTTCTTAGAGACATCAGGAGATTTTTACTGCTTTCAGCTGTGATACATGTCACGGTTTTAATTTCCAGTCAAACTGAATATCATTTTTTGCAACTTTACTCTTTCTATTAGCTCTAATTCTAATTCTAAGTCAAGGTCACAAACTATGCATTTCTCTGCAGTAGTCTTTATCTCTATTTAACCACATGGCTGCTTATTTTCCCAACGTGTTCCTCGTTGTCTCATGTGTGTCCTCACACCGACCGTGTCCATGATTTCTCATGATCTTCTCACAGATGATCCCATACACTTGGACTCGTGGCCAAACTATGATTCATGTGCTGAAGACAGTAAAACATTTGGCCCCGGATCGGGCTTCATTCTCCAGACTTGTGATTCGGTCTGAAAGGAGGCAGTTGTGTGCGCTGAACTTACCCGAACCCCTGACCCTGCAGATGACTGCAATAAAAGCTCCTCGGTCTTAAATGTGAGTTAGTGTGATGACTGTTTGTCTGAGGACACTATTGACAAAATCCTCAAACAAAGTAGTGTCCACTGGTTACTGATAAATTTAGCCACATATATTTTATTCATTGTTGCAAAAACCTACTGATGCACTTTCTGCAGAGCAGAAATATGGACATTTAAATGTGCTATAATCTAACCAGTATATCATAAATACACATAAATACTTTTAGTGTTTTTTATATTATTTGATGTCTTTTGGCTAAAGTCAAATCATAAATCATTTTTAAACACAATACAGCAGTAAACTATCAGTACCGTGGACCAGTGCTGTAAAGTAACTAAGTCCATTTACTTAAGTACTCGACTTAAATGCAATTTTGAGGTATTTTTACTTTAATTGAGTATTTCCATTTTCTGCTACTTCATATTTTAATTTCACTACATTTCAGGGGCAAATATTGTGCTTTTACTTCACTACGTTTATGTGGTAACTACCTTTTGGTTTTAAAATACAAACTACAATATAATCAGAAGACATGCAAAGTATGTAAAGATTCAAAAGGGTAAGGCATGTAGGATCATAAATCATAAAGACGTTAAAACTAGCGCCATCATTACCAGTAAGGTGAACACATTAATGCATCAGTATTTTTTTTTTTTTATTCAAACTTGTAAAAGATGATTTCTTGGGTATTGATGCTTCTAATTAAGTTAGTACTTGTTCTTACACTGCTGTGAAACCTACGGATGCTGAACTAGCCAAAGACCGTTTCCAAAAACTCACACAGATGTTTTAGTTTGCGAAGAAACAAAAACTTCAGGGTAATTACACTTGACATCCCACTGAATCACTGGAGTTTTGGTACTAGGCAACTGGGCGAATTGAGTGAGGAGTGTGCATTGTACCAACACAAACATGGACGGTGAGCAGCATCTTGCACTGTTTATATGCTGTGCTGTTTGCTGTGAAAAAGAAAAAGGTTTAGGCGCCGTGTATTTTTCTTCTTCTTGTGTTTATTCATGTCATATATGGTGAAGGAGGCTAACTCAAAGCCTAAACTGGTAACAAAGAGTGAAAGGATACATCATCACACAATCCTCCTCATGACACATGTTATATTCATGCACTTTCAGGGGCCATCAGCCAGAAGAGAAAACATATTTTACATTTATGGCTCCTGAACCACGTTCTTAGCAGTGAAAGTTCTTTGGAAACAGGGAAGTAAAGGCCCTGCTGTGACCCCTGATCCGAGGCCACTCTTGCCTTTTCCGGTTTCCTTGTTGCATTATTTGAATCTTCTGGTTCCTGTTGGCTGCAGGATCTCAGTGTGCTTCCTTTAAACCGAGGTCATGCTGTGGACTCCTTTCCTGCCACCTTGCCTGCTACAAAAGATTTCTACATTGTTTTAGCTTCTACTCTCTTTCTTTCTTTCTTTGCTTTGATGCAAAATCTCTTCTGAGATACCTCAGAATCACAGTCAGCTGCATTATATTTTAAACTCCTTCCTAGTATAAAATCTGTCTTCTGGTGATCCAGCAGCCTCTGCAACCTACTGCATCCATTATCCAAACAGTTTTTCCTGTTTAAGGTTGCAGAGGTGTTGGAGCCTGCAGCTTTATGACATAATATGACATAAAAATAGAAACTATAACTTGGTTGAAATTACATTCCTCACAGAAAATCATTTGCAATTGCAGTTAATTGTGCAGAAACATCATTTTTAGGAGACGGAGTTGATTGGTGACATGGAGGCAGCAGCTCTGTCAGCAGGGGAACAATTATGGAACAGGAATTGATTATGTTGAGGCACAAAGACAATTTGGTTTTGTTTACGTAGGAAAACTACATGATAAGATTTAGAAAAAATAAGAGCAGGACCTTCGACGCCATGGTTACAGTAATAAATATGTGGAACATTAACCTTACTTAAAAAAAGCACGCAAACCGACTGCCTCCAAACAAACATGCTGAAATTGGAATTGTGTTTCTACCTGCGTATGTTTATTAAGTTTAGCACACTTGTGACCATCTGAGTTCAGGCACTTTTTCTGATTTGCTTCTTAAAACCATGCAAACTCAAGTAATGGTGTCGTGTGAAACTTCACTTTTCCGAACTTTTGTCAAACATAACTTTCTACTTTGGTCACACCATCTTCAGTCATGCTTTGTTAACAATCCCCTCCCCCTGAAATAAATGAACCCACATTACTGTTGTAACAATACTACACTATAGTACAATGTTAGGCTATTAAATACTCTGCTACTGAGGTAGATAGACCCCCACCCTCGCAGCCGTCTGATCTAAGAACGCTTTTTCAATCAATTAACTGTAATTATCTAGGGGTCAGTCCCACCATAGTGTGTATGTATGTACCATGTACTGCTTAAAGGGGAAATATATTTTACTCACAGCAGTACAATTTCAAAAAATATGATCCTCCCTCCGTCCTTAGCAAATGTTAGTAGAGGATTTTCCAAGGGCAAAAAAAAGGTCATTGGTTAATTGCACTGGGTTTATGAATTGCACCGGGATGCTTTGAGACCATTAATACTCACCTTCATGACCCTGGTCATACGTGCCCAAAAGCCTCCTGTTCAGACTAAGAGCATTTTTGTGAATTGCTGCCTCAAACTGGTTCAGTAGTGTCATCGCCTCATTTGTTGCTACTTTACTTGATTGAAGTTAACGTCACTCAAAAACAATGAATAAAGGGGTTTGTTCACGATTCGATTACCCCTAACTTGATGAAAACTAGTAAGAAGTGCATATTATTGATAAAAAAAAAAAAATCAAAGTTAGGATTACTATTGGATTTTACAGTCAAACGTCAGGCTCCAGTGCTAAAGTCCTGTGTTTTTTGGCATCTCCGTCCACCCCAGCCGTGTCCTTATGTGGACGTCAGAAAAAAGAGAGAATTCGTGGCTCTGCTTCTAGCGTGAAAAAACACGCTACAAGCGTATTTTATTCCCCTGCAACTAAACTAAAAAGCTCAAACTGCAGTGACAACATCGAGACTGGCAGCACTTGGTTTTTGCTTCATGTGAATTTCTGTGCATTTCACTGTTTGCTTCACTGCCTATAAAGCAGATTCAGCTATTTGACCTTTTTTGACTTGATTTTTATCAGAGACTGATCACTTATGTAACAGAAGACTTGAATTTGTTTCACGGCTTCTTGACATTATCGGCTGGAAACATTAAACATGAATACAAACAGATGTTTTTCCCATTTTGTGCATTATTTAAATGCAAACATGCATACATAAAAAAATGCACAAAGGTATTATGGTATTTCTTTTTCTTCCACAGAGTTTCATTTCACCATCTGCTTTGGATGAATTGTATATATTCAGTAAATGAAAGTGGTTAAAACTCCAGAGCAGAAGAAACAATTTCCTTACATGACATTTAACCTTCCTTAGTTTTTCCCATGAAGCGTCTGCAGGGTTCTTCCACTCTTTAATACAGTCCATGCCATCTTTGTGGTGTTTGTTGCTCAACATCAGGACCTTTCTGGAACATCAGATGTACAAAATCAAACAGAGTCAATTTTGCGAATCGGCCTCCAAGAGAAGAGTAGCTGATTGTCTGAGGAGTCACATATAGGAGGCACTTTAATCACAGGCTGAAGAGTTTGCAGTTCCTGCAGGTTTAGCCTGTGCTTCTGCAAACCTGTTACTGAAAACGGCAGCTTGTTGCCCTTTATGAAGCCATTAAAATGCTGCTGAGAAGATATTTGATCGTGAAGGAGCCACAGGTAATAAGGTGGTATCGGACCTTACTTTGATCTTACTGGGTTTGTTTGAGAAAGCTCTCCCACTGGATTTGATGCTGATTTGCAGATACTACACATGCTATAGGTACATGCTTTGATAATCTTGAGTGAAAGGCTGATGCTGTCTATTTACTCCCTTCAGTCTCAGTTCCAGGTGATCTGGTTTGCTGAAGGTCTCCAAGCTTGTTATTTCTGCCTGCCTGCTTGTTAGTGAACTTTTTGGATCCGTGTCTGTGCCTTGTCCCTGTGGGGTTGGTTTGCTTCGCTGCCTGCTTTTAAGCTGACACTGCTTCAGAAAATGAAGCATTTGGTCTGTCTGGGCTCTAAACCTGGTTAAATAAAGTGGATTTTCGTGTTTTGTGTCGTATATGTGTGATTGGTGCTGGCAGTCCTTTTTGCACGGCACAGCTTCTCTCAAATGACAAATAAGTCTGGTAGGATTTCACCTATTGAAGTTTGACCTCTCTGTGGTCTCTTTCAGGTCAGAAACCTGTATTATCACAATGTAAGACTTTTTTCAACTATATGTAAATTATTGCATCAGATCTGCATCTTTTCCCGTGTTGCATGTTACTGTTGGTCCTTAGAACTCACTTGTCACTGCAGGACAGTCTCCTAATTTGTCACTTCCATGTGCAAAGCAAAGTAAATGATTCTTCTTCAGTACTTTTCGACACTCTGGACTTATATGTGTGTTTTTTTAAAATCTGTCCCAAAACTGGGCACAGAGAGGTGGAGTGGACATCTCCACTGCAGAGATATTCTATTTAACCAATCAGAAAATGTAAACATGTTCTGCTTGATTAGTATGTTTTGCAGCTTCTTCTTTGTTGTACAGTAATTTAAAAATGACAGCATGACAAGAAGAGGCAATGGAACACATCCTCACTTAAAGTCAGACTCAGGCCTCTGCTCCTTCAGGTGTTCACATTTATCAGCAGTTATCAAATTACAATAAATAAGAGGATAATAACCTCACTAACCCCCCCACGGCCTCACAAAGAGCAGTGTTACAGCATATTTCTATTTAAAACATATGAGCAAAAGGGGGGCAGCAGGGTTGTGGAGCGATTACTGCTGCTGCCTCACAGCCACAAGTTTTGCTGTTTCGAATCCACCAACTTGCTGTGGCCGTTCTGTGTGGAGGTTGCGTGTTTCCCCTCTGCTTGTGTGGGTTTCCTCTAGTTTACTTCCACAGTCCAAAGACACGTGAGTGGTTGTCTGTCTGTGTATTTCTCTTTGTGTTGGCCCTTAGATGTCCAGGGTGGACCTGCCTCTTGCCCTATGACATCTGGGATTGACTCCAGCCTCCTGTGAACCCACACAGGATAAAGGTTACAGATGATGCATGGATGGAAACTATGTGAAAACTGTTTAGAACAGTACAGCTGTGTGTTCTGCTGCAGTCTCATGATGTGATGGGACCAGCAGACAGAAGAGGATATAATGTCATTCAGTTTTCAAATGACTGACCTGCAGACTGTTCTCTGTGCCACTGTCCAGCACTGACCACTATTCCAAAAACAGGCTTTTTATTTATTTCTGTGTGTGAAAAACGTTTAATTTCAATCAGTTCCGTACTGTACTCGGAGCCGACCATCAGTGGATTCAATCTGAAAAGCTATTACAGCCACGCAGGCAGAAGATTGGATTTCAGTAATGAATATCAAATACCAGGGACTTATACGTGTAGCTTTTTCAAAACAATAAATCTATGAACCCCTCACCTCATTGCCAGGAATAAAATCCTTAAGTCATGTGAATTTTTAATTAAATAATATATTTGATAGATATAACTACGTTCAGCTGCTGCTGAGGCAGAGAGGAACCAGGACCGATGGGAAAATCCGCCTGGAGTCCAGAACTTTCCCCCTTTTCTGAATTTCAGCTCTAATGTGAGAAACAGACCACAGGAGGTTTGAGCTGCCTCCAAAGTAACAAAGACAACATTTTTCTACCTAAAGAAACAACAACTAATCTGTGCTGTACGGAGGATACATTTATTAAAGCTCCATTTAAACACATCAGTGGTAAAAAGAATCATATTTGACACGTAGTATATTGTCTGGACATTTTATTTCTACACGTGAAGTCAGTTAAAACTAAAGGTCTTGTTGTCTAGTTCAAAAGTAAAATTGAAAATACCATGAATGAGAAATACTGTGACACATCTACAAATAACCACAGATTTTTACTGCATTACTTTACTTGAGTGAGTGGAGTTTGTCACATCAGTAAAATAATACATTTTAATCCTATAATTTTTCATCCTGTCATAGTCAATAAAGTTTTTTCCCATTTGTGAAAGATTTTGTCAGAAATGAAATTGCATTAATCCTGACAAATTACAGCTTATTTAATGTATTTTCATGAGTGAAATATTGTTTTTACTCCTCTACATGCTTCACTGAACTGCAGTGTAAAGTGAGCTTCTTCCTACGGGCCCTTTCTGAATTCTTATTTTCTTTTTATTACATATGGCTTTATTATTGATGCATGTTAGTGTTGCATTACTGTCAGTGTGGAGTCATGGAACCTTAATAATGCCATAATAATAATAAGAAGAAAAATATTATTAATATTCTTTTTATGTGCAACTAAATGTGTGATTGTGCTTTTAAAACCCACTTTCGAGGTTTGTGAGGCAGGTTGCAGCTGAGCTTATTTAAATGCTTAATTTTTTTGAGGTTCACTATTATATTAGATTTTTTTAAGAATTCAAGTATCCTATGTTCAAATTAACTTTATTCAAGTTTTTTTTTTTTTGTTTAAACTAAAGAGCAAAACTGGAAATGTTCTTTCAACCACTGAAAGTAAGAAATGACAATACTGGATTTAAGATATTGAATTGAACAGTGTAAACAGACACATTAGTTATTTAACCCCTACAGGAAATAAACTAAAACCCCATAGATGAATGAGAAATATTAAAAATGATTTATGCAACAAACTAGAAACACAAAACAAGAACCCATAAAAAAGCACTTTGGAACTTTGGTGGAAAATAAACGTGAAATATAAAAAGGATAAATGAGTTAATTCCAGGGATTCTTCGTTTTTTTCTTGTGATCATTATCATGTTTCTTTTTGAATCCAGGACTTGAGTCCTGATTGTTTTTTCGGCAGCTTGCAGGTCACCGTGCTGCCTCCAGTCCCCTTCCGAAGCGCTGTTGTGCAGAGTGGGAAGCAGCTGAGCCGCTGTTCCTCTGGAGCTCAGCAGAGGGAAACGTAGCTCACACAGCAGGAACAAGGCGAAGCCCGCACACACGGCAGCATCTCGGCATCCGAGACATGTCCGAGCAGTGATCGACTCACCGTCGCCTGGGAGAATTATGGACACATGGCCGCCGAGCTGCGACTAGAGATGTAGGCGCAAGGATGCCCGACAACTGCATCTGCCGTTTGCTCCTCTTCGTGTGGATCTGCGCGGTTTGGGAGGCGCTGGCCAAGTCTCTTCCAGATCAGGGAGCATTTGGTAAGCTCGCCATACGGGGGGATGCAGCAGCACAATGAGGAGATGGGAGTGGTTGCATTTTTATGGCTTTTGTCGACAAAGCGTCGATTTCTGCAGCGTTGCGCTCCGCCGACACGTTCACTCGCACGGGTTCAGGGGCAGATTTTGAGTCGCATCTGCTGGATAATGCTGGTTTTCATGGTGCAGATTCATTAATATCCATGAGGTAATGTCACTCGGGGGCCACACCACCGTTAGAGAGGTGATTGTGCTCATTTACTGCCCAGTCTGGGTGCAGGTCCCACAAGGCCTTTCACATAGATCTGCCGCGGTGTCAGGCCCCACTCGCAGACCCCAGGTCTTCACATTGATGACACTGGATGGTCCTGCGAGTGTGTCAGTCACGGAACCAGCAGGAGGCCCGAACAATGCGTGTGTATGGAGGAGAGCGATGGTCTGTTGTTGGGTGATGAGGCAGCAGGAGGCTTAAAATACCCAGTGGTTTTATTGTGCTGTGCATTTTGGAGGAGCTTATGTAATTTAGTGACACTGTGGATGTCTGAAGCTGTTTGACGTGCATGAAGTAATTCACTTGTACTTCACTTACTTCATGTCACACCCCATTTTACAGGTTTTATCTGAGGACTACTAACAAATTATCAACATAAAATGTGATGAATTAAAGACTGATCGTACACATCTTATTATAATTCATAGCTGCATATAAGTCACGAAACAGGATGTTTTGCATAATAATCCACTTTACTTTGAGACTTTAGTTTTGATTACAGGACTTTCACTTGTAAGTGGGTATTTTTAAGTTGTAGTATTTTTCCTCTTACTTATGTTGAGAAACAACATGTATTCAGTTACTTTTTGCAGATTTTGCAGCAAAACTAATGAGTGTTGGGAAACAAAGTATGTTAGAGATCCTGGATTAATAACCAGGAACATGGTTCTTTCACATTTTACCCATCCACGCCTTTGCTGATGTGTTTGTGTTTCTCCGTGGCACAGCTGCTAATTTGCCATCATGTTCACTGCTTGTTTTGGTCCATTTTAGAACCTAATTTACTTCTCTTGACCTCCACTCATGTGCAAGATGTTGTGGAGCAATTACTGTCGAAATTAGATCAGGATGCTGGATGAGCAGGGCTTTGCCTTTTAGAGGTCAAACTATTATATGATTTATTTTTTTTAAAACTGAAAGAAATCTGCAACTGTTGTGTTAATTGAGAATCAACTAAGTCATTGTAACCTGTAAAAATTCACGTTTTCCCAGTCTTCTGTGATGGTAAACTGAATTTTGGGTAAGTTTGGACTATTACTCTGACAAAACATTTGAAGAAATCCCTTTTCATTCTGGGGCACCTTTCTTTCTTTGCTGACATTTGTAGACCACAGACCAAATGAATAATGAAAATAATTTTATGTCCTCACACAATATTTTGATAACCACTGTGTAAGTTTAAGTTCTAAGAACTTTTGTTGGCTGAGAAAAGTGACTGCTCTGGGTGTTTGGAGGCTTTATTCTGCACTAAATCTCTGCTGAAAAACACTGAGGGAGGGGAAACTTCCCAGACTCTTGATGTGACACTGTGACTCTCAGTGTTTCTGTCAATGGAGGCGTTTCAAGCCACAGTGTTTTAAGTGGGGAACCCAGATTGAGGAAAAACCTCTACACACACACACACACACACACACACACACACACACACACACACACACAAGGCGGCCTTTATTGGACCAATTCTGGTGATGGCTGAATGCATTTACAAAGACACAGTGAAGATGGACACACACACATTTACGTGCAGACATTTGTGCTAAGAAAGTTCTGCATAGAGAGTATTCGTCACTGGAGGGCTGATGCTGTGTGTGTGTGTGTGTGTGTGTGTGTGTGTGAGTTGGAGGGGGGGGGGGGTTGGAGAGTCAGCATGTATCCATGGAAACATCCCCAGCATGACCCACATCCATGCTTGGTCACGCTGAAGCAAGATGAGAAAGAAAATGTTCTGGGGATGAAAACACGGAAGGATGAAGCGCAGAAGTATCCACACAAATGGATTTATGATGGGTGTGTGTCTGACATGACTATGAAGACCATCATCATCATCATCATCATAATACTCCAGCTCCATCCACACCGGACATGTAGCTGATGAGTGAGGTGGAAGAAACAGATGGATGCTGATAGTTAGTGTAGTTTATCACCTTTGGCTCAGATTTGTTGTGGATGTGGCTCATGGAGAGAAATAACAACCTGTAAATTCTTAGAGCTTCATTTCCACATATTGCACCAATATTTGCTCCATTTCAGAGTGGAACCAAATGACATAATACACACACAAGCTGTGTGACTCAAACTTTTATATGCCGTTATCTCTGATGTCTATAACAAATAAACATCCATACATCGCCTTTAAAATCACACAAAAAAGACTGTAACTGCAGAACTTGCTTGAGAAAAATCAGGTTTTTAAGTTTTGCTAAATATGAAAATAATCAGGGCGCAGATATCAGCACAACAATGATTGATCACTGATTGATGATCATTACAAATAAGAACTGCTAAAAGCTCATTTGCAGATTATCATCAGCTTTTAATAGCAGCTGAAAAACCCGAGGCCATGTAAACACCACACGTCATCATTATTTTTCACAGGTATAGAGGTCGTCAAACCCAGAGTAAGAGATGCTAATATTCACGTACTAGAAAAAAGAGAGAGGGGCATTTTGGGTTTTTTATGTCAAAATTCCTAATTAGAATTTTAAACTTTAAATTTTAATATTTTAGTTCAACACTATTAATTCTTTTACCTCACAGTTTTTTTTAGATATGTTGTTTTTATGCTTTTCTATCAGTTTGGGTTAGTTTTGGTGCTCACATGCTCCACTCACATTGTAGGTCACAGTTGCATAATGACGTTGTCCTTGAAAGACGGCCAAAGGATGACTTGATGGATTGAGCCATAGTCCAGTGTAATCACTACTGTACAACCCCAGGAAACCAAAAAACTCAAGCTTTGATTGCATGCAATAAGAAATCTGTGGCAGAATGACAAACACGGCCTGTTTACTGTTGGACAATAGTGACAAAGTAGAAAATACATGTAACGCATTTTATGTTCACTGATTAATATTATTATGTCTTTGTTCTTACAGAGGTGCAAATAAAAGTCCAGGTGTTCGACAACAGCGACCTGTCATCATTGGCGGACGCTCAGGTGGAAGTCCATGGCAATCAAACCGTCTTGGCGTCTAGCAGAGCCGGCAGCGATGGCGTCGTGAGAGTCAGCTTCCTGTACCGTGCAGGAACGTGGGTCATCATTACAGCCTCCAAACACGACTACGTCACCAACTCTGTGCCCTGGCACTCCAGCCGGATCCCCCGTAAGTCGCCGAGGAGCAAAATGGAGGATGTTTGTCTGTCGCCCCCTGAAATTTGCCTCTTAGCAAATTGTTTTACTCCCCACGTGCAGCAGCTGTGCACTGTCTGTCTGCAGGACACTTTCTTAAGAAATGTCCATGTGCAGAGGGACGATGCTCCTGACATTGTGACGTTGTGCTCCTGAAATGTATTAAACCAAAAAAAAAGCTAATGACAAGTTTTTAAAAAGATACAAAACTTTTGCAGTAAAATGTTTGTTGTATCTGATTAGTTTAAATTTCTACATTAGCTTTGAATATGGGCAGGGCTTGATTTTTAGCACAAATTCCATTTTTAATTGCATAATCCACCAATCAATTTCCAAGAGATGTATTGTTGATAGCAGGAATTATTCTGCATTATGACAGCAGAATTCAGGCTGGACAGTAAACTGTGAAACGTGGAAAGAGTTTCCATGTTTTAGTAGTATTAATATTTATCTTTTAATCATTACAGTTTATTCATTTACAGTTTGAGTTTGTGATTTAAAGGTTTAACTAATAGAACACATAGAAATACTTAAGCCAAAATATTAATTAGCAGCTGCTGCAACCTGCTATAACAGCAAAATCTGTTAGCATTTAGCTAATTTTGTTTGTTTGTTTTTCTCAATTATTAAATTATTACACTGGTGTAATAATTTGTGTGGAAAAACAAACTAAATAGCAGTTTAAACAAATATTAGTCGGTAAAATGGGTATTTATTTATTAAGAGATAAAAAACAATAGAAACGCTTTATTTCTCAGTCCTTGTTACTTTGCAGCCTCTTGATACAAAATAAAGTCAACTAATAAATTATGATGTATTATTAGAGCCTAATAATTAAAAATAATCACTTGCTTTACTGTTTTATAATTTTAGATGCAGCACTTTTACTGTATTTTGGCTCGGTTTTCAGGTCAGTTCAGTAGTAATAGCAAAGATGTTTTCATACATATTCATACGTCATAATCTTTCCAAAAAGAATGACAGAATACAGGTTTTGACCAGTGTCAAGTTAGTACCTGTAGCCTTTGTACTGCAGTTTTAAATGTCTGGGTCATTTCAGGAGGCTTTCTGTTACGTCCACCCATTAAATGGTGTTTTGCTGCATGTGGTACAAAATGTCTTTGATAAAGTCAGATGTTGTTTGCTGATCTGCTTTGTCTCAGCAGTTTTTGTTGCACCTGGAAATCTGATTTTTCTGACTTGTTCTTAGTGTATGCGTCGGTCAGCTTGTACCTCCTCGTTCAGAGGCCTGGAACTCTCATTCTGTATGATGATGTCCTGCAGGTGCTGTCTGGATCACCAGGTAATGAAAAACACATATGTCTCCATTTTTGTATGTAAAAAAAAAAAGTGAAGACTTTCAGATGTGTCACTTCTACTTTAAAGTCTTAAATTTATGAAGGATTATCAGCTTCATTTATTTTCATTTTAAATCATGAACCACAACATTTCATAAAATGTGCATATGCTAGATAAATATAGGCCCATGTTGGAGGCTGAGAGTTCAGTTTGCCCTACAACAGACATTCTGTCAACACATCCTACATCACATCTTACGTCTGTCTCCGGCAGAGAGTGACGACAGATTCACACCTCTCTCCTCCCCTCTGTCTCTTCAGGCCTCCATGGTTTTCACTGCTTAACATTTAGATGACCCTGTGTTATTTGCTGCCGCTGTCACCACGGCAACAGCTGCAGGACAGTATGTTTGTTAGTTTTTAGAAATGCAGCCAGTCACAGACAGCTCCTCGTATTTAATATGAAGATAAAATGCATGAAATCGTTGGGGAATTCACAGAGCGGGAGTGTGATTGTTGGTTTTTCAGGAGCTCGGAACCAGCCGCTGGTGCAGCTCCAGAGGAAGTCCCTGCAGCTGCCATCCAACTCCAACTACACGTCGCTGTCTGCTGCACTGACTACAGCCAGGAGTCAGTATGAAATTGGGGGTTTCCCGTTTCTCCTCGGCCAAGAGACCAACAGCTCAGGTGTGATGCTGTTTCAGGAGCGATATACTCTGATGAGGATGACATACTTCACAATGGTCTTTTGAGGGCATCTGGGGTTGTGTTTGACACTTTGGTAGCTCCTTAAATTCTAAATATTACATGTACAACAAATGGTTTTCCCTGTGTGTTGTGTAAAGAGCCCTGATCTCAACCCCATTTGAATGACAGCAGTAATGTAAATGAATGAAACAAAGTCAAGGTGAGGTTTTGAGAATTCAGCGCTGCTTTGTTTTTTCCTGTTCAGGTGCAGAAACAGGGTGGATTGACTTGACAGCTTTGGCAGTGGTCAGCATTCAGCTATTTGACAAAGATGGCGGTGAAATCCAGGTCTCAGATCCCATCCACATTTCCGTGCCGCTGCCGTCTGACACTCGTAACAGGATGGCCACAAGTGTACCCACTTGGCTGTATCAGTCTAAGACCGGTGAGGACAACGTATGAATCATGGACGCTCTGAAACAGCTGCGCTCTAGAACTGCAGTAGGAAGCTCTTTCCAAAGAGCCAAATGAAGAGCTCAATGATTCTTTTCAATGATTTCTTGGTTGCAAAAAGTACAAAAGTATCAAATGCTGGCACAGAGAAAGATTTTTTTAAATTTTTATGAACAACGTTCAAAAAAATCCATACAAGGGCAACAAAACAATAAAATAATGGTAATATAATAAGTTAATTGGCACAAGGTCAGAATCATGATTAGGTATAAAAAGAACGTCACAGAGAAGCTGAATCTCATTTAATATCTTGATTTTGTCCAACACCACGGTAAAAATACTCCATTACCACAAAAACAGATGCATTGACAATGTTCAGTGGAAATACTGTGTGTATGTAAGTGTAATCCGAAAAATGTATTTTAAAAGTATTTTAGCCAAACAATAGTCCAAACCTTTATTTTGACTTTATATTTATTGTCATTATTATTATTATTATTATTATTATAATTCTATTTAAGAAGCTGGAACCATGAAATGTTTGTTAAAATCAAAACATTATTATCAAACTTTAGTATTTGCTAATAATTGTCAGCTAATTGAACGAGTGCCACTTGTATTTATTTGGGGTAGTTTTAAGTTCTTAGAAAGCATCATATTTTAAAATCTCTAAATTTGTGAAGTACATAGTCAAGTAAATAGTACAATCCAAGCATGTGATTTTAAGGTAATTTATGTCTATGATACATAGTGAAATTGAATTATCAATTGGTATTGTGAAAAGAAAATACTCCAGGAAGGTACACTGGTATTTTACGTATGTAATAATAGTCTCAATCATTTATGTCTCTTCAGGACTGTGGGTACGCAATGGGACGGGCTACATCAAAAAAGACGGCAACCAATTTGTGTGGAACATCGTGGTTCCTCAGATGGGATACTGGTTGGCTGCCTTCCCCTCATCTTCAGGTACTGTAACTCATCTCAGCGTCCACTCTCCTGTTTGGGCTCTTATCCCGTGAGTTCAGTGTCACCACAGCGGATCGCTGTCCGCATGTAGGCACAGTTTTTACGCCGGATGCCCTTCCTGACGCAGCCGGGCTTGGACCGGCACTGCAAGCTGGGGATGGGAAAGGGCTGTTGGGCATTCAGTTTCTTGCCCAGAGACACTTCGACCCAGGGAACTTTTATTAGCATCCATCATATTGATATTGACAGGTAAATAGTTTATCTGGTCTTCCATGCAGCTGCTGGGATTAAAACATTACACAGATGGTGTTTTCTCCTGGGAAAAATAGCTCATAAAAGCTTTGCTTATCTGA